>NC_056449.1:18453115-19653115 GCF_018296145.1 Oncorhynchus tshawytscha
CAGATACGTTCTTAGAGTAAGTTTCTAGTGCTATAGTCTATATCAGAAGTTTCTTAGAGGAGTCTAGGCTATAGTCTATTCCAGATACGTTTCTTAGAGGAGGTCTAGGCTTACTAGTCTATATCAGATATGTTTCTTAGGGAGGTCTAGGGCCTTATAGTTCTATATCAGATATGTTCTTAGAGGAGGTCTAGGCTTAGTCTATATCAGATACAGTTTCTTGAGGAGGTCTAGGCTTATAGTTCTAATCAGATATGTTTCTTAGAGGGAGGTTCTAGGTATAGGTCTATATCAGATACGTTTCTTAGAGTAGGATCTGGCTATTAGTCTATATGAGATATGTTTCTTAGAGTAGGTCTAGGCTAGAGTCTATATCTGTCATGTCCTAGAGCCGTACCACCCTCTTCAGGTCCTAGACTGTCCACCTACAGATCCTAGAACCGTACCACCCTCTCAGGTCCTAGAGCTGTACCACCCTCAGATCCGAGGAACCGTACACCCTCTCAGGTCCTAGAGCGTGTACACCCTCTCAGGTCTAGAGCTGTTACACACCTCTCAGATCCTAGAAACCGTACCATCCTCTCCAGATCCCTAGAACAGTACCACCCTCTCAGGTCCTAGAGCTGTCTCACACTATCAGGTCCTAGAGTGTACCACCCTCTCAGGTCCCTAGAGCCGTACCATCCTCTCAGGTCCTAGAGCCGTACCATTCCTCTCAGGTCCTAGAAGCCGTTACCTCCTCTCAGGTCCTAGACGTACCACCCCTCAGGTACTAGAGCGTACCCCTCCAGATCCTAGAACCGTACACCCTCTCAGTCCTAGAACCGGACACACCCTCTCAGGTCCTAGAGCTTGTACACCCTCTCAGATCCTAGAACCGTAACCCTCTTCAGGTCTAGAACCGACCACCCTCTCAGGTTTTTAGAGCGGTACCCACCCTATCAGGTCCTAGAACCGTACCACCCCTCTCAGGTCCTAGAAGTCGTACCACCCTCTCAGTGTCCTAGAACCGTTACCACCCTCTCCAGGTCCCTAGAGCTGTACACCCTCTAGGATCCTAGAAACCGTACCCCCCTCTCAGGTCTAGAACCGTACCACCCTCTCAGGCCTAGAGCTGTACACCATCTCAGGTCCTAGAACCGTATACCACCCTCTCAGGTCCTTAGAACCGTAACACCCTCCAGGCCGAGAGCTGTACACCCTCTCAGGTCCTAGATACCGTACCACCTTCAGGTCCTGGGAGCGTGTACCACCCCTCCAGGTCCAGAACCGGTACCACCACTCAGGTCCTAGAGCTGTACCACCCTCTCAGATCCTAGACCGTACCACCTCTCAGGTCCTAGAACCGTACATTCTCTCAGGTTAGAACCGTACCACCTCTCAGTCCGAGCGCTGTATCCACCCTCTCAGATCCCTAGAACCGGACCATCCTCTCAGGCCTAGAGCTGTACACACCTCTCAGATCTAGAACCGTACCACCCTCTCAGGTTATAGAACCGTTACCACCCTTCAGGTCTAGAACCGTACCACCCTCTCAGGTCCTAGAACCGCACTTTCACCTCTCAGATCCTAGAACCGTACCACCTCTCATGATTCCTAGAACCGTCACCACCTCTCAGGTCCTAGAAACCGACCACCCTCTAAGGTCCTATCTCTGCAGTCATCTACCTGTGATGCCCGTAGTATTGGTTCGGATCTCTGCAGGTCATCCTACTATGATGCCGTAGTATTGGTTTGGGTTATCTCTGCAGTCATCTACCTATGATGCCGTAGTATTGGTTCGGTATCTCCGCAGTATATACCTGTGATGCCCGTGTATTGGTTCGGTATCTCTGCAGTCATATACATTTGATGCCCGTTAGTATTGGTTCGGTATCTCTGCAAGTCATCTACCATGTGATGCCCGTAGTATTGTTCGTATCTCTGCAGTCATCTACCTATGCTCCCGTGCCTCTGACTGTGATGGGTGTGAGTTTTTTACATAATAGATGAGCAGCTTAGAAATGGCAATTTAATATTTTCTTCTCTCATGATGTATCAGTGTCTCCAGGATGCCACTGGGTAAACATTATTTCTTAACTGGAATGATGAACCTTTCTGTGATGACATGTGGAAGAAGGTGTAGTGCTATGGGTCAACAGAGGAGACTGGCCTAGAGTTGAGTCCTGTCTGGTATAGTTAGTGGTCAAGACTGGACAAGGAGGGTTGGATCCAACTCTCTATATGAAGATGAGTCCTGTCTGGTATAATTAGAGGTCAAGACTGGACAAGCAGGGTTGGATAAACTCCTCTCTATGAAGATGAGTCCTGTCTGGTATAATTAGTGGTCAAGACTGGACAAGGAGGGTTGGATAAACTCCTCTCTATGAAGATGAGTCCTGTCTGGTATAATTAGTGGTCAAGACTGGACAAGGAGGTTGGATAAACTCCTCTCTGAAGATGAGTCCTGTCGGTATAATTAGTGGTCAAGACTGGACAAGGAGGGTTGGATAAACTCCTCTCTATGAAGATGAGTCCCGTCCGGTATAATTAGTGGTCAAGACTGGACAAGGAGGGTTGGATAAAGCCCTCCTCTATGAAGATGAGTCCTGTCCGGTATAATTAGTGGTCAAGACTGGACAAGGAGGGTTGGATAAACTCCTCTCTATGAAGTCATGAGTCCTGTCTGGTATAATTAGTGGTCAAGACTGGACAAGGAGGTTGGATAAACTCCTCTGTATGTGGAACAGGTGTAACTATTTATCATGTGTAACAATCAAACATCCCTAATGGCTGTGTGTTCCACATTCTAAAGTAGAACCATCATTTTACTTGCTGAAATATTGTCCAGAAATGACCTCAGTCTCCTCTACTCTCACTGAGAAAAGGCCTCAACTGAAGAATCTACAGCTGCTGAGTCTGAGGTGTTAACCAGCCCAGTGTTAGTCTGTTCCCCAGTCTCCTCTACTCTTACTGAGAAAAGGCCTCAACTGAAGAATCTACAGCTGCTGAGTCTGAGGTGTTAAACAGCCCAGTGCTGCTCTGACCACAGTGTTGTTAGGAAACACATTTTATAACTCTACATACACAGCCTTGTGTCCGCTCTCACTGTGACCTACTTCAGTTACTGGAAACAAACTCAGCAGTGGTCAGAGCACAATACATCAAGTTGGACACATCTTCCTCCGTTTCATTCAGTTGGACACATCTTCCTCCGTTTCATTCAGTAGGACACATCTTCCTCCATTTCATTCAGTAGGACACATCTTCCTCCATTTCAATCAGTAGGACACATCTTCCTCCATTTCATTCAGTAGGACACATCTTCCTCCATTTCATTCAGTAGGACACATCTTCCTCCATTTCATTCAGTAGGACACATCTTCCTCCATTTCATTCAGTTGGACACATCTTCCTCCATTTCATTCAGTTGGACACACCTTCCTCCATTTCATTCAGTTGGACACATCTTCCTCCGTTTCATTCAGTAGGACACATCTTCCCTCCATTTCATTCAGTTGTATTATCTCTTGGTCACCACCACACAGTTTCACACACACCACATAAGTGTCTTTGAGCATAGGATGGACTTGTGGTTCTGAAAGGTAAGAACAAATATACAACGTTGTAAGCTATGCAATAGAAATATCTACACAGGAATGAATGGCATAGCATCTATATAGGGATATTCACATAGCAGCATACACATCAACAGCAGTATATGTATAAACATCTCGCTGGAGACCGAGAGAACTAATTACTTAGACAGGCGAGATTTATGGCCCTCTTTCTCAGGACTGGTGGAGATCTTAGCTGATCTGTGTCTGGTGCCACAGAGTCATAAATCTTACTGCATATGCGGTAGCGCCGAGGACAGTCTATGAAACTTCTAGAATCTCTAGCCGAACTATAAAAACGCAGAGGTAAAGTACTGCATTCAGGCTATAGGCATGAACCATCTCTAAACAATAACATCAACCGCAAAACACTCATGCGGTCAATGCAATACAGGCACTTATAAACAACATACACATGGAGTATCTGAAATATACATAAGCTGCAGCAGTACTATACAGCTACAGATGTAACGAGGTAATTAGGCCTAAGGTAATTGCTTGCAGTCAATCACCATAACGTGGCATTAACCCTTCCGACAATAAACCCAACAACTTACTTCTTGGATGCATGTACAATCTTCCAAAAATAAACATACTGATAACTTGGTTGCCAGCCAAACTTGCATCTTCATCTGCTGACAATGATAGCCCCTCTAACCTGGAGTGGGAAGGGTAAGTGTCCAAATGTGCAGAGGCTGTGACAGACAGCTGAGAAGGGGAGAAATCACCCTAACGGGTATTTGGGGAATGTCACATGCACAGGCCTTGTTTACGCCTATTTTTGCCATTCAGGAACTGAAGCAAGCGCACTTGTGTGGAGCCCTGCATCTCCACCATCAAACAATTACTGTTGTTGTTTACACAATCCCACAACTTTCCATTATAAATCGTCAACTAGGTCAGGCTGGCATAATTGTTTAAAGCTTATTCTATTGCCAACATGGCTATCAACATTAAGATCTTACAGTGTTAGGATTTCAAAAGGTACTTCAGACAAACCGATTGGAATTTAGCTGTACATTGAATGGAGTCATGAGTGTATTGAAGTGTGTGTTCCGTGGCAAATTTTCTTCACAATACGACAACCATAAGCTCACTCTGTTCAGGTCAACCCAGTGTATAATCAAACATAGTGATCATAAATGTAGATAAGAGTTTTCAAATATGGAAATGTGAAATGCACATTTAGACTCATGGGTGTGTGGTTGGCTTGTATGACACCAAGGCAGTATTTATTGTAATCCTCAAGGTCTCATCTTTGAGAACACATCGCTCCTCTCGATTTACAGCAGGGATGGGGGCATCTTCTTGTCGCACACGGTGCTCAAGTTTATAAAGGCTGACAGTCAAAACCCATACATCGCTGTGAAGCATTTTCAACCCGTATTTTGGATGACCGGGGCTGTGAGTGGAAAGTGATAAAAAAACTCTAATGGTTGCTACCATGGCTCAGACTTAAATTTAATAGGTCTGATCATCCTATCCTATCAGGTCAGGTGTCAGATTGTTGAAGAGTACTGTTTCAAGTTACAAAGTGAACTGCTTAGATGCTACCTGGTTCTGATACAGTATCTCTCCTATGGTGTCCATATTAGGACAGCCTCACACGGAATCCAAACTGGCAGTGCGCATGCGCTATCGTGTGCCATCAGGCATAAATGTATTTTGCCCCCCCCCACACCAAAAGCGATGACGACACGCAGGTTAAAATATCAAAACAAACTCTGAACCAATTACATTAATTTGGGGACAAGTCGAAAAGCATTAAACATTTATGGCAATTTCGCTAGCTAGCTTGCACTTGCTAGCTAATTTGTCCTATTTAGCTAGCTTGATGTTGCAAGCTAATTTGTCCTGGGATATAAATAAAATCAAAGTTTATTTGTCATGGTCGCTGAATACAACAAGTGTAGACCTTAGAGTGAAATACTTACTTACAGGCTCTAACCAATAGAGCAAAAAAGTTATGAGGTGAACAATAGGTAGGTAAAGAAATAAAACAACAGTAAAAAGACAGGCTATATACAGTAGTGAGACTATAAAAGTAGCGAGGCTACATACAGACACCGGTTAGTCAGGCTGATTGAGGTAGTATGTACATGTAGATATGGTTAAAGTGACTATGCATATATGATGAACAGAGAGTAGCAGTAGCGTAAAAGAGGGGTTGGCGGGTGGTGGGTGCGACAATGCAGATAGCCCGGTTAGCCACTGTGCGGGAGCACTGGTTGGTCAGCCCAATTTAGGTAGTATGTACATGAATGTATCGTTAAAGTAACTGATAAACAGTGAGTAGCAGCACCGTAAAAGAGGGGTTGGGGTGGGAGGCCACACAATACAAATAGTCCGGGTATTTGATTACCTGTTCAGGAGTCTTATGGCTTGGGGGTAAAAACTGTTGAGAAGGATTTTTGTCCGAGACTTGGCACTCCGGAACCGCTTGCCATGCGGTAGTAGAGATAACAGTCTATGACTGGGGTGGCTGGAGTCGTTGACAATTTTTTGGAGCTTCCTCTGACACTGCCTGGTATAGAGGTCCTGGATGGCAGGCAGCTTAGCCCCAGTGATGTACTGGGCCATACGCACTACCCTCTGTTGTGCCTTGCTTTGTCGAGCGCTCTTCACGACTGTCGGTGTGTTTGGACCATTCTAGTTTGCTGTTGATGTGGACACCAAGGAACTTGAAGCTATCAACCTGCAGCCCCGTCGATGAGAATGGGTGCGTGCTCGGTCCTCTTTTTCCCGTAGTCCACAATGATCTCCTTTGTCTTGTTACGTTGAGGGATAGGTTGTTATTCTGGCACCACCCGGCCAGGTCTCTGACCTCCTCCCTCTTGGCTGTCTTATGGTGTTGAACGCTAAGCTGTAGTCAATGAATAGCATTCTCACGTAAGTGTTCCTTTTGTCCAGGTGGGAAAGGGCAGTGTGGACTGCAATAGAGATTGCATCATCTGTGGATCTCTTTGGGCGGTATGCAAATTGGAGTGGGTCTAGGGTTTCTGGGATAATGGTGTTGAAGTGAGCCATTACCAGCCTTTCAAAGCCCTTCATGGCTACAGATGTGAGTGCTACAGGTCTGTAGTCATTTAGGTAGGTTGCCTTTGCATTCTTAGGCACAAGGACTATGGTGGTCTGCTTGAAACATGTTGGTATTACAGACTCAATCAGGGACATGATGAAAATGTCATTGAAGACACCTGCCAGTAGGTCAGCACATGCCCGGAGCACACGTCCTGGTAATCCGTCTGGCCCCGCAGCCTTGTGTATGTTGACCTGTTTAAAAGGTCTTACTCATGTCGGCTATGGAGAGCATGATCACACAGTCGTCTGGAACAGCTGATGCTCTCGTGCATGCCTCAGTGTTGCTTGATTCAAAGCGAGCATAGAAGTGATTTAGCTCGTCTGGTAGGCTTGTGTCACTGTGCAGCTCGTGGCTGTGCTTTCCTTTGTAGTCTGTAATAGTTTGCAAACCCTGCCACATAAGACGAGCGTCGGAGCCAGTGTATTATAATTCAATCTTAGGCCTGTATTGACGCTTTGACTGTTTGATGGTTCGTCACAGGGCATAGCAGGATTTCTTGTAAGCTTCTTGGTTAGAGTCCCGCACCTTCAAAGCGGCAGCTCTACCCTTTAGCTCAGTGCAAATGTTGCCTGTAATCCATGGCTTCTGGATGGGGTATGTACGTACAGTCAATGTGGGGACGACGTCCTCGATGCACTTATTGATAAAGCCAGTGACTGATGTGGTGTAGTCCTCAATGCAATTGGAAGAATCCCGGAACATGTTCCAGTCTGTGATTGCAAAACAGTCCTGTAGTTTAGCATCTGCTTTGTCTGACCACTTTTTTATAGACCGAGTCACTGGTGCTTCCTGCTTTATTTTTGCTTGTAAGCAGGAATCAGGAGGATAGAGTTGTGGTCGGATTTACCAAATGGAGGGCGAGGGAGAGCTTTATCTGCGTCTCTGTGTGTGGAGTACAGGTGATCTAGAATTTTTTTTCCCTCTGGTTGCGCATTTATGGAAATTTGGTAGAATTGATTTAAGTTTCCCTGCATTAAAGTCTCTGGCCACTAGGAGCGCCGCCTCTGGGTGAATGGTTTCCTGTTTGCTTATTTCCTTATACAGCTGTCTGAGTGCGGTCTTAGTGCCGGCATCTGTCTGTGGTGGTAAATAAACAGCCACGAAAAGTATAGCTGAAAACTGTCTAGGCAAGTAGTGTGGCCTGCAATTTATCACAATATACTCTACTTCAGGGGAGCAAAATCTTCCTTAGATTTCATGCACCAGCTGTTGTTTACAAATATGCACAGACCTCCCCCCCTCGTCTTACCGGAGTGTGCTGTTCTATCTTGCCGGTGCAGTGTGTATCCCGCTAGCTGAATATCTATGTCATCATTCAGCCACGATTCCGTGAAACATAGGATATTACAGTTGTAATATCGTACCTCGTCTAGTTTATTGTCCAATGATTGCATGTTGTCGAGTAGTATTGACGGTAACGTCAGCTTTCACACTCGCCTTCTCCGGGTCCTTACGAGGCATCCGGCTCCTTGTACTCTGTACCTGCGTCGCTTCATCTTGCAAATAACGTGGATGTCGGCCCTGCTGGGTGTTTGGAGGATGTCTTGTGCACCTTGTTCGTTGAAGAAAAAAATCTTTGTCTTATCCGAGGTGAGTGATCGCTGTCCTGATATCCAGAAGCTCTTTCTGCCGTAAGATACGGTTACAGAAACATTATGTCCAAAATAAGCTACAAATAACGCAAAAAAAGAACACATAATAGCACAATTGGTTGGGCGCCCGTAAAACTGCTGCCATTTCTTCCGGCGCCATTTTGAGTTGTTATATAAACATTGAGTTGTTATTTTACCTGAAATGCACAAGGTCCTCTACTCCGACAATTAATCAACCGAATCGTTTCTAGTCATCTCTCCTCCTTCTAGGCTTTTTTTCCTCTTGACTTTATATTGAGATTGGCAACATTCATAAATTAGGTGCATTACCGCCACTGACCTCATTCTTCTTTCAGTCACCCACGTGGGTACCTGCTTCTATAAACCAATGAGCAGATGGGAAAGGCAGGACTTGCAGCGCGATCTGCATCACAAATAGAACTGACTTCTATTTTAGCCCTTGGCAACGCAGATGCTCGTTGGCGTGCGCGAGCAGTGTGGGTGCAATAATTGAATAATATAGATTTCTACATTTATTTTGCAACGCTCTCGCACGCGATGTGAGCGGTGTAGTCAGCCTGTCAGAGTCACAAGGAGTGGGTATGGTCAAATATACAGCCGATGGGAATGGAACCTTTCAAAGTCCTATATATATTACTGTAAATATTGATCACATCCCTTGAGTATGGACATATATTTTGATACATTGAATGTTGATATTGTGAACCTATGTTAAATATTTTTACCTCCTGTTTCAGGAAGTGATGTCACTGCCCCTTCATACATATAGGACCTGCCACCCCCATCTGGGATAGAGATGCCAAATGAAGACCTAAGGGTCAAAATGTTGTCATAATAAAATCACCTGGGACCATGAGCAGCAGCGTGCAGCGTTTTAATTTTTAATGAATTCACAATACAACTCTAGTACCTGCAAAAAGTACCTGGATGTGCGTATGTTCTTCAGCTCCCGTTAATCTGTGAAAGTGACCTTGAAGTGATAACTCCCTAATTTCTTTCAGGTATAAATAACTATTTTAGTTAAAAGCAATTCAAATGATATTTGGTCAAGTTTCTGAGGCAAATGTAAGTAGAAAAGACTCCAGGGGCATTACAGTGAACATGTAAAGGTCAGGTTTTCAGATAGCTAGTTACAGGGGAGAGTAGTTATTAACTGTCTGAGACCTCTTTGTATGGGGCAGCATACTTGTTGGCTGTGTGTTACAGAGCTTACAGCAGACGGGAGAGACAATTCTATAGCTACACAGCACAGGATGCACCACCTTAGTATACCGATAGAACATGGACGAGCTGTTAGCCAATTTACAGTTTTGTGCGTGCAGGTGTGTGTGTGTGTGTGTGTTTGAGTGCATTTTTCTATAGTGAACTCTAATAAAGTATGAGTGTGTGTGCACATATTAATGTGTGTGTCTGCAGGAAATTCTATTAAGTTCATATCAAGGATATGCTGATTAGTAACAGAGAATTGTGTTTTCTTAATCACACTGTCCATCACTGTGACTTGCATAATTTCGCCGCTGTCATAAGTTGGCTCTCCATACATTTTTCTACAGCCCGGACCAGAGGTCATTTAAAAATAAGATATATGATAATTATCCACTGAATGTACAAAGTAGCAAACAAACTTACCAGACCATTACATTTGCCCCTTTGGCTTGAATATATTGTTTACTGCAGGTTGGGAAATGTACATGAAAATAAATACATTTATAATAATTGTGTGGTTACACTTGGTTGCTTGCCTAATCTAATTTTAACGATATTTCCCATGCAAATCCTTATATAATGAAATTAGTCCTTTGTGGTGTGTCATTAAATGATTTATGTCTTATCTCCAAATGATGCACATCTCAGGGAAACCACTCTAGCATTATGGGCTACATTAAAAATGGCAATGGAAGGGATAAAAAAAGACATCTTTGGGGGATAAAAATATATCCACTATGATTCCGTTGGGTATACTCTGTCAGTCTCTGATGTTTGTCAGCCATGTGGCTCAGTTTGGTAGCGCATGGTGCTTACCTCACCAGGGTTGTGTGTTCAATTCCCATGGGTCCAATATGAAAAAGTTACCAAAAATATGCACTCACTACTGTAAGTCGCTCTGGATAAGAGAGTCTGCTAAATGACTTGCTATATTGAAAGTCAATATATATAAAAAACTATTTAAATAAAAAGACAATACAAAGAGAGCTTTTATCTAAACATTTTTTATGGCGACATTGTTTACGTTTGGTAGTCTTTCCTTGTCGTGTCTTGTTTGATTCAGACTTCTTTACATTATCTGAATTTTGTTACGTTACAGCCTTATTCTAAAATGTATTCAATAATTACTTTCGGAATGCACTGTAAATGTAATTCAGGCCACTGATTGAATGATCCCATGTCTGTCACATTTGATTTATAAAGCCATTACCATCTTTAGGGAAAATAATATAGTCCTTGCTGTGGTCTACATTCTCGTCAATATCACTTCATTTTCTGGGTCTGTTCCACTCAAATAATAGGCCCATCATAAACCACACCTGTTTTCTAAACACTCATCCTCAGGCACAGACTCCACTTTTCGCTGCTGTGTGCTTTTGAAGGGATTTTTTTGCTCTTACTGGATGTTTCTCGGCGGCAGCTCTGTGAAGCACAAAGCCGAGGCACACCATTCACAGCGCAGAGCCTTTGAAGCTTCGGCTCTTAGCACTCCTGTATGAGACAGACTTCGGCTAATGCACCATGCTGAGCTTCCTGCTGGAGACCAAAAGCCTTTCATTTACATCCGTCTTAATACTCCATTTTTGAGCCATCACCCACATCACCAACACCCCCCTTATCTGCCCCTTTTTACCGTCTGAAATGCTTCTAGTCGCTAGTTTGGCTCACAAAGAGATGTACGGTCAAACTCTTCTGTTCCATCCCTAGTCTTGGGTTATTTATTTAAGTAAGGACACTTAACTATGAAATAAGCCAGGTGTGTTCATGGGTGAGCCTATAGTTTTTCTTAGGGAAAGTAGCAAAACATTTATTCGGTCCAGCTAATGTAAGACAAGCAGGTTGGAACACAAGAAGTCTGGTTTCACAGACAATGGCCTCTACGGGAATAAACCTGTTGTCCAACTTTCTTTCTTTTTTTAAACTATCCAACCGACAGTTTAGATGTTTATACTATAACATGCCTCTACTGTATCATACTACAAATATTTTCAGGTAACACAAATGAAGTAAATATTTAAAGCGTGCACTCCATTTTAGTGAGGTGCTAACGGAAAATAAACTATAGTGAGTTGTGGGGTTTATTGTCAGGAGGGTTTCTTCAAGCATTCCAGGTGAAGCTGATTGAGAGAATGCCAAGAGTGTGCAAAGCTGTCATCAAGACAAAGGTTGGATACTTTGAAGAATAATATGTAGGTACCAAAAAAGTGTTAAACAAATCAAAATATATTTTATATTTGAGATTGTGTTATTTCATAGTTTTGATGTCTTCATTGTTCTACATTGTATAAAATAGTCAAAATAAAGAAAAACCCTTGAATGAGTAGGTGTCCAAACTTTTGACTGGTACTGTATACAAATGAAAAGATCACCACACACTCATCTCACCATGATGTGGATTTATGTGAAAGCATAAATGAAACTTTATTGTTTGGAATACAGCAAATCCATTGTAATTCAGTTCTAGATAAATGTTACAGCGGGTGATGAATGTGTGTTATCTGTAATATAATTTCTAACAAACCAAAACATTGCCTCTTCTTGCAGTGAAAGACACAGTTCCTTGTCCCAGAGCAGGCTTGTTCATGTTTTTGTGTCAAGTTGCAGAGATGAAATGTTTCCTATTCATCTGTGTCTGGAGCTTTCAAAAGAATTTGGCAGATTTGTTAGCAGCAACAACAAAGTAATGTTCATGACAGTCTGTTCCTTTGAAATATATGGGTTAAAAAATTCTGGGCCCTGATACTCTTTCCCTTCTTGAAAGATATTTGTTTTATTCACTGATCAACAGATCAACCCACAAGGGGCAGAACAGACACAACCGGCACCAGTGGACAACAAACTCAAAACTACAGCGGATGACTTCCAATTCTCCAACCTGCGATGTAATTAGTAAATGTCAAGCATACCCCCCTCTTCTCTATGCTAATTTCTGTACTCCATGATTATCTCATTGGCATTGTGCCTTTTCTGTAGAATTAAAGCTTGTGTTAGCCTTAAAGGGCCAAGTCTGTATCATTGTGCATCAGCGATACAACTTCATTTAAAACAAGTGGTAATCAACCTGCTGATAATTTGAAATGCACACGTGTATGGTCGTCTTATTACAGATACACTTCAAGTTATGTTATTGACATTCTGATTTTCCAATTAACCAGTAACTTAACGGTTCTATACAATACTGGCTCATATATAGGCCTGGTAAAATATAGCCTATGGTTTATGGTTTATCACAAGGAGCCTGTACAGGTGACATATTGTGATTTGTGTATGCAGGTAGACATGTATTGCCATGAATCTTGCCCGGGAGGCAGAACTATATGAAAACTTCATAAAAATGAATGAAAACAAAAATATGATCTTTGATCTTAAATTAAGGTTAGGGTTAGGCATTAGGGTTAGCAATGTGTTTAGGGTTAGGTTAGGGTTAGGTTTAAAATCCGATTTGAAAAGCAGAGCTGCCTCCAGGTCAAAATCATGACAATAAATGCCAACCTGCTTTGTGTATACCCTAGAAAAATAGTACAATTAACTTTGAAAATTACATACAAGTGGGCACAGACATCATTTCAACATCTAGTTTTGATTTCATTTTGGTCAGTGGCGTGTATTCATGGATGTCAAGGGAAGCCAGGCTTCCCCAAATATTTCATGAATAAAAAAATGTAAAAGATAAAATAATTTATCTTTCTGTCTTTTCAGAATTCTCCATCAATTCGAAAGTGGTGGAGTAGCCTAGCGTTGGACTAGTAAACGGAAGGTTGCAAGTTCAAATCCCCGAGCTGACATGGAGGTACAAATCTGTCGTTCTGCCCCTGAACAGGCAGTTAACCCACTGTTCCTAGTGTGTCTTTGAAAATAAGAATTTGTTCTTAAGTGACTTGCCTAGTTAAATAAAGGTTAAAAAAATGTGGCTGAATCTGACTGAAGAAATCATCCGAGCGAGGGAAACAGCGCCTCTCTGTCTCAGTATATGTAGCCCATGTACCTAATGCTGTCTGGCCCAAAAGAGTATGACATGTTGCGGCCGTAGAGTTTGATTGATGCCAGCAAGCATTTGGACTACCTTGATAAAAAATATATATAAAATAATTAGCTGAGCTCAACTGTGTGTTGTCCTGGTGCATCAAAACACCCCCCCCCCCCAAGGGAAGACAGATTGTATTTGGCTTCACACCAATCAAATAAAATCCTTAGCATTTTTGTTTCTGATCTGATTATGTTGATGTCCTGCAGCAGCTAGTTTGCTAAAGCCATGGATGTTGATGGGGATTTGGACATGTGGTTTTAACGTCATTCTCTGCACATGCCAATGATTATGACGGCGATTCTGACCTAACCATAAATTAGTCCCATGGACAGCCACATGATATTTAGCTATATTGATTGGACTAAATAGTTTTTGGTATCTTTAAGTTTGTTTTCAGAGAATTAAACTAAACATTTATATCTGTGTTGATTTGATGATTGTGCTGGAATAGCAGAGGCAGTGCTCCTGTTGTCTTTGTGCTGACTTGCGGTAACTCTGTGGTTCTAAATTAGTATTGGTTTAGTAAACTGTCGAAATCAACTTGCTTGACCATGCTGCAGGTCATATAACTGTTGGTTACATGCAATATTTGCTTTGTGGTCTTCACCAGACAGCTGTTACTCTCCGGAAATTGTGATGAAACAAACGCATGTGTAGTTGAATTTATTCTGCCACTGTGTGACTGTTGTCAATGTCATGACTGTAGTCTTTTTGTCGTCAGGGTCTTATTGTATGTCACACTGGCGTATGAATGAATGGGTTATAGATCAAACAATGCTATTATCACAACATAGGTTGTAATATGGATTTTTTACTTGCTTGACTTGGCTTCCTCTGTGATTTTACCAACACACCAATACTGATTTGGATTAAGTTGTCAACTAACATCAACTCAATGTGAAATCAACAAAAAAATGAATTTAGGTTAAATGTTGGGTAAAAAAATAAATGATGAAATTCCCTTACGTTGATGACTTTTTGCAAATATAATCAGTTTCCCACGTTGATTCAATATCTTCACGTTTTTGTTGAAATGATGTGGAAACAAAGTTGGCTCAATCAGTTTTTGCTCAGTGGGAATTTTGACATGGATACATAGGAGAAAGTTGTGCTATTACTTTGGCTGGCGATGCCACGGCTTCATAAACATGACAGGCATCACTTTATCAAAAGCTAACAGAGATGAACAAGAGATAAAAAGGCCATTTTGCTCAATGGCCTTTTTTCACATTGTAAAATGCTAGGAATTCAGATTTTCCTCCCTCTCATACATCACAGTAGAGACAGGGTTGTATCATCAGGCATAATAAATGTGTAAATATGACAAATGAGACGTGAAACACAATCATTTTGAAGAGTACCAAACATCTCAGAGGGACCCAAGCTTGAGAGGCTCGCGTGCCCCATTTATATTGGCTCGTAATGGCATCATAAACCATTCTTTAAAAAAAGATTTTGACAGTCATATTCATGACATGTGGAATAGATGGAGCATTCTTTCATCCAAAATGAACTCTGCAAAAGCAGCCTAAATATCCTTCAGAAGCTGGGCCATATACCTTACATTTTTTAGGCACTTCCTTTTCATTCAGAGTTCGTAACCTTATGCGTCGCAATGCCATTACCATCCTCATTCTAATCTCTTTAAGATGCACCAACCTCATTTGCATGGGCATCTCTGGGAGTGGAATTCCAAATTGAAATATTGCATTCCAAAACTAAATGGGTTTTTGAGCGACTATGCGCACATTAGCCTACAGAGTCTTACTGACACAGATATTGTGGGTTGGGAATGGATCTCTTGGTCTTTGAGTTATCTACAGACACGTCCATCGGTTTACTGGTAATGAAGTCGGCAGTGATTGCTGAGCTTTCAGGTTTTTCGGGTGAACTTTTGACACAGCAACTTTCCTCGCATCGGGCTTATTTAATTTCTGGTTAATCGCTTTCAGTATCATCCCAAATCCATATTAGCATGGTGGTGGCTAGTATGGTTCGTTAAAACAATAGACAACAACAACAGACAATCACGAACTGGTTGTGTTGTTACATTCCCCAGTTTCTGTGTTGTGGTTTGTGTATTTGCATGCATGTATTTCAGGAAATGGCTTCCTGAAATTCTCCCCAAGCAGCTGATTGGTCGGCCCCCATTGATGATTGGAGAGCTGACCCCGCCCCCTCGTCAGGATGCAGCTGTCTCCAATTACCAATTCCCTCTGAAGATATATAAGCCAGTGTTCTGTTGCTCAGAGGAGAGGATTGCTGAGAGAAGAGGCTGATATACTGTGTTGGTGGTGATATACTGTGTTGGTGGTGATATACTGTGTTGGTGGTGATATACTGTGTTGGTGGTGATATACTGTGTTGGTGGTGATATACTGTGTTGGTGGTGATATTTTTTATTTTTTTATTTCACCTTTATTTAACCAGGTAGGCTAGTTGAGAACAAGTTCTCATTTGCAACTGCGACCTGGCCAAGAATAAGCATAGCAGTGTGAGCAGACAACACAGAGTTACACATGGAATAAACAATTAACAAGTCAATAACACAGTAGAAAACAAAGGGGGGAGTCTATATACAATGTGTGCAAAAGGCATGAGGAGGTAGGCGAATAATTACAATTTTGCAGATTAACACTGGAGTGATAAATGATCAGATGGTCATGTACAGGTAGAGATATTGGTGTGCAAAAGAGCAGAAAAGTAAATAAATAAAAACAGTATGGGGATGAGGTAGGTGAAAATGGGTGGGCTATTTACCAATAGACTATGTACAGCTGCAGCGATCGGTTAGCTGCTCAGATAGCTGATGTTTGAAGTTGGTGAGGGAGATAAAAGTCTCCAACTTCAGCGATTTTTGCAATTAGTTCCAGTCACAGGCAGCAGAGTACTGGAACGAAAGGCGGCCAAATGAGGTGTTGGCTTTAGGGATGATCAGTGAGATACACCTGCTGGAGCACGTGCTACGGATGGGTGTTGACATCGTGACCAGTGAACTGAGATAAGGCGGAGCTTTACCTAGCATGGACTTGTAGATGACCTGGAGCCAGTGGGTCTGGCGACGAATATGTAACGAGGGCCAGCCGACTAGAGCATACAAGTCGCAGTGGTGGGTGGTATAAGGTGCTTTAGTGACAAAACGGATGGCACTGTGATAGACTGCATCCAGTTTGCTGAGTAGAGTGTTGGAAACCATTTTGTAGATGACATCGCCGAAGTCGAGGATCGGTAGGATAGTCAGTTTTACTAGGGTAAGCTTGGCGGCGTGAGTGAAGGAGGCTTTGTTGCGGAATAGAAAGCCGACTCTTGATTTGATTTTCGATTGGAGATGTTTGATATGAGTCTGGAAGGAGAGTTTGCAGACTAGCCAGACACCTAGGTACTTATAGATGTCCACATATTCAAGGTCGGAACCATCCAGGGTGGTGATGCTAGTCGGCATGCGGGTGCAGGCAGCGATCGGTTGAAAAGCATGCATTTGGTTTTACTACCGTTTAAGAGCAGAAGGAGTGTTGTATGGCATTAAAGCTTGTTTGGAGGTTAGATAGCACAGTGTCCAATGACGGGCCGAAAGTATATAGAATGGTGTCGTCTGCGTAGAGGTGGATCAGGGAATCGCCCGCAGCAAGAGCAACATCATTGATATATACAGAGAAAAGAGTCGGCCCGAGAATTGAACCCTGTGGCACCCCATAGAGACTGCCAGAGGACCGGACAGCATGCCCTCCGATTTGACACACTGAACTCTGTCTGCAAAGTAATTGGTGAACCAGGCAAGGCAGTCATCCGAAAAACCGAGGCTACTGAGTCTGCCGATAAGATTATGGTGATTGACAGAGTCGAAAGCCTTGGCAAGGTCAATGAAGACGGCTGCACAGTACTGTCTTTTATCGATGGCGGTTATGATATCGTTTAGTACCTTGAGTGTGGCTGAGGTGCACCCGTGACCGGCTCGGAAACCAGATTGCACAGCAGAGAAGGTACGGTGGGATTCGAGATGGTCAGTGACCTGTTTGTTGACTTGGCTTTCGAAGACCTTAGATAGGTAGGGCAGGATGGATATAGGTCTGTAACAGTTTGGGTCCAGGGTGGCTCCCCCTTTGAAGAGGGGGATGACTGCAGCAGCTTTCCAATCCTTGGGGATCTCAGACGATATGAAAGAGAGGTTGAACAGGCTGGTAATAGGGGTTGCCACAATGGCGGCGGATAGTTTCAGAACTGTGTTGGTGGTGATATACTGTGTTGGTGGTGATATACTGTGTTGGTGGTTCTCAGAGGCAGATGATTAGTATGTCCTGTGTTTTCGTTGTTGCGCAGAGGTATAATTTGTTGCCAATATTTTGTAGCCGGTCCTACTAAGGTATGTCTTTGACAAAATGACTGTTTTTGATTGAAGTTGTTTGTAAAATTCTGTTTTGTTTGTTCCCACGGGGAAGGAGAAGGCACCTAGAGTGTTTAGTTAATAGGCCCACGGGCATACATACCCGTAGCATATTCACACTCGGTAAGAACTGGGTGGACCAACCCCTGTATTTTGGTTAGGGCACCAGGTGGTGCTAAATTAGGTAAGTAGTGGGTAGGCAGGTTTACTTTCTTTGCTTTGGTTCCATTCAGCCCCTTTTCCCCATATTACCGCGTGATGGAATAAATTCCGTGTAAACGGTACCACTCTCTGCCTTTTGTCATCCTTACTCGCACCTACAGTCCCATACCTCTTTCACACCACGGGGAGTTGAGTTGTAGCAGGGTGTTGCATTCCCTCTTCCTAGAGGCGTGCTTAATTGTTCATTATCCCAATAACATCGGTAAATCAATGTTCATTATCCTGATAACATTTGTATATCAATGTTCATTATCCTGATAACATTGATATACAAATGTAATCAGGATAATGAACATTGATATACAAATGTTCATTGTCCTGATAACATCCATATGAATTATTCCGATAATGAAAATTGATATACGGATGTTATCCCGATAACACCTGAATATCAATGTTCAGTATTTGTATCTACACAAACAGTAGGACTACCAAAATGAAAATACATTACTACCATTAATCTTTTGTAAACAATGCCCTCAAACGAGTTCCCTCCCTGCATTACTGGTCATTAAATCATGTCACTGGCGATACAGAGCTCATTCGCTTTAATGAATAATTCATTAGCTTGATAACATTCATATCAATATACATTATCCCGATAACATTCATATATCAATGTTTATTACCCTGACAGCATCTGTGTATCAATGTTAATAATTTATCTACACAAACAGTAGGACAAACTAAATAACTTAATAGAAATACATTACCCCTTTGAATCTTTTGTAAACAATGCCCTCAAACTAGTTCTCTCCCTGCTTTGTTGGTCATTAAATAATGTCACAGGCAATACAGAGCTCATTAGTACATTGAATACATTGATGAATGAGAGGTTTTCAGCCCACTGATGAGGTGTGGGAACAGGTCAGGGGTTCTCAAACCTGTTCTCGGGGACCCCCAGACGTTTCAAGTTGTTGTAGCCCTGAACTAACTCACCTGATTCACCTAGTCAAGGGCTTGATAATTAGTCGACAATTTGAATCGAGTGTGCTAGCTGTGGAATAGTTAAATTACATGGGCGTCCCCGAGGAGAGGTTTGAGAACCCCTGCAGTAAATGGTATATACACATAGATGATGGTATAAAATCATTACACCCAATTCTCTTCCATGTAATATCAAAAGGTCCACTTTACAGTATTCATTTATTCCTATAATTTAGTTAACTTTTTCATTTAAAGATGGAGATGTAGGTCAGTGCCAACTTCCCAAACCAGTATACAATGTCACTGCTTTGCAGTGATCTTCACACATTACTATATTTGATTTGACAAGCCTTCAATGAGATGCATGGAGTAAGTGGATTTAAAAGTTTGTTTGGTTTAAAATTCTGGGCCATTGGGTAAATACGTTTGTCTTTACAATACAATCTGAGGCTAATACTCCACTCTCTCAAAACCTACTAGAAAAGTATTTTTCTTGAAAATGTGATGTGCTTGTTTGAAATAATTTATGGTTGTGAAATAAGTAAGTGTCTGCAGTAGTAATGTTAGTGACTGATAGATCAGGCCCTCCCTCCAAACTGAATGACCGGGCAAGGAGGAGACTGATCAAAGATGCTGCCAAGAAGCCAATGGCGACTTCGAAGGAGCTTTAGGCCTTTATGGCAAAGACTGATTAATGTGTGCATGTGACCACAATATCAAAAGCGCTCCACAAATCTGGCATCAATGGGAGGGTGGTTAAGAAAAAAAAACACTTGATGTGGCTTTTTTTGAAGAGTATCGGTTGAGCTTTGCCGAAAAAAAACGCATTGTGGATTCCGAGGCCAAAAGGCATAGAAAGGGTGCTGTGGTCAGATGAGACTAATGAACTTTTTGGCCTGAATGCAAAATGATATGTCTGGTGAAAACCCAATACATCTTTCCACCCAAAGAACACCATGCATACAGTAAAGCACGGTGGTGGCGGCATACTGTTGTGGGGGTGTTTCTCTTCAGCAAGGACTGGAGCAAGGACTTGTCAGGATAGAATGGAAAATGGACAGTGCAAAATACCGACATATTCTTGAGGAGAACCTGAAGCCTTCTGCCAGGAAGTTGAAGATGGTTCATGTTTCAACATGACAATGACCCAAAGCAACCCGCCAAAGCAACCGTACAGTGGCTGAAGGACAAGAAGGTGAATATAGCACAGTTAGTAGAGATGTATTCAGAGACTTGTGGCTGTAATTCAAGCAAAAGGTGGTTCCACCAAGTATTAACTCAGGAGGGTGTTCACTTATCCAAGTAGGGTATTTTACTGTTTTAATTTGAGTGTTTTTCAGAGTTTTTTCATTTAAAAAAGTTTTACTTGCTTCAATATCCAACATCAAGACATCAGACAGGAAGTTAAAGCTTAGTCGCAAATGGGTCTTCCAAATGGACATTTACCCCAAACATACTTCCAAAGTTGTGGCAAAATGGCTTAAGGACAACAAAGTCAAGGTATTGGAGTGGCCATCACAAAGCCCTGACTTCAATCCCATAGAAAATTTGTTGGCAGAACGGAAAAAGTGTGTGCGAGCAAGGAGGCCTACAAACCTGACTCAGTTAGACCAGCTCTGTCAGGAGGAATGGGCCAAAATTCACCCAACTTATTGTGGGAAGCTTGTGGAAGGCTACCCGAAACGTTTGACCCAAGTTAAACAATGTAAAGGCAATGCTACCAAATACTAATTGAGTGTATGTAAACTTCTGACCCACTGGGAATGTGATGAAAGAAATAAAAGCTAAAATAAATAATTCTCTACACTATTATTCTGACATTTCATATTCTTAAAATGAAGTGGTGATCCTAACTGACCTACGACAGGGAATTTTTGTTAGGAATTGTGAAAAACTGAGTTTAAATGTATTTGGCTAAGGTGTATGTAAACTAGAGGTCGACCGATTAATCGGAAAGGCCAATTAATTAGGGCCGATTTCAAGTTTTCATAACAATCGGTAATCGTCATTTTTGGACACCGATCATGGCCGATTACATTGCCCTCCATGAGGAGACTGCGTGGCAGCCTGACTACCTGTTATGCGAGTGCAGCAAGGAGCCAAGGTAAGGTGCTAGCTAGCATTAAACGTATCTTATAAAAAACAATCAATCTTAACATAATCACTAGTTAACTACACATGGTTGATGATATTACTAGTTTATCTAGCTTGTCCTGCGTTGCATATAATCAATGCAGTGCCTGTTAATTTATCATTGAATCATAGCCAACTTCGCCAAACGGGTGATTTAACAAGCGCATTCGCGAAAAAAGCACTGTTGTTGCACCAATGTGTACCTAACCATAACCATAAACTCCTTTCTTAAAATCAATATTTTTAAACTTGCATATTTAGTTAATATTGCCTGCAAACATGAATTTCTTTTTACTAGGGAAATTGTGTCACTTCTCTTGAGTTCTGTGCAACAGTCAGGGTATATGCAGCAGTTTGGGCCGCCTGGCTCAGTTTGCCACCTGGAACTAATTTGCCAGAATTTTACATAATTATGACATAACATTGAAGGTTGTGCAATGTAACAGGAATATTTAGACTTAGGGATGCCACCGGTTAGATAAAATACGGAACAGTTCTGTATTTCACTGAAAGAATAAACATTTTATTTTCTAAATGAAAGTTTCCGGATTTGACCATATTAATGAGCTAAGGCTCATATTTCTGTGTGTTATTATGTTACAATTAAGTCTATGATTTGATAGAGCAGTCTGACTGAGCAGTGGTACGCAGCAGCAGGCTCGTAAGCATTCATTCAAACAGCACTTCCGTGCGCTTGCCAGCAGCTTTCGCAATGCTTCAAGCATTGTGCTGTTTATGACTTCAAGCCTATCAACTCTCCCCCTACTGTATTTATTTATTTTGCTCCTTTGCACCCCCATTATTTCTCTCTCTACTTTGCACATTCTTCCACTGCAAATCTACCATTCCAGTGTTTATTTTTATATATATATATAATTTTTAGCTTGCTATATTTTTTTTGTTTTTTTTTTTTTTTTTTACTTGCTATATTGTATTTACTTCGCCACCATGGCCTTTTTTGCCTTTACCTCCCTTATCTCACCTCATTTGCTCACATTGTATATAGACTTATTTTTCTACTGTGTTATTGACTGTATGTTTGTTTATTCCATGTGTAACTGTGTTGTTGTACCTGTCAAACTGATTTGCTTTATCTTGGCCAGGTCGCAATTGTAAATGAGAACTTGTTCTTAACTTGCCTACCTGGTTAAATAAAGGTTAAATAAATAAATAAATAAAATTAGGCTGGTGTAACCGATGTGAAATGGCTAGCTAGTTAGCGGGGTGTGCGCTAATAGCGTTTCAAATGTCAGTCACTCAGACAGAGTAGTTGTTCCCCTTGCTCTGCAAGGGCCGCGGCTTTGCTTCGAGGGTGGCTGTTGACGATGTGTTCCTGGTTCGAGCCTAGGTAGGGGCGAGGAGAGGGACGGAAGCTATACTGTTACGCAGGCAATACTAAAGTGCCTATAAGAACATCCAATAGTCAATGGTATATTAAATACAAATTGTATAGAGAGAAATAGTCCTGTAATTCCTATAATAACCTCAACCTAAAACTTCTTACCTGGGAATATTAAAGACTCATGTTAAAAGGAACCACCAGCTTTCATATGTTCTCATGTTCTGAGCAAGGAACTTAAACGTTAGCTTTTTCACATGGCACATATTGCACTTTTACTTTCTTCTCCAACACTTTGTTTTTGCATTATTTAAACCATATTGAACATGTTTCATTATTTGAGACTAAATTGATTTGATCAATGTATTATATTAAGTTAAAATAATTGTTCATTCAGTATTGTTGAAATTGTCATTATTACAAATAAATAAATACATTAAATAATATATTTAAAAAAATATATATATATATATTTTTTTTTTTAAATCGGCCAATTAGTTGGTATCGGCTTTTTTTGGGGTCCTCCAATAATCGGTATCGGCGTTGAAAAATCAGAAATCGGTCGACCTCTAATGTAAATTCCGACTTCAACTCTATTTTGTGTTACTATTTGTAAAAATATTTACTTTAGTTTACCTAGTAAATATTTTCTTAACTCTTTCTTGAAGGGCTTGTAAGTATTTGGTGCATATGACAAATATAATTTGATTTGATTCCTTTTGCCACATTTTCTTGTGTTACAACCTGAATTTAAAATGGTTTAAATCAAGATAGTTGTGTCACTGATCTCCACACAATATCACATAACGTCAAAGTGAAATTATGTTTGCAGAATATTTGAGAAATTAATACAAAATTAAAAGCTGAAATACCTTGGGTCCATAACTATTAAATCCCTTTGTGATATCAAGCCTAAATAAGTTCAGGAGTAAAGATGTGCTTAACAAATCGCATAATAAGTTGCATGGATTCATTCTGTGTTCAATAATAGTATTTAACATGACTTTTGAACGACTTCCTCATCTCTGTACCTTACAATTATATGTAAGGTCCCTCAATTGAGCAGTGAATTTCAAGCACAGATTCAACTACAAAAACAGCAAGGTTTTTCAATGCCTCGTAAAGAAGGACACCGATTGCTAGATGTGTAAAAAAGGAAAAAAGCAGACACATAATACCGCTTTGAGCATGGTAAAAGTATTAATTAGGCTTTGGAAGGTGTATCTATACACCCAGTCACTACTAAGATACAGGTGTCCTTCCTAACTCAGTTGCTGGAGAGGACGGAACCGCTCAGGGATTTCACCATGAGGCCAATAGGGATTTTAAAACAGTTACAGAGTTGAATTGCTGTGAAATAAAAAAACGGATCAAAAACATTACTCCACAATACTAACCTAAATGACAGAATGAAAAGCAGAAAGCCTGTACAGAATACAAATATATTGTTTGCAACAAGGCAGATAAGTAATACTGCAAAAATAACTTTCTGTCCTGAATA
The DNA here is from genome assembly GCF_018296145.1 of Oncorhynchus tshawytscha. NCBI lineage: Eukaryota > Metazoa > Chordata > Actinopteri > Salmoniformes > Salmonidae > Oncorhynchus > Oncorhynchus tshawytscha. The sequence goes on from NC_056449.1 coordinate 18,477,143, forward strand.
CAAAGCATTGTTTGGGCAAATCCACTCATATTTTCAAGCATGGTGGTGGCTGCATCATGTTCTGGGTATACTTGTCATCGGCAAGGACTAGGGAGTTTTGTTGGATAAAAAAACGGAATACAGCTATAAGCACAGGCAAACTCCTAGAGGAAAACCCAGTTCAGTCTACTTTCCAACAGACACTAGGAAATTAATTTACCTTTCACCAGGTCAAGAATCTAAAACACAAGGCCAAATCTACATAGTAGTTGCTTACCAAGACAACATTGAATGATCCTGAGTGGCCTAGGTGCAATTTTGACTTAAATCAGCTTGACAATCTATGGCAAGACTTGAAAGTTGCTGTCTAGCAATGATCAACAAATAACTTGACAGAGCTGTTGTACAATACATAAAAAGACAGAAAGCTGTAATCGCTGCTAAATATGTTTCTAACATGTATTGTATTGTCTCAGGGGGCTGAATATGTACAGTATCTATCAAGATATACCAGTGTTTTATTTGTCATACATTTTTTATGAATGTTAGAATTTTTCTTCCACTTTGACATTAGATTATTTAGTGTAGATTGTTGACCAAAAATTACAATTAAATCCATTTGAATCCAACTTTGTAACACAACAAAATGTGTAAAAAGTCAAGTGGTGTGAATACTTTCTGAAGGCACTGTAGGACAGCCTGAACATGTGAAAAGCAGTTTGGTGTCTAGCTGGAACAGTTCAAGGGTTACTGCTACTGAGTTATGTTACGCTAACTTATGCTAATGTATATGGCAAAAGATGATAAATGTTGTTTAGAATTTGAAGTTAGGATAGCCTAAACATGTGAAAGTTGGTTTGGTATCTGTTGCTTAAACTGTTCAAGAGTTACTGTTGGTTTTAAATCATTTGATATTAGCTAATATATGGAATTATTTTAAGATGGTCATTTAGCTATTAGATTTATTTTAATTTTAACACCCCTAAATGTATGATCACATTTTTACTTTTTATTATTTGATGAAACACTGAATTGGGCCTTAGTGCTATTATCCCATAGAAACATACTGAATAACAGATTCACAGCATGTAACAACAGATCATTCAGAAAAGTATCTAAAGGGAGTTTGTTGTGAAGTGACTTTCCTATATCTTAGAGATATAAGAAATATCATGAAACTATTAAAAACAACGTTGACACCTATTTAACCCCTTATTTTAGGCACACATTTTTTTTTAAACTTGTACTTGGGTACCCTCAGACGAGTCTTTTAGCCTAAACTGTTTGGACGCAACAAACAGAAGTTGGCAGATCTGCAGTGCCGACTTCAGATAAGTCCCGTGATGCATGTGGGGCGTCGTAGAGCAAAACAGAGAACACCATCGTGTTCGTGAGGGTCTCATCTTTCCATAAAGGTGTATTTCCGTTTGGCCGCTACATACTTTTTCGTGACAAGACCGATTTTCGGGATGTCTCATGGTCTAACAAATACTGCTGTTTCTCTGCTACCTTTCACCGCAGATGCAGAAAGGGGGACATTGGCAGATGCGGTGGATTGAGATGCATCCAATACAAAAAGACATCTCTAGCTTAAATAGACAGATTTTGATGGGACATCTTTTATAATTATTAGAATTCTGCAGGCCCAGAAATCAACTCTAGGTTAAATGGTTATAGTTAAAGTTTTTTTAGTTAAAAAAAAAAATACTTGATCAAGCCATCTAAATTGGGTAAGTCTGAACATCTCAATGTTGGTTTTGTGTTGATGTAACAGCTGTCCAGCGAAGAGAAGAAGACTGGTCTCGCAAGTAGTGTAACAGATGTGATCGTATTTCGTTAACTCTCATATTGTGTTTTTAAAGAAAGGACTGTCCAGCCAGCAATCCCAGCTTATTGGTGTTTATTCTGATGATAGACACAAGGAAGCACATTAGATGTGAAGGACAGTGGAGGTTTCTCAGAGGAGGAAGGGGGGGACCATCCTTCTCAGTGAATTTCATTTAAAATAAATATATTGAAACATTCAAAAAGTTTGCCTTTTTAGATAATACTATACTATACCAAATATATTCCCGTCCCCAAATAATTGATTTGTTTTGCAATGAAGGTTTACAGTAGCACCAACAGCACTCTGTAAGGTAGCACCATGGTGAAGCTGGAGGACAGCTAGTTTCCTTCCTCCTCAATACACAACCATGGTTCTCATCCCCTTCCATAGCCTTACACAGTAATTATGACAGCTTCGGAAGGGAACCAACCTATCCAACCTATCAGAGCTCTTTCAGCATGAACTGACATGTTCACCCAATCAAAGGATCATATTATGATTCTAGTACTGAAAGCATTACAGTGCATGAAATGTGGTTAGTAGTTAACTCAAAGAGAGAGAAACAAAGTTTTGAACAAATGAATTTCTTCAAAAATGAGAGTGCTATATTTTGTAGTATTTTTTGTTTCTCACTTTAGCAAATGCAGCTAGCCAGTTTAGCCTATTCAAACAGAGAGGGATGTTATGTTAGCTAGCTGGCTATGGATATCCAACACTGGCACTATTCCAAGTCAAGGTAAGCTTTTGGTTTTGTTAATTAATTTCACCGGGGCCCGCCGGTGTAACTCCTAAACTGCTTGCTGACACTGCACTGTACTGCATGACTGTAGCGGGTGTAGAAACGCATTAGTTCTAGTAGCTATGTTGACTATGACATTAGCTCATATGGTTGTGATAACGATATTGACTGTGTGTAGCAGTTAGCAGTTATGATTTGAATGTTTGGCTTAGAAAGTTTTTTTTCGCCTGGTCACAGACAGCTGATGTGTTGTGCACTGAAGTCCACAAGCGAAGGGAAAAGGTGAGAGGAGAAATGTATGTGGCTGCTATGAAAGTGAACTGTGTTCGCGTGTGATCAGGGGTGTATTCATTCTGACAATTCTGTTGAGAAATGTTCTTAAACGGAAGCAAATTGAACAAAACTACAGGCAGGCAAGAGTGTGCAAAGCAGTATTGAATGTGTCACTGTCTGCCACCTTGATTATTCTAATTTCTCTCGACCTGTGCACGTTGTAAACTTTCATTCATAGGCTAGGTTGTAGCGACCTCATGATAGGTATAGGGAAAATTGAAGTGTCATGTAGTAACCTTAACCTATCAATGTCACATTGAGCTGAGTGAATGGAATATGAATGGCAGTCATCCAATATGCTGTAATAGAAATAAGGTCATGCACATTTAAAAAAAGTTGCGTCCTCGCTCATCTTAGACGGCACCAACCGCCACTGGTGCAGGACAACAGCATGTTGATGGCTGTATATTCGTGATTTGTCTGTTAGCATGGAAATAACTGTGAATTAACAGGGAGCTAATGTGGCCATTACAATTAGAGCATGCTAGCTATCTACAGTAATAACATACAAAAGCACACCCCAGGACAGCCCCAATATTTAACAGGTATGGTACACCTATATATAGAACACACATCAGGACATGTACATAGTGAACTTGTAAATATGAAAATAGATTACACTATTTCAGAACATGACCGCTTGTACGTCAATATCAGATTGGGAAGAATTTACATTATTGATATGTAAATACAACTAACCAATAGGAATACATAAACATAAAATACATATTTTTGCAGTGTCAAGTGGAAACATAATCAACCCTGTTACATTGATACCTAAACAGTGATAGAGGAGATGCATGGCCAAATGTTCCCCATGTACTGTAAGTCTATGGCTCTTTTACTTCCATTGAAATGCATTGGGAGCTCATTTTAATATTGTTGTCGTACAAAAAGTATAAATCCTATCAAAAAATACTTTCTAAAGCAGTCTAAACTGGGGCAGTCTGGGTGTTAAGAAGTTACAGGAGGAACAATAACAATAATAAGAAGAGTATGTAAGAAATCTAGATTTGTGCTTTGCCTTCAGCAAGCACACCTAATTAGAAAATGTTGAACTAGATAGATATGATTTACTTGTCAGCCTTGGGAATCAAACAGAATGTCTCAATGCAAAGTCAAGTACAGATTAAATCTTTATTTTCCAGTCACCCTTACTGTTGTTGCATAACCCGAAGTCAGTTGGGTCATACATAAAACATATTGGCTGATGAAAAGTGTCAATTCTCCAGGCCCCAAATGTAATGCTAACCCCTTTTTTCAAGACTATGTTCACATATAAAAGGAGTAACATATTGTCCACTCTAACCAAAGATTACACACAGACACTCACACATTTACAGTTCTTACCAGCTTCTTCTCAGTGTCAAAGACACCAATAGACTAATCCAGCAAAATGAAAATAAGCCTTCCCTGTGTCTTTTAGACCAAACTTTTCAAATCAAATCAACCATCCTCATTCTCATCTCCTTAAGATGCACTAATCGCATTTGCATGGGCATCTCTGGGAATGGAATTCCACATTGCAATATCACATTCAAAAAACGAAATGGGTTTTCGAGCGTCTTCGCGCACATTAGTCGATGCATATTACTGACACAGATATTGCCTGTTGGGAATGGATCGCTTGGACTTTGAGTTATCTACAGACCACAGGTGGCCGGCCGGTGGCACCTTATTAGGGGAGGACAGCCTCATAGTAATGGCTAGAACGGAATCAATAGAATGGTATTGAACACATAAATAACACTTGGTTTCCATGTGTTTGATACCATTCCATTAACTCCATTCCAGCCATTATTATGAGTCGTTCTCCCATCGGCTTACAAGTAATTAAGTCGTTGTGTAATGCATTGCTGTCTGTCAGTAATTGAAATTGCTGAGCTTTCAAGTTTTTCGGGTGAACTTTTGACACAGCAACTTTCCTTGCCTCTGGCTTTGGGTTTATTTAATTTCTGGTTGATTTAATTTCTGCTTTCAGTATCATACCAAATCCATATTAGCATGGTGGTGGCTAGCGTGGCTCATTAAAACAATAAACAATAGGAACAACAGACAATCACTAACTGGTTGTGTTCATTTTCCCAATAACATCCATAGATCCATTTTCATGATTCTGATAACATCCATTTATCAACGTTCATTATCCCAATAACATTCGTATATCAATGTTCATTATTCCAAAAACATCCATATATCAATGTTTATTATCCCGACAACATCTGTGTATCAATGTTAATAATTTGTATCTACACAAACAGTAGGAGGACAAACTAAATAACTTAATAGAAATAAATTACCCCTCTGAATCTTTTGTAAACAATGCCCTCAAACTAGTTCTCTCCCTGCATTGTTGGTCATTAAATCATGTCACAGGCAATACAGAGCTCATTAGTACATTGAATATATTGATGAATGAGAGGTTCAGCCCATTGATGAGGTGAGGGGACAGGTCAGGGGTTCTTAAACCTGTTCTCGGGGACCTCCAGACATTTCAAATTGTTGTTGTAGGCCTGAACTAACTCACCTGATTCACCTAGTCAAGGGCTTGATAATTAGTTGACAATTTGAATCGAGTGTGCTAGCTGTGGAATAGTTCAATTACATGGGCGTCCCCGAGGAGAGGTTTGAGAACCCCTGCAGTAAATTATGGTATATACACATCATAGATGATGGTATAAAATGAAAGAACCTAGTTATTCATAATAAAAATGCTATCTAAAAAACGATTGTATTAGTTATAGGGATTGTGATACTAATCACCATTACACATAATTCTATTCAAATCAGCTTTTACTTGTCATGTCCAATGTCCACTTTACAGACTTTATTCACTCCCGTGTTCATTATATATTCCTGTAATTGAGTTAACTTTGTTATGATGTTTTGGAGATGAAAGGCAGTTCCTAGATCTGTGCCAACTTCCACAAAGCACTGCTTTGTAGCGATCTCCACACATTGCTACGTTTGATTTGACATTTGAGATAACGTGATAAGCCTTGAATGAGATCCATGGATTAAGTGGATTTGCAGTTTGTTTGGTTTAAGATTCTGGGCCCGTGGGTAAATAAGATGTCTATCATTACCATACAACCTGTGGTTATTATTGTTTACTATCACAAAAGATATTGAACTTAAGGGGATATGATTTACTTGGCAGCATTGTGAATCAAACAAATGTCTGAATACAAAGTACATAGCTTACATTTTTATTTTCCAGTCCCCCCTACAGTTTCCCTCATTCTCCAAGCCCCAAATGTAATGCCAACCCCTTTATTTCAAGACTATGTTCACACACAAAAGGAGTAACGTATTGTCCACTCTAACGAAAGAATACACACACAGACACTCATGCATTTATAATTCTTACCAGCTACTTCTCTGTGTTGAAGACACCAATAGACAAACCCAGCAAATGGAAAATAAGCCTTCACTCTGTCTCTGACCGACCTTTTCTCCGCTATAGAAGTCCCCCCTCTCTCTCACTTTGTAACTCATGACATTTATTCTGCTTTTGACCTCTCTCGCTTCCTCGGGCTCTTCTCAGTCCCTCTCACCGAGTCCCATGGAAGGAAACCAACACTGGCTTAGTCATGATTCAGAATCTGCCGTTTACTGGCAACAGGAGGACACCTTCTCTATTAAGTGGCTTAACTCATGCATTAGCCCCTTCAGCACTGTTACTTTGTTGCTGGAGGTCTGCAGACATTGCACTTGCCTCTGGTAATTATGCACCAAACAGGAGAAAACTGGCTAAAATGGGACTTGTCCAATTAGAAGCACACATGATAGTATTGTATTGCAAAACATTTTGAAACATTTTCCGTTGTGTGCCCTAATGTTACTGTAATACATCCCTTTGAGAGTGACTTCAAAAATAATATTTCTGCTGTCTCATTGTGGGACACTCCTGTCTTGTTACATGTGCGCACACCAAATACAGACACCTACTTTATTTACAGCCAATGCTCGCTCATCTTTTTAATGAGATGCATGCAAATGATTAGATGCAACACATTGCAGTTGTTTGATTGTTGCAGTACATCTCCAGGAGGCCTCCAAAAATAACTTAATCATAAGCCAAATATGTTGTACTGCCAGTTGTCTCATTGTGCCATCTCAGTGTAGCCTATTCAAGCCTTCAGCAGGAACATAAAACTCAGCAAAAAAATAAACGCTCCTTTTCAGGACCCTGTCTTTCAAAGACAATTTGTAAAACTCCAAATAACTTCACAGATCTTCATTGTAAATGGTTTAAACACTGTTTCCCATGCTTGTTCAATGAACCATAAACAATTAATGAACATGCACCCGTGGAACGGTCATACAGACGGTAGGCAATTAAGGTCACAGTTATGAAAACTTAGGAAACTAGAGGCCTTTCTACTGACTCTGAAAAATACCAAAAGAAAGATGCCCAGGGTCCCTGCTCATCTGCGTGAACGTGCCTTAGGCATGGCATGATGACTGCAGATGTGGCCAGGGCAATAAATTGCAATGTCTGTACTGTGAAACAGTAAGACAGCGCTACAGGGAGACAGGACGGACAGCTGATGGTCCTCGCAGTGGCGACCACATGTAACAACACCTGCACAGGATCCGAACATCACACCTGCGGGTCAGGTACAGGATGGCAACAACTGCCCGAGTTGCACAAAGAACGCACAATCCCTCCTTCAGTGCTCAGACTGTCCGCAATAGGCTGAGAGAGGCTGGCTTGTAGGCCTGTTGTAGTAAAGCAGGTCCTCACCAGACATCACCGGCAACAACGTCGCCTATGGGCACAAACCCAGCATCGCTAGACCAGACAGGCCTGGCAAAACGTGCTCTTCACTGACGAGTCGCGGTTTTGTCTCACCAGGGGTGATGGTCGGATTTGCGTTTATCGACGAAGGAATGAGCATTACACCGAGGCCTGTACTCTGGAGCGGGATCGATTTGGAGGTGGAGGGTCCGTCATGGTCTGGGGCAGTGTGTCACAGCATCATCGGACTGAGCTTGTTGTCATTGCAGGCAATCTCAACGCTGTGCGTTACAAGGAAAACATCCTCCTCCCTCATGTGGTACCCTTCCTGCAGGCTCATCCTGACATGACCCTCCAGCATGACAATGCCACCAGCCATACTGCTCATTCTGTGCGTGATTTCCTGCAAGACAGGAATGTCAGTGTTCTGCCATGGCCAGCGAAGAGCCCAGATCTCAATCACATTGAGCACGTCTGGGACCTGTTGGATCGGAGGGTGAGGGCTAGGGCCATTCCCCTCAGAAATGTCCAGGACCTTGCAGGTGCCTTGGTGGAAGAGTGGGGTAACATCTCACAGCAAGAACTGGCAAATCTGGTGCAGTCCATGAGATGCACTCTAGAACTTAATGCAGCTGGTGGCCACAGATACTGTTTTTTTTTACCCCCCTTTGTTCAGGGACACATTATTCCATTTATGTTAGTCACATGTCTGTGGAACTTGTTCAGTTTATGTCTCAGTTGTTGAATCTTGTTATGTTCATACAAATATTTACACATGTTAAGTTTGCTGAAAATTAACACAGTTGACAGTGAGAGGACGTTTCTTTGTTCATGAATTTTTGCTGTGAATTACAAACTGTAGAGCTTGTTTTCAGTGAGGTGAGCCATTGATACAATATGAAAGGGCATAAATTAACCAAGGTGGGTAGAAATATGATCTAAGATCAATATGAAATAGACAGTATGGCTTTATTGTATTATAAATTCGGGGTTGTTTAATAGTAAGCCATTAAGGATGGAGACTAAGAACAATAGAAATATAAAGACGAAATATTCATTTTGGGGCTGGTATTGGGATATTGTATTGTATGAAAGACAACGGTAGATGCTATCATTATTCCATAGTTTATACACTGATATAATCATGGTAACATTACACTCCAGAGATGTTTGGATCAAATTGTATGATTAATGTGACTATCAAGGTAAAATCATTGTAATAAGTTATTAGACTTGCATTCTGCCTGGTCATGGAGTGTTGTTTCTGCTTATACTGTGGGTGAATTGGCGGTGGCTTCCGATTGCATGAAAGTTTATTGCCCAGTGTTTTTACTTTATGGACTTCCTTAGGCCGGGATTCAATCTGAAACCTCGTTATAGCGTGCATGACAATTGGAGGTAATTTCCAACTGAGCCAACATCTGCAGCGTTTACTGAAAGAGGTAACATTGCCTTTTAAAGGTGCATTGTTGACAGCGTTCTACGGATTGACTTAATTGACTCTTTTGTGATTTCTGTATCAAAAGTTAACAAGGGAATATTGTGTCCTTGGAGAGCAACACCCAACGCATGGAGAAACAGTGTCTTTCTCACTCTCTCACACACACACACACTCCTCTGAGTCGGCCTGTTAGTTTTCTTTGATGTCTCCCCACGCACAGTCCCCAAGGATATCTTTGCCCTCGACCAGTCAAATGCATCAAAAGTTTCTCTATTTACAGAGATTATGTTACATCATGTTTCACAGCTGAGGTTTCACCCTACATGCTATGTAATATTGTGCCTACTTAACTTGTTTGGATTTGTGTTCAAGAACAACATTGCATTCAAGGAATTCAGATATTACCAATTGTATGTCAATTTACACCATATATACAGTGATTTGTAAATGTAACACAGTACATTACTGCTGTTTAATGAAATGCGAACCAATGTGTGGATGATGCAACTATTCCAAGAAGATTGGCAGAGACTTTGAAATGTAATGATTAGACTTGAACAGCATCAACTCTTAATAACAAGCAAATTTGCTCCCAGGCTTAGTGTGATTGTAAGAAACATATGAAGTAAATGTCGATTGATTTTAAGATGCTTTGCATTAATGCAGTAAAAGTATTATATTTAAGCAATAAGGCCCTAGTGGTGTGGTATATTGCCAATAAACCACGGCTAAGGGCTGTTCTAAGGCACAACGCCACGGCGTGCTATATTGGTCGTATACTACAAACTCCCGAGGTGCCTTACTGCCATTACAAACTGGTTACCAACGTGATTTTGTCATACATGTGGTATATGGTCTGATATACTGTACCACGGCTGTCAGCCAATCAGCATTCAGGGTTCGAACCACCCAGTTCAAAATGAATGATACACATCACAATTCATGATGATGAACTTGATATTTCCCCCTTGATGTACAGTCAGGTTCAACATTCATTTAGTGGTAAAACAACCAAAATACTAAAGCTGTTTATAGGGATTCCAAACCGTGATCATACTTACGGTTTACAAATGGATGAAGCGTTAAATCGCATTGCATTTTCCATCATAGGAGCAACTAAACTTGAATTAAATATTACATTAGAGTAATTACTATGAAACGGTATGCATGCATTCATTTTATCAAGGTACATTAGCCTTATGTCACAATCTGGAAAATCTTTGAAATTGTTTTAAAACATGTTTGTTTAAACTTGTTGCTATGAGATTATGTTTTCAAAACGATATTATCTAAAGGGAGTATATGATCTCATATTATATGTGAACATCATTATGAACTGATTGTGTTCAACATACTTACAATGTATCCCACTTTCAACCCATATAGCCAGGTCCAAAATTATTGCCACCCTCTTTTTTGCTCAACTTTATCAAGGGTGCCAATAATTTGGGACCTGACTGTATGTGTTAAGAGTGGGATACAGATTGTGCATAAGGCTATTGAAGCTTGTGAAAATTAATGCATGCATACATTTTCATAGTAATTACACTAACATACTATATAATCCCAGTTTATATGCTCCTATGATGAAAAATCCAATGCGATGTAATGCTTCATCCATCCCCCATTTGTCAACATCTAGTATGAACATGCTTTGGAATCTCTATAACAGACATAGTACTTCTGTTTTCATGCGCACTTGTTTTACGACTTGGATTCAGATGTTTTGTGGCCCAGCCTTGATTACAACTGGAGCTGTTCTCATTTCACAACTGAACAGCTCAGTGGACACTGCCTTTCGGTATATAATCTAGAACACACAGAGAAATGCTCTCCGCTGTCCCCACTACCCACAATCCTGTTGTGGTGGAACAGACACCACCTGTTCTCTAAATCTTATAACCATTAAAGTGACATCGGATGGATGCCAATTTCCATCATCGCCAATGAGGCTTTTGTTTTGCAGGTTGCTTTGTGTAGATTCTGTATTACATGACTGCTGAGAATATTACAGAAAACACAACAAATGTATATTATAAAGAGTGTCACTTTTCAATTGTAATTGTAGCTCTAATGTTGTGTATATCTTTGCCCAAATTAGTAGTCTTCTTATGAAATTATGCATAACATATAAATACAATTAATAAAATAAAGGACTGAAGAACAATCACTTTAAAGACAGATGATTTCTGACTGTGAAGTTCACTTCAGACTCACACTGTTTTAATTATGGACTAGCTATTTTGGACATAATGTCCTTTCCTCCCTGTATTCGTTTGCCATCTGCTTTGGTTCCTTTGAGACTAAATGGAATTAGCATCCTCCCTTTCTACACGTCACAGTAATGTACTGTCACCCTGGATCCAGTCTTACTGAGAGTGTTATGACCAAGTGGGCCAGTCTAGCTCTAAAAATCTAATCAAGTTTATTGGTCATGTACACACAGATTTGCAGATGTTATCGCAGGTGCAGCAAAATGCTTGTGTTTTTAGCTCCAACAGTGCAATAATAATACTTCACAATACAAAACAATACACACTTTGTGTTATATATATTAGTATATACTGTATACACATGGTGTCACGGGATACTAGGAGTGGTGGGTTGGAATCAGGCGCAGAGAGCAGGGTTCAGTATATCTTGAATGTATTCTCCGGCAAACAAACGGTCATGCCAACACACAGGGCGCATAGAATAGACCAGCCCAAACACAGGACAAAACAGTCCGGAGAATACACACATGAAAACCACAATCCAACAGAGTAACAAAAACAATCCCGCACAAAACAAGGGCGGGACAACCTACTACATATAGGGAAGCTAATTAAACTAAAATACACACAGGTGAAACTAATAAGACAAAACCAACAGACAAACAGGATCGGTAGCGGCTAGTAGGACGGTGACGACGACCGCCGAGCACCGCCCGAACAGGAAGGGGAGCCAACTTCGGCGGAAGTCGTGACACATGGAGTGGACAAAAAATGAAGAACACCTTCCTACTATTGAGTTGCACTTAGATACTTTATTTAAGTTGCTGGCCTACACACAATACCCCTGTAACGTTCTGAGTGTAGTGGGTGAGAAGTCAGGCGCAGGAAGCAGAGTTCAGGGTAGTGCTACTTTAATGCACAACACGGCGAACATAAGCCAACCCCACGAAAACACAGGGCGTATAACAAAACAAACACCCCAAACACGGGGACTTAAACTGTCCAGCAAAACCCACGAAATGGGAAAACACGTAACCCACAGACGTGCACACAAGTTGCACAAAACAGAAGGTCACAATAATTAATCCCGCACAAAGAACCAGGTGGGCCGGCTGACTAATAAAGCCTCCCTAATTATACCCAACTCAAAACAGGTGTACTCAATAAACACATAAGGAGGGGGAGGAAAGAATCAGTGGCAGCTAGTAGGCCGGCGACGACGACCGCCGAGCGCCACCCGAACGGGAAGGGGAGCCACCTTCGGTCGGAGTCGTGACAACCCCAGAATGTCAAAGTGGAATTATGTTTTTTTAAATAATAATATTAATAAAAAATTAAAAGCTGATATGTCTTGAGTCAATAAGTATTCAATGCTTTTTTTATGGAAAGTCTAAATAAGTAAACAAATGCAAGTACAGTGTTTAACATGATTTGTGTATGACTACCTTATCTCTATACCCCACACACCAGTTAACCAAGATGGCGTAGCAGTCGGACGTGTGTTTGTCTTGTCCTGTGTAAGTAGTAAACAGGGTTTTTTCTGGGGTTTTTCCCATCTTAATCTCACTTTCCATCTACGAACTAAATATACTTTCCTGCAACCCGCCTCACCCAATGTGGTACGGATCTGCTATTTTTATACTTTATAGCTGGAATCTCCATCAGAGGCTAGCTACTAGCTAGTAGTCATTGTTAGCCACTGCTAGCGGTCTTAACCTTTAGCTCGGACACCAGCCAGCTTTAGCTCGGTCAACACCTGCCAGTCTGCACAGCGCGATATCAACCCAGAGCATATCAGACTGCTTTTCTCTACCACATCACTGGATTCCTGCCGCAAGCTCTGGACCATTACACCGGATCATCGCAGCTAGCTAGCTGCAACCGAGTGGCTATTGTTGGATAACGCCTCTGTCCTGAAGCAAGCACCAGTTAGCCTTGCGCTAGCCTCGAGCTAGGCCCATCTCCCGGCTAGCCAGCGAAGTATACCAGCTAACTCTTGGGCTACAATACCTCTTTTGCTAATTGGCCTGGACCCTTATTGTCGACACCGAGCCCCTCCGATCCATCACGACTGGTCTGCTGACGTAATCTTTCGATGTGGCTTTAACAGGCTTTACCTTTGCGATGTCGCCGAAGACCCATCTGCTATCCCTGCCCCGCTAGCTTAATGAACGGCATATATTCTGCTCGCCTAGCGTAGTACCGACTACCGAATGGCTCCCTGACTTACCTATGGCTGCTCATTGAACCCTATGATCACTCGGCTGCACAGCTGATGCCTGCTGGACTGTTCACTAACACGGTAAATACTTGTTATTTTTTTATTTAACCTTTATTTAACCAGATAGACCAGTTGAGAATAAGTTCTCATTTACATCTGCGACCTATCCAAGATAAAGCACAGCAGTGCGACAAAAACAACAACAGAGTTACACATAAACAAACGTACAGTCAATAACACATGAAGAAAAATCTATGTAGTTTGTGAAAATTAAGAAGATTAGGGAGGTAAGGCAATAAATAGGCCATAGAGGAAAAATAATTACAATTTAGCGTTAACACTGGAGTGATAAATGTGCAGACGATAATGTGCAAGTAGAGATACCTGGGTGTAAAAGATCAAAAGATACACCCAGATATCTACCTGCACATCATCGTCTGCACATTTATCACTCCAGTGTTAACTCTAAATTGTAATTATTGACTACTAGCTAGTAGCTAGTTAACTGGCTAGCCTCTGATGGAGGTTCCAGCTATAAAGTATAAAAATAGCAGATCCGTACCACATTGGGTGAGCCGGGTTGTAGGAAAGTATATTTAGTTCATAGATGGAAACTTGGGTTTGCTATTTACAGATTGGCTGTGTACAAATACAGTGATTGGTGAGCTGCTCTGACAGCTGATGCTTAAAAGTTAAAGTGAGGAAGATAAGTCTCCAGCTTCAGTGATTTTTGCAATTCGTTCCAGTCATTGGCAGCAGAGAACTGGAAGGAAAGGCGGCCAAACAAGGTGTTGGCTTTGGGGATGACCAGTGAATTATACCTGCTGGAGCGCGTGCTACTGGTGGGTGTCGCTATGGTGACCAGTGAGCTGAGATAAGGCAGGGCTTTACCTAGCATAGACCTGGAGCCAGCAGGGGGTTTGGCGACGAATACGTCGCGAGGGCCAGCCAACAAGAGCGTACAGGTCATAGGGGTGGGTAGTATATGGGGTTTTGGTGACAAAACGGATGGCACTGTGATAGACTACATCCAGTTTGTGGATGTTGGAGGAGTGTTTGTATATATAGGATATTTTGTAAATGACATCGCCAAGTCAAGGATCGGTAGGATTGTCCGTTTTACGAGGGTATGTTTGGCAGCATGAGTGAAGGAGGCTTTGTTGTGAAATCGGAAGCCGATTCTAGATTTAATTTTGAATTGGAGATGCTTAATGTGAGTCTGGAAGTAGAGTTTACAGTCTATCCAGACACCTAGGTATTTGTAATTCTCCACATATTGTAAGTCAGAACCGTCCATTGGATGAAGAGCATTTCGTTTTACTGGCATTTAAGAGTGGTTGGAGGCCACGGAAAGAGTGTTGTATGGTATTGAAGCTCGTTTGGAGGATTGTTAACACAGTGTCCAAAGAATGGCCAGATGTATATAGAATGGTGTCGTCTGCTTAGAGGTGGATTAGAGAATCACCAGCATCAAGAGTGACATCACTGATATATACAGAGAAAAGAGTCGGCCGTGAATTGAGACTGCCAGAGGTCCGGACAACAGGCCCTCCTATTTGACACACTGAATTCTATTTGAAAAGTATTTGGTGAAGCAGGTGAGGCAGTCATTTGAGAAACCAAGGCTGTTGAGTCTGCCGATAAGAATGCGATGATTGACAGAGTCGAAAGCCTTGGCCAGGTCAATGAAGACGGCTGCACAGTACTGTCTTATATCAATGGCGGTTATGATATCGTTTAGGACCTTGAGCGTGGCTGAGGTGCACCCATGACCAGCTCGGAAACCAGATTGCATAATGGAGAAGGTAAGGTGGCATTCGAAATGGTCGGTGATCTGTTTGTTAATGTCACGTTCTGACCTTAGTTATTTTATTATGTCTTTGTTTTAGTCTGGTCAGGGCGTGAGTTGGGTGGGTTGTCTATGTTAGAAAAACTATGATTTGCTATTTCTGTGTTTGGCCTGGTATGGTTCTCAATCAGAGGCAGCTGTCAATCGTTGTCCCTGATTGAGAACCATATTTAGGTAGCCTGTTTTCTATTGTGTTTCATGGGTAATTGTTTTCTGTTGTGTGTCTGCACCAGCCAGAACTGTTTTCAGTCATTTCTCTTTGTTATTTTGTTATTTCCATGGTCATTTAATAAATATGGACATATACCACGCTGCACCTTGGTCCTCACCTTCTTCCACCAACAACGGCTGTTACAGTTAACCTCTCTGGGATCGTTCGGGACGCTAGTGTCCCACCTCGCCAACAGCCAGTGAAAGTGCAGGGCGCCAAATTCAAAACAGAAATCTCATAATTAAAATTCCTCAACCATACAAGTATTTTACACCATTTTAAAGATACATTTCTCTTTAATCCAACCACAGTGTCCTATTTCAAAAAGGCTTTTTGGCAAAAGCAGAACATATCATTATGTTAGGTCAGCAACTAGTCACAGAAAGCATTCAGCCATATTCCAACCAAAGAGAGGTGTCACAAAATGCAGAAATATAGATAAAATGTATACCTAACCTTTGACGATCTTCATCAGATGACACTCCCAGGACTCAATGTTACACAATACATGTATGTTTTGCTCAATCAAGTTCATATTTAGTTTACATTGGCGCCATGTTTAGAAATGCCTCCAAAGCATCCGGAGAAAATTGCAGAGAGCCACATCAAATAACAGAAATACTCATCATAAACTTTGATGAAAGATACATGTTTTACATAGAATTAAAGATAAACTTGTTCTTAATGCAACCGCTGTGTCAGATTTCAAAGAAGCTTTATGGCAAAAGCACAATATTCAATAATCTGAGAATAGCATTCAGCCACAAAAGCAAGCCATACAGTTACCCGCCAAATTGTAGAGTCAACAAAAGTCATAAATAGCATTATAAATCTTCACTTACCTTTGCTGATCTCCGTCGGAATGCACTCCCAGGACTCCCACTTCCACAATAAATTTTTGTTTTGTTCGATTACGTTCATATTTATGTCCGAATATCTCCGTTTTGTTCACGAGTTTAGTTCACCATTCCAAAGGCACAATGCGCGAGCGCAAAATCCAGACGAACAGTCAAAAGAGTTCCATTACAGTTTGTAGAAACATGTCAAACGATGTTTACAATCAATCCTTTGGGTATTTTTTATAATAAATATTCAATAGTACTCCAACCGGACAATAGCGTATTCATTACAGAGGAAAAGGAACGTTGCGCCCGTGTGACCGCGCAGTAAACAACTGATTGGCCTCAGCCTAGTCCACTTGTTGAAACAGCTCTTATTCAACACCCTTCCACAATAGAAGCCTCAAACAACTTTCGAAAGACTGCACTTCCCAAGGCTTCCAGCAGATGTCAACAATCTGGCCGCATAGACACAGCAAATTGGATTGGCAATCACTTACTTGACTACAAACCTCAGATTTCCCACTTCCTGGTTGGATTTGTCTCAGTTTTTCGCCTGCCATATGAGTTCTGTTATACTCACAAACATCATTCAAACAGTTTTAGAAACGTCAGAGTGTTTGCTATCCAATACTACTAATAAAATGCATATATTAGCATCTGGGACAGAGTAGCAAGCAGTTTACTCTGGACACCTTATTCATCCAAGCTACTCAATGCTGCCCACCTGTCACCAAGAAGTTAACTTGGCTTTCGAAGATTTTAGAAAGGCAGGGCAGGATGGATATAGGTCTGTAACAGTTTGGGTCTAGAATGTCTCCCTTTGAAGAGTGGAATGAACGCCGCAGCTTTCCAATCTTTGGGGATCGTAGACAATACGAAAGAAAGGTTGAACAGGCCAGTAATAGGGGTTGCAACAATTTCGGCAGATCATTTTAGAAAAAGAGGGTCCAGATTGTCTAGCCCAACTGATGAGGGATCCAGATTTTGCAATTCTTTCAGAACATCAGCTGTCTGGTTTGGGTGAAGGAGAAGTGGGGGGGGGGCTTAGGCAGGTTGCTGTGGGGGGTGCAGAGCTGTTGGCCGGGGTAGAGGTATCTGTTGGCCCCAGTCTCGAACTCAGGTCCTGTGTGTACCTAACTGACCTTCTCTGCCCATTCATCGACATTTACCGTTGCCATCTTAGCTCTCCCGATCAACACCTGTGATTGCTTTATGCCTCTCTCTAATGTCAACATGCCTTGTCTACTGGTGTTTTGGTTAGTTATTATTGTTTGATTTCACTCTAGAGCCCCCTGTCCCGCTCAACATGCCTTAGATAGCTCTTTTGTCCCACCCCCCACACAAGCGGAGACCTCACCTGGCTTAACTGGTGCCTCCAGAGATGCAACCTCTCTCATTGTCACTCAATCCCAAGGTTACCTCTCATGTACTCACATCCTACCATACACTTGTCTATATAATATGCCCTGAATCTAGTCTACCACGTCCAGAAATCTGGTCCTTTTATTCTCTGTTCCTAACGCAATAAACAACCAGTTCTTATAGCCTTTAGCCGTACCCTTATCCTACTCTGCTCCTCTGGTGATGTAGAGGTTAACCCAGTCCCTGTAGCCCCCAGTACCACATCCATTCCCCAGGCGCTCTCATTTGTTGACTTCTTAAACCATAAAAGCCTTGGTTTCAAGCATGTTAACATCAGAAGCCTCCTCTCTAAGTTTGTTTTATTCACTGCTTTATCACACTGATGTCCTAGCTGTGTCTGAACCCTGGCTTAGGAAGGCCACCAAAAATTCTGAAATTTCCATCCCCAACTACAACATTTTCCATCAAGATAGAACTGCCAAAGGGGGCAGAGTTGATATCTACTGCAGAGATAGCATGCAGAGTTCTGTCATATCAATCAATCAAATGTATTTATAAAGCCCTTCTTACATAAGCTGATGTCACAAAGTGCTGTACAGGAACCCAGCCTAAAACCGCAAACAGCAAGCAATGCAGGTGAAGAAGCACGGTGGCTAGGAAAAACTCCCTAGAAAGGACAGAACCTGGGAAGAAACCTAGATCGGAACCAGGCTATGAGGGCTGGTCAGTCCTCTTCTGGCTGTGCCGGTTGTCGATTATAACAGAATATGGCCAAGATGTTCAAATGTTCATAGATGACCAGCAGGGTCAAATAATAATAATCACAGTGGTTGTCGAGGGTGCAACAGGTCAGCACCTCAGGAGTAAATATCAGTTGGCGTTTTATAGCATCTCTACCATGCCTGCTGTCTCTAGAGAGTTGAAAACAGCAAGTCTGGGACAGGTAGCACGTCTGGTGAACCTACTATCCAGGTATGTGCCCAAACAATTCTGAGCTTCTACTTTTAAAAATCTACCTTTCCAGAAATAAGTCTCTCACTGTTGCTGCTTGTTATAGACCCCCCTCAGACCCCAGCTGTGCCCTGGACACCATATGTGAATTGATTGCACCCATCTATTTTTTTATTTATTTTATTTCACCTTTATTTAATAACCAGGTAGGCAAGTTGAGAACAAGTTCTCATTTACAATTGCGACCTGGCCAAGATAAAGCAAAGCAGTTCGACACATACAACGGCACAGAGTTACACATGGAGTAAAACAAACATACAGTCAATAATACAGTATAAACAAGTCTATATACGATGTGAGCAAATGAGGTGAGATAAGGGAGGTAAAGGCAAAAAAAGGCCATGGTGGAAAAGTAAATACAATATAGCAAGTAAAACACTGGAATGGTAGATTTGCAATGGAAGAAAGTGCAAAGTAGAAATAAAAATAATGGGGTGCAAAGGAGCAAAATAAATGTATTAATTAAATACAGTAGGGAAAGAGGTAGTTGTTTGGGCTAAATTATAGGTGGGCTATGTACAGGTGCAGTAATCTGTCTTCAGAGTTCGTACTGTTAGGTAAACTGGGATATGCTTAACCTCCCGGCAGTCCTACAATCTAAGCTAGATGCCCTCAGTCTCACAAAAATGATCAAGGAACCTACCAGGTACAACCCTAAATCCGTAAATATGGGCACCCTCATAGATATCATCCTGACCAACTTGCCCTCTAAATACACCTCTGCTGTGTTCAACCAGGATCTCAGCGATCATTGCCTCATTGCCTGCGTCCGTAATGGGTCCGTGGTCAAATGCTCCCTAAAACACTTCAGCGAGCAGCCCTTTATAATTGACCTGGCCCGGGTATCCTGGAAGGATTTTGACCTCATCCCGTCAGAAGAGGATTTATGGTTGTTCTTTAAAACTGTTTTCCTAACCATCTTAAATAAGCATGCCCGGTTCCAAAAACATTGAACTAAGAACAGATATAGCCCTTGCTTCACTTCAGACTTGACTGCCCTTGAACAGTACAAAAACATTCTGTGGCGAACTGCATTAGCATCGAATTGCCCCCGCGATATTTAACTTTTCAGGGAAGTCAGGAACCAATATACAGTCAGTTAGGAAACCAAAGGCTAGCTTTTTCCAAAGAGAAATTTGCATCCTGTAAATTTTGGGACACTGTAAAGTCCATGGAGAATAAGAGCACCTCCTCCCAGCTGCCCACTGCACTGAGGCTAGGAAACGCTCTCACCACCGATAAATCTAGGATAATTGATCATTTCAAGAAGCATTTTTCTACGGCTGGCCATGCTTTCCACCTGGCTACCCCTACCCCGGCCAACAGCTCTGCACCCCCCGCACCAACTTTTCTCTGTTTACATCAATCATGTCGCTCTTGCTGCTGGTGATTCTCTGATCCACCTCTAAGCAGACTACACCATTCTATATACATCTGACCATTCTTTAGACACTGTGTTAACAAACCTCCAAATGAGCTTCGATGCCAAACAACACTCCTTCTGTGGCCTCTAACTGCTCTTAAATGCTAGAAACCAAATGCATCGATTCATCGATGGCTGCCCTCACCCGCCCGCACGACTAGCATCCCTACTCTGGATGGTTCTGGCTTAGAATATGTGGACAACTACAAATAACTAGGTGTCTGGTTAGACTGTAAACTCTCCTTCCAGACTTCCATTAAGCATCTCCAATCCAAAATTAAATCTAGAATCTGCTTCCTATTTCGCAAACAAAGCCTCCATCATTCATACTGACAAACATACCCTAGTAAAACTGACTATCCTACTGATCCTTGACTTTGGCGATGTAATTTACAAAATAGCCTCCAACACTCTACTCAGCAAATTGGATGCAGTCTATCACAGTGCCATCCGTTTTGTCACCAAAGCCCCATATACTACCCACCACTGCGACCTGAATGCTCTCGTTTGCTGGCCCTCGCTACATATTCGTCGCCAAACCCACTGGCTCCAGGTCATCTATAAGTCTTTGCTAGGTAAAGCCCCACCTTATCTCAGCTCACTGGTCACCATAGCAACATCCACCAGTAGCAGTAGAACGTGCTCCGGCAGGTATATTTCACTGGTCATCCCCAAAGCCATTTGGCCGCCTTTCCTTCCAGTTCTCTGTTGCCAATGACTGGAACGAATTGCAAAAATCACTGATGCTGGAGACATATCTCCCTTACTAACGTTAAGCATCAGCTGTCAGAGCAGCTTACTGATCACTGCACCTGAACACAGCCCATCTGTAAATAGCCACCCAACTACCTCATCCCCATATTGTTTTTTTTCTCTTTTGTACCCCAGTATCTCTACTTGCACATCATCATCTGCACATCTATAACTCCAGTGTTAATGCTAAATTGTAATTATATCCCCACTATGGCCTATTTATTGCCTTACCTCCCTAATATTCTACATCTGCACACACCGTACATAGATTTTCCTATTGTGTTATTGACTGTACGTTTGTTTATCCCATGTGTAGCTCTGTGTTGTTGTTTTTGTTGCACTGCTTTGCTTTGCTTTATCTTGGCCAGGTCGCAGTTGTAAATCAGAACTTGTTCTGAACTTGCCTTCCTGGTGAAATAAAGGTCAAATAAGAAATACAATTATCTGTATGTGTTTATTTTAATTGTAAGGTCCATCAGTCGAGCAGTACATTTCAAAACAGATTCAACCACAAAGACCTCACATAAGAGGGGTACCTATTGGTAGATAGATAAATACTAAAAAAGCAGACACCGAATATCCCTTTGTGCACAGTGAAGTTATTAAGTACACTTTGTATTATACCCAGTCACTACAAAGATACAACTAACTCAGTTGCCAGAGAGGAAGGAAACCGCTCAGGGATTTCACCATAAAGCCAATGGTGACTTTAAAACTGATACAGAGTTTAATGGCTGTGATAAGAAAACTGAGGATGGATCAACAACAAGATTACAATACTAGCCTAATTGACAGAGGAAAAAGAATGAAGCCTGTACAGAATAAAAATATTCCAAAACATGCATCCTGTTTGCAATAAGGCACTAAAGTAAAAAACTGCAAAAAATGTGGCAAATAAAGAATATTTTTTTCCTGAAAATAAAACATGTTTGTCGCAAATCCAACACATCACCTAGTACCACTCTTCATATTTTCAAGCATGGTGGTGGCTGCGTCATGTTATAGGTATGCTTGTCATCGGCAAGGATTAGGGAGCTTTAAGCATAGGTCAAATCTTAGATGAAAACCTGCTTCAGTCTGTTTTCCAACAGACACTGGGAGACTACTTCACCTTTCAGCAGGACAATAACCTAAAACACAAGGTCAAATCTACACTGGAGTTGCTTACCAAGATGACATTGAATATTCCTGAGTGGCCGAGTTACAGTTTTTACTTAAATCGGTTTGAAAATCTATAGCAAGATCTAAAAGTCTGCAGGTAGTCTCCTGACGGCTTCCAGTATGGTAAAGCCGGTGAGAAAGTCTTTGGTTTACAGTCACTAACTGGCCTTTTAACTGGTTGTGACAGTTTTTTTTTTTTTTACAAGATACAAGCTTCCATTCCTTCCATTTGTTTCCTGCTTTGGCACATCCTATTCCACAGGGGAATTAGCTTGTCGATAAGGGACCATTAAGTCCAGGCCGAAGGATTTTGCCCAGCATTCACTCGTCTAATTGTTCCATTTGCTTCAAGTGTCCCGCAATCTCAGGCCTCTACAAATGTCAGCCCATCCATATCAATGTTGTCATATTTTGCTTTGAAAGGCATAAGACATCTGTCAAAAAGAGAAAGGTTGGGGAAATACAATGTGAGCTCAACTCTTACTGTAATGCCTATAGTGTTACATTATGTACCAATGAACTACTAAGTAAGGTTAGTTTACTTATCTCAGAGCCACTCAGGTGTATGCAAACATTGTTTCCACCAGAACCAATGATATTGTAAATACTGTACATGTATGGAGAGCAAATAGAAAGCAGTGTCTGTCATTCCTATTTTTAAAGGGGAGTCCATTTTATGGAATATATCTTTAGTGATATGCTATGGAGCAGCTAGGCAAGGCAATTATGTCATTCCTATTATGCTGTGTGTTTTCTGTCCCCAGGAAATACCATTTCTTATTTTGTGTAAAATGTGGATTCCAAAAGGCTTTAAATAGGTCATGTTTCCTTACCTTAAAAATATGGATCTTGAAAGGGAATTTTCTGCATTTTGAAAACTTTTTCAGTAGATTTAGCATTTTTGCCATATACCAGGGTGGTATGGATCAAGTTCCATGAGAAATATGAGCAGTAAAATACAATATTTAAAATCTTTCTTCATTATTTTATAGTTTTAGTTAAATTCTCACTCATCAATAAAAAAAGAAATCCTGATTTTATATTTATTATTTTATATATTCTCCTTTAAGAAAACAACTCCTTCCTACAATGACATCACATTCAGGAAGCGTCTCTAAGGTTGTGTGTATCCTTATTTACCATGCCTGAGGTCCAAACACTTAAAAGACACACCCTCATCCACTTACCCTCGCCTTATGCCATTGGGGGAATACCTGTCGCCATCTTGGAGGGTGGTCCAAATGATTAGCCAAGCAAGGGAAGTGTGAAACGTAAGGCCCTCAGTCCTCGTTTTTAGTCAGCTTTGCGAGCGTATAATTATGTTCACTCCGGGGCCTGAAACTCCCCATAATTAAATTTGTGAAAACTTAAAAACATCAATGGAGAAGTCAACAAACAAGTGTAAGTAAAAATGAATACAAATAAGTTCGAAATTGTGCAACTAATGCACATGATGGCACAAACGTGTCTCGTAAAAAAGTAAAAATGTTTTGTTTGGTTTTCTTTTGGAAATTGTAGAAATAAAACCATTTTCCTTCTCCAGAAGTTCCAGCTTGGCAGGCTAACGTTAGTTAGCTAATTCATTTGCTAGCTATCACAGTAGGCATATATTAATAATGATATATTTAAAATAAGTAGACATGCAATCATAATTGACTGTAGAGCATATAAAGCACCCACAAGTTAGCGGTGGCTGAAAACACAATCATGGCGGGGTGAACGATTGACGAATTTCCAGGCCAAGGGTGGTCCATTTAAAAATCATACCTGCCTCCCTCACCCATTGCCCTGCAAGTGTATACTTGCCACACGTTGATGATACGTCATCGGAAGTGTCCACTTAATTTGAGGGCTGAGGGCATAGGGTGTTTCCTTTAAGTGTTTGTACCGCAGCCTATGAAAATATTAATGGGGAATCAGTCGTGTTATTGGACAAAATCGTCTTCTAAGAAGGCCTGACTTTTAAAAATGTACAATAACTCTATAAGACACAAATTTGAAAAATAGTAATAAATTATTTCATCTGAAGGTGTGCATTCTTTGAGAATCAATTGGAGTTCTTTCCCAGAATAACAAGACAAACACAAGTTCTTTATACAATTTACATTTAATAATGCTAATCCAAATATAATGAGAGTGATCAGCGGTCTAAGGCACTGCATCTCAGTGCTAGAGGCGTCACTACAGACCCTGGTTCGATCCCGGGCTGTATCTCAACCGGCCGTGATCGGGAGTCCCAGAGGGTGGCACACAATTGGCCCAGCTTCGTCTGGGTTAGGGGAGGGTTTGGCCGGAGTAGGCTATCATTGTAAAATAAGAATTTGTTCTTAACGGACTTGCCTAGTTAAATAAAGGTTAAATAAAAATATAAACGAAAATCACTAAAAGCTAGGAAATAGAATGAAAGACAAGAAAGAGACCTCAACATATCTGAGTATTAAAGATGTGATAGTCTGAATAGTCTTGTCCTTGGCTCTGGTTAGGCCACATGGAGGTGAACAAAGGAAAGATGGCGGTGTGTCCTCCTTTGTCCTGAGTTGAGGGGTTTCTTGGTGGCGGTTTCTTGCTCCTTTCCTCTGAGTTTGGATGGTCCCTCGTGGGATTCTCCTTTGGGTTGTGTCCCTGGTTACTGTCTGCTGGCTCTTCCTTTGAGTAGCAGAGACTGTGCTCTAAATTGTCTTCTCCTCCTTTCCTTGAAGGTTAGCTTAACTGTGCTGTTCAGGCTACACTAGCTCCTTAAAGATTAAGTCTTCTTCTGAGACTGGGATGGAAGAACCCATGCACTAAACAATGTCTGTACTAGATTACAGGTACTATTCCCGAAAAGGTACTTTCCTTAACTTATCAGTTCACCAGTTATTGCCATTAAAGGAGAAGGGCCCTGTAGTTAGCTACTGAAGTTGGAGGTTCTATTCTCTCCGAGAGAGAGATCCAGCTTGAGCGGTTTACTGAGAGTAAATCTCAGTAAGACAAAACTAATGGTGTTCTAAAAAAGGTCCAGTTGCCAGGACCACAAATACAAATTCCTATCTAGACACCATTGCCCAATAGCAAACAAAACTATACATACCTCGGCCTAAACATCAGCATCACAGGTAACTTCCACAAAACTGTGAACAATCTGAGAGACAAGGTAAGAAGAGCCTTCTATGCCATCAAAAGGAACATAAAATTTGACATACCAATTAGGATCTGGCTAAAAATACTTTAATCAGTTATAGAACCCATTAATCTTCATGGTTGTGAGGCCTGGGATCTGCTCACCAACCAAAAAGTTACGAAATTGAGACTCTGCATGCAGAATTCTGCAAAAATATCCTCTGTGTACAATGTAAAACACCAAATAATGCATGCAGAGCAGGTCCTGGGGCTCTGTTCACAAACACAGACAGACCCCATAGAGCTCAATGATAGCAACTCAATTAGACCCAACCAAATCATGAGAAAAAAAAGCTAATTACTTGACACATTAGAAATAATTAATTTAAAAAACAAATCAAACTAGAATGCTATTTGGCCCAAAACAGAGAATAAACAGTGGCAGAATACCTGACCACTGTGACTGTCCCAAAATTATGGAAATCTTTGATTATGTACAGACTCAAGTGAGCGTAGCCTTGCTATTGAGAAAGGTCCCCGTAGGCAGTCTATATGCACACTGCCCACAAAATGTGGTGGAAACTGAGCTGCACTTTCTAACCTCCTGCCAAATGTATGACCACATTAGAGACACATTTCCCTCATATTACACAGACCCACAAAGAATTTGAAAACAAATCTAATTTTGATAAAATATATATTGGGTGAAATACCACAGCAGCAAGATTTGTGACCTGTTCCCCCAAGAACAAAAAACACCATTGTAATTATAACCCATATTTATTTTCCCTTTTGTACTATTTGAACATCGCTATAACACTATATAGAAATAATGTAACATTTGAAATGTCTTTATTCTTTTGGAACTTGTGTGAGTGTAATATTTACTCTTCACTTTTGTTTATCCATGTCTCTCTCACACACAGAAAGAGAGACAGAGAGAGATCTTGGTGGAACTCAGTAGTCCAGAGCAGTTAAGCATTGTAAACAGACAAAATATGTTCAACATATGACTTTAAAATGACACTACATGTCATAATTTCTTTGGTGGGGAAACAATGCTGCAAAGCTAAATAAATATAAACTCAGTTTTCCATGGTTCACGTTTTTCGTCTGTATGTCCCGTTCATATTTCCACCCTGTTAGACTAAATTATAGAGAACATTTAGAAGAATTCAAAATGTTGAAATATGTCTGATAGAGAAGTTAAAATCCTGTTCAAGTGTTCACTTTTATGCTAGCTCAATCTTGCTCACTCACAGAGCTATGGCTAATTTGGCTCCACATTTCCACCCTGTTAGGATTAAGCACCTAACAGGTTGGAAAATGCACCTAAAAAAATATTAAGTGCCTGAGCTTGACCAATCTGTTTTTCTGAAAGTGAAACATGTTATTTTTCTGATAGAATGCTAACAAAATAAAAATGTACACTTTTCCCACCAAAGGTTCTAAGGTCCAAAAGGCACCGCATAATAGAAATGACCCAGCCGACAAAGGCCAGACAACTACACCAGTATCACGAGAGATGTGAGGATCAATCCTTAACAGCAGAGTTAGTAGGTAGCATCACTGGCACTTTTCTGTTGATCTGCTGTTTGATATTTTGCCCACATCTTTTCCAAGGAACCACCAGTACAGTACTGTATGTACAAATCCATGCAAATCTCTCCAGAGCCTGGGGCGCGGTAAAGACGGTGAAATAGGCCTGTAAAATGGAGGGACCTGTCAATATTGCTGGAAGATTGCCTACTTTGTGTGATTAGCATCTGCAGTCCAGCTCCCTTGGTACAGGCGATAGCGCTTAGCCTGTGCTGTGCATGGCCTCTATGGCAGAGTGGTACTCTGAACGGTTTTATTTGCATCTGAATTGGCTTGTCTCTGCTGGCGCTCTCCTAACAGCACCTCTCACACATGGAAATGAAGTCAGTGATCAGATGAATTTTTTCGTCGTCTCAAAGAGCCTGTGGAGGCATGACTCTGGGTACAATGGGGCAATGGGCAGGGGGTGGGAAAGTAAAGATGTTCACATGAATACATTTAAGATAAGAAGTTTTCCCTCTTTGACGGAACCTGAATCTTACAGATCACACTACACTCTTGCCATTCTGGGTCACCAGAGCAAAACCAACTGACAGTACCTATGTTCCAGAATATAATGATACAAGAGGTCACCCATACCATACTTCTGTTCTCTAATGAACAGGGGTGGGAAGAGTACTGTAAAAGCCTACTCAAGTAAAAGTACTGTTACTTTAATGTAATTGTAATCAAGTAAAATTAAAAGTACTGGTGTTAAACTACTAAAGTAAAAGTAGCACATTTAAAAAGTTCTCAGAGTAAAAGTTACTTTAAAATAATTTGCTATTTCAATTTTTATGGTTTTTATTCTCCTTTTACAAGAATGGAAGTTCATGTGAAAAGGGTGTGGCAATTGAATGCAAGCTTCAAAAACAAATGAATAGCAAAAATGATTACTTTTCTATATACTACTGTATATGTAATATAGTTTACATGTATTGCTTGACAGGCTAAATGTTCCATAAAACACCAGAAAATAACCAACAAGATAAGATCCAGAACAGCTGATTTTAATATTAAATCTTCAACGTCACATTTACAGATATTTTTTTGTGGAACTACCTATCGAACACATAACTCACTTCTCTCTGAATTTGCCATTCAGTTTCAGTAGGAGCTGATTTTCTAAGTTAATTGAGTCTATTCTGGCACGCTAAGCAGTGGTGGGTAGTCCAGCACAGCTAAAAAGACACTCACAGGCGGCAGATGCATGCAGGCCTGTGTTGAGTTTGAGGGACAACTTCTTTATGTACGGAAACAAATTAAGTAAATCCATTTTGTCCGATGGACTAGCAAGAAACCCATCAAGCTCCCCTGTACCTTCTGACCGTTTGGTTGTCAGTGATGAGAAGAAATCCTCTTCATCAGATGAATGCTCCCTTAGATGCTCAGTCTCGTGCTGTGTGATTGTGTCAAGATGATTCTTCAGGTACGCCAAACCTGTACATTGAAAATAACACGTCATTCATATATTGAGTGTTTCAGTAAACTCTGTTGTATGTAGCTGGCAACACAATCATATTATTGGCATTGCAATCTAACACAGACTTCCACACTTGGTATTCTCAGATACTGAGATTAATTTGAGTTGTTCAAATACATTCAGACCTAACAAATTCTCTAATGTTGAGGTGAGTCCATGTCTGGCTGTACTCAAACAGTTTTTTTTGTATTATTTCACCTTTATTTACCAAGTTCTCATTTACAACTGTGACCTGGCCAAGATAAAGCTAAGCAAAAACAACCGAGTTACACATGGGATAAACAAATGTAGTCAATAGCACAATAGAAAAGTCTATATACAGTGTGTGCAAATGTAGTAAGATTAGGGAAGGCAATAAATAGGCCATAGTGGTGAAATAAATACAATTTAGCAATTAAACACTGGAGTGATGGATGTGCGGGAAGATTAATGTGCAAGTATTGATACTGGGGTGCAAAGGAGCAAAAAAATAAACAACAATATGGGGATAAGGTAGTTGGGTGGGCTATTTACAGATGAGCTATGTACAGGTGCAATGATCAGTAAGCTGCTCTGACAGCTGATGCTTAAAGTTAGTGAGGGAGATAAGTCTCCAGCTTCAGTGATTTTTGCAATTCGTTCCAGTCATTGGCAGCAGAGAACTGGAATGAAAGGTGTCCAAAGAGGAGTTGGCTTTGGGGGTGACCAGTGAAATATACCTGCTGGAGTGCGTGCTACGGGTGGGTGCTGCTATGGTGACCAGTGAGCTGAGATACGGCGGGGCTTTACCTAGCAAAGACTTAGATGACCTGGATCCAGTGGGCATATAGAGCATACAGGTCGCAGTGGTGGGTAGTATATGGGGCTTTGGTCACAAAACAGACTGCACGGTGATAGACTACATCCAATTTGCTGAGTAGTGATGGAAGCTATTTTGGAAATGACATCGCTGACTAGAGTACCTTCTTCCGTATGTTTGGGGAGTCTCCCACATGCCTTTTGGCAAACACCAAATGTGTTTGCTTTTTTTTCTTTAAACAATGGCTTTTTCCTGGCCACTCTTCTGTAAAGCCCAGCTCTGTGGAGTGTACGGCTTAAAGTGGTCCTATGGACTGATACTTTTCAGCAACCTTCAGGGTCATCTTTGGCCTCTCTGATTAATGCCCTCCTTGCCTGGTCTGTGAGGTTAGGTGCCTGGCCCTCTCGTGGCAGGTTTGATGTGGTGCCATGTTTTTTTTCATTTTTTTAATAATGAATTTAATGGTCCTCTGTAAGATGTTAAAAAGTGTGATATTTTTTTATATCCCAACCCTGATCTGTACTTCTCCACAACATTGTCCTTGACCTGTTTGGATTGGAGAGCTCCTTGGTCTTCATGTTACCGCTTGCTTGGTGGTGCCCCTTGCTTTGTGGTGTTGCAGACTCTGGGGCCTTTCAGAATAGGTGTATATATGCGGAGAGCATGTGACAGATCATGTGACACTTAGATTGCACACAGGTGGAGTTTAGTTAACTAATTATGTGACTTCTGAAGGTAATTGGTTGCACCAGATCTTATTTAGGGGCTTCGTAGCAAAGGGGGTGAATACATATCCACGCACAACTTTTCAGTTTTAAAAATATATTTTTAAACAAGTTTTTTTTCTCCACCAATTTGTACAATTTTGTGTATGTCAATTACATGAAATCCAAATAAAAATCATGTTAAATTACAGGTTGTAATGCAACAAAATAGGAAAAACGGCAAGGGGGATTAATACTTTTGCAAGGCACTGTAGCCTGACCAGTTTAGTTTAATAAATTAATAATAAATACTTCATAAATTAAACCAGCACATAAAGTGCAATCTGTAAGTATTTGGGTAAAGACAACATTTTTGTTTTGGCTCTGTAGTCCAGCACATTGGATTTTAAAAGATACAATGACAATGTGGTTAAAGTGCAGAGAGAGCTATAAGACGTTTTTATTCGTATCAAATGAATAATTTAGAAATTACAACATGTTTTGAATAATGTCACTGTCCAAATGCATACGGATGTTGGGGAATATTGTTCTTTCTTTTCTACAGTTATAAGAACTATAGTTTTACCAAACATGATTTGTGGCTATTAATCGAAACTCAGTGATCCAACCAGATATTACCTAGTAACTATAAGAAAGCAAAAAAACGATAGTTCACATAACTAAAAATTCCAGGTCTCAAAAGGATTTATTTATTTTATCTTCACAAGTTCACTCATTTCACTTTTAGCTATCCCCAACAACTTACATTATGGGGATGGTTAGCTACTAGCCAACATAATGTCAATGCTGTAGTAGCCCGCACTACATCTTATAGTTCCTTCTGCTGTGTAAAGACGTTGGTCAGGGTTAGCTTCTAACTAGCTAGCAACAGGATGAGCTAGCTAATGTTAGCATTATGCTACAGATTGAATGCAACTGGCTAGTAGCAACATTTTGTTAGCTATATTACACAAACACCATTCATGGTGATACAATATATCTTTACTTTTCCTACCATTACATGTTTGACGGAGAGGTTTTGTAGGCAGCCACCTCCACCATCTTTGGTAAGCAGAGCTTAATTTCCATAATTACATTGTCTCCACTTCTCTGCTTGAAGCTGAAGTGTTCTTTGAGGTGTGGCCAGGGATTTCCTTCCTCATGGTCTTCAGAAGACCCGGCCACTGGCTGTCTCTGTGTGTGTCTGTATTATCTCCTGAACTTGATCAATCTCGTTAAGCTCCATTTATTTTTCAAATTGATTAGAAAACCTTTTTTTCCATGGCATGTAGCTACCTTTTTTTACTGCAGAAAATCCTGCTACCGATCATCATTTGTTTGCATACACAGCTGTGATTGGGCTGTTTTTGCGCGATGCTAGAAATTGAATTGTATTGGTCCATCTGGTCATGTTACTTGTTAATGACAAACAAGTGAACAGTTCTAGCTGTTACAAAAGGCAAAAATGTGCTGTGATGTGCTTACCATGATGATGTGTATCATTTGTAATTTTCATATGTGTAAACATACTGAATTATAAATGGATGCATTTTACCGCCGTACCATACTGCGCTATGATTGGTTAAGACCACCCAGGTGGTGAAGTCGTGGTCAGTTGGTATTAGACACGTGAACATGCCAATTATAGCTAGCTAATTAAGAGCTATGTTAAGAAATGTCCTGTCGTACTGCATTTTATTATTTTGTACAAAGCGTGCAAAACAAGACAATTTTTCTAGATTGTAATCTGTAACGGATGGTTTTGAAAATGTACTTAAGTACTTTACTTCATAAAAAATGTACTTAAGTAAAATTACAGCCTTTGAAAAATACTCAATAACAGGAACGTGAGTAGTTGTAATTTGTTACTTCCACCCCTTAATGAGTCACTACAGATAAAGGATCTTAATTTGATCACCCTGTTGCAGAAAAACCTGTGGCGTATTTTAGGTTGAAATTGCATAGTTGATGTTCCTTTACGAAAAATGTATCAGCTCTTACATAAATGTAAATTCATTATAATTCACATAATTCACATTTCCTGTTGATGCAGGATTTTTTTTTTCTTGTTTAAAACGGGAACGTTTTTCATCCAAAAATGAAATACTACCCACAGAGTTTCAAGAGGTTAACAACGAACTGCCTCAAATGTAAGATCCCGCATGTGTATGTGAGCAGCGTTGCAGCCAATTCCATTTAAATTCCAATCAATTCAGTAGTTACAATACAATTCCAATTATCCAATTACCAATTATCAGTGTGTGTGTGTGGTGGGGGTTCTGTGTGTGTGTGTGTGGGGGGGTTCTGTGTGTGTGTGGGGGGTTCTGTGTGTGGGGGGGTTTGTGTGGGGTGGGGGGGGGGTTCAGTGTGTGTGTGTGGGGGGGTTCAGTGTGTGGGGGGTTCAGTGTGTGGGGGTTCAGTGTGTGTGTGTGTGTGGGGGGTTCAGTGTGTGTGTGTGGGGGGTTCAGTGTGTGTGTGGGGGTGGGGGGGTTCAGTGTGTGTGTGTGGGGGAGTTCAGTGTGTGTGTGTGGGGGGAAGTTCAGTGTGTGTGTGGGGGGGTTCAGTGTGTGTGGGGGGTTCAGTGTGTGTGTGGGGGGTTCAGTGTGTGTGGGGGGTTCAGTGTGTGTGTGTGTGTGGGGGGGTTCAGTGTGTGTGTGTGTGTGTGGGGGGTTCAGTGTGTGTGTGTGTGTGGGGGGGTTCAGTGTGTGTGTGTGGGGGGGTTCAGTGTGTGTGTGTGTGTGGGGGGTGGTTCTGTGTGTGTGTGTGTGTGTGTGTGGGGGGTTCAGTGTGTGTGTGTATGGGGGGTTCAGTGTGTGTGTGTGTGTGGGGGGTTCAGTGTGTGTGTGTGTGGGGGGTTCAGTGTGTGTGTGTGTGTGGGGGGGTTCAGTGTGTGTGTGTGTGTGGGTGGGGGGTTCAGTGTGTGTGTGTGTGGGGGGGTCAGTCAGTGTGGGGGGGTTCAGTGTGTGTGGGGGGGGTTCAGTGTGTGTGGGGGTGGGGGGTTCAGTGTGTGTGTGTGTGGGGGGGTTCAGTGTGTGTGTGTGTGGGGGGGGTTCAGTGTGTGTGTGTGTGGGGGGTTCAGTGTGTGTGTGTGGGGGGGTTCAGTGTGTGTGTGTCAAATCAAATCAAATCAAATTTTATTTGTCACATACACATGGTTCAGATGTTAATGCGAGTGTAGCGAAATGCTTGTGCTTCTAGTTCCGACAATGCAGGAGCAAGTAATCTAACTAACAATTCCAAAAAAAACTACTGTCATACACAGTGTAAGGGGATAAAGAATATGTACATAAGGATATATGAATGAGTGATGGTACAGAGCAGCATAGGCAAGATACAGTAGATGATATCGAGTACAGTATATACATATGAGATAAGTATGTAAACCAAGTGGCATAGTTAAAGTGGCTAGTGATACATGTATTACATAAGGATGCAGTCGATGATATAGGTACAGTATCAACGTATGCATATGAGTGAACAATGTAGGGTAAGTAACATTATATAAGGTAGCATTGTTTAAAGTGGCTAGTGATATATTTACATCATTTCCCATGATTAAAGTGGCTGGAGTAGAGTCAGTGTCATTGACAGTGTGTTGGGTAGCCACTCAATGTTAGTGGTGGCTGTTTAACAGTCTGATGGCCTTGAGATAGAAGCTGTTTTTCAGGGTCCCAGCTTTGATGCACCTGTACTGACCTGCCTTCTGGATGGCAGCGGGGTGAACAGGCAGTGGCTGGTGGTTGATGTCCTTGATGATCTTTATGGCCTTCCTGTAGCATCGGGTGGTGTAGGTGTCCTGGAGGGCAGGTAGTTTGCCCCCGGTGATGCGTGTGCAGACCTCACTACCCTCTGGAGGGTTGAGGGCGGTGCAGTTGCCATACCAGGCGGTGATACAGCCCGCCAGGATGGATTGTGCATCTGTAGAAGTTTGTGAGTGCTTTTGGTGAATTTCTTCAGCCTCCTGAGGTTGAAGAGGCGGGGCCTTCCTCACGATGCTGTCTGTATGAGTGGACCAATTCAGTTTGTCTGTGATGTGTATGCCGAGGAACTTAAAACTTGCTACCCTCTCCACTACTGTTCCATCGATGTGGATGGGGGGTGTTCCCTCTGCTGTTCCTGAAGTCCACAATCATCTCCTTAGTTTTGTTGTTGAGTGGAGGTTATTTTCCTGACACCACACTGTGTGAAACCCCCCCCACCCACACACACACACACTGGAACCCCCATACACACACACACACACTGAACCCCCCACACACACACACACACACTGAACCCCCACGCACACACACACACACAGAACCCCCCCACACACACACACACTGAACCCCCCCACACTGTTCAGTGTGAACCCCCCACACACACTGTGTGGGGGAACCCCCCCACACACACACACACACAACCCCCCCCACACACACACTGAACCCCCACACACACTGAACACTGTGTGGGGGAGGTTCAGTGTGTGTGTGGGGGGTTCAGTGTGTGTGTGTGTGTGGGGGGTGTGTGTGTGTGTGTGTGTGTGTGGGGGGTTCAGTGTGTGTGTGTGTGTGGGGGGTGGTTCAGTGTGTGTGTGTGTGTGGGGGGTTCAGTGTGTGTGTGGGGGGTTCAGTGTGTGTGTGTGTGTGTGGGGGGTTCATGTGTGTGGGGGGGTTCAGTGTGTGTGTGGGGGGTTCAGTGTGTGTGTGTGTGTGGGGGGGGTTCAGTGTGTGGGGGGGTTCGGTGTGTGTGTGTGGGTGGGGGGGGTTCAGTGTGTGTGGGGGGTTCAGTGTGTGTGGGGGGTTCAGTGTGTGTGTGTGGGGGGGGTTCTGTGTGTGTGTGTGTGTGGGGGGGTTCAGTGTGTGTGTGTGTGTGTGGGGGGGGTTCAGTGTGTGTGTGTGTGTGTGTGTGTGTGTATGGGGGTTCACTGTGTGTGTGTGTGGGTGGGTGGGGGTTTCAGTGTGTGTGTGTGTGTGTGTGTGGGGGGGTTCAGTGTGTGTGTGTGTGGGGGGTTCAGTGTGTGTGTGTGTGGGGGGTTCAGTGTGTGTGTGTGTGTGTGGGGGGTTCAGTGTGTGTGTGTGTGTGTGTGTGGGGGGGTTCAGTGTGTGTGTGTGTGTGTGTGTGTGTGTGGGGGGGTTCAGTGTGTGTGGGTGGGGGGGTTTCAGTGTGTGTGTGTGTGTGTGTGTGTGGGGGGTTCAGTGTGTGTGTGTGTGTGGGGGGGTTCAGTGTGTGTGTGTGGGGGGTTCAGTGTGTGTGTGTGTGTGTGTGGGGGGTTCAGTGTGTGTGTGTGTGTGGGGGGTTCAGTGTGTGTGTGTGGGGGGGTTCAGTGTGTGTGTGTGGGGGGTTCAGTGTGTGTGTGTGTGTGTGTGTGTGTGGGGGGGTTCAGTGTGTGTGTGTGTGTGGGGGTTGTGTGTGTGTGTGTGGGGGGGGTTCAGTGTGTGTGTGTGTGTGTGTGTGTGTGGGGGGGTTCAGTGTGTGTGGGGGTTCAGTGTGGGGGGGGGGTTCAGTGTGTGTGTGGGGGGGGTTCAGTGTGTGTGTGTGTGGGGGGGTTCAGTGTGTGTGGGGGGTTCAGTGTGTGTGTGGGGGGGGTCAGTGTGTGTGTGTGTGTGGGTGGGGGGTTCAGTGTGTGTGTGTGTGTGTGTGTGGGGGGTTCAGTGTGTGTGTGGGGGGGGTTCAGTGTGTGTGTGTGTGTGGGGGGGGTTCAGTGTGTGTGTGTGTGTGTGTGTGTGGGGGGTTCAGTGTGTGTGTGTGTGTGGGGGGTTCAGTGTGTGTGTGGGGGTTCAGTGTGTGTGTGTGTGGGGGGGTTCATGTGTGTGTGTGTGGGGGGTTCAGTGTGTGTGTGTGTGGGGGGTTCAGTGTGTGTGTGTGGGGGGGTTCAGTGTGTGTGTGTGTGGGGGTTCAGTGTGTGTGTGTGTGGGGGGTTCAGTGTGTGTGGGGGTTCAGTGTGTGTGTGTGTGTGGGGGTTCAGTGTGTGTGTGTGGGGGGTTCAGTGTGTGTGTGTGGGGGTTCAGTGTGTGTGTGTGTGTGTGTGTGTGTGGGGGGTTCAGTGTGTGTGTGTGTGGGGGGTT
This sequence comes from Oncorhynchus tshawytscha, assembly GCF_018296145.1. Lineage (NCBI taxonomy): Eukaryota > Metazoa > Chordata > Actinopteri > Salmoniformes > Salmonidae > Oncorhynchus > Oncorhynchus tshawytscha. The sequence continues at coordinate 18,512,942 of NC_056449.1, forward strand.
CAGTGTGTGGGGGGTTCAGTGGGGTGTGTGTGTGTGTGTGTGTGTGGGGGGGGGGTGTGTGTGTGTGGGGGGTTCAGTGTGTGTGTGTGTGGGGGGGTTCAGTGTGTGTGTGTGTGTGTGTGTGTGTGTGTGGGGGGTTCAGTGTGTGTGTGTGTGTGTGTGTGGGGGGGTTCAGTGTGTGTGTGTGTGTGTGTGTGGGGGGGGTTCAGTGTGAGTGTGTGGGTAGAGTCCAGTGTGTGCATAGAGTCAGTGCAAAGAGTTGGTGCAAAAAAAGGGTCAATGCAGGTAGTCTGGGTAGCCATTTGATTAGCTATTTAGCAGTCTTGTTTAGAAGTCATATGGCTTCGGGGTAAAAGCTGTTCAGGGTTCCAGACTTGGTGCATTGGTATTCAGTACTTTCAGTACTTGTAGATTGGTTCTTTCTGAATTGACTGGAATTGAAATGGAATTGGAAGAGAAAAAAACTATCTAAGTGTAATAAAAATGTCAACTTGAGCAAAAGACGCTGAGAGTATTTTGTATGTCATAGTCTCAAGATTACACTTGCTTGGATTGTACTGATTTGTGAAAGGCCTATTGTCCAGTGAATAGGAACAAGTACAGCTCGTTCCTCTTAACCTGCAGTCATTCTGAGAAACTCAAGAGACACTACTTATGCTCTTTCATAATAGAGCTAACGGGGATCCTAATAAAATAATAAATTGAGAAATGTAGGCCGTTGTGGATAGGCAGCATTGAAGAGCTCATCCCTTTATGTCTTCAGCTCCTGCATAAGAGGTTGAAGAGGAGCCCTCATATCACAACAACAAGAGAGCTGTGGATAACGCTAATAAAGTTATGTTTTGATATGAGAGGAGAGGGAAGCAATAGACAAAATGTTGTGTTTGTGTTTAGAGCTCAAAATCCTCTCTAAATCCCTGTTAGAGAGAATTTGTAGTGAATGGATTTTGACATTCTCATGGATGTTACCCATGTCATGTTCCCCACTCTGGAATAGAGCGCAAAAAAAGAGCCACCCATCAGTTAAAGATACAGTAGAAGACTCATGGACATAAAACGTGGATATCAAAGGGCATTGCAAAAACCATCCGAGCACAAAATTACACTGCCAGTTACCTGGCTGATGGTCACATCAGAATTCTGATTGGCTCTCTGACCTGAATGCGAACAATATCCATTTGCAGTCATACACTTGCATCTTGAAGATGGAATGTGAATGCAGTACTTTTAGATGGGTCTTTCCACTAAATTATTACCTTTTTTCATATTTTAAGTAGAAATTGTGCACCAATATTGAATTTCAAAAGCCTGTTATTAAATGAAGTCACCTTTAACCTCAAAGTCGAAGCAATTGGGGAGGGGTTCTACTAAGCTAACGTGGAATTGTTTTAAGATGGTCATACAATGGATCAATTAGCTGTTTGATTTTGAATCTTAAGACCCCTTTAGGTACTCCAACAAATATATAAGAATTATTTGATAAAATATTGAATATGGCCTTTACTGCTATAGCCCATAGAAATGCATTGAATAACACATTCATAAATGGCAAAAAAAATAATGTTTTAAAGTGTCTGTCCTATATTTCGGGGGTTTAAGAAAGCTCAGGATAATGTTTCATGGTCAGGCAAACACTGCTGGATGCAGTCTATCACAGTACCATCTGTTTTGTCACCAAAGCCCCATATACTACCCACCACTGCGACCTGTATGCTCTCATTGGCTGGCCCTCACTTCATAATTGTCGCCAAACCCACTGGCTCCAGGTCATCTATAAGTCTTTGCTAGGTAAAGCCCCACCTTATCTCAGCTCACTGGTCACCATAGCAGCACCCACCCGTAGCACGTGCTCCAGCAGGTATATCTCACTGGTCACCCCCAAAGCCTATTCCTCCTTTGGCCGCCTTTCCTTCCAGTTCTTTGCTGCCAATGACTGGCACGAATTGCAAAAATCACTGAAGCTGAAAACTCATATCTCCCTCACTAACTTTAAACGTCAGCTGTCAGAGCAGCTCACATATCATTGCACCTGTACATAGCTCATCTGTAAACAGCCCATCCAACTACCTCATCCCCATATTGTTATTTATTTTTTGCTCCTTTGCACCCCAGTATCTCTACTTGCACATTCATCTTCTGCACATCTATCACTCCAGTGTTTAAATGCTAAATTGTAATTACTTCGCCACTGCGGCCTATTTGTTGCCCTACCTCCTTAATCTTACCTCATTTGCACACACTGTATATAGATTTTTTTCTATTGTGTTATTGACTGTACGTTTGTTTATTGCATGTGTAACTCTGTGTTGTTGTTTGTGTCGCCTTGCTTTGCTTTATCTTGGCCAGGTCGCAGTTGTAAATGAGAATTTGTTCTCAACTGGCCCACCTGGTTAAATAGAGGTGAAATAAAAAAAATAAAAAGCCCTCTCACTTCTCGGAATATTTCAACACATTTAATCCACAAATTTCTCAAAGTTTTCACCATCATTGTAAAGCCCAAGTTAATTTGTTGCTTTGACAAAGTCACTTCTGAAGATTATTATTATGTAATGTGACTATTGATTCATTTACGTCTGTCCCTCATTTGAAGGTTAACACTGTTACGTGAAATGAACTCTCGTTTTAAATATTTTTTTCAAAAGAAACACTGAATATATAAAAGTCTAATCATAGCAAATGTTTGACCATTTGCTGGTGTTTTGTGGTGTAAAACTGAGTGGGTTGCAAGTTAACCCTGTTACCCATCGATAGACAGGTTAGAAATGTTTTAACAATTTCCTTGTTTTTGTGAAGCTTGCATTCAATTGCCCCTCCCTGTCACACACAACAACCTTCCATTCCCCCTGTCACACACAACAACCTTCCATTCCCCCTGTCACACACAACAACCTTCCATTCCCCCTGTCACACACAACAACCTTCCATTCCCCTGTCACACACAACAACCTTCCATTCCCCCTGTCACACACAACAACCTTCCATTCCCCCTGTCACACACAACAACCTTCCATTCCCCTGTCACACACAACAACCTTCCATTCACACACAACAACCTTCCCCCCTGTCAACCTTCCACACAACAACCTTCCATTCCCCCTGTCACACACAACAACCTTCCATTCCCCCTGTCACACACAACAACCTTCCATTCCCCTGTCACACACAACAACCTTCCATTCCCCTGTCACACACAACAACCTTCCATTCCCCCTGTCACACACAACAACCTTCCATTCCCCTGTCACACACAACAACCTTCCATCACACACAACAACCTTCCCCTGTCACACACAACAACCTTCCATTCCCCCTGTCACACACAACACCTTCCATTCCCCCTTCCATTCCCCCTGTCACACACAACAACCTTCCATTCCCCTGTCACACACAACAACCTTCCATTCCCCTGTCACACACAACCTTCCATTCCCCCTGTCCACCTTCCCCCCTGTCACACACAACAACCTTCCATTCCCCCTGTCACACACAACAACCTTCCACCCCTGTTCACAACAACCTTCCATTCCCCTGTCACACACAACAACCTTCCATTCCCCCTGTCACACACAACAACCTTCCATTCCCCTGTCTGTCACACACAACAACCTTCCATTCCCCCTGTCACAACAACCTTCCAACAACCTTCCATTCCCCCTGTCACACACAACAACCTTCCATTCCCCTGTCACACACAACAACCTTCCATTCCCCCTGTCACACACAACAACCTTCCATTCCCCCTGTCACACACAACAACCTTCCATTCTCCCTGTCACAAAGGGATTCATGGCTGATTTAAGGTGACATTGTCAACCCTGTTACTTTATTTGGCGCATAATAGGCACATACTATAGACATTTTTTCATTTCACCTCAGAGATGGGAAATGTGTATTTTATGATGTGCTCATTATGATATAATGTTAATATATAATGAGGTGAAATCATCGTAAAAAGAGACATTTTTAGATTAATCGCACTGCAACTGTTGTGAGTGACAGGGTTTTAAGGTTCACTGCAGTGGTTGTTTAGTGGATAGAGGATGGCATATTGTGTTCTTTTGGGGTTACTTTTCTCTTCCTGTATATTTGGTTTGCATGCAAACCCCCACAGAGATCTTGAGTTTGACAGAATCTCTATCCGTTTGCACAAAACCTTCTGTTACTTTGACACCGACCCAATTGACAATAGAGGCAAAACGAGAGTGGGAGACTTTCTTTATACCCTCTCATGATGAAAAGAATGGACTACATCTGAGGTGGGTGTTCTGCTTGACTGGAGCTCCTCGAGCACACGGCACATCCCTTCCCGTACAGCCAGACAAGTGGAGGGAGGCAGAGGGGGTTGTGGTCTGTCAGATGGTACTGTAGCTAGCTAGCTAGCTCAAGAAGAAAGAGCTATCACTCCAAAGAGCTGCTGCCTGTAGAAGGGCCTGGGAAGAAGCCAAGACCAGCCCATCGCTCTCCCGTTCATCTGCAAAAAGCAGAGCTGCCCTTCAGGTCTTCAAAGGGAAAAAGTTGAACTTACTCTATGAGCTGCACCACAGTTCCACAGTCAGAATCCATAAAGCCGAGTTAAATATAGAAGAGCATAGAAAAGTGAAAAGCTCCAACTCCCATCTGCTGAGAAAAAACACAGCCAAAAAGAGGTCTGGGAGAGATGGAGGGAGCAGGTGGAAGGACGATGGAGGCAGTAAAAGAGCCGTTGGTGTGGATATTAAGGTCTCGGTCAGATCAAGGTGTGCACTATTTATTGTGTGGTTCATTTTGTTGCAGGAATCTCACTGTATACTAACTTCTTGGTCTTTTCCTCCCCAAAACAAAATCAATCTGCCTTCTTTTGGATGTTCAGTATCACCAGGCATACAGCTCTTTGATCTGTCAGTAGCTTACCGCATTTAGAAAAAATATATGTTTTAGATTTTGAGAATCTTTAGAGAATTTCAAAACATCTTTGATCCACTATTTGCCCTTGAATTTTTCCATATTTTGTTGTCTTATAGCCTGAATTTAAAATGGATTAAATTGAGATTTTGCATCACTGGCCTACACACAATACCCCATAATGTCAAAGTGGAGTTATGTTTTTTGAAACTGAAAATCTGAAATGTCTTGAGTCAAGTATTCAACAGCTTTGTTATTGCAAGCCTAAATAAGTTCAGGAGTAACAATTTGCTCAACAAGTCACATAAGTTGCATGGACTTTTCTGAAGGACTACCTCATCACTGTACCTCACACATACAATTATCTGTAAGCTCCCTCAGTCGAGTAGTGAATTTCTAACACAGATTCAATCACAAAGACAGTTCCTCGCAAAGAAGAGCACCTATTGGTAGATGAGTAACATTTTTAAAACATGGTGAAGTTATTAATTACACTTTGGATGTTGTATCAATACACCCAGTCACTACAAAGATACAGGCGTCCTTTCTAACTCTGTTGCCGGACAGGAAGGAAACTGCTCAGAGATTTCACCATGAGGCCAGTGGTGACTTTAAAACCGTTACGGAGTTTAATGGCTGTGATAGGAGAAAACTGGGATGGATCAACAACATTGTAGTTATTCCACAATACTAACCTAATTGACCGAGTGAAAAGAAGGAAGCTTGTACAGAATAAAAAATATCCCAATACGCGCATGCTGTTTGCAACAAGGCACCAAAGTACTACTGCAAAAAATGTGGCAAAGCAATAAACTTTTTGTCCTAAAAACAACATGTTATGTTTGGAGAAAATCACATACAACACACTACTAAGTACAACTCTTCATATTTTCAAGCATAGTGGTGGCTGCATCATGTAATGGTATGCTTGTAATCATTGAGGACTGGGGAGTTTTTGAGGATAAAATAGAAACGGAATGGAGCTAAGCACAGACTAAATCCTTAAAAAAAACTGATTCAGTCTGCTTTCCACCAGACACTGGGAGATGAATTCACCTTTCATCAGGATAATAACCTAAAATACAAGGCCAAATCTACACTGGAGTTGATTACCAAGAAGACAGTTCCTGTGTAGCCGAGTTACAGTTTTGACTTAAATCTACTTGAAAATCTATGGCAAGACCTGAAAATGGTTATCTAGCAATGACCAACAACCAATTTGAAAGCGATTGAAGAATTTTGAAAATAATAATGAGAAAGACTTACAGCTGTAATCACTGCCAAAGTTGCTTCTTCAAAGTATTGACTCAGGGGTGTGAATACTCATGTAATTGAGATATTTCTGTATTTGATTTTCCAATTTTTTTCAAAAATGTATAAAAACATGTTTTCACATTGTGATTATGGGGTATTGTGTGTAGATGGGTGAGAGAGAAAAATGCAATTTAATAAACTTTGAATTCAGGCTGTAACACCAAAATGTGAATAAGTCAAGGGGTATGAAAACTTTCTGAAGGCAAACACTTTCAATTTGGTCCATTACGTAAACAATGGGCACAGTATAAAAGTACAGTCTGAAACCACCCACAACTACAGTATAGAGGACGATTAGTCATTGTGAGAAAACAAGGAGAGAGAGGACAGAGCTGGAGGTAGGAAAGAGGCTATGTACAGGTACTCTATCTGTAAACAGCCCATCTATCTACCTACCTAATCCCCATACTGGTATTTATTTATTTATTTTTGCTCCTTTTCACCCCAGTATTTCTACCTGCACATTCATCTTCTGCCGATCTACCATTCCAGTGTTTAATTGCTATATTGTAATTACTTCGCCATCATGGCCTATTTATTTCCTTAACTTATCTAATTTGCACTCACTGCATATAGACTTTTTGTTTTCTTTTGTTCTACTGTATTATTGACTGTATGTTTTGTTTATTCCATGTGTAACTCTGTTGTTGTATGTGTCGAATTGCTACGCTTTATCTTGGCCAGGTCGCAGTTGTAAATGAGTACTTGTTCTCCACTAGCCTACCTGGTTAAATAAAGGTGAAATAAAATAAAAAATATAAAAAAAGAGAGAGGACAGAGATGAAGGGAGAAGGAGAGAGAGGATAGAGCTGTAGGTAGAAAGAGTGAGAGAGGACAGCTGGAGGTAGGAGAGAGAGGACAGAGCTGGACGGTACTTCATTGGCTGTATATTTGCATGACTGATGAAGGCAGTGGATGGTACTTCTATGGGTGTACAGTCATGGCCAAAAGTTTTGAGAATGACACAAATATTAATTTCCACAAAGTTTGCTGCTTTAGTGTCTTCAGATATTTTTGTCAGATGTTACTATGGAATACTGAAGTATAATTCCAAGCATTTCATAAGTGTCAAATGCTTTTCTTGACAATTACATGAAGTTGATGAAACGTTGAGATTTTGTGTCACTGGCCTACACACAATACCCCATAATGTCAAAGTGGAGTTGTGTTTTTTGAAACTGAAAACCTGAAATGTCTTGAGTCAATAAGTATTCAACAGTCAATATTTGCAGTGTTGACCCTTCTTTTTCAAGGCCTCTGCAATCCACCCTGGCATGCTGTCAATTAACTTCTGGGCCACATCCTGACTGATGGCAGCCCATTCTTGCTTAATCAATGCTTGGAGTTTGTCAGAATTTGTGGGTTGTTGTTTGTCCACCCGCCTCTTGAGGATTGACCACAAGTTCTCAATGGGATTAAGGTCTGGGGAGTTTCCTGGCCATGGACCCAAAATATCGATATTCTGTTCCCTGAGCCACTTAGTTATCACTTTTGCCTTATCGCAAGGTGCTCCATCATGCTGGAAAAGGCATTGTTCATCACCAAACTGTTCCTGGATGGTTGGGAGAAGTTGCTCTCGGAGGATGTGTTGGTACCATTCTTTATTCATAGCTGTGTTCTTAGGCAAAATTGTGAGTGAACCCACTCCCTTGGCTGAGAAGCAACCCCCCACACATGAATGGTCTCAGGATGATTTACTGTTGGCATTACACAGGACTGATGGTAGCGCTCACCTTGTCTTCTCTGGACAAGCTTTTTTCTGGATGCCCCAGACAATCGAAAAGGGGATTCATCAGAGAAAATGACTTTACCCCAGTCCTCAGCAGTCCAATCCCTGTACCTCCAAAAGTCTTCGCCTCACTGTGCGTGCAGATGCACTCACACCTGCCTGCTGCCATTCCTGAGAAAGCTCTTTACTGGTGGTGCCCCAATCCTGCAGCTGAATCAACTGAAGGAGACGGTCCTGGCGCTTGCTGGACTTTCTTGGGTGCCCTGAAGCCTTCTTCACAACAATTGAACCTCTCTCCTTGAAGTTCTTGATGATCCGAGAAATGGTTGATTTAGGTGCATTCTTACTGGCAGCAATATCCTTGCATGTGAAGCCCTCTTTGTGCAAAGCAATGATGACGGCACGTGTTTCCTTGCAGGTAACCATGATTGACAGAGGAAGAACAATGATTCATAGCACAACCATCCTTTTGAAGCTTCCAGTCTGTTATTCGAACTCAATCAGCATGACAGAGTGATTTCCAGCCTTGTCCTCGTCAACCCTCACACCTGTGTTAACGAGAGAATCACTGACATGATGTCAGCTGGACCTTTTGTGGCAGGGCTGAAATGTAGTGGAAATGTTTTTGGGGGGGATTCAGTTCATTTGCATGGCAAAGAGGGACGTTGCAATTAATTGCAATTCATCTGATCACTCTTCATAACATTCTGGAGTATATGCAAATTGCCATCCTACAAACTGAGACAGCAGACTTTGTGAAAATTAATATTTGTGTCATTCCCAAAACTTTTGGCCACAACTGTATAGAATATCTGCGTGACGGATGAAAGCAGTGAATTTCAGATTGCCTTCCAAATGATGTAGCAGTATGGCACAGGATAGCATTACAGCATCACAGTATATCTGACTCAGGGTCGATGAGGACAAACCTTATCTGATGAGGTATTCGTGCTCTGTAGACCTTCTGTTGTTTTTGTGTTTCTTATGTTTTTGTGTTTCAGAGGTGAACTCATATCTGAAATCATTCACTGACCATAAGAGGTATATTCAGAGAAAGTGTGTTTCTGCAGTCTATCTATATTGACCTTTAGCATTTCCCTCTGCCGACTTTATCTGCAGTGAAACTTTGTTACATTAATTCAGGACGACACGATCAGGTGCCTTTCTTCGACATTACTCACATGGAATCTGAGGAGTCTTTTTCTTCCAGAAAGGTTTAATGTATTTCATGGCTGACTAGTCAAGTGTATTAAGAATTGTAATTTACGTGGCTCCTCTTTAATTCATAAAGCTCAAATTCGATTAATTCAGCAAATATCGCAAGCTAAATGCATTGTAAAAACCCCATAACTCAATAGTGAAATACAATTGCTCTCAAGAGTACATAGACAGTTTATTTTGGATTTCAGATTCACCTCTCTCGCCATGTCTAGCTTTCCCAGAGGAATTCACAAAAATGCAGTTACCTACAGAAAAACAAATCCATCATAGTAGCAGCTCTTTCAGCCTCATTTTGAATCATCAAATCATGCATATTTAACTTTATCATGCGTTATTCATTCCTGTACCTCATTTTCTAGTCAACCCAACGTGCTGTATGAATAGATCTTAAGTCGGAGCTATTAACATACCACTGTACAAAGTGTTCCCTTTTCTCTGACTTTTCAGAGCTAAGGTGAGCAGAACAGATATTTTAAAGAGGTATGAAAGCCATTCAGTGCATACCGGGTCTTAATCACAATAATATTTAGAAAACAATTTTATTTCTCAGATGACAATACATTGTAATGCTGGACGAGCACTCAAAATGAGAATCCTGCTAGCAAAGTGAGAGGAGTAAGAAAATATTTAATGCTTTTTGCGAACAGACCTGGGTCAAGTTAATTTTAAACACTTTGCTGGAGGTATACTTTGTTCAGCGAAGTGTTAACACTTTTGGGACACTAATGTTGATTCCATTATATTGGGCAATCTAAAACAAGAGCACCTCAAGTATTTGAAAGTATTTGGCATAGCCTACCTGTATTTGATCCAGGTCTGCTGTCAAAGCTTTCAGACTAATAAGGTCGTATAAAATTGGGAAGAAATTGCTAAGTACTGTACTTCTGATGACCAAAAATGACGAGACAGCCTACAGGGAGGAGGTGAGGGCCATGGCCAGTGGTGTAAAGTACTTAACAAAAAACACTTTAAAGTACTACTTAAGTAGTTTTTTGGGGTATCTGTACTTTACTTTAACATTTACAGTACCAGTCAAAAGTTTAGACACACCCACTCATTCAAGTGTATTTCTTTATTTTTACTTTTTTCTACAATGTAGAATAATTGTGAATAATTGCAAAAATCAGAAACTTTCTGTCCAAAAATGATGCAGAAAAATTAATCCATGCTTTTGTCACTTCTAGGTTAGACTACTGCAATGCTCTATTTTCCGGCTACCCGGATAAAGCACTAAATAAACTTCAGTTAGTGCTAAATACGGCTGCTAGAATCCTGACTAGAACCAAAACATTTGATCATATTACTCCAGTGCTAGCCTCTCTACACTGGCTTCCTGTCAAAGCAAGGGCTGATTTCAAGGTTTTACTGCTAACCTACAAAGCATTACATGGGCTTGCTCCTACCTATCTCTCTGATTTGGTCCTGCCGTACATACCTACACGTACGCTACGGTCACAAGACGCAGGCCTCCTAATTGTCCCTAGAATTTCTAAGCAAACAGCTGGAGGCAGGGCTTTCTCCTATAGAGCTCCATTTTTATGGAACGGTCTGCCTACCCATGTCAGAGACGCAAACTCGGTCTCAACCTTTAAGTCTTTACTGAAGACTCATCTCTTCAGTGGGTCATATGATTGAGTGTAGTCTGGCCCAGGAGTGGGAAGGTGAACGGAAAGGCTCTGGAGCAACGAACCGCCCTTGCTGTCTCTGCCTGGCCGGTTCCCCTCTTTCCACTGGGATTCTCTGCCTCTAACCCTATTACAGGGGCTGAGTCACTGGCTTACTGGGGCTCTCTCATGCCGTCCCTGGAGGGGGTGCGTCACCTGAGTGGGTTGATTCACTGTTGTGGTCATCCTGTCTGGGTTGGCGCCCCCCTTGGGTTGTGCCGTGGCGGAGATCTTTGTGGGCTATACTCAGGCTTGTCTCAGGATGGTAAGTTGGTGGTTGAAGATATCCCTCTAGTGGTGTGTGGGGGCTGTGCTTTGGCAAAGTGGGTGGGGTTATATCCTTCCTGTTTGGCCCTGTCCGGGGTGTCCTCGGATGGGGCCACAGTGTCTCCTGACCCCTCCTGTCTCAGCCTCCAGTATTTATGCTGCAGTAGTTTATGTGTCGGGGGCTGGGGTCAGTTTGTTATATCTGGAGTACTTCTCCTGTCCTATTCGGTGTCCTGTGTGAATCTAAGTGTGCGTTCTCTAATTCTCTCCTTCTCTCTTTCTTTCTCTCTCTCGGAGGACCTGAGCCCTAGGACCATGCCCCAGGACTACCTGACATGATGACTCCTGCTGTCCCCAGTCCACCTGGCCATGCTGCTGTTCCAGTTTCAACTGACCTGAGCCCTAGGACCATGCCCCAGGACTACCTGACATGATGACTCCTTGCTGTCCCCAGTCCACCTGGCCATGCTGCTGTTCCAGTTTCAACTTCCACTTGACTGTGCTGCTGCTCCAGTTTCAACTGTTCTGCCTTATTATTATTCGACCATGCTGGTCATTTATGAACATTTGAACATCTTGGCCATGTTCTGTTATAATCTCCACCCGGCACAGCCAGAAGAGGACTGGCCACCCCACATAGCCTGGTTCCTCTCTAGGTTTCTTCCTAGGTTTTGGCCTTTCTAGGGAGTTTTTCCTAGCCACCGTGCTTCTACACCTGCATTGCTTGCTGTTTGGGGTTTTAGGCTGGGTTTCTGTACAGCACTTTGAGATATCAGCTGATGTACGAAGGGCTCTATAAATAAATTTGATTTGAATACATCACCACTATGAAATAACACACATGAAGCCATTTAGTAATGATAAGAGAATTATGTTCTCAAGGTACATAAACCCAATTTAATTATATTACTCCGTCTGCAAACCAGAATTTGTAAGATCCTGGTCGAATGAAACAGACGGAGCACCAGCTAAAATAGTCAAAAAGGTTTATTCACGGGAACGTTCTAAAGTCAAGAATACAAAACAATAAATTTTATACTGACATCTCACGCCCACACATTCACACAACCATATGCACACACATTCACACAAACATACACACACAATGTCCTGCTACACACACACATTCAAACTAACAGACGCACACTATGAACTGCTACTCACACACTGTCTCACTACCCAGCCGACAGAGATTAGGGAGACCTTGAGCCGTACTCCCCGTTCTCTCCCAAATCTCTGGTCAGGTCGGCGCCGAATTTTGCTCAGACAGTCTGTCTTCAGAAATACCATAAAGACAAACATTAGCTATATTGTTGTACCCTAATTCTGACTAGAACTACACATTTATTGATTATAATTTTATACATTCTAATCAATTCCATACAATTATATGGTTTCAGGGTGGAATATTATAATCATTCAATTAACAGATAAATCCCATTAACAAGTAACTAAAAAAGTGTTAAACAAATCCAAATATAGATTTTAGATTTTAGAATCTTCAAAGTAGCCACCCTTTGCCTTGATGACATCTTTGTACACTCTTGGCATTCTCTCAAACAGCTTCACCTGGAATGCTTTTCCAACAGTCTTGAAGTAGTTCCCACATGTTTTTTTAAATATGTTTTTATTTGACCTTTATTTAACCAGGTAACCTGCGACCTGGCCAAGATAAAGCAAAGCAGTGCGACACAAAAAACAACACAGAGTTACACATGGAATAAACAAGTGTACAGTCAATAACACAATAGAAGAAAAATAACCTCTATATACAGCGTGTGCAAAAGGCGTGAGGAGGTAATGCAATTGTAACGGGATTCTTCTGTTGAAGGTGAGGCGGACCAAAACACAGCGTGGTTATTGTGATACATCTTTAATAAAGATGAAAATAGAACAATATACAAAAAACAAGAAAATATAACAGCCCTATCTGATGTAACAAAGACAAGAACAATCACTCCACAAACCCCAACACCAAACAGGCTACCTAAATATGGTTCCCAATCAGAGACAATGACTAACACCTGCCTCTGATTGAGAACCATATCAGGCCAAACACAGAAACAGACAAACTAGACACACAACATAGAATGTCCACTCAGATCACACAGATCAAACATAGAAACATACAAAGCAAACTATGGTCAGGGTGTGACAGCAATAAATAGGCCATAGAAGCGAAGTAATTATAATTTAGCAAATTAACACTGGAGTGATAGATGAGCAGATGGTGATGTGTAAGTAGAAATACTGGTGTGCAAAAGAGCAGAAAAGTGAATAAAAACAATATGGGGATGAGGTAGGTATATTGGGTGGGCTATTTACAGATGGCTATGTACAGCTGCAGTGATCGGTTAGCTGCTCAGATAGCTGATGTTTAAAGTTAGTGAGGGAAATATGTCTCCAGCTTCATCAATTTTCGCAATTCCTTCCAGTCATTGGCAGCAGAGAACTGGAAGGAAAGGCAGAGCTTTACCTGGCATAGACTTATAGATGACCTGGAGCCAGTGGGTCTGGCGACGAATATGTAGCGAGGGCTAGCCGACAAGAGCATACAGGTCGCAGTGGTTGGTGGTATAAGGGGCTTTGGTGACATAACGGATGGCACTGTGATAGAATGCATCCAGTTTGCCGAGTAGAAGCTATTTTGTAAATTACATCGAAAAGTCGAGGATCGGTAGGATATTCAGTTTTACGAGGGTATGTTTGGAGGCGTGAGTGGAGGAGGCTTTGTTGCGGAATAGGAAGCCGATCTAGATTTAATTTTGGATTGGAGATGTTTAATGTGAGTCTGGAAGGAGAGTTTACAGTCTATCCAGACACCTAGGTATTTGTAGTTGTCCACATATTCTAAGTAAGAACCATACAGAGTAGTGATGCTAGTCTGGCGGGTGAGTGCAGGCAGCGAACGGTTGAAAAGCATGCATTTGGTTTTACTTGCGTTTAAGAGCAGTTGGAGGCCACGGAAGGAGTGTTGTATGGCCTTGAATCTTGTTTGGAGGTTAGTTAACACAGTGTCCAAAGAAGGGCCAGATGTATACAGACTGGTGTCGTCTGCGTACAGGTGGACCCGCAGCAAGAGCAACATCGTTGATATATACAGAGAAAAGAGTCGGCCCAAGAATTGAACCCTGTGGCACCCCCATAGAGACTGCCAGAGGTCCGGACAACAGGCCCTCTGATTTGACACACTGAACTCTATCTGAGAAGTAGTTGGTGAACCAGGCGAAGCAGTCATTTGAGAAACCAAGGCTGTTGAGTATGCCGATAAGAATACGGTGATTGACGGAGTCGAAAGCCTTGGCCAGGTCGATGAAGATGGCTGCACAGTACTGTCTTTTATCGATGGCGGTTATGATATCATTTAGTGCCTTGAGTGTGGCTGAGGAGCACCCGTGACCAGCTCGAAAACCGGATTGCACAGCGGAGAAGGTACGGTGGGATTCGAAATGGTCAGTGATCTGTTTTCGAAGACTAGAATGGCAGGGCAGGATGGTTACAGGTCTATAAGAGTTTGGGTATACAGTGTCACCCCCTTTTAAGAGGGGGAAGAGGGGGATGACCGCAGCAGCTTTCCAATCTTTAGGGATCTCAGATAATACAAAAGAGGTTGAACAGACTGGTAATAGGGTTTCTTATTATACTTAATATATACAGCAATATACTACTCACTTGTTGGCTGCTTTTCCTTCACTCAGCAATGCAACTCATCCCAAACCATCTCAATTGGGTTGAGGTCGGATGATTGTGGAGACCAGGTCGTCTGATGCAGTACTCCATCACTCTCCTTCTTGATCAAATAGCCCTTACATAGCCTGGAAGTGTGTTGGGTCATTGTCCTGTTGAAAAACAAATGATAGTCCCACTAAGTGCAAACCAGATGGGATGGCATATTGCTGCAGAATGCTGTGGTAGCCATGCTGATTAAGTGTGCCTTGAATTCTAAATAAATCAGTGTCACCAGCAAAGCACCCACACACCATCACACCTCCTCCATGCTTCACAGTGAGAACCACACATGCATAGATCATCCATTCACCTATTCTACATCTCACAAAGACACAGCGGTGGAAACCAAAAATCTCACATTTGGACTCATCAGACCAAAGGACAAATTTCTACCGGTCTAATATCCATTGCTTGTGTTTCTTGGCCCAAGCAAGTCTCTTCTTCTTATTGGTGTCCTTTAGTAGTGATTTCTTTGAAGCAATTCGACCATGAAGGCCTGGTTCAAGCACTCTCCTCTGAACAGTTGATGTTGAGATGTGTCTGTTACTTGAACTCTGTGAAGCATTTATTTTGGGCTCGGAGGTGGTGCGTTTAATTGACGATTCCTGAGGCTGGTAACTCTAGTGAACTTATCCTCTGCAACAGAGGTAACTCTGGGTCTTCCTTTCCCATGTCGGTCCTCGTGAGAACCAGTTTCCTCACAGCGCTTGATGGTTTTTTGCGACTGCGCTTGAAGAAACTTTCTTGAAAGTTCTTGAAATGTGCCAGATTGCCGGACCTTCATATCTTAAAATAATGATGGACTGTCGTTTCTCTTTGCTTATTTGAGCTGCTCTTGCCATAGTATGGACTTGGTATATTATGAAATAGGGCTATCTTCTGTATACCCCTACCCTGTCACAACACAACTGATTGGCTCAAACGCATTAAGAAGGAAAGAAATTCCACAAATTAACTTTTAACAAGGGACACCTGCTAATTGAAATACATTCCAGGTGACTACCTCATGGAGATGGTTGAGTGTGCAAAGCTGTCATCAAGGCAAAGGGTGGCTACTTTGAAGAATCTCAAATATAAAATATATTTTGATTTATTTAACACTTTTTTGGTTTCTACATGATTCCATATGTGTTATTTCACAGTTTTGATGTCTTTGCTATTATTCTACAATGTAGAAAATAGTAAAAATAAAGAAAACCCCATGAATGAGTAGTTGTGTCCAAACTTTTAACTGGTACTTTATATTTTTGAAAACCTTTACTTTTACATCACTACAATCCTAAAGAAAATATTGTACTTTTTACTCCATACATTTTCCTTGACATCCAAACGTATTCGTTACATTTTTAATGCTAAGTTGGACAGGAAAATTGTAAAATTCACAGGTTTAGCAAGAGAACACGTAGTCATCCCTATTGCCTTAGATACTACTGCACCGTTGGAGCTAGGAACACAAGCATTTCGCTACACCTGCAATAACATCTGCTAAAAATGTGCATGTGACCATTACAATTTGATTTGCAAAATTATTAGGGTAGGGCATCAGCAAGCTTCAGTATCTCATGTCAGTGCACTAGGGAGAGAGAGTGAGTGAGTGACAAGATGGAGAAGAGTGAAAGGTGGGGTTGGAAAACCCCCTCTGGGAGTAATATCAGGGAGAGCTCAGGGTTCAACAGGAGGTCAAGGATCAAAATGAGAAACAAAACCCAGTAATCAGCAGCCTGCAGTACATTAACTGTGAAATCCTTGTAAGCATCCACATTGTCATCACCAGACACTTAAAGTGTGACATGTACCTTTTAATACTATGTTCACTAGGCTGAAACCTTTGATCAGACATAATTCATTGTGTAAACCGTGGTGTACGGTTTCAATATATTCGCTTGTGAAAGTCTACACACCCCTGTAAAAGGGGTGTGCAGACTCACTAGGCACTGTATCCTATAGTGCAATATGTAAAGACGTACTCTGTCTGCATGTCCTTGTCTCAGGAGGCTGAATGGAGAGAGGAGATTAATGAATGTAAGTAATTAGGGATTTGTGTATTGGCCTGTTGTTTGACTCTGTAATGTAAAGTATTGCTTGTTTCTCCCTATTTTCTCATAATCTCTGTAAATGCATTCTCTGTCTGGTAATTAAAATTCTCTGGTAGTGGAATGTAACTGAAAACTGAAAAGGGAGAACAAGTTTGGGTATTTCCCTAGACAGCTGCGATTCAAGAAGTAATGATTTACATGCTACAAAGAACCCAAACTGTGTACCTCGTGTTAACCGGAGACGAGAAGCTTCTTTGTAGTTTACTGATGTATTTGTTGCTGTTGATAATGAATGGCTTGATCTCTTTGTGCCTAATGTCGTCATATATAGTGCATTCAGGAAGTATTCAGACCCCTTCACTTTTTCCATATTGTGTTACGTTATTCTAAAATTGATTTAGAAAAATAAATCCCAGCAATCTACACACAACACCCCATAATGAGAAAGCAAAACAGGTGTTTAGAAATGTTTGCAAATTTATTACAAATTAAAAACGGAAATACCTCATTTACATAAGTATTCAGACCCTTTGCTATGAGACTCAAAATTGAGATCAGGTGCATCCTGTTTCCATTGATCATTTAACCAGGCAAGTCAGTTAAGAACAAATTCTTATTTTCAATGATGGCTTAGGAACAGTGGGTTAACTGCCTTTTTCAGGGGCAGAACGACAGATTTGTACCTTGTCAGCTCGGGGATTTGAACTTGCAACCTTTCGGTTACTAGTCCAACACTAACTACTAGGCTACGCTGCCGCCCTGTCATCCTTGAGATGTTTCTACAACTTGATTGGAGTCCACCTGTGGTAAATCCAATTGATTGGACATTATTTGGAAAGGCACTCACCTGTCTATATATGATCCCACAGTTGACAGTCCAAGTCATAGCAAAAACTTAGCCATGAGGTTGAAGAAATTGTCCATAAAGCTACGAGACAAGATTGTGTCAAGGCACAGATCTGGAGAAGGGTACCCAAACATTTCTGCATCATTGAAGGTCCTCAAGAATACAGTGACTTCCATCATTCTTAAATGGGAGAAGTTTGGAACCACCAAGACTCTTCCTAGAGCTGGCTGCCCGGACAAACTGAGCAAACGGAGGAGAAGTGCCTTGGTGACCAAGAACCCGATGGTCACTCTGACCGAGCCCCAGAGTTCCTCTTTCGAGATGGGAGAACATTCCAGAAGGACAACCATCTCTGTAGTACTCCACCAATCAGGCTTTTATGTTAGAGTTGCCAGACAGAAGCCACACTTCAGTAAAAGGCACATGACAGCCTGCTTTGCCAAAAGGCACCTAAAGGACTCTCAGACCATGAGAAACAAGATTCTCTGGTCTGATAAAACCAAGCGTGAACTCTTTGGCCTGAATTCCAAGTGTCAGGTCTGAATGAAACTTGGCACCATCCCTATGGTGAAGCATGGTGGCAGTATCATGCTGTGGGGATGTGTATTAGTGGCAGGGACTGGGAGACTAGTCAGGATCAAGGGAAAGATGCACGGAGCAAAGTACAGAAAGATCCTTGATGAAAACCTGCTCCAGAGCACTCAGGACCTCAGACTGGGGTGAAGGTTCACCTTCCAACTGGACAACGACTCTAAGCACACAGCCAAGACAATGCAGGAGTGGCTTCGGGACCAGTCTCTGAATGTCCTTGAGTGGCCCAGCCAGAACCCGGACTTGAACCCGATCAAACATCTCTGGAGAGACCTAAAAATAGCTGTGCAGCAACGCTCCCCATCCAATCCTGACAGAGCTTGAGAGGATCTGCAGAGAAGAATGTTAGAAACTCCCCAAATACAGGTGTGCCAAGCTTTTAGCGTCATACCCAAGACAACTCGAGTCTGTAATGACTGCCAAAGGTGCTTCAACAAAGTTCTGAGTAAAGGGTCTGAATACTTATGTAAGTGTGATTATTTCCATTTTTTATTTATTTTAGACATTTTCAAACATTTTAACAACCTGTTTTTGCTTTGTCATTATGGGGTATTGTGTGTAGATTGATGGGGGGGAAACTATTTAATCCATTTTAGAATAAGGCTGTCACGTAACAAAATGTGGAAAAAGTCAAGAGGTCTGAATATTTTCCAAATGCACTGTACATGCTATTGAAACACAGTGTGTGGAACTGAGCTATAACAGAGCCTTTGAATGCCTATAGATCTGACAAAGATGGACTAATTGTTAAATCACGTAGATATGTCACTTTAATAGTCAGTCAACCGTATCTGTCTGATATGATAATGGAAATGTCAGGAAGATGCTAATAACTACAAAAGAATATCTTACAAAATGCTGATTCATCTGTTTTGGCTAGATTTGCTAAATGCCAATTAACCATCTTTTGTCATGCTTCACTAATTGATTGCTAAAATAGTGCTTCTGTAATTCATTGCCTGCAAGACACCATGTTTAAAATGCTGAACAGGGAAATGCATTTTACCAATGTATAGGGATATTTCTGATCCATTATTTGTGTGTTCTTACATTAAAACCATGCATTACGGAAAGGTAGGTGAGAAACTTTGCATTAAGGTAGGGAGGAAACCCTGCAGTAAGGAAAGGTAGGGAGGAAACCCTGCAGTAAGGAAAGGTAGGGAGGAAACCCTGCAGTAAGGAAAGGTAGGGAGGAAACCCTGCAGTAAGGAAAGGTGGGAGGAAACCCTGCAGTAAGGAAAGGTTGGGAGGAAACTCTGCAATAAATAAAGGTAAGGAGGAAACCCTGCAGTAAGGAAAGGTTGGGAGGAAACCCTGCAGTAAGGAAAGGTAGGGAGGAAACCCTGCAGTAAGGAAAAGTTGGGAGGAAACCCTGCCGTAAGGAAAGGTAGGGCGGAAACTCTGCAATAAGGTAAGGAGGAAACCCTGCAGTAAGGTAGGGAGGTAACCCTGCAGTGAGGAAAGGTTGGGAGGAAAGCCTACAGTAAGGAAAGGTAGGGAGGAAACTCTGCAATAAGGAAAGGTAAGGAGGAAACCCTGCAGTAAGGTTGGGAGGAAACCCTGCAGTAAGGTAGGGAGGAAACCCTGCAGTGAGGAAAGGTTGGGAGGAAACCCTGCAGTAAGGAAAGGTAGGGAGGAAACCCTGCAGTGAGGAAAGGTAAGGAGGAAACCCTGCAGTAAGGAAAGGTTGGGAGGAAACCCTGCAGTAAGGAAAGGTAGGGAGGAAACTCTGCAATAAGGAAAGGTAAGGAGGAAAGCAGTAAAGGAGGAAACCCTGCAGTAAGGTAGGGAGGAAACCCTGCAGTAAGGTAGGGAGGAAACCCTGCAGTGAGGAAAGGTTGGGAGGAAAACCCTGCAGTAAGGAAAGGTAGGGAGGAAACCCTGCAGTAAGGAAAGGTAGGGAGGAAACCCTGCAGTGAGGAAAGGTTGGGAGGAAACCCTGCAGTAAGGAAAGGTAGGGAGGAAACTCTGCAATAAGGAAAGGTAGGAGGAAACCCTGCAGGAAAGGTAAGGAGGAAACCCTGCAGTAAGGTAGGGAGGAAACCCTGCAGTAAGGTAGGGAGGAAACCCTGCAGTGAGGAAAGGTTGGGAGGAAACCCTGCAGTAAGGAAAGGTAGGGAGGAAACCCTGCAGTAAGGAAAGGTAGGGAGGAAACTCTGCAATAAGGAAAGGTAGGGAGGAAACCCTGCAGTAAGGAAAGGTTGGGAGGAAACCCTGCAGTAAGGAAAGGTAGGGAGGAAACTCTGCAATAAGGAAAGGTAAGGAGGAAACCCTGCAGTAAGTTAGGGAGGAAACCCTGCAGTAAGGTAGGGAGGAAACCCTGCCGTAAGGAAAGGTAGGGCGGAAACTCTGCAATAAGGTAAGGAGGAAACCCTGCAGTAAGGTAGGGAGGTAACCCTGCAGTGAGGAAAGGTTGGGAGGAAAGCCTACAGTAAGGAAAGGTAGGGGGGAGACCCTGCTGTAAGGAAAGGTAGGGGGAGACCCTGCAGTAAGGAAGGGAGGAAGTAGGATATATAGAAAACAGAAAAGTCCCAAGAAAGGACTGCATTTGACCGAGGGTCATGGGTAGACTGGGCACCAAAAGGATGAATCAACATTGTTTCAACATCATTTGTCAACCTATTGTGACAAGGAATCTATGTGTAAAAAATACATTGCATATGAAGAAAGTCATCAACTAAACTGTTGTTTTGCAGGTGAAATTTCAAGCACAGGATTATGTCATCATGGTTAACATTTTTAAACATTGACAAACCTTGTTTAAAATACGTTGAATTTGTACCTTTGAAACAACGTCAGACATCCACTATAAGAAAATCACCATAGGCTGGGCAGCACCTCCTACTTGAAACTTGATCTATCCAACAGCTTTCCCTTTGGTCTTCTATCCAGATTTTTAACCAAGCCCTGCTTTGATATTTGTCACCAACTATTACCAATGTGCTATCGTGAGAATAATTTTAAAGAAATCCCCACCGACTATTATCAAGGTGCTATTGTGAGAATAATTGTTGAGAAATGTATGTATCAGATCCAAGATGGCGTAGCAGTCAGACGTCCTTGTCCTGTCGTGTCCCTTGTAATATATCGTTTTACATATTTTTCGTCGCATATCCTTTAAAATATTTTGCTAAACCTCATCTAAATACTCTCCTGCAACCCGCCTCACCCAATGTGGCGTGGATCTGCTTTTTTTTCCTAAAGTATTTATATTTACTTCGGATCTGGAATCCTTCAACTGAAGCTAGCCAGCTAACTACCAGATATCAGTCAGCAAACCATTGCCAGCGGTCATCAGCTAACCTTCAGCTGTAAGCTCTCGCCAGTTCGAACAACGTGACTCTAACCAGAGCATAACGGACCTGTTATTTTTATCCCCGGATTCCTAACGCAAACTGAACATTTTCATCTGGATCTTCACAACTAGCTAACCGCAATCCCGGATGACTACTCCTGGCTAGCGTTTCCATCCCAGAGCAAGCACCAATTTAGCTTGAAGCTAGCCCGGCCAGGGCTCCTGTGCTACCACCGAAGCATACTCCTGGGTTACAATATCGGCCTGCTAGCTACCTAGAGCTACTTGGAACCCTACTAATTCCACGACTGGTCTATCGACGTCACCGCACAAAGAGGCAAAAACAGACTTACCCCCATCGCGATGTCCCCCCCAAAGGCTAACTTTCTAGCCCCTGCTATCTGCTTGCTTGCTAACCCAGTCTGCTAACTGCTAGCTTGCCTGCCTGGTCTGCTAACTGCTAGCACTTGCTAAATGCTTGCTTGCTAACCAGGTCTGCTAACTGCTAGCTTGCCTGCCCGGTCTGCTAAGTGCTAGCCCTTGCTAACTGCTTGCTTGCTAACCCGGTACTTCCGGCGCCGACAGAGATGGCCGCCTCGCTCGCGTTCCTAGGAAACTATGCAGTTTTTTGTTTTTTTACGTGTTATTTCTTACACTAGTACCCCAGGTCATCTTAGGTTTCATTACATACAGCCGAGAAGAACTACTGAATATAAGATCAGCGTCAACTCACCATCAGTACGACCAAGAATATGTTTTTCGCGATGCGGATCCTGTGTTCTGCCTTACAACCAGTGTAACGGAGTGGATCACATGCAGCGACCAAAAAAAACGACTCAGAAAAAGAGGGAAACGAAGCGGTCTTCTGGTCAGACTCCGGAGACGGGCACATCGTGCACCACTCCCTAGCATTCTTCTTGCCAATGTCCAGTCTCTTGACAACAAGGTTGAGGAAATCCGAGCAAGGGTAGCATTCCAGAGGGACATCAGAGACTGTAACGTTCTCTGCTTCACGGAAACATGGCTAACTGGAGAGACGCAATAAGCGGTGCAGCCAGCGGGTTTCTCCACGCATCGCGCCGACAGAAACAAACATCTTTCTGGTAAGAAGACGGGCGGGGGCGTATGCCTTATGGCCAACGTGACATGGTGTGATGAAAGAAACATACAGGAACTCAAATCCTTCTGTTCACCTGATTTAGAATTCCTCACAATCAAATGTAGACCGCATTATCTACCAAGAGAATTCTCTTCGATTATAATCACAGCCGTATATATCCCCCCCAAGCAGACACATCGATGGCTCTGAACGAACTTTATTTAACTCTCTGCAAACTGGAAACGATTTATCCGGAGGCTGCATTCATTGTAGCTGGGGATTTTAACAAGGCTAATCTGAAAACAAGACTCCCTAAATTTTATCAGCATATCGATTGCGCAACCAGGGGTGGAAAGACCCTGGATCATTGTTACTCTAACTTCCGCGACGCATATAAGGCCCTGCCCCGCCCCCTTTCGGAAAAGCTGACCACGACTCCATTTTGTTGATCCCTGCCTACAGACAGAAACTAAAACAAGAAGCTCCCACGCTGAGGTCTGTCCAACGCTGGTCCGACCAAGCTGACTCCACACTCCAAGACTGCTTCCATCACGTGGACTGGGAGATGTTTCGTATTGCGTCAGACAACAACATTGACGAATACGCTGATACGGTGTGCGAGTTCATTAGAACGTGCGTTGAAGATGTCGTTCCCATAGCAACGATTAAAACATTTCCTAACCAGAAACCGTGGATTGATGGCAGCATTCGTGTGAAACTGAAGGCACGAACCACTGCTTTTAATCAGGGCAAGGTGTCTGGTAACATGACTGAATACAAACAGTGCAGCTATTCCCTCCGCAAGGCTATCAAACAAGCTAAGCGCCAGTACAGAGACAAAGTAGAATCTCAATTCAACGGCTCAGACACAAGAGGCATGTGGCAGGGTCTACAGTCAATCACGGACTACAGGAAGAAACCCAGCCCAGTCACGGACCAGGATGTCTTGCTCCCAGGCAGACTAAATAACTTTTTTGCCCGCTTTGAGGACAATACAGTGCCACTGACACGGCCTGCAACGGAAACATGCAGTCTCTCCTTCACTGCAGCCGAAGTGAGTAAGACATTTAAACGTGTTAACCCTCGCAAGGCTGCAGGCCCAGACGGCATCCCCAGCCGCGCCCTCAGAGCATGCGCAGACCAGCTGGCCGGTGTGTTTACGGACATATTCAATCAATCCCTATACCAGTCTGCTGTTCCCACATGCTTCAAGAGGGCCACCATTGTTCCTGTTCCCAAGAAAGCTAAGGTAACTGAGCTAAACGACTACCGCCCGTAGCACTCACATCCGTCATCATGAAGTGCTTTGAGAGACTAGTCAAGGACCATATCACCTCCACCCTACCTGACACCCTTGACCCACTCCAATTTGCTTACCGCCCAAATAGGTCCACAGACGATGCAATCTCAACCACACTGCACACTGCCCTAACCCATCTGGACAAGAGGAATACCTATGTGAGAATGCTGTTCATCGACTACAGCTCGGCATTCAACACCATAGTACCCTCCAAGCTCGTCATCAAGCTCGAGACCCTGGGTCTCGACCCCGCCCTGTGCAACTGGGTACTGGACTTCCTGACGGGCCGCCCCAGGTGGTGAGGGTAGGCAACAACATCTCCTCCCCGCTGATCCTCAACACTGGGGCCCCACAAGGGTGCGTTCTGAGCCCTCTCCTGTACTCCCTGTTCACCCACGACTGCGTGGCCATGCACGCTCCAACTCAATCATCAAGTTTGCGGACGACACAACAGTGGTAGGCTTGATTACGAACAAAAGCCGAGACGGCCTACAGGGAGGAGGTGAGGGCCCTCGGAGTGTGGTGTCAGGAAAATAACCTCACACTCAACGTCAACAAAACTAAGGAGATGATTGTGGACTTCAGGAAACAGCAGAGGGAACACCCCCATCCACATCGATGGAACAGTAGTGGAGAGGGTAGCAAGTTTTAAGTTCCTCGGCATACACATCACAGACAAACTGAATTGGTCCACTCACACAGACAGCATCGTGAGGAAGGCGCAGCAGCGCCTCTTCAACCTCAGGAGGCTGAAGAAATTCGGCTTGTCACCAAAAGCACTCACAAACTTCTACAGATGCACAATCGAGAGCATCCTGGCGGGCTGTATCACCGCCTGGTATGGCAACTGCACCGCCCTCAACCGTAAGGCTCTCCAGAGGGTAGTGAGGTCTGCACAACGCATCACCGGGGCAAACTACCTGCCCTCCAGGACACCTACACCACCCGATGCTACAGGAAGGCCATAAAGATCATCAAGGACATCAACCACCCGAGCCACTGCCTGTTCACCCCGCTGTCATCCAGAAGGCGAGGTCAGTACAGGTGCATCAAAGCTGGGACCGAGAGACTGAAAAACAGCTTCTATCTCAAGGCCATCAGACTGTTAAACAGCCACCACTAACATTGAGTGGCTACTGCCAACACACTGTCAATGACACTGACTCTACTCCAGCCACTTTAATCATGGGAATTGATGGGAAATGATGTAAATATATCACTAGCCACTTTAAACAATGCTACCTTATATAATGTTACTTACCCTACATTGTTCATCTCATATGCATACGTTGATACTGTACTCTATATCATCGACTGCATCCTTATGTAATACATGTATCACTAGCCACTTTAACTATGCCACTTGGTTTACATACTTATCTCATATGTATATACTGTACTCGATATCATCTACTGTATCTTTCCTATGCTGCTCTGTACCATCACTCATTCATATATCCTTATGTACATATACTTTATCCCCTTACACTGTGTATAAGACAGTAGTTTTTTTGGAATTGTTAGTTAGATTACTTGCTCGTTATTACTGCATTGTCGGAACTAGAAGAACAAGCATTTCGCTACACTCGCATTAACATCTGCTAACCATGTGTATGTGACAAATAAAATTTGATTTGATTTGATTTGATTTGAACTGCTAGCTTTCCCTGGTCTACTAACTGCTAGCCCATGCTAACAGCTTGCTTGCTAACCCGGCCTGCTAACTGCTAGCTTGCCCTGGTCTACAAGCTGTTAGCTTGTTAACCTGCTAACTGTCTGAATCGCCGTGTCCCCAGCCAGCCCAACCACTCACTGGACCCATATGTTCACTTGGCTACGCATGCCTCTCTCTAATATCAATATACCTTGTCCATTACTGTCCTGGTTAGTGATTACTGTCTTATTTCACTGTAGATCCTCTAGCCCTGCTCAATATGCCTTAACGAAACATGTTGTTCCACCTCCTACATATGCGATGACATCACCTGGTTTAAACATCTCTAGAGACTATATCTCTCTCTTCATTACTCAATTCCTAGGTTTACCTCCAATGTACTCACATCCTACCTTACCTTTGTCTGTACACTATGCCTTGAATCTATGCTATCGTGCCCAGAAACCTGCTCCTTTTACTCTCTGTTCTGAACGTGCTAGACGGCCAGTTCATATAGTCTTTAGCCGTACCCTTATCCTACTTCTCTTCTGTTCCTCTGGTGATGTGGAGGTTAATCCAGGTCCTGCAGTGCCTAGCTCCACTCCCACCCCCCAGTTGCTCTCATTTGTTGACTTCTGTAAACGTAAAAGCCTTGGTTTCATGCATGTTAACATTAGAAGCCTACTCCCTAAGTTTGTTTTACTCACTAATTTAGCACACTCTGCCAACCCAGATGTCTTAGCCATGTCTGAATCCTGGCTTAGGAAAACCACCAAAAAACCCTGAAATCTCCATTGCTAACTATAACGTTTTCCACCAAGATAGAACTCCCAAAGGGGGCGGTGTTGCAATCTACTGCAAAGATAGCCTGCAGAGTTCTGTATTACTTTCTAAGTCTGTACCCAAACAATTTGAGCTTCTACTTCTAAAAATTCACCTTTCCAGAAACAAGTCTCTCACTGTTGCCGCTTGCTATAGACCTCCCTCTGCCCCCAGCTCTGCCCTCGATACTATATCAAATCAAAATCAAATCAAATTTATTTATATAGCCCTTCGTACATCAGCTGATATCTCAAAGTGCTGTACAGAAACCCAGCCTAAAACCCCAAACAGCAAGCAATGCAGGTGTAGAAGCACGTATATATGTGAACTGATTGCCCCCCATCTATCTTCTGAACTCGTGCTACTAGGTGACCTAAACTGGGATATGCTTAACACCCTGGCCATCCTACAAACTAAGCTTGATGCCCTCAATCTCACACAAATTATCAATGAACCTACCAGGTACAACCCCAAATCAGTAAACACGGGCACCCTCATAGATGTCATCCTAACTAATTCGCTCTCCAAATACACCTCTGCTGTTTTCAATCAAGATTTCAGCGATCACTGCCTCATTGCCTGCATCCGTAATGGGTCTGCGACCAAACGACCACCCCTCATCACTGTCAAACGCTCCCTGAAACACTTCTGCGAGCAGGCCTTTCTAATCGACCTGGACGGGGTATCCTGGAATGACATTGACCTCATCCCGTCAGTAGATGATGCCTGGCTATTCTTTAAAAGTGCTTTCACCATCTTAAATAAGCATGCCCCTCTCAAAAAATGTAGACTCAGGAATAGATATAGTCCTTGGTTCACGCCAGACCTGTCTGCCCTTGACCAGCACAAAAACATCCTGTGGCATTCTGCATTAGCATCAAATAACCCCCGTGATATGCAACTTTTCAGGGAAGTTAGGAACAAATATACACAGGCAGTTAGAAAAGCTAAGGCAAGCTTTTTCAAACAGAAATTTGCATCCTGTAGTACTAACTCAAAGAGTTCTGGGACACTGTAAAGTCCATGGAGAATAAGAGCACCTCCTCCCAACTGCCCACTGCTCTGAGGCTAGGAAGCATTGTCACCACCGATAAATCCACTATAATTGAGAATTTCAATGAGAATTTCTCTACGGCTGGCCATGCTTTCCACATGGCTACCCCTTACCCTCCACAGCAACCCGCCAAAGCCCCCACCATTTCTCCTTTGCCCAAATCCAGATAGCCGATGTTCTGAAAGAGCTGCAAAATCTGGACCCCTACAAATCAGCCAGGCTAGACAATCTGGACCCTCTCTTTCTAAAATGATCTGCCGAAATTGTTGCAACCCCTATTACTAGCCTGTTCAACCTCTCTTGTCGTCAAAGATTCCAAAAGATTGGAAAGCTGCCACGGTCATCCCCCTCTTCAAAGGGGGTGACACTGTAGACCCAAACTGCTACAGACCTATATCTATCCTACCCTGTCTTTCTAAGGTCTTTCGAAAGCCAAGTTAACAAACAGATTACTGACCATTTCGAATCCCACCATACCTTCTCCGCTATGCAATCTGGTTTCAGAGCTGGTCATGGGTGCACCTCAGCCACGCTCAAGGTTCTAAACGACATCATAACCGCCATCGATAAGAGACATTACTGTGCAGCCGTATTCAACGACCTGGCCAAGGCTTTCGACTCTGTCAATCACAACATTCTTATTGGCAGACTCGACAGCCTTGGTTTCTCAAATGATTGCCTCGCCTGGTTTACCAACTACTTCTCTGATATAGTTCAGTGTGTTAAATCGGAGGGCCTGTTGTCTGGACCTCTGACAGTCCCTATGGGTGTGCCACAGGGTTCAAATCTCGGGCCGACTCTCTTTTCTGTATACATCAATGATGTTGCTCTTGCTGCTGGTGATTCTCTGATCCACCTCTACGCAGACGACACCATTCTGTATACTTCTGGCCCCTCCTTGGACACTGTGTTAACTAACCTCCAGACGAGCTTCAATGCCATACAACTCTCCTTCCGTCGATCCAACTGCTCTTAAACGCTAGTAAAACTAAATGCATACTTTTCAATCAATCGCTGCCCGCCTCTGCTCGCCCGTCCAGCATCACTACTCTGGACGGCTCTGACTTAGAATACGTGGACAACTACAAATACCTGGGTGTCTGGTTAGACTGTAAACCCTCCTTCCAGACTCACATTAAGCATCTCCAATCCAAAATGAAATCTAGAATCGGCTTCCTATATCGCAACAAAGCATCCTTCACTCATGCTGCCAAACAAAGTCAGTTTTACGAGGGTATCCTACCGATCCTCAACTTTGGTTATGTCATCTATAAAATAGCCTCCAACACTCTACTCAACTAACTGGATGCAGTCTATCACAGTGCCATCCGTTTGGTCACCAAAGCCCCATAGAATACCCACCATTGCGACCTGTACGCTCTCGTTGGTTGGCCCTCGCTTCATACTCGTCGCCAAACCCACTGGCTACAGGTTATCTACAAGTCTCTGCTAGGTAAAGGCCTACCGTATCTCAGCTCACTGGTCACCATAGCTGCAACCACTCGTCGCACGCGCTCCAGCGGGGAAACAGTGCCTTGCGAAAGTATTCGGCCCCCTTGAACTTTGCGACCTTTTGCCACATTTCAGGCTTCAAACATAAAGATATAAAACTGTATTTTTTTGTGAAGAATCAACAACAAGTGGGACACAATCATGAAGTGGAACGACATTTATTGGATATTTCAAACTTTTTTAACAAATCAAAAACTGAAAAATTGGGCGTGCAAAATTATTCAGCCCCTTTACTTTCAGTGCAGCAAACTCTCTCCAGAAGTTCAGTGAGGATCTCTGAATGATCCAATGTTGACCTAAATGACTAATAATGATAAATACAATCCACCTGTGTGTAATCAGGTCTCCGTATAAATGCACCTGCACTGTGATAGTCTCAGAGGTCCGTTAAAAGCGCAGAGAGCATCATGAAGAACAAGGAACACACCAGGCAGGTCCGAGATACTGTTGTGAAGACGTTTAAAGCCGGATTTGGATACAAAAAGATTTCCCAAGCTTTAAACATCCCAAGGAGCACTGTGCAAGCGATAATATTGAAATGGAAGGAGTATCAGACCACTGCAAATCTACCAAGACCTGGCCGTCCCTCTAAACTTTCAGCTCATACAAGGAGAAGACTGATCAGAGATGCAGCCAAGAGGCCCATGATCACTCTGGATGAACTGCAGAGATCTACAGCTGAGGTGGGAGACTCTGTCCATAGGACAACAATCAGTCGTATATTGCACAAATCTGGCCTTTATGGAAGAGTGGCAAGAAGAAAGACATTTCTTAAAGATATCCATAAAAAGTGTTGTTTAAAGTTTGCCACAAGCCACCTGGGAGACACACCAAACATGTGGAAGAAGGTGCTCTGGTCAGATGAAACCAAAATTGAACTTTTTGGCAACAATGCAAAACGTTATGTTTGGCGTAAAAAAGCAACACAGCTCATCACCCTGAACACACCATCCCCACTGTCAAACATGGTGGTGGCAGCATCATGGTTTGGGCCTGCTTTTCTTCAGCAGGGACAGGGAAGATGGTTAAAATTGATGGGAAGATGGATGGAGCCAAATACAGGACCATTCTGGAAGAAAACCTGATGGAGTCTGCAAAAGACCTGAGACTGGGACGGAGATTTGTCTTCCAACAAGACAATGATCCAAAACATAAAGCAAAATCTACAATGGAATGGTTCAAAAATAAACATATCCAGGTGTTAGAATGGCCAAGTCAAAGTCCAGACCTGAATCCAATCGAGAATCTGTGGAAAGAACTGAAAACTGCTGTTCACAAATGCTCTGCATCCAACCTCACTGAGCTCGAGCTGTTTTGCAAGGAGGAATGGGAAAAAATGTCAGTCTCTCGATGTGCAAAACTGATAGAGACATACCCCAAGCGACTTACAGCTGTAATCGCAGCAAAAGGTGGCGCTACAAAGTATTAACTTAAGGGGGCTGAATAATTTTGCACGCCCAATTTTTAAGTTTTTGATTTGTTAAAAAAGTTTGAAATATCCAATAAATGTCGTTCCACTTCATGATTGTGTCCCACTTGTTGTTGATTCTTCACAAAAAAATACAGTTTTATATCTTTATGTTTGAAGCCTGAAATGTGGCAAAAGGTCGCAAAGTTCAAGGGGGCCGAATACTTTCGCAAGGCACTGTATCTCACTGGTCACCCCCAAAGCCAATTCCTCCTTTGGTCGTCTTTCCTTCCAGTTCTCTGCTGCCCATGACTGGAACGAATTGCAAAAATCTCTGAAGCTGGAGACTCACATCTCCCTCACTAGCTTTAAGCACCAGCTGTCAGAGCAGTTTACAGATCACTGCACCTGTACTTAGCCTATCTGTAAACAGCCCATCTATCTACCTACCTCATCCCCGTACTGGTATTTATTAATTTATTTTGCTCCTTTGCACCCCAGTATCTCTACCTGCACATTCATCTTCTGCCGATCTACCATTCCAGTGTTTAATTGCTATATTGTAATTACTTCGCCACCAGGGCCTATTTATTTCCTTAACTTACCTCATTTGCACTCACTGTATATAGACTTTTTGTTTTCTTTTGTTCTACTGTATTATTGACTGTAAGTTTGTTTTACTCCATGTGTAACTCTGTGTCGTTGTATGTGTCGAATTGCTACGCTTTATCTTGGCCAGGTCGCAGTTGCAAATGAGAACTTGTTCTCAACTAGCCTACCTGGTTAAATAAAGGTGAAAACAATAATAATAATAAATCCCCACAACCACTTAATAGATTCATTGTTGCTATCAAAGTCATTCCAAAGGGTAGGATGTAACTGAGCAAATTAAATTAACCATAATTTATAAGACATATATCATCAATGATGCTAGTTAGGTCTATATAGCATTTGGGAAGTTATCAATTGTTTCAATTCAACTCAGAATTCAACTAAAAATAGACAATACAATAGGCTAGGGCTTCAAGATCTGGTTGATTTCAAATGGAATCTACAAGTTCAAACAATAATATATTTTTGGTTTAAATGGAGACATGGATTCAACATATCAATTATTCATTTGTAGAAAAACTGGAATTATAGACAGACTCAGTGGCACATATCTCTTTCAAATGTTGATGTGGTTGTGTTGTCAACTAAACATAATTCAAAATATTTTTTGTAAGACAGTAAATAGCCTAATGTTAAGGCTATTTTACAAACTAATGTAAGAGTTTTTTTATTGAATATTAAAACATACAATCTGTCACACCCTGACCATAGTTTGCTTTGTATGTTTCTATGTTTTGTTTGGTCAGGGTGTGATCTGAGTGGGCATTCTATGTTGTGTGTCTAGTTTGTCTGTTTCTGTGTTTGGCCTGATATGGTTCTCAATCAGAGACAGGTGTTAGTCATTGTCTCTGATTGGGAACCATATTTAGGTAGCCTGTTTGGTGTTGGTTTTTGTGGGTGATTGTCTCCTGTGTCAGTGTTTGTACCACACGGGACTGGTTTCGGGTTTGCACATTTATTGCTTTGTAGGTTGTTCATGTATAGTTTTCCTTATTAAAAACAAACCATGAACTTCAACCACGCTGCGTATTGGTCCGCCTCTCCTTCACCAGACGAATCCCGTTACAGGTTGTAATCTCATTGATCAACGTGTCAATGAAATGACCCAATTCTCAACATTGAAATGATGTGGTGTGCCCAGTAGGATTTGTGTTGAAAAAGTGTTACAGGCATTCTGGTGGGGCAGGGGGAAATACACTGAGTGTATAAAACATTATGAATGCCTGTAGCACTGCTCTTTCCATGACATAAACTGACCAGGTAAATCCAGGTGAAAGCTATAACTCTTTATTGATGTCACTTGTTAAATCCATTTCAATCAGTAGATGAAGGGGAAGAGACAGTTTAAAGAAGGATTTTTAAACATTGAGGCAATTGAGACATGGATTATGTATGTGCCATTCAGAGGGTGAACGGGAAAGACGAAAAATGTAAGTGCCTTTGAACGGGGTATGGTAGTAGTTGCCAGGCGCATCGGTTTGTGTCAAGAACTGCAACGCTGCTGGCTTTTTCATGCTCAACATTTTCCCGTGTGTATCAATGGTCCACCACCCAAAGGACATCCAGCCAACTTGACACAACTGTGGGAAGCATTGGAGTCGACATGGGCCAGCATCCCTGTGGAATACTTTCGACACCTTGTAGAGTACATGCCCTGATTAATTGAGGGAAAAGGGTCTGCAACTCAATATTAGGAAGGTGTTTTTAACGTTTTGTATACGCAGTGTATATACTTGCTAGCTCCATTGTATTGGATTTCCCAATTCAACAGTGTATAGACCATAGTCTCAGAAAAAAATGGTTTATTCTGATGCAAATTATATTTCTAACCACAACAAAAACAAACGTATGTTGAGACAACGTAAAAATAAGTTATTTTTTATTCTCTTTGCAGTGGAGGCTTTTTTTGGTGAGGAGACTTCAGGGAGATTAAGAATCTTGTTACCAATGCAAACAAAACAGAAGTAATCTGACGGCTTTGTCGGGCTGAATGTTAATTTATTAATCCCCAATTTATTCCTTTATCACACAATCAAATGTCATTCTGTCACTACCCATTTTGCCCTCGCAATATTTTTACCTTTATTTTTTCTCTATTCATTCACAACGCCAATCAATATAGGACTAGTTTTGATTGATTATTGCCACTGGTAGCTAGTAAGACAATAAATAACCAGGTTTTGTGTTCCCTCAGGTTTTGTGTTCCCTTTGCTATTCAGTCAGGTACGTCATATTAGGCTCCTACTCATGCCTAACCAGATGGCTCACTCCCTCTGTGGCGTTCCAGCCATCCAACTGGTCCTTTGAGGGTGTCGGTGTGTGTGTGTGTGTGTGTGTGTGTGTGTGTGTGTGTGTGTGTGTGTGTGTGTGTGTGTGTGTGTGTGTGTGTGTGTGTGTGCAGTTGCCAGTGTGGGCCCCAGTCTGCCTCTGTGAGGAAGCTGCAGGATGTTTTCCTTCTGTCTCTGCTAGAGCCTCACAGGGGGGTGGACGCATCTCCTCCACATCTGGCAACCAGTAAGACTGGCAGCACATATGCTCCTCCACTCTGCAAACATCCACTCCAGTGGCAGCAAGCAAGAGGGATATTTTCCAATTGATGACTGCCTGGCTAGGATACATGTCTGTGCCCATTGCTGTGTCTGTACTACAAACTCTGGTCCCATGTTCCAGCGCAAACAAGGACTTCTTGATTTATGGCACAGTTAACATGGTGCTGGGTTTGTTGCTCAATGCCAAGACCGAGATGAGCAATGGCCGATGCACAGACACCTGCACCTCTCTCAAACCATTATCTCAGTTATCTCTATCACTGATTGAATTATTATTATAAGAATCTAGTGTTATCAAAAGACGTACTGTTTTAGTTAACCTTTATTTTACCATGAAGTCCCATTGAGATCAGAAGAACTCTTTCCCAAGGGAGACGTGTTAATGTCAGTATTGAATTTGTCAGGGACCCACTGCAACCTGAAACAATGTTTGTTGATATCTACATATATTATACATTTATGACCCTTGAGAAGAATCCACTAACTGCCATTTTAAAAACATGTAGTGTCAGGTAAACAAAGAGCAGAAGGTTTAAATTTGGTTGGTTGTAGTAGAACGCTTGGCTTCTTTATCTCTTGCAGCATCGCTCCAGTGCTTCTCAGAGGCAGGAGAAGGTGGCTGTGTGTGCATCCCGTTGTCATTGATGTGTGTTCAGTCGCCTAGCGCGGCCCTGGTGTCATGCCCGGCTGATCACAGCAGCCTCAGCATGACAACTGGGACCAAAGGGGACAAGGTGTGACGCCGCCACCATCTTATCACACACTCAGGGCTCTGGCTGCTATCTGTCACATCCTTCCAGCATCACAGAGTCTTTCCAATGACTTTGACAGAGGGAAAACTAAGGGGAGTGTTCTCACAGCCAGTTAAGGTGACAATGGGTGCTTCCTGTTGACTATTGTTCTCTTTAGTAGGTTTCACACTACACACACAAACACACACACACTGGCTCCCAATTTTGAACACAATGGATGATGTTATATTGCTGAAATTGATCGACCATGATGAAAATCAATTTATTAACCAGGGACCAATTAATTTTTATGTTGATTTCATCCTACCCCAAATAACCCTTACACCCAATCAGTGCAGAAAAGATCCAGTGAATGCTGTTGATTTCATTCAGCCATTCAGAGATGTAAGAGTGTTAAAGCTGGAGGATTGAAGGCAGAGAGGGGGCTGGTGGAGACAAGGTAGAATGCATGATGAGTATCCACATCTGGTACAAAGGAGAGCAAATGGTGACCTCGATCAGTCATCAGCTGAATGCGGGATGGACTGAGAACTGCGGCATTACCAATGCCTGGGCCTGGAACATGGTTAAAGGGCTAGTCCGCAAATGGAGAAAGGATGGGGGAATACATCATTTGACTCTTGGAGGTGAACTGGGGAGTGGAGGGAAGATGTCCCCCCACGTGGCAATGCACTGGAAGATGAAGGGCTTGACAATATATAACTAAGGCACTGCCAGCCACCTTGTTTTTGCCTTGCCGGAGTCATGCATTCTCCTGGCATTTTTATTAAAGGGAAGGAGCATAGGAGGCTATTAATGTAATGTATCAGTCTAATCAAGAGATGGAGTAAAGGAGACTAAAGGAGACCCGAGTTATAGCGTAATGCAAAATCGGTCTGGTGGGAAAATCAAGCTGGGGCTCATCAACTGGCTGAAGGGGGTAGTGTGGCGGCGGCAACGGGCGCCGGTCTTTGATGAGAGCGCCACAGACTTGCCTAATCACTACGGATCAGTAGGGAAAACCTCCGATTTTGTGTCACTGGCCTACACATAATAGCCCATAATGTCAAAGTGGAATTATGTTTTTAGAATTTTGTTACAAATTAATTTAAAAGGAAAAGCTAACATCTTGAGTCAATAAGTATTCAGCCCTTTTGTTATGACAAGCCTAAACAAGTTCAGGAGTAAAAATGTGCTTAACAAGTCACATAATCAGTTGCATGGACTCACTCTGTGTGCAATAATAGTGTTTAACATGATTTTTGAATGACTGCCTTATCTCTGTACCCCACACAGTCGAGCAATGAATTTCAAACACAGATTCAACCGCAAAGACCAAGGAGGTTTTCCAATGCTACGCAAAGAAGGCCAGCTATGAGTAGATGGGTAAAATAATAAAAAGCAGACATTGAATATCCTTTTGAGTATGGTGTTATTATTTACACTTTGGATGGTATATCGAAATGTTACACCCAGTCACTAGAAAGATACAGGCGTCCTTCCTAACTCAGTTGCCGGAGAGGAAGGAAATTCAGGGATTTCACCATAAGGCCAATGGTGACTTTAAAACAGTTTACAAAGTTTAATGGCTGTGATAGGAGAAAACTGAGGATTGATCAACAACATTGTAGTTACTCCACAATGCTAACCTAAATGACAGAGTGAGAAATATGAAGCCTGTACAGAAAGTTATAACAGGGCACTGTACTGGATGGCTGCCTTTTTGCAAGGTCTGACCAAACTATTTTATAATAATGTTTTTGTTTATTTTTACTTTATTTTCATGAAATGTATATGCTATCATTTATTACAACTGACTAGAACTTTTCAACATCAGATCGGCAGTTATTAACCTAAATTCCAGCCTTAAATTCGACTACAACTCATCTGCCCTGGGCTCTTCTATAATTTCAACCAAATTTTCAGGCTACCCAAGAGGAAATTCCAGCATTACAGAAGCAAGGGAGGAGGGATCCTGGCAAGATTAAGGCGAAGGGAAAACTGCCAACCTCTTCCCTCCATTCTACTGGCCACTCTGATCAGATTTGCAACCAACTGGACTCTAAAAACTGCAATATTCTCTGCTTTTCTGAAATATGACTCTCAGACAAGATACTCCCCATGGCTAGCCAACTTGATGGATTCTGCATTCTTCATGCAGACAGGACAGTGGATTCAAGAAATCGAGATGGGGAGAGGTTTGCCTCCTCATCAACAACACCTCGAGCGCTGTGGAAGTGTCATCCACTGTTCACCCATCTTGGAATACCTGATGGTCAAATGCAGACCCTTCTACCTCCAGAAGGAGTTTTTAACTGTCATCATGACCGTTGTATACATTCCATCTCAGGACAAGAAAAACAACAAGCTGACACTTATAAAACTGCAAGAGGCTATAAACAAGCAGGAAAACATACATACAGGCTGCTTTTCTGGTTGACAATGATTAAAATGTTGCATCATTAAGACACGTGATGCCCAACATCCATCAACATGTCACCTTCACCACTAGGGGGTATAAAGTCCTAGACTACTATTATTTTTCACACAAGCAAGCATACAAGGCCCACCCTCATCCGCATTCGGCAAATCAGATCAGAAGTCTGGACTCCTGCTTCCTGTTTACAGGCATGCGCTCAAACAAGAAGTACCCGTGACTCGCTCCATTGAGAAATGGTCACCAGAATCAGAGATTATGCTACAGGACTGCCTTGCTAGTGCTGATTATAATATGTTTCGAGACCTGGGTTAACTTTGAGGTTTGCACTAAACTAAAGGACAGGGCTACCGAACACAGGGCTATTGTCCTTGTCACTGTCCTTGATCGCATGGCGCTACAGAGGGTGGTGAGGACAGCCCAGTACATAACTGGGGCCGAGCTCCCTGCCATCCAGGACCTTTATATCAGGTAGCGGGAAAGGAAGGACGGGTTAATCGTTAAAGACTCCAGCCACCCAAGCCAAAAACTGTTATTTTCCGTATGGGAAGTATTACTGGTGCAGCAAAACGGGAAACAACAGGCTCCTGAATAGCTTCTATCCCCAAGCCATCAGACTACTAAATATACTGAACAAAAATAGAAATGCAACATGTAAAGTGTTGGTCCCATGTTTCATGAGATAAAATAAAAAATCCCATGAATTTTCCATACGCGCAAAAAGCATATTTCTCCAAAAAAGTTGGCACAAATTTGTTTACATCATGTTAGTGAGCATTTCCCCATTGCCAATATAATCCATCCACCTGACAGGTGTGGCATATCAAAAAGCTGATAAACAGCACAATCATTACACAGGTACACCTTGTGCTGGGGACAAAAAAAGCCCTCTCTAAAATGTGCAGTTTTGTCACACAACCACAGATGTCTCAAGTTTTGAGGGAGCGTGCGATTGGCATCCTGACTGCAGGAATGACCAAAAGAGCTGTTGCCAGATAATTTAATGCTAATTTCTCGACCATAAGCCACCTCCAACGTAATTCTAGAGAATTTTGCAGTACGTCCAACCGGTCTCACAAACGCAGACCACGTGTAAGCATGCCAGCCTAGGACCTTCACATCCGGCTTCTTCATCTGAGACCAGACACCCGGACAGACGATGAAACTGTGAGTTTGCACAACTGAAACATTTCTGCACAAACTGTAAGAAACAGTCTCAGGGAAGCTCATCTGCGTGCTCATCATCCTCACCAGGGCCTTGACCTGACGGCAGTTCGGAGTCATAACTGACTTCAGGGTGCAAATGCTCACCTTCGATGGCCACTGGTACGCTAGAGAAGTGTGCTCTTCATGGATAAATCACGGTTTCAACAGTACCGGGCATATAGCAGATGACATACAGTTGAAGTCGGAAGTTTACATACACCTTAGCCAACTAAATTCATACAACTAAATTTCACAATTCCTGACTTTTAATCCTAGTAAAAATTCCTTGTCTGTGAAATGTCAGAATAATGTGAAATGTCAGAATAATAGTAGAAAGAATGATTTTGACCCAAGTTAAACAATGTAAAGGCAATGCTACCAAATACTAATTGAGTGTATGTAAACTTCTGACCCACTGGGTATGTGATGAAAGAAATAAAAGCTTCCCACAATAAGTTGTGTGAATTTTGGCCCATTCCTCCTGACAGAGCTGGTGTAACTGAGTCAGGTTTGTAGGCCTCCTTGTTCGCACATGCTTTTTCAGTTCTGCCCACAAATTTTCTATAGGCTTGAGGTTAGGGCTTTGTGATGGCCTCTCCAATACCTTGACTTTGTTGTCCTTAAGCCATTGTGCCACAACTTTGGAAGTATGCTTGGGGTCATTGTCCATTTGGAAGACCCATTTGCAACCAACTTTAACTGATGTCTTGAGATGTTGCTTCAATATATCCACATAATTTCCCCTACCTCATGATGCCATCTATTTTGTGAAGTGCACCAGTCCCTCCTGCATCAAAGCACCCCCACAACATGATGCTGCCACCCCCGTGCTTCACGGTTCGGATGGTGTTCTTCGGCTTGCAAGTATCTCCCTTTTTCCTCCAAACATAATGATGGTCATTATGGACAAACAGTTACATTTTTGTTTCATCAGCCCAGACGACATTTCTCCAAAAAGTATGATCTTTGTCCCCATGTGCAGTTGCAAACCGTAGTCTGGCTTTTTTATGGCGGTTTTGGAGCAGTGACTTCTTCCTTGCTGAGTGGCCTTTCAGGTTATGGCGATATAGGACTCGTTTTACTGTGGATATAGATACTTTTGTACCTGTTTCCTCCAGCATCTTCACAAGGTCCTTTGCTGTTGTTCTAGTATTGATTTGTACTTTTCACTCCACGGCTGTGTGGTCCCATGGTGTTTATACTTGCGTACCATTGTTTGTACAGATGAACGTGGTACCTTCAGATGTTTGGAAATTGCTCCCAAGGATGAACCAGACGTGGAGTTGTTTTTCTGAGGTCTTGGCTGATTTCTTTTGATTTCCCCATGATGTCAAGCAAAGAGGCACTGAGTTTGAAGGTAGGCCTTGAAATACATCCACAGGTACACCTCCAATTGACTCAAATGTACAATCAACTTAGTGTATGTAAACTTCTGACCCACTGGAATTGTGATACATTGAGTTATAAGTGAAAGTGAAGTGAAATAATCTGTCTTTAAACAATTGTTGGAAAAATTACTTGTGTCATGCACAAAGCAGATGTCCTAACCGACTTGCCAAAACTATAGTTTGTTGACAAGAAATTTGTGGAGTGGATGTAAAATGAGTTTTAATGACTCCAACCTAAGTGTATGTAAACTTCCGACTTCAACTGTGTATGGCGTTGTGTGGGCTAACCGTTTGCTGCTGTCAACATTGTGAACAGATTGCCCCATGGTGGTGGTGGGGTTATGCTATGGGCAGGCATAAGCTACTGACAATGAACACTATTTTATTTTATCTATGGCAATTTGAATTCCAAGAGATATCGTGGCGAGATCCTGAAGCCCATTGAACCGCAATCACCTCATGTTTCAGCATGATAATATACGGCCACATGTCGCAAGGATCTGTACACAATTCCTGGAAGCTGAACATGTCCCAGTTCTTCTATGGTCTAGTTACTCAGCTGACATGTCACCCATTGAGCACGTTTGGGATGTTCTGGATCGACTTGTACGACAGCCTGTTCCAGTTCACACCAATATCCAGCAACTTTGCACAGTCTTTGAAGAGGAGTGGAACAACATTCCACAGATCCACGCCCCTAAATTTTTTTGGAAAGGTATATGTGACCAACAGACGCAGATATATCAGTTTGTTATATCTGGAGTACTTCTCCTGTCCTATTCGGTGTCCTGTGTGAATCTAAGTGTGCGTTCTCTAATTCTCTCCTTCTCTCTTTCTTTCTCTCTCTCGGAGGACCTGAGCCCTAGGACCATGCCCCAGGACTACCTGACATGATGACTCCTTGCTGTCCCCAGTCCACCTGGCCATGCTGCTGTTCCAGTTTCAACTGACCTGAGCCCTAGGACCATGCCCCAGGACTACCTGACATGATGACTCCTTGCTGTCCCCAGTCCACCTGGCCATGCTGCTGCTCCAGTTTTTCAACTGTTCTCCAGTTTCAACTGTTCTGCATTATTATTATTCAACCATGCTGGTCATTTATGAACATTTGAACATCTTGGCCATGTTCTGTTATAATCTCCACCCGGCACAGCCAGAAGAGGACTGGCCACCCCACATAGCCTGGTTCCTCTCTAGGTTTCTTCCTAGGTTTTGGCCTTTCTAGGGAGTTTTTCCTAGCCACCGTGCTTCTACACCTGCATTGCTTGCTGTTTGGGGTTTTAGGCTGGGTTTCTGTACAGCACTTTGAGATATCAGCTGATGTACGAAGGGCTATATAAATAAATTTGATTTGATTTGATTTGATATCTGTATTCCCAGTCATGTGAAATCCATAGATTAGGGCCAATTTAATGTATTTCAATTGACTGTTTCCTTATATGAACTGCGTTCATATTTTTGTTCACTGAAGTTAACAGCTAACAAAATGGCTACACGGACAATCTGAGTTGACCCTTCTATGTTATTTTTATTTTGCATTGTCTCTGTGCACACTCACAGGGCCCTACACACTCACAGGGCCCTACACACTCATGCACAATGACACTCCAACACACACACAAATACTAATTTCATCATGTGCTCACACATAATATGCACATTCATTTATAATGACTCTACACACACACACATACAATCATCAAACACGCTGCTGCCACTCTTTTTTATCATATATCTTGATGCCTAGTCACCTTACCCCTATACATACAGTGCATTTGGAAATTATTCAGACCGCTTCACTATTGCACATTTTGTTACGCTACTGCCTTATTCTAAAATGTATTAAATTGTTTTCCCCCCCTTATCTACACACAATAACACATGACAAAGTGAAAACACGTTTTTAGACATTTTTGCAAATGTACTAAAAATAAAAAAACTGAAGTATTCTGACCCTTTGAAATTGAGCTAAGGTGCATCCTGTTTCCATTGATCATCCTTGAATTGTTTCTACAACTTGATTGGAGCATATCTGTGGTAAATTCAATTGATTGGTGTTACGCCCTAACCATACAGAGCTTTTTATTTTCTATGTTGGTTAGGTCAGGGTGTGACTAGGGTGGGTCATCTAGGTAATTATATTTCTATGTTGGCCTCGGATGGTTCCCAATCAGATGCAGGTGTTTATCGTTGTCTCTGATTGGGGATCATATTTAGACAGCCATTTCCCCTTTGTGTTTTGTGGGATCTTGACTTTGTATAGTTGCCTGTGAGCACTATAGCAGCTTCACATTTCATTTGTGCATTTATTGTTTTCTATGAGTTTCACTTCATAATAAAGAGGATGGAACCATACCCCGCTGCATCTTGTTCCACTCATTATGACGATCGTGACAATTGGACATGATTTGGAAAGGCACACACCTGTCTATATAATGTCCCACCGTTGACAGGACATGTCAGAGCAAAACCAAAGCCATGAGGTCGAAGGAATTGTCCGTAGAGCTTTGAGACAGGATTGCGTCGAGGCACAGATCTGGGGAAGGATACCCAAAAATGTCTGCCACATTGAAGGTCCCCAGGAATCAAATCAAATCAAATTTTATTTGTCACATACACATGGTTAGCAGATGTTAATGCGAGTGTAGCGAAATGCTTGTGCTTCTAGTTCCGACAATGCAGTAATAACGAGCAAGTAATCTAACTAACAATTCCAAAAAAACTACTGTCTTATACACAGTGTAAGGGGATAAAGAATATGTACATAAGGATATATGAATGAGTGATGGTACAGAGCAGCATAGGCAAGATACAGTAGATGATATCGAGTACAGTATATACATATGAGATAAGTATGTAAACAAGTGGCATAGTTAAAGTGGCTAGTGATACATGTATTACATAAGGATGCAGTCGATGATATAGAGTACAGTATCAACGTATGCATATGAGATGAACAATGTAGGGTAAGTAACATTATATAAGGTAGCATTGTTTAAAGTGGCTAGTGATATATTTACATCATTTCCCATCAATTCCCATGATTAAAGTGGCTGGAGTAGAGTCAGTGTCATTGACAGTGTGTTGGCAGTAGCCACTCAATGTTAGTGGTGGCTGTTTAACAGTCTGATGGCCTTGAGATAGAAGCTGTTTTTCAGTCTCTCGGTCCCAGCTTTGATGCACCTGTACTGACCTCGCCTTCTGGATGACAGCGGGGTGAACAGGCAGTGGCTCGGGTGGTTGATGTCCTTGATGATCTTTATGGCCTTCCTGTAGCATCGGGTGGTGTAGGTGTCCTGGAGGGCAGGTAGTTTGCCCCCGGTGATGCGTTGTGCAGACCTCACTACCCTCTGGAGAGCCTTACGGTTGAGGGCGGTGCAGTTGCCATACCAGGCGGTGATACAGCCCGCCAGGATGCTCTCGATTGTGCATCTGTAGAAGTTTGTGAGTGCTTTTGGTGACAAGCCGAATTTCTTCAGCCTCCTGAGGTTGAAGAGGCGCTGCTGCGCCTTCCTCACGATGCTGTCTGTGTGAGTGGACCAATTCAGTTTGTCTGTGATGTGTATGCCGAGGAACTTAAAACTTGCTACCCTCTCCACTACTGTTCCATCGATGTGGATGGGGGTGTTCCCTCTGCTGTTTCCTGAAGTCCACAATCATCTCCTTAGTTTTGTTGACGTTGAGTGTGAGGTTATTTTCCTGACACCACACTCCGAGGGCCCTCACCTCCTCCCTGTAGGCCGTCTCGTCGTTGTTGGTAATCAAGCCTACCACTGTTGTGTCGTCCGCAAACTTGATGATTGAGTTGGAGGCGTGCATGGCCACGCAGTCGTGGGTGAACAGGGAGTACAGGAGAGGGCTCAGAACGCACCCTTGTGGGGCCCCAGTGTTGAGGATCAGCGGGGAGGAGATGTTGTTGCCTACCCTCACCACCTGGGGGCGGCCTGTCAGGAAGTCCAGTACCCAGTTGCACAGGGCGGGGTCGAGACCCAGGGTCTCGAGCTTGATGACGAGCTTGGAGGGTACTATGGTGTTGAATGCCGAGCTGTAGTCGATGAACAGCATTCTCACATAGGTATTTCTCTTGTCCAGATGGGTTAGGGCAGTGTGCAGTGTGGTTGAGATTGCATCGTCTGTGGACCTATTTGGGCGGTAAGCAAATTGGAGTGGGTCAAGGGTGTCAGGTAGGGTGGAGGTGATATGGTCCTTGACTAGTCTCTCAAAGCACTTCATGATGACGGATGTGAGTGCTACGGGCGGTAGTCGTTTAGCTCAGTTACCTTAGCTTTCTTGGGAACAGGAACAATGGTGGCCCTCTTGAAGCATGTGAGAACAGCAGACTGGTATAGGGATTGATTGAATATGTCCGTAAACACACCGGCCAGCTGGTCTGCGCATGCTCTGAGGGCGCGGCTGGGGATGCCGTCTGGGCCTGCAGCCTTGCGAGGGTTAACACGTTTAAATGTCTTACTCACTTCGGCTGCAGTGAAGGAGAGACCGCATGTTTCCGTTGCAGGCCGTGTCAGTGGCACTGTATTGTCCTCAAAGCGGGCAAAAAAGTTATTTAGTCTGCCTGGGAGCAAGACATCCTGGTCCGTGACTGGGCTGGGTTTCTTCCTGTAGTCCGTGATTGACTGTAGACCCTGCCACATGCCTCTTGTGTCTGAGCCGTTGAATTGAGATTCTACTTTGTCTCTGTACTGGCGCTTAGCTTGTTTGATAGCCTTGCGGAGGGAATAGCTGCACTGTTTGTATTCAGTCATGTTACCAGACACCTTGCCCTGATTAAAAGCAGTGGTTCGTGCCTTCAGTTTCACACGAATGCTGCCATCAATCCACGGTTTCTGGTTAGGGAATGTTTTAATCGTTGCTATGGGAACGACATCTTCAACGCACGTTCTAATGAACTCGCACACCGTATCAGCGTATTCGTCAATGTTGTTGTCTGACGCAATACGAAACATCTCCCAGTCCACGTGATGGAAGCAGTCTTGGAGTGTGGAGTCAGCTTGGTCGGACCAGCGTTGGACAGACCTCAGCGTGGGAGCTTCTTGTTTTAGTTTCTGTCTGTAGGCAGGGATCAACAAAATGGAGTCGTGGTCAGCTTTTCCGAAAGGGGGCGGGGCAGGGCCTTATATACGTTGCGGAAGTTAGAGTAACAATGATCCAGGGTCTTTCCACCCCTGGTTGCGCAATCGATATGCTGATAAAATTTAGGGAGTCTTGTTTTCAGATTAGCCTTGTTAAAATCCCCAGCTACAATGAATGCAGCCTCCGGATAAATCGTTTCCAGTTTGCAGAGAGTTAAATAAAGTTCGTTCAGAGCCATCGATGTGTCTGCTTGGGGGATATATACGGCTGTGATTATAATCGAAGATAATTCTCTTGGTAGATAATGCGGTCTACATTTGATTGTGAGGAATTCTAAATCAGGTGAACAGAAGGATTTGAGTTCCTGTATGTTTCTTTCATCACACCATGTCACGTTGGCCATAAGGCATACGCCCCGCCCGTGTTCTTACCAGAAAGATGTTTGTTTCTGTCGGCGCGATGCGTGGAGAAACCCGCTGGCTGCACCGCTTCGGATTGCGTCTCTCCAGTTAGCCATGTTTCCGTGA
Organism: Oncorhynchus tshawytscha; assembly: GCF_018296145.1. Taxonomy (NCBI): domain Eukaryota; kingdom Metazoa; phylum Chordata; class Actinopteri; order Salmoniformes; family Salmonidae; genus Oncorhynchus; species Oncorhynchus tshawytscha. Next base: position 18,557,906 of record NC_056449.1, read on the forward strand.
AGCAGAGAACGTTACAGTCTCTGATGTCCCTCTGGAATGCTACCCTTGCTCGGATTTCATCAACCTTGTTGTCAAGAGACTGGACATTGGCAAGAAGAATGCTAGGGAGTGGTGCACGATGTGCCCGTCTCCGGAGTCTGACCAGAAGACCGCTTCGTTTCCCTCTTTTTCTGAGTCGTTTTTTTTTTTGGTCGCTGCATGTGATCCCCTCCGTTGTCCTGTTTGTAAGGCAGAACACAGGATCCGCATCGCGAAAAACATATTCTTGGTCGTACTGATGGTGAGTTGACGCTGATCTTATATTCAGTAGTTCTTCTCGGCTGTATGTAATGAAACCTAAGATGACCTGGGGTACTAGTGTAAGAAATAACACGTAAAAAAACAAAAAACTGCATAGTTTCCTAGGAACGCGAAGCGAGGCGCGAAGCGAGGCGGCCATCTCTGTCGGCGCCGGAAGTAAAAGAGTGGCCTCCATCATTCTTAAATAGAAGAAGTTTGGAACCACCAAGAATCTTGCTAGAGCTGGCCGCCTGGCCAAACTGAGCAATCGGGGAGAAAGACCTTCGAAAGGGAGGTGACCAAGAACCCCATGGTCACTCTGACAGAGCTCCAGAGTTCCTCTGTGGAGATGGAATAACCTTCCATAAAGACAACCATCACTGTAGCACTCTACTTATCAGGCCTTTATGGTAGAGTTGCTAGACAGAAGCCACTCTTCAGTAAAAGGCACATGATAACCCGCTTGGAGTTTGCCAAAAGAAACCTAAAGGACTCTCAGACCATGAGAAACAAGATTCTCTGTTCTGATGAAACCATGAGTGAACTCTTTGGCCTGAATAACAAGTGTCATGCCTGGAGGAAACCACTGCTCATCACCTGGCCAATACCATCTATACGGTGAAGCATGGTGGTTTCAGCATCATGCTGTGGGGATGTTTTCAGCTGCAGGGACTGGGAGACTAGTCAGGACCGAGGGAAAGATGGATGCAGCAAAGTACAGAGAGATCCTTGAGGAAAATGTGCACCAGAGCGCTCAGGACATCAGATTGCAGCAAAGGTTCACCTTCCAACAGGACAACTACCCTAAACACACAGCCGAGACAACGCAGGAGTGGCCCAGCCAGAGCCCGATCGAACATCTCTGGAGAGACCTGAAAAAAATCTGTGCTGTGACGCTCCCCATCCAACCTGATATAGTTTGTAATAGGAGAATAATAGGAGGAACTCCAAAAATACAGGTGTGCCAAGCTTGTAGTGTTATACCCAAGAAGACTCAAGGCTGTAATCGCTGCCAAACATGCTTCAACAAAGTACTGAGTAAAGGGTCTGAATAATTATGTAAATGTGATATCAGTTTTTTTTATACATTTGTAAATATATATACTTTACAAATATATACAATTTAAAAAAAATATATATATATATATATTTTTTGTACAAATGTATATATATTTATACATTTGTAAAAAAAATGTTTTTTTAATTATATATATATATAAATATATATATATTTTTTAATACATTTGTAAAAAGAAATATTTTTTTTATGTATAATTTTTATTTTATTTTTACAAATGTTTTTTTATACATACATTTGTAAAATAAAAAAAATTTGTAAAAAAAATATACATTATATTTTTCTTTTTAAATTTTTTTTATACATTTGTAAAAAAACAAACTATATATTTTATACATTTGTAAAAAAAATATATATATATATGTAAAACACAATTTAATCGATTTCAGAATAAGGCAGTAACGTAACAAAATGTGTGAAAAAGTGAAGGTGGCTGAATACTTTCTGAATGCACTGTATTTACCTCTGACTCAAGTATTCCTGCACTGTAACGGCTGTTGTTGGTGGAAGAAGGTAAGGACCAATGTGCAGCGTTGTAAGTGTTCATGATATTTATTATAACTCAGAACACTTAAGAATAAGAACATAGACTGTTGCCCACCCCAACTCACGCCCTGACCATACTAAAACAAAGACAAAACAAAGGAACTAACGTCAGAACGTGACATGCACATTGTAAATATGGTACTAATTGACCCTGTATATAGTATGCTTACTTACTTTCTCGTGTTCTTCTTATTTATATTTTTATTTCTTGTGTGTTGTTGTTCTACCTTTTCATTTTTACTGTTTCATTCTTATTGATTACTGCATTGTTAGGTTTAGAAAGTCCTGTCACTGTACTTGTGCATATGACATTGAAACTTGAATAAAAATATTCCAAAACATGCATCCTGTATGGGTATGGGTATGCTTGTCATCGGCAAGGACTAGGAAGTTGTTTTTTATACGTATAAAGAAACACAGGCCAAATCTTAGAGGAAAACCTTGTTTTCCAACACCGGGACAGTAACCTAAAACACAAGGCCAAATATACACTGGAGTTGCTAACCAAGACGACATTGCATGTTCCTAAGTGGCCTTGTTGCAGTTTTGACAAAAATCGTATTGAAAATATGGGACATGACTTGAAAATGGCTGTCTAGCAATGATCAACAACCAACTTGACAGAGCTTGAAGCATTTATAAAGAATAATGTGCAAATACTGTACAATACAGGTATGCAAAGCTCTTAGAGACTTATCCAGAACGACTCACAGCTGTAATCTCTGCCAAATGTGATTCCAACATGTATTGACAGGTGTGTGAATATACTTATTTAATTTTCAATCAATTTGAAAAAATGTCTATAAACAAACATGTTTTCACTTGTTCATGATGGGGTATTGTGTGTAGATGGGTGATTATTTTTTTAAAATCCAATTTGAATTCAGGCTGTAACACCACAAAATGTGGAATAAGTAGAGGGGTATGAACACTTTCTGAAGGCACTGTATATGATGAACGTGGATGTCCCTGAGCAAGCTAGCTGTCTATTGGGTAGGGCTAGATGGCACACTATGTACTTCTTAATGTAATATCTAACGTAATATCTCAAATAAATGTTAGTGACTGGCATAATGCTAGTAGTACAGGACTCCTGGGCAAGAGAGGGGGGAAAAACAATGGCTCTATTTACAGCTGTCACTCTCCATTATGATAATGTTCTTCTGTTTCTAATAAATTCCCTTTCTCTATTTGACTGCAGTTCAGTCCGGTGCTCATTCTCTGATAGTTACTTGCTTCATATGCAATTACAAGTCTTGCCTACTTTTAATCATCATTTTTTTATTATTAAAGAGCGACTGCCTCTAAAAAACAACTTGTTTTGAAAATGGCCTATGTGGCATCAATATGAGCAATAAACATTATTCTTGTGTCAAAATGTTCTACAAAGTGTAAATAGGATAATTTGGGTCATAAAGACAGTCTCGTCCAAAACAGACATTTGCGAGATGATAGGATGTTATGTCACGAAATGAAGGATATCTTAACCATTTTCCTTGGGTTGGGTTTATTTTAATCCTGCCCACGTGACAACCGCTGACAACACCCAAGTAATATTCAATTTGGAGAGCAGCTACACTCCACCCTATCTTAATGTCCATGGTCAATTTGGTTTGACATTTGATATCCTTATGGGGAAAGTTAGGGACCATCAGTAAATTACATAATGTACATGGGAGAATATAAAAAAATGTCAATAGCTCCACGTTTCAATGACTTAAAAACCTCAACCAACTATACATTGTAGAAATTCATATGCAAATATTAAAATCATTTAATGAGACAACTAAAAGTTGTGCAACATGAATATATTGTCACATTTACATAGTGTAATTTATTGAAATTCCCTAACTATCCCCAGAGCTAGGATATCCAATGTCAAAACAATTTTGTCTTAGTAGCTGAAAGAAGGGTGAGTGACTATAACTGTGCATTGTTTTGGCAGAGTGAATGTACAAACGCTTACCACGGTCAAACACACACAAGACACCCACAATAAACCACCCCTCCAGGACAACTCTTGTTTGGCTTCAGCCATGGCCTCTGCATATCTTAATGACTAAGCCAAAAAACGAGGCCAAATCAGGAAGTTCAGCACCCCTTTAAGAACTCTATGTACTCAGCTGTTGCAATATCTAATGATGATTGCATTTTTCTTATAAGATCATGGTTATGTGAAGTGCCCATCAAGAAGTTATGAATGAGCACACACATTGTGTGGGTCTCCCTTAATCTCAAGCAGACAAGATTGGGTGTGGAATTAGTTTCATAAGAGTGACAAAAACTGCTGAATCAATATAAGGGTCATTCAAATTAAATTACTTTTCCAAAGCTCTTTCAAATAGATATTTGAGAAGGATACTGTATGTTCATATTTGCTGAATGTGTAAATGTGAGCAGCAGAACTGAAGAGGCTGAACTGTGTTGAACTTGGTTTTTCAAGGGCATTGATATTTGGTCTGAAACCATGTTTGAAACACATTTTCCACAGAAGAGGAGATTCTGGCATTTTATATGGTATTTTCAAAGGTATATACTTTATTTTCAGGTAAAATGTCAAGCGTGTATTCTCTACATAAATAACGACCACATGAATCAACAAACAGTACATGGCTATAATGGAAATGATGACGTTTCAGTGGGTGACATCAAAATGTACTTGGTCAAGGATAGATGCGGTAAAGGGGTCAAGGGAAATCAAACAAAACAATGGAATTGCGTTGGAAATGAGTGGGGGAAAGGGCAATGGGGGAAAGATCCCGAGTCGCCTCATTGCCCCCCAGCAAAATTAGTCTACATTTAGGCTATTGTTTAAATGTGTATTTCACACTATGTTGAAGTAAAAATCGGATTATAATGCTTGTATGGATGTCAACCCCTACACATGTTAATGTCATCGTCACCAATCAACTGCATTTACAGCTAAAAAACAACGTTGACTACCATCAACGAACGGGAGTTATTATTTAGAAGTCTCTTCTTCTAAACCTGAAAATCGGACATAAGTAAGCACATTGTGGGCCTGTTTACAATACACAAATCATGACGGTTCTGACGAATATCCACTTTGTTCAATCAGATCTATTGAATGTGCGCCAATCTGGTCAATGGAACAGTCTGCGTTCCATTGTCTCCTTTACCTCATCTATAGCGAGATGACCATGGTGCTCTTTTCATTTTTAAAAAGGAGGGTGCGTATACACTCGAAATAACGAACAAAGCCCTCAAAGTTGTGAAACATACCATGTTAAGGAACTCATTCAACTCTGCTTCTATATAAAGAACACAATAAGAAAAGTCAGAGGTAATCAGTACAGTCCTATGGGTATCAAGGGACAACACCAAACAAAATGTGATAAGAAAAAAATATTTAAATGAACTGAAATTGAATTGACCAAATAAAACAAAACATCAAAATGTATTAAATGTCTCATTAATTGGAACATAAAACAGGAATGTCCATAAGACAACCAAGTGTCGAACATTTGAATCAAAAAATACTGGATTAACATATTCTTCATTGTGTTTGTGTTAGAGTGCTATGGTGAAAATGCATAGAAGGTGTACTTCGAGGAAACAATTTTGTGTCCTAAGCACAACGGGCCATGTACTTGTCAGGTTACATAGGTACAACTGATTCATCCAACTGTGCTCTGCCTTGTAAGATTTTAAAAGAAATGTGACTCGCATTTTAAGCTTATAAACCCAGGTCTCTCTCTACTGTCTCTATTCTCTCTTTACTGTCTCTCTCTATATATTGTATACTCATTAGACTCATACAGCTCAAGGCCCTCTATGCTCTACAACCACAAAAGCCCACTTCCAACTAAACAAATGTATATTTCTTTCATTATTAAATAATTGTTACACATTGCCAAAATTGACTGACAATATGCAAGTATATATATCATATATAGTATGACACCTTTTGGGCCAGGGTATTCTTCAAATTGACATACACACACTGACATTGTGACACAAAGTGGGAAACTTTAATTAATTTATCCCACAAATATCAAGATGGATCAATTTATTAACATTGTCGTTGAGACTTGGGTTGTTGGACAAAATAGACCATTTGCTCTGTTGATGACTCTTTGAGATCAACGGTGACCAAGCAGCACTACATCATAATGGACAACTCAATCTCTCTGTCTCCACTTCAGATGAGACTGGATCTCAGCAAGAGCTTGTTTTAATTAGCCCAGAATGGGCTCCATGTCAGTCCGAGATGAAGAAAATTTGAAAAACATGGATTTTTGGAGCATCTCTCACCATGAAGAAGGGTCAAAGACAAAAAGATGTAATCTGCAGCCGCAACGGGAACAATTAGGTTAATTCCTCTTTTGGAGTGTTTTCCTTCAAGGCACAGGAAAAAAAAGAGGGAAAGGGGGTAAATGAAACAAAGGAGGACAATCTAGAAATATTTTCTGTCTCGTTTTAGAGAAACACCAGTGATTATTGAAAAACATCTAGCCAATTGAAGTATGTGAGACTTGCAATCAAAAAAAGTCTAATATGCAGATAATTTGTCTAATTTTAACAGAGATCCTCTAGAAGATCTTGGAGAGCAACTTGATGTTGACTACATGTGGAACCACCCAGTTGAAAGCCAAGATTTCAACTCGGCTAGCAAACAACACCAACAAATCGCTCCCTATTTTTTGGAATGAAGTTCCCAGCATCCAAACGGTTTTGAACAGTCAATTCTGGCTTTGAAAATGTCTTACTTTTTTCGTCACACCCAATAAATTATATATCTGCAACAAAATTCAGTGCAACTTTACCTTAATAATAACATAGGATGCGTCTGAACACAGACCGGCCTACGACTCGCCAACCCACGCCACTACATTGCCTTTGATGACATCAGTGATCTCGCAGTTGAGCTTGTTGAGACGACCATCCAGGATGAAGATAGACTCTCTGGACGGGGTCATGAGGTACTGTCCGAAAAGCCCACTGCCAGTCATCACGCGGTTCCTACTGCTCCAAGGCCAATCGGAAGTCTTGGTGGCCTCCTTCAGGCTCTTGATCATCTTCACATTGCCTGTGCTCAGCTCGACGTACAGAGAGTCCGTTTGGCGTCCCGAAGTACCAAAGATGTTGTACTGGTGAACCTCGGTGAACGACGGCTGGAAGGCCACGTCAGACAGGTGGAGGTTGGTGTGGATGTCGAAGGGTTTGCCAATCTCCCCGCGCACCGTGATCTGCTGGATCCTCATCAGGCCATCGTGGTCGTCCACCGTGACCAGGTAGTGACTGTCCGGGGACACATACGGGGTGCCGGTGACGTCCCCGTTGGGTCCAATCACAGAGTCTGTCACACTGTCCACGATGAGCTGGGGTTGGGTGGCGCCTGTGGAATCAGGCCTGCAGTTGACAAAGTAGTAGCCGCCAAGGTGGGAGTAAGCCAGAGACTTGGGGATGCAGTTGTACTCGCGCAGGCTGATATTCTTCACTGACGACGTGGTCTCCAAGTTGATCTTGTGGAGTGCCGGTTCATTTCTGTGGAGAACGATTCCAAATCTAGACAGAAAGAAGACATTTTCAATGTTAATATACTTGTTCACGTGTTTTTGTGGCAAACATAAAACAAATATACGCACTTTAGAGGGTCGACACAAAAAAAGCATAAAAGTTATTTTATTTATTTATTTTTATTTGATTAATTAATTAATACCTACAGGCTTGAATTCATTTGCACATGCTTCCTGATTTCACATTAGATTAGAAATCATGCAAACTTCACCACGACTACAGTTACAGTACATTTACAACTGTGGAGAGTAGAATTACATTTATGATTGTAAAGAGAAGTACTAGGTCTGTTATCCTCACGACTATTGAATAGGTGCACATTTCCCCCGCTTACGCTGTCATGAACATCTTAACAGTCATTTCCTGCCATTTCCACCACCTCTCCTATTATTATACTCTGAATGGACTAAATAGTTTTGACAGAGGGGTGTGAGAATCTCTTAGCTACAATATCTCAGTTCCTCAAAGAAAATGCCTTTAGATTGGTTTGAGAAGAAGAGCGGGGTGGATACGGTCTAGACATTTCACATCAGTGGCCATTTTCTTATCGACTCAGATGAGAAATCTCTGCATGCGGAGTTGAAATTGTCTGCCCTATGCTTCATAGTAATAGATTTCAATGTGCATATTAATCATTGAAAATACCATATTATACATTAAAAATTATATAGTGATAATGACACATTAGAATTATCTCTGTAAAGTCTGGAGGGAGAAAGTGCGGGGCTGACAAGGCTCAATTAAATCTGAATGCTGTCTGATTAATTCTGACATGCACTTCAATCTTGGTATCATCCATCTTCTTTTATGCAATTTTAAACGCCCCCGCTGTCTGTTCATGTGGACAGAAATTCACAGTTAGAGAGTGATGGAGCACATTATCAGCACTGTGAAGTAAAGCATTGATCCAGAGATTGTATAGTCCATTTGGGAAGCTAGGGCTGGGGACTTCGTCATCAAATGGACTAATGGTTGACGTGAACTAGGTGCTGCATTGGGTTATAATGAGATAGGAGGGACTGCATGGTCCATTGCCATGGACTTGATCTTTTGATATATAAATAACCTTTAAAAATCTACTTTGGGAGTTTCTCAAACTTCCAACACAAAATCTTCAGGAATTCTTCCCAGTGAGCTTTTTATCCCACGACGAGCACTGTCGAATAAAAAATAAATCACACCCACAGGGAGCGAAGTGAATTCAAAGGTAACACATAAAAAAAAATCGCTATAATTTGATCAATGAGAGAAAGAGAAGAAAGGAAAGGAAAATACAGTTGCTGGTGGACTCCTGGTAGGGACAAAGGAGTACTGTGTCAGTGCAAGCAACTATGAATAGAATGAAGTGCCATGAGAACATATCATTAGTATAGTGTACATTGTAGGACATCCCTAGTCCCCATGATAAATGTCCTTACTCTCCACAAATGTGTTAATTAGGACAGATCAGTGAATTGAACACATCTACAGTGGTATAAAACAGAGTGCTTGATATATGAAGGTCAATATGACAATTTTTCCTTCAGCTTAATTTGATCTAAAAATAAGTAGTCCTAAAGTTTGGTTGGGAAAGTCATCAAGAACAATGGACTTGTTTACTTTCTTTATGAACAGTAAAAGTGACATTTGGGCTGGCTTTGCTTGTAAACCCATATCATATATCAACACATTGAGCAAAATACAAATTGCCAGTTGTTTTTGTTGTTTTGTTATCAGCATGCCTCCCATGGGTACACTATGCAGATTTTTCCAAATACTGTGAAATTATGTGAAAATTAACACTTGTGTGTTGAGTTATGAGCTGTATACTTTGTTGTACTTTTGATGGCATACTTTATAATAGTTTGCAATAGTTTGCTTTTTTGTTAATTGGAACTCCATTCATAAACAGAGGAAATTAAAGTTGTTGTCGCTAATGGGAGAGAACACCAAAAAACATGACTACTAATCTTGTTGCTATTTCCATTAGGCTTACTGTACAATTAATATCAAATTGACAAAAAGTAAGCCAGTGCAAGATGTATACCTGCTATAGAAGAATATCACAGAGTTTGCTTACTAGCAGAATGGAGTGAAGTTTAGTCAGTTATTTTAATGAATGTGAGCCCCTAAAGAATCCCGGAGGCGACTCTGGGATGCTGGCCTTCGAGGCAGAGTTACTCTGTCCAGTGTCTGTGTTCTTTTGCCCATCTAAATCTTTTCTTTTTATTGGCCAGTCTGAGATATGGCTTTTGCTTTGCAACTCTGCCTAGAAGGCCAGCATCCCGGAGTCGCCTCTTCACTGTTGACGTTGAAACTGGTGTTTTGTGGGTAACATTGAATGAAGCTGCCAGTTGAGGACGTGTGAGGCGTCTGTTTCTCAAACTAGACACTCTAATGTACTTGTCCTCTTGCTCAGTTGTGTACTGGGGCCTACCACTCCTCTTTCTATTCTGGTTAGGGCCAGTTTGCGCTGTTCTGTGTAGGGAGTAGTACCCCGCGTTGTATGAGATCTTCAGTTTCTTGGCAATTTCTCGCATGGAAAAGCCTTCATTTCTCAGAACAAGAATAGACTGATGAGTTTCAGAAGAAAGTGATTTGTTTCTGGTCATTTTGAGCCTGTAATCAAACCCACAAATGCTGATGCTCCAGATACTCAACTAGTCTAAAGAAGGCCAGTTTTATTGCTTCTTTAATTAGCACACAGATTTCAGCTGTGCTAACATAATTGCAAAAGTGTTTTCTCATGACCAATTAGCCTTTTAAAATGATAAACTTGGATTAGCTAACAAAACGTGCCATTGGAACACATGAGTGATGGTTGCTGATAATGGGTCTCTCTCTGTAAGGCTTTGTAAATATTCCCCAAAAAATCAGCCGTTTCCAGCTGCAATAGTCATTTAATGTATTTCTGATCAATTTCAGGTTATTTTAATGGACAGAAATATGCTTTTCTTTCAAAAACAAAGACATTTCTAAGTGACTCCAAACATTTGAATAGTAGTGTATATACTAGGCAGTGTCAGAGTAAGGCCCAAAAAAGAACAAGTCATAGACTGTTCTCTCTGCTAACACACGGCAAGCGGTACCGGAGCGCCAAGTCTAGGTCCAAAAGGCTCCTTAACAGCTTCTACTCCCAAGCCATAAGACTGCTGAACAATTAATCAAAAGTGCCACACAGACTATTTCAATGAACACCCCCCCTTTGTTTTTACACTGCTGCTACTCGCTGTTTATTATCTCTGCATAGTCACTTTACCCCTACCTACATGTACAAATGACCTCCGATACCCCCTGTATATAGCCTTGTTATTGTTCTTTTATTGTGTTACATCACATTTTTTTAAACTTTAGTTTATTTAGTAAATATTTTCTTAACTCTATTTCTTGAACTGCATTGTTGGTTAAGGGCTTTGTAACTAAACATTTCACATTCAGTTCTACACCTGTTGTATTTGGCGCATGTGACTTTTTCAAAATTTGATAAGCATGTAAAAAATTATTATGCACTGCTTATGAATTGATTATGTAAGGGTTATGAATTTGCCATGTCTGGGTTATGAATATGTCACGTATCGGTATTAATGTGTTATGTATGGGTTAATAATGTCCTTATTTCTAACCATCCTCCAATATGAAAATGTATGTATATTAAATAATGTATATTTAATAATGTATGTTAAATCATGTATATTTAATCATGCATATGAACACTGCAATGTCTACCGACAGACTCTTACTGGCCATTGTCCATTCACAGACCTAAACGTAAAAACATGACATACAATACAGCCAACAAAACTTTCAACCCTGTTCGGCTCACCACCAAGCGAAGTAGACACAACAGCACAAAAGATTGGAACGGAATTGAAGTCCAAGACCTCAATAATAGAGTCGGCAAAAACATTGACTAGCGACTCCATGTGCCCTAAGATCACAATCAAGGGGCTCTTGTAAGCAGCGTTATCAGACGTTTCCAAGGGATAGGGTATTTAAAAAGGCCTTATGCACAACACCATATCCTTGGCATCAATTCACAACTCCCCAATGCCCCCAGATGGTTTTGCCTGGCAAATCTATAAGCCTTCAAAGCCTTTGTATATTGTGATGTTTAGTGCCCTGGACTCCAGTTTTGTGCTATGAGATACACTGACTGCATATTGGTTTGGGGGAGTTGTTGGGCACACCCACAATGGATCGATCTTGGCTGAGGCTAATGGAGTTATTTAGCATGAAAAGCTATAATCAGTAGGTGTGCTCGATTGAGTTTAATCTGTCCAAAGTGGGCAGGGTTTGTTTTCCATTGGACCTAAAGGGTGAGAGTCCGCCTACCCATTGGGAAGTTCAATCTTGTTCAATCTAGTGCACATAGGGCAATGTGTACATGTGTTATGTGTGTGTGTGTATATGTGAATGTGTGTGGGTTTGGTGTGAGAGTGTCAGTGTAGTGTGTTTGAGTGAGTGTTTGTATACAGTGACCTCCAAAAGTATTGGGACAGTGACACAGTATTGGCTTGAAATGATACAATGTCTATGAGGTTAAAGTGTAGACTTTAATTTGTCAGCTTTAATTTGAGTTAGCTTTAATTTGAGTTAGCTTTAATTTGAGTCAGCTTTAATTTGAGGGTATTTTTTATCAACAGCTGGTGAACCATTTAGAAATTACAGCACCTTTTGCACAGTCCCCCCATTTTAGGGGACCAAAATTATTGGGACAAATTTACTTACAGTACCAGTCAAAAGTTTGAACACACCTACTATTTGAGGATCTTTCTTTATGTTTACTATTTTCTACATTGTAGAATAATAGTGAAGACATCAAAACGATGAAATAACACAAATGTAATCATGTAGTAACCAAACCATTTTTATATTTGAGATTCTTCAAAGTATCCACCCTTTGCCTTGATGACAGCATTGCACACTCTTAGCAGTCTCTCAACCAGCTTCATGAGGTAGCCACCTGGAATGCACTTCAATTAACAGGTGTGCCTTGTTAAAAGTTAATTTGTGGAATTTCTTTCCTTCTTAATGCGTTGTAGCCAATCAGTTGTGTTGTGACAAGGTAGAGGTTGTATATAGAAGATAGCCCTATTTGGTCAAATACCAAGTCCATATTATGGTATTAACAGCTCAAATAAGCAAAGAGAAATGAAAGTCCATCATTACTTTAAGACATGAAGGTCAGTCAATCCGGAAAATGTCAAGAACTTTGAATGTTTCTTCAAGTGCAGTCGCAAAAACCATCAAGCTCTATGATGAAACTGGCTCTCATGAGGACCGCCACAGGAAATGAAGACCCAGAGTTACGTCTGCTGCAGAGGATAAGTTCATTAGAGTTACCAGCCTCAGAAATTGCAGCTCAAATAAATGCTTCAGAGAGTTCAAGTAACAGACATCTCAACATCAACTGTTCAGAGGATTCTGTGTGAATCAGGCCTTCATGGTCGAATTGCTGCATAGAAACCATGACTGAAGGACACCAATAAGAAGAGACTTGCATGGGCCAAGAAACAAGAGCAATGGACATTAGACCGGTGGGAATCTGTTCTTTGGTCTGATGAGTCCAAATTGGACTATGCTGTATGTCTGAAAGTAGTCAAAAGTTTAGGATTCGGTCCCATATTCCTAGCATGCAATGACTACATCAAGCTTGTGACTCTACAAACTTGTTGGATGCATTTACTGTTTGTTATGGTTGTGTTTCAGATTATTTTGTGCCCAATAGAAACTAATGATAAATAATATATTGTGTCATGTTTTGTCACTTTTTTTGTAAATAAGAATATAATATGTTTCTAAACATTTCTACATTCATGTGCATGCTACCATGATTATGGATAGTGCTGAATGAATCGTGTGTAACGGCGTTCGTCTGTTGAAGGAGAGTCGGACCAAAATGCAGCGTGGTGGTTACTCATGTTCTTTAATGAAAAAATAGCAATACATGAAATAACTAAATAAATACAAAAACAACAAACGAAACGTGAAAACCTAATTACAGCCTATCTGGTGAACACTACACAGAGACAGGAACAATCACCCACAAAATACACAGTGAAACCCAGGCTACCTAAATATGGTTCCCAATCAGAGACAACAAGAATCACCTGACTCTGATTGAGAACCGCCTCAGGCAGCCAAGCCTATGCTAGACACACCCCTAATCAGCCACAATCCCAATGCCTACAAAAACCCCAATAGGACAACACAATAAACCCATGTCACACCCTGGCCTGAACAAATAATTAAAGAAAACACAAAATACTAAGACCAAGGCGTGACAGAACCCCTCCCCCCCCCCAAGGTGCGGACTCCCGGACGCACCTCAAAACCATAGGGAGGGTCCGGGTGGGCGTCTGTCCATGGTGGCGGCTCCGGCTCGGGACGTGGACCCCACTCCATAAATGTCTTAGTTCCTCCCCCTTGCGTCCTGGGATAGTCCACCCTCGCCGCCGACCATGACCTCGTAGTCCTCACCCAGAACCCCACTGGACTGAGGGGGGGACTGAGGGGAGCTGGACTGAGGGGAAGCTCGGGACTGAGGGAAGCCGGGACTGAGGGGAAGCCCGGGACTGAGGGGAAGCCCGGGACTGAGGGGAAGCCCGGGACTGAGGGGAAGCCCGGGACTGAGGGGAAGCCCGGGACTGAGGGGAAGCCCGGGACTGAGGGGAAGCCCAGTACTGAGGGGAAGCCCAGTACTGAGAGGAAGCCCAGTACTGAGAGGAAGCCCAGTACTGAGAGGAAGCCCAGTACTGAGATGAAGCTCAGGCAGGTAGTTGGCTCCGGCAGATCCTGGCTGGCTGGCGGATCTGGAAGAGTCTGGTTGACTGGCAGATCTGGAAGAGTCTGGTTGACTGGCAGATCTGGAAGAGTCTGGTTGACTGGCAGATCTGGAAGAGTCTGGTTGACTGGCAGATCTGGAAGAGTCTGGTTGACTGGCAGATCTGGAAGATCATGGCTGACTGGCGGATCTAGCTGCTCTGGCTTCTCCATGCAGACTGACAGCTCTGGCTGCTCCAAGTAGATTGACAGCTCTGGCTTCTCCATGCAGACTGACAGCTCTGGCTGCTCCATGCAAACTGGCAGCTCAGGCTGCTCCATGCAGACTGACAGCTCAGGCTGCTCCATGCAGACTGGCAGCTCTGGCTGCTCCATGCAGACTGACAGCTCAGGCTGCTCCATGCAGGCTGACATCTCTGGCTGCTCCATGTAGACTGGCATCTCTGGCTGCTCCATGCAGACTGACAGCTCAGGCTGCTCCATGCGGGCTGACAGCTCTGGCTGCTCCATGCAGACTGACAGCTCAGGCTGCTCCATGCAGGCTGGCAGCTAAGGCTGCTCCATGCAGACTGGCAGCTCTATGCAGACTGGCAGCTCTATGCAGACTGGCAGCTCTGGCTGCTCCATGCAACCTGGCAGCTCTGGCTGCTCTATGTAGACTGGCAGCTCCATGCAGACTGGCAGCTCCATGCAGACTGGCGGCTCTGGCTGCTCTATGCGAACTGGCAGCTCCATGCAGACTGGCGCCTCCATGCAGACTGGCAGCTCTGGCTGCGTTGAACAGGCAGGAGGCTCCGGCAGCGCTGTAGAAGAGGAAGGCTCTGGAAGCGCTGAACAGGCGGGAGACTCCGACAGCGCAGGAGAGGAGGAAAACGCTGGCTGCACTGAACAGGCGAGGCGCACTGAAGGCCTGGTGCGTGGTGCTGGAACTGGTGGTACTGAACCGAGGACACGCACAGGAAGCCTGGTGCGGGGAGCTGCTACCGGAGGACTGGTGTGTGGAGGTGGCACTGGATAGACCGGACCGTGCAGGCGCACTGGAGCTCTTGAGCACCGAGCCTGCCCAACCTTACTTGGCTCGATGCCCACTCTAGTCCGGCTAATACGAAGAGCTGGTATGTACCGTACCGGGCTATGCACCCGCACTGGAGACACCGTGCGCACACTAGCATAACACGGTGCCTGCCCGGTCTCTTTAGCCCCCCGGTAAGCACAGGGAGTTTGCGCAGGTCTCCTACCTGGCATAGCCATACTCCCTGTGAGCCCCCCCCCCCAATACATTTTTGGGGGTGACTCTCAGGCTTCCATCCGCGTCGCCGTGCTGCCTCTTCATACCAGCGCCTCTCCGCTGCTCTCCGCCTCCAGTTCTTCTTTGGGGCGTCGATATTCACCAGGCTGTGCCCAGGGTCCTTTTCCGTCCAATATCTCTTCCCAAGTCCAGAAGTCCTTTGATCGCTGCTCCTCACGATTAACAGGGAGAGTTGGCTCAGGTCTGAACCCTGACTCTGCCACACTCTCCCTGAGCCCCCCCCCAATAAATTTTTGGGGCTGCTTTTCAGGCTTCCTTGCCAACCGTGTTCCCTCGTATCGTCGGCTCTTATCTCCGGCTGCCTCTGCTCTCCTAAGTGCCTCCATCTGTTCCCATGGGAGGCGATCTCTTCCGGCCAGTATCTCCTCCCAAGTGTAACAACCTTTGCCATCCAACACGTCTTCCCATGTCCATTCCTCCTTTCGCTTTTCCTGCTGTCGCTGCCTGTTACCACGCTGCTGTGGTGGATGATTCTGTAACGGCGTTCGTCTGTTGAAGGAGAGTCGGACCAAAATGCAGCGTGGTGGTTACTCATGTTCTTTAATGAAAAAAATAGCGATACATGAAATAACTAAATAAATACAAAAACAACAAACGAAACGTGAAAACCTAATTACAGCCTATCTGGTGAACACTACACAGAGACAGGAACAATCACCCACAAAATACACAGTGAAACCCAGGCTACCTAAATATGGTTCCCAATCAGAGACAACGAGAATCACCTGACTCTGATTGAGAACCGCCTCAGGCAGCCAAGCCTATGCTAGACACACCCCTAATCAGCCACAATCCCAATGCCTACAAAAAACCCAATACGACAACACAATAAACCCATGTCACACCCTGGCCTGAACAAATAATTAAAGAAAACACAAAATACTAAGACCAAGGCGTGACATCGTGGATAATAATTAGTGAGAAAGTTACAGACGCACAAATATCATACCCCCAAAACATGCTAACCTCTCACCATTACAATAACAGGGGAAGTTAGCATTCACTAATGTGTGCTAGTTGTGAATTCCATACTGTAACTAGCTAGATCACTTGGCGTGTGCTGCACAACAGTGATTAACTCACAAGGCTCCGGTCTTCGTTGTGTGCTTGTAAACAAATGTGACTGGGGACTAGCGCTAAGCTTCATAATGAAAAATGATGTGATTGGTGACATGAAGAACCTGATCTGCAGATATTTACTTAAAAAGTAGCTACAAATATTCACATTTATATATATATATTTTTTAAACATATAATACATAGTTCAACAGTAATGACGCTATTGAAAAACCATCCAATGGATATTTCTGAATACCCCGGTATTCAGTACGTAAGGTAAACACCCCAAGCCTAGTTAATTCTGCATTTCACGTTAAAGGAGAGATCAAGGAAGTTCACTAAGTGAAACCTTTGCTTGTGGAGACACCAGAGCTTTCACAAAAAATAAATAAAAGCTTTTTAATCTAGCAAGTACTCGGGATAGTCATTATTTCTTAATTAGCATGGCGTCATGAATGAGCAAGAACTAGCTAATACTGGGGCGTAAAAGGATCAACATAGTTAGGCCCATAGGGATGTATCCAAACCGAAATATGTAATGGGCAATTACACCGTAACAGAGTGATGCTGAGACTCAGATTTATCACTTTAAAATGTATGCCAATGAAAAACAAATGATTACAAAGTTAAACAAATCAACTCTATGCATAAGGATACACATTTATTTGAGGAACAGTGCAAATGCAAATTTTGCTAACAGATTGATGGCACCAACAGCACAAACCATCATTCTGTTACCAAACTTTATATCTGAACTGTTCTTCGAGTATGGTTTACTTTGCAATCACTGGTTTTTGTTTAACATACATTTGAAAGTGAAAAATCTGAGTCTCAGCATTACTCTGTTACCGTGGAATTTCCTTTACGCACACATATTAGGCCACGTACTGTAATGTCTGGACTGTAATAATCCACCTCTGAGATACATCAAAAATATACAGCTGGGATCAAAATTAGGTTAAATAAAACACGTATTTTTGTTTCTTTTCAGAAACTTCTACATCTAAGAGACCATGGTGTTTGGCTTTCTAAACATACAGGTGAAGTCAAAAGTTTACACACACTTAGGTTGGAGTCATTAAAACTAGTTTTTCAACCACTCCACAAATTTCTTGTTAACAAACTATAGCTTTAGCAAGTCGGTTAGGACATCTAATTTGTGGATGACACAAGTCATTTTTCAAACAATTGTTTTCAGACAGATTATTTCACTTATCATACACTGTATCACAATTCCAGTGAGTCAGAAGTTTACATACACTCAGTTGACTGTGCCTTTAAACAGCTTGGAAAATTCCATAAAATTATGTCATGGCTTTAGAAGCTTCTGATAGGCTAATTGACATCATTTGAGTCAATTGGAGGTGTACCTGTGGATGTATTTCAAGGCCTACCTTCAAACTCAGTGCCTCTTTGCTTAACATTATGGGAAAATTAAAATAAATCAGCCAAGACCTCGGAAAAACAATTGTAGACCTCCATAAGTCTGGTTCATCCTTGGGAGCATTTTCCAAATGCCTGAAGGTGCCACGTTCATCTGTACAAACAAGTACGCAAGTCTAAACACCATGGGACCACGCAGCCGTCACACCACTCAGGAAGTAGACGCATTCTGTTTCCTAGAGATGAACATACTTTGGTGCGAAAAGTGCAAATCAATCCCAGAACAACAGCAAAGGACCTTGTGAAGATGCTGGAGGAAACAGGTATAAAAGTATCTATATCCACAGTAAAAACGAGTCCTATATCGATATAACCTGAAAGGCCACTCAGCAAGGAAGAAGCCACTGCTCCAAAACCGCTATATAAAAGCCAGAATATGGTTTGCAACTGCACATGGGGACAAAGATCGTACTTTTTGGAGAAATATCCTCTGGTCTGATGAAACAAAAACAGAACTGTTTGGCCATAATGACCATCGTTATCTTTGGAGGAAAATGGGGGATGCTTGCAAGCCGAAGAACACCATCCCAACCGTGAAGCACGGGGGTGGCAGCATCATGTTGTGGGGGTGCTTTGCTGCAGGAGGGACTGTTGCACTTCACAAAATAGATGGAATCATGAGGAAGTAAAATTATTTGGATATATTGAAGCAACATCTCAAGACATCAGTCAGGAAGTTAAAGCTTGGTCGCAAATGGGTCTTCCAAATGGACAATGACCCCAAGCATGCTTCCAAAGTTGTGGCAAAATGGCTTAAAGACAACAAAGTCAAGGTATTGGAGTGGCCATCACAAAGCCCTGACCTCAATCCAATAGAACATTTGTGGGCAGAACTGAAAAAGCATGCTCTGTCAGGAGGAATGGGTCAAAATGTACCCAACTTATTGTGGGAAGTTAGTGGAAGGCTACCCGAAACATTTGGCCCAAGTTAAACAATGTAAAGGCAATGCTACCAAATACTAATTGAGTGTATCTAAACTTCTGACCGACCGGGAATGTGATGAAAGAAATAACATCTGAAATAAATAATTCTCTCTACTATTATTCTGACATTTCACATTCTTAAAATAAAGTGGTGATCCTAACTGACCTAAGCCAGGACATTTTTACGAGGATTAAATGTCAGGTATTGTGAAAAACTGAGTTGAAATGTATTTGGCTAAGGTGTATGTAAACTTCCGACTTCAACTGTAAATTCTGATTACTTTTCTGTGTTTTTTAGCAACCCTTTCAGGCAGATCTTGGTGGACCTAATTACAACTAGGGCTAGCGAACGCAGCTCGCCGGGAGACTGTTAACATTCTTAAATCCCGGAGACCTCCTGCTTGGCACTTGGCTTCCTCCACCTCTCCAACTTGGTAATGTGCCAGCCTTCTGTATCAAGTTAAGCTTCGGAGTCTCGGTGAGTGTCCGTCAAAAGCGCATGGTCCAAATCAATCTGCTCTGCATATGTCGACTCTTTGTTGCTGACAAGTGGTGGTTCAGTGAACGCGCCCCACCCGCTTTTCTGAAGGCGAGGGGGAGGGGGTGATTTTCGGGAGTTAAACGACTGTCTTTAGATTCACTCTCAAACACCGACACTCTCGCACACACACACCCACACACACATGCACACACACTTACTCTCTCACACACACCGACACTGACATACCTGATGTGATTAATGATGAGGCTAGCGGCAGGAATGAAGAAATCATCCACCCTATCAAAGTGTCTGTCGACTGGCTGGGTGTGGACGGTATGGTGGGACACACTCCCGCTGGCCTGATTGATCACCTAGCACCAAACCAGGAGAGAGGGAGGGGAGGGGAACGGAGGAGAAGAGGGGGGAGATATTTAACATGAGCCACATGAATTATTCACTGTGTTTGCCTCCTGTATCGCCTCTGACACAAACTCACACTGCTAGGAGAGACCCTGTGTGTGTGTGTGTGTGTGTGTGTGTGTGTGTGTGTGTGTGTGTGTGTGTGTGTGTGTGTGTGTGTGTGTGTGTGTGTGTGTGTGTGTGTGCACGCGCCCACAGGCAGGCTAGTCTTAATTATGCCTCAATGCACTAGAGAGACTGGCACCTCCTAACAACCCAGCAGCAGTGCTGGCTAATAACTTGTATCGAGCTGCAAACAGAAAATGCCACCTGGAACTGTGCCATCTGGGAAAGGGTTGTTGACAAAACTTGGATTGACAGTTGAGAATGTGTCCCAATGGAAGAATAGTAATTATTAGAAGGCACATCAATTGTAAGGCACATCACAATGATTTGACACCCTCTCATAACATACATATATGTATTGTCAATAAACAGTGAGTTACACTAAACATTATAGTATTTGACATAAATAGGCTTACTTTAGTATCAAGAAAGTATCAAAACCAACACAATGTATTGTATTTTGGTGTGATATCAAACAGTTACCTGCAGAGTGGGGAAGTTCCTCTCCATGTCTCCCCAGCTGAGGACCCACACCTGGTCATGGGATTTGTCATAGTGCAGCTTCACTGGGTAAGGGTCGGTGCTCACCGTCTGAAAGCACACACAAGAATAAACCTCATATAGCACAGCTCTTCATCAGTCTCATCACGCTTTAGATTTCCTGGCGTGCCAGGTGGAGTTTTGCATTGGTCTCATCACGCCAGGCGAGCTCAATCAAGCACAGCTTGGTACAAGCACAACTATTTGAAGCCATGACTGCACTTAAGAGCAACTCAGGAAAATTCAACACCGTTTTTGAACAGATATACATTTGACGGTCAGCACAGCCCATATCAAAACTTTCCTCACTTGCTAATGCATTGGATTTGACAGGAAGAATCCAGTTTTCCTTTTTAACAAGATAGAAGGGAGGCTCGCCTTTTTTATGTATGAGATGTTTGGAGGTGGAGCAGCATTTCAAATCGAGCGGTAACAGTAGCAATTGCTCTACAACAACAAAGAAATTGCTTTCAATCCGTATAAATTCCTTGACACCTGGCTATGATGTGTTCCAGTCGGCTCCGACGGATGAGACATGTCTGTGACAGCTGAGTGGCTCCCATGCATTACGTCCACTCGGGTACAGATTGACAGTAGCCAACACACGATGAGAACAGAGAGAAAAACAACACAACGCTAGTTTGGTCCAAAAAGCTGTAATTGTCATTCTTTCTAGGAAATTAGAGCAGACACCAAAACAATCTCAATGGTATTTTTGTCCTTCCCTTAATGTCAAGTTTAGTCTACTATGAAATCGTAATGGCGCATTTTAACTGGCTGCTTCATGGTAAAGTGTATGGTATTACAGTGAGAGTAAACACGTCGTGAAGGGATTTATCATACGAGGAGATATGAGAGCGATGTGTTGAGTCCTAGCTAATCTCTGAGGGTGTAGTCATCAGAGGGAACAGGTGTGCACACAATGTTGTTGTTCTCTTCCCCTCCTGCCTCTGGAGGAGTGTTACTGCATCCATAGTCACTTGTACCTACTCTGTGTCTGTGATAGTGGCTATGCTATGAGTTACACAGAATAAATAAAGTAGGCTGATTTTTGTTATTGAAATAAGTACTTTATAACTTTATAAAGTTTATGTATAAGGCATACAATACAGTGGTACCAACTATGCAGGACATTTCTCACCACACTATTCAAAGACACACCTATCCAGTCAATTTAAAGCTACACATAGTAGGTTAATTTAAAGCTACACCTCGTAAGTTAATTTAAAGCCACACATAGTAAGTTAATGTAAAGCTACTCCTAGCCAGTCAATTTAAAGTACAACTACATTTTCGGCGACAATATCATTTTTCTTTCCTCGGTAGAGCTGAGGGACGATCAGGTGGCTAATTAGCATTAGCTCATCTAAAGTAATGAAACCAAACCTCCATGTGACCCAATAATGAGCCTGAGATGGTCGCAACAACCTGACTACCGGTGGGCCCTGGGGAGTTTTTTGCAGCAGAAATTGGGCACTTTCAGGTCCCCTTGCAGAGTCCTTTTACTCTGAGACACACACACCTTTTTAAGCCGAACGTACACAACCTGCTTAAGGCACCCTCCTACTGTAAGAAGGATTCTTTTCGTTCATCATAACCATTCCCATGCAATGATAGGCTGACAATTTATTTTTTTTTTTGGGGGGGTCATGGTCAGCAATGATGTAGAGGTAAAATAATAGGTGGGTAAAGGTTAATTGACGTTTACAGTGAATAAAATAACACTCCCTATATTTTCAATGCATTTTTCCACAATAGGTGTGTAAACACTTATGCTAGATAAAAAAGTTGTGTAAACATCCTTTATGTGCATTTACCCTCCACTACACCACTCATGGTCAGGTTATATACACTAGTTGTAAAAAGATGTAAAAGATGTACATCTCTTTATCCTTTATTTAACTAGGCAAGTCAGTTAAGAACAAATTCTTATTTACAATGGCAGCCTACTGGGGAACAGTGGGTTAACTGCCTTGTTCAGGGGCAGAATGACAGTTTTTTACCTTGTCAGTTTAGGGATACTGGCCCAACGCCCTGACCAATAGGCTACCTGCTCCCCCATGTAACACAATCAATTGTACCTATCTGAGCACTGGCACCAGCTTTCACTGGTTTAAGATTTCTTTTTAAAGGCACAGATCTTTTGGTCGGGTTACGGAAAGGACATTCAAACAATGAAACCCAAATCTTTATCACAAAAAAATAACTGAGTTCCTAAATGAAGGACAGTGCATTTGTATCAAGATGAATTCGGACTCAACTGAAGCTTTGTGAAAAAGGCTGTGTCCTTCCATTGACCAGAATAGCTAGCTTTTGGGCTACATTTTTGTCAATTATTGTGAATAGTGTAACCCTCTCTGAAATATCAACTTCGTAATTTATTCAATGATGTTTGGAAACAATATTAAAAACAACAGAAAAACACATTTGCATTGAAAGTGTGAAACAAATATTCAAGGTCCTTTTGACTCAAGGCTTCCTCTATGAATGCTTTTGTCACACCCTGACCATAGTTTGCTTTGTATGTTTCTATGTTTTGGTTGGTCAGGGTGTGATCTGAGTGGGCATTCTATGTTGGATGTCTTGTTTGTCTATTTCTATGTCTGGCCTGATATGGTTCTCAATCAGAGGCAGGTGTTAGTCATTGTCTCTGATTGGGAACCATATTTAGGTAGCCTGGGTTTCACTGTGTGTTTGTGGGTGATTGTTCCTGTCTCTGTGTTTTGCACCAGATAGGGCTGTTTTTGGTTTTCCACGTTTATTGTTTTGTAGTGTTTATCTTTTTGTTATTAAACATGAATCAAAGAAACCACGCTGCATTTTGGTCCGCCTCTCCTTCACCTAAAGAAAACCGATACAGCTTTGAATGCCATGGAAATTGACACATTGGAGTGAGGAGAATGGGCACAGATATGAAAAAGGCACAATAACACATTTTTATAACAATACAACATTACAGCCATTGCTTTGTGGCCAATTGTCTGCCATCTAAGGGACTTCCTAATATGGATGCCATACTTTTGGTTTGGCATTGTGTTTACTCCATAACACTCCACAGCTGAACCTGTCCAAAGATGAAGGTAATGTTGATTATTACATTTTTGGGGCCCGAAATTACCTGGACAGCCTTCTGAGCTGTAATGTCGACGACAAGCACCCTGGCCAAGGTTGGCTGTGTAACATAAATAAATTTGTCCTTCACGTTGACTGCCGATGACCACACACACTTCTGCTCGGCCTCCCCCGCTGACTTGGGGCAAACCTCAGCCTGAAAATAAAACAAACACACAACCACACACAGTTAATACTGTACATATATCGTGCAACATTGATAAAGATGACAAGTTATCTTTATCTTCTTTCTTCCCCCTGAAGCTAGGACAACAGAGTGCTGGATAAGAGCGTCTGCTAAGTTACTAAAATGTTCATTATTTTATCAGCCATCCCCTAGTCCAAGCCTCTCTTATCACAACAGCAATAAACACACATACACACAGATTGCTGTGTTCTGGTATGTTATGCAAGAACCAACATCTCCCATCTCCCTACCGCCTGTGTGCAAGCCACCACAGTCCCTATATCCACCCCCCTCAACCTGGCTAAATTTGGCATGCTGTACACGTGTGGACTGAGCTGTGTAGGCTCTGTCCTTCTATCCTCTGCTCTGTCCCTGTGTCCCCTCCCGTGGCCTGTGAGCCCAGCTCAGCCCCAGCTTCTGTTCTCTGTTCTGGGATGTGGGAGGATTTGTTTGGGGCATCATGGCCCGGTTTGTGCCACGCAGTCGCATCCTACTGTCACAGAGGGGGGTTTCTCTGACAGGTGTCACACATCGCCACGGGCCCAATCCCCTCAGTAAACCCAAGATTTGACATCCAGCAGAGAGTGTGAATGGCGGAGTGTGTGTATGTGTGTGGCCGTTGGTTTGTGTGTGGGTACTACTGGGCAGAGAGGATGACTTTCAGAGCGAGGTGAAGATGGTGTCCTGTTGATTTGCCAATATACCATTCCAATACTACACAAATCAAATTGTATTTGTCACATACACATGGTTAGCAGATTTTAATGCGGGTGTAGTCAAAACAACTACCAAATACACACAAATCAAAAGGGGTGAATGAGAATATGTACATGTAAGTACAGTGCCTTGCGAAAGTATTCGGCCCCCTTTAACTTTGCGACCTTTTGCCACATTTCAGGCTTCAAACATAAAGATATAAAACTGTATTTTTTTGTGAAGAATCAACAACAAGTGGGACACAATCATGAAGTGGAATGATATTTATTGGATATTTCAAACCTTTTTAACAAATCAAAAACTGAAAAATTGGGCGTGCAAAATTATTCAGCCCCCTTAAGTTAATACTTTGTAGCGCCACCTTTTGCTGCGATTACAGCTGTAAGTCACTTGGGGTATGTCTCTATCAGTTTTGCACATCGAGAGACTGACATTTTTTCCCATTCCTCCTTGCAAAACAGCTCGAGCTCAGTGAGGTTGGATGGAGAGCATTTGTGAACAGCAGTTTTCAGTTCTTTCCACAGATTCTCGATTGGATTCAGGTCTGGACTTTGACTTGGCCATTCTAACACCTGGATATGTTTATTTTTGAACCATTCCATTGTAGATTTTGCTTTATGTTTTGGATCATTGTCTTGTTGGAAGACAAATCTCCGTCCCAGTCTCAGGTCTTTTGCAGACTCCATCAGGTTTTCTTCCAGAATGGTCCTGTATTTGGCTCCATCCATCTTCCCATCAATTTTAACCATCTTCCCTGTCCCTGCTGAAGAAAAGCAGGCCCAAACTATGATGCTGCCACCACCATGTTTGACAGTGGGGATGGTGTGTTCAGGGTGATGAGCTGTGTTGCTTTTACGCCAAACATAACGTTATGCATTGTTGCCAAAAAGTTCAATTTTGGTTTCATCTGACCAGAGCACCTTCTTCCACATGTTTGGTGTGTCTCCCAGGTGGCTTGTGGCAAACTTTAAACAACACTTTTTATGGATATCTTTAAGAAATGGCTTTCTTCTTGCCACTCTTTCATAAAGACCAGATTTGTGCAATATACGACTGATTGTTGTCCTATGGACAGAGTCTCCCATCTCAGCTGTAGATCTCTGCAGTTCATCCAGAGTGATCATGGGCCTCATGGCTGCATCTCTGATCAGTCTTCTCCTTGTATGAGCTGAAAGTTTAGAGGGACGGCCAGGTCTTGGTAGATTTGCAGTGGTCTGATACTCCTTCCATTTCAATATTATCGCTTGCACAGTGCTCCTTGGGATGTTTAAAGCTTGGGAAATCTTTTTGTATCCAAATCCGGCTTTAAACTTCTTCACAACAGTATCTCGGACCTGCCTGGTGTGTTCCTTGTTCTTCATGATGCTCTCTGCGCTTTTAACGGACCTCTGAGACTATCACAGTGCAGGTGCATTTATACGGAGACTTGATTACACACAGGTGGATTGTATTTATCATCATTAGTCATTTAGGTCAACATTGGATCATTCAGAGATCCTCACTGAACTTCTGGAGAGAGTTTGCTGCACTGAAAGTAAAGGGGCTGAATAATTTTGCACGCCCAATTTTTCAGTTTTTGATTTGTTAAAAAAGTTTGAAATATCCAATAAATGTCGTTCCACTTCCTGATTGTGTCCCACTTGTTGTTGATTCTTCACAAAAAAATACAGTTTTATATCTTTATGTTTGAAGCCTGAAATGTGGCAAAAGGTCGCAAAGTTCAAGGGGGCCGAATACTTTCGCAAGGCACTGTATATGGATGAGCGATGGCCGAGCGACATAGGCAAGGTGCAATAGATGGTATAAAATACAGTATAAAAAATACAGTATATGAGTAATGTAAGATGTGTAAACATTATTAAAGTGGCATTACTTAGAGAGCATTGTATAAAGTGACTAGTGATCCATTTATTAGAGTGGCCAGTGATTGGGTCTCAATGTAGGCAGCAGCATCTCTGAGTTAGTGATTACTGTTTAGCAGTCTGATGGCCTTGAGATAGACGCTGTTTTTCAGTCTCTTGGTCCCAGCTTTTATGCACCTGTACTGACCTCGTCTTCTGGATGGTAGCGGTGTGAACAGGCACTGGCTCAGGTGGTTGATGTCCTTGATGACCTTTTTGGCCTTCCTGTGACATCAGGTGCTGTAGGTGTCATGGAGGGCAGGTGGTTTGTCCCCGGTTATGCATTGTGCAGACCACACCACCTTCTGGAGAGCCTTGCGGTTGAGGCCGGTGCAGTTGCCATACCAGGCTATGATACAGCCCGACAAGATGCTCTCGATTGTGCATCTGTAAAAGTTTGTCAGGGTTTTGAGTGACAAGCCAAATTTCTTCAGCCTCCTGAGGTTGAAGAGGCGCTTTTGCACCTTCTTCACTAATACTGTCTGTGTGGGTGGACCATTTCAGTTTGTCTGTGATGTGTATGCAGAGGAACTGAAAACGTTCCACCTTCTCCACTGCTGTCCCTTTGATGTGGATAGGGGGAGCTCCCTTCTGCTTTTTCTTGAAGTCCACGATCATCTCCTTTGTTTTGTTGACGTTCAGTGAGAGGTTATTTTCCTGCACTCACCTCCTCCCTGTTGGCTATCTCGCTGTTGTTGGTAATCAAGCCCACTACTGTTGTGTCGTCTGCTAGCTTGATGATTGAGTTGGAGGCGTGCATGGCCACGCAGTCGTTGGTGAACAGGGAGTACAGGAGGGGGCTGAGCATGCACCCTTGTGGGGCCCCAATGTTGAGGGTCAGCGAAGTGGAGATGTTGTTTCCTACTTTTCCCACCTGGGGGGGCGGCCCATCAGAAAGTCCAGGACCCAATTACACAGGGCGGGGTTGAGACCCAGGGCCTCCAGCTTGATGATGAGCTTGGAGGGTACTATGGTGTTCAATGCTGAGCTGTAGTCAATGAGCTGTAGTCAACAGCATTCTTACATAGGTAGTCCTTACTTAGGTATTGTCCAGATGGGATAACTGAAGCCGGTCTAGGGTAGCCGTTAAGGTGGAGGGGATATGATCCTTGACTACAGTGCCTTGCAAAAGTATTCATCCCCTTATCATTTCTCCTATTTTGTTGCATTACAACCTGTAATTTAAATGAATTTATATTTGGATTTCATGTAATGGACATACACAAAATAGTCCAAATTGGTGAAGTGAAATGAAAAAAATAACTTGTTTCAAAAAATTACAATTAAAAAAAACTGAAACATTTTTCGTGCAAATGTTTTCTTCCCATTTCCTATGAAGCCCCTAAATAAGATCTGGTGCAACCAAATACCTTCAGAAGTCACATAATTAGTTAACTAAAGTGTGCAATCTAAGTGTCACATGATCTGTCACATGATCTCAGTATATATACACCTGTTCTGAAAGGCCCCAGAGTCTGCAACACCACTAAGCAAGGGGCACCACCAAGCAAGTGGGACCATGAAGACCAAGGAGGTCTCCAAACAGGTCAGAGACAGAGCTTTGGAGAAGAACAGATCAGGGTTGGGTTATAAAAAAATATCTGAAACTTTGAACATCCCACAGAGCACCATTAAATCCATTATTAAAAAATAGAAAGAATATGGCACTACAACAAACCTGCCAAGAGAGGGCCGCCCACCAGAACACACAGACCAGGCAAGGGAGGGCATTAATCAGAGAGGCAACAAAGAGACCAAAGATAACCCAGAAGGAGCTGCAAAGTAACTGTGCATAGGACCACTTTAAGCCGTGCACTCCACAGAGCTGGGCTTTACGGAAGAGTGTCCAGAAAAAAAGCCATTGCTTAAAGAAAAAAATAAGCAAACACGTTTGGTGTTCGCCAAAAGGCACGTGGGAGACTCCCCAAACATACAGAAGAAGGTACTCTGGTCAGCTTATTGGCCATCAAGGAAAACACTATGTCTGGCGAAAACTCAACACCTCTCATCACCCCGAGAACAAAATCACCACAGTGAACCATGATGGTGGCAGCATCATGCTTTGGGGATTTTTTCATCGGCAGGGACTAGGAAACTGGTCAGAATTGAAGAAATGATGTAAAGCGCTAAATACAGGGAAATTCTTGATGGAAACCTGTTTCAGTCTTCCAGAGATTTGAAACTGGGACGGAGGTTCACCTTCCTGCAGGACAATGACCCTAAGCATACTGCTAAAGCAACACTCAAGTGGATTAAGGGGAAACATTTACATGTCTTGGAATGGCCTAGTCAAAGCCCAGACCTCAATCCAATTGAGAATCTCTGGTATGACTTAAAGATTACTGTACACCAGCAGGACCCATCCAAGTTGAAGAAGCTGAGGCAGTTTTGCCTTGAAGAATGGGCAACAATCCCAGTGGCTAGATGTGTCAAGTTTATAGAGACATACCCCAAGAGACTTGCAGCTGTAATTACTGCAAAAGGTGGCTCTACAAAGTACTGCCTTTGGGAGGATGAATAGTTACTGTATGCATGCTCAAGTTTTCAGTTTTGTTGTCTTATTTCTTGTTTGTTTCACAATAAAAAAATATTTTGCATCTTCAAAGTGGTAGGCATGTTGTGTAAATCAAATCTATTTTAATTCCAGGTTGTAAGGCAACAAAATAGGAAAAATGCCAAGGGGGGTGAATACTTTCGCAAGCCACTGTAGTCTCTCAAAGCACTTCATGATGACAGAAGTGAGTGCTACGGGGTGGTAGTCATTTAGTTCAGCCTTCTTGGGTACAGGAACAATGGTAGAAATCTTGAAGCATGTGGGGACAACAGACTGGGATAGGGAGTGATTGAATATGTCCGTAACACACCAGCCAGCTGGTCTGCGCATGCTTTGAGGATGCAGCTAGGGATGCTGTCTGGACCAGTAGCCTTGCGAGGGTTAACACGTTTAAATGTTTTACTCACGTCAGCCACGGAGACCTAAGATCTACATACAGTAGGTCTTAGCTCGAGGGCTTATGTTCACATCGGTGCTCATGTTTATGTAATCAGATGGCAAATCAAACTTTATTTGTCACATGTGCCGAATACAACAAGTGTAGACCTTACCATGAAATGCTTACTTACAAGCCCTTAACCAAAAGTGCAGTTCAAGAAGAGTTAAGAAAATATTTACCAAATAAACTGAAGTAAAAAAAATAATAGAAAGTAACACAATAAAATAACAATAACGAGGCTATATACAGGGGGTACCAAGTCAACATGCAAGTCAACATAACATGTACAGGTTAATTTGTACATGTAGGTAGGGGTGAAGTGACTATGCATAGACAAACAGCGAGTAGCAGCAGTGTACAAAACAAATGGGTCCTGGAAGGCAGGAAGCTTGGCCCCAGTGATGTACTGGGCTGTACGCACTACCCTCTGTAGCGGTCAGATGCCGAGCAGTTGCCATACCAGGCGGTGATGGTGCAGCTGTAGAACTTTTTGAGGATCTAGGGACCCATGCCAAATCTTTTCAGTCTCCTGAGGGGGAAAAGGTGTTGTTGTGCCCTCTTCACGACTGTCTTGGTGTGTTGGGACCATGATAGTTCGTTGGTGATGTGGAAGCCAAGGAACTTGAAACTCTCGACCCGCTCCACTACAGCCCTTGTAGTCCACTATCAGCTCATTTGTCTTGCTCACATTTAGGGAGAGACTGTTGTGCTGGCACCACACTGACAGGTCTATGACCTCCTTCCTAAAGGCTGTCTCATTGTTGACGGTGATCAGGCCTACCACTGTTGTGTCGTCAGCAAACTTTTTTAAATAAAACAATAAGACGAAAATGTAACCTTTATTCAGTTAAGAACTGACTTGCCTAGTTAAATGATGAGCTTTGTGGGCACTATGGTGTTGAATACTGAGCTGTAGTCAATGAACAGCATTCTCACATAGGTGTTCCTTTGTCCAGGTGGGAAAGGGCAGTGGGGAGTGCGATTGAGATTGCGTTGTCTGTGGATCTGTTGGGACGGTATGCGAATTGGAGCGGGTCTGGGGTATCTGCTGTTGATATGAGCCATGACCAGCCTTTCAAAGTACCTCATTGCTACCGACGTGAGTGCTACGGGGTGGTAATCATTTAAGCAGGTTACCTCGACTCCCTTGGGCACAGGGACTATGGTGGTCTGCCTGAAACATGTAGGTATTACAGACTTGGTCAGGGAGAGGTTGAAAATGTCAGTGAAGACATTTGCCAGTTTGTCCGTGCATGCTTTGAGTAGAAGTCCTGGTAATCCATCTGGCCCCGCTGCTTTGTGAATGTTGACCTGTTTAAAGGTCTTGCTCACATCGGCTACGGAGAGTGTTATCACACAGTCGTCCAGTCGTAACTGTTAGACCATTTACTTTCAATCACAGACTTGGCAGTCAACAAGATAAATGAAGATACATTTTCATGGACATGTTTGTGATCAAAACTATTAAAACCTCTGGGATTTAATCAGATTTCTAATTTCTGCCTCTATCAAATCAGAATCCATCTGGAGACTGAATACCTTAGAGACTACCTCAGAGACTCTACCTCTACCCTCCTGTAGACAACACTGCAGTATGTCGCAACTGAGCATGTGTGAAACCCTAGGCAGCTAAGCAGAAAAAAACATGTCAGTTTCAACCAACATTGTCCTTGGATCAAATGAAAAGATTTAGAAGTATAGAAAACATAATGTGAAGCTTGTTGGGCGAGCAAGCTGCCTGGGGACAATTTGTGCTCTGTAGATCATATTTGATTTTGTAGTACAAGTAAGACTAATCCTTAGCCTTGGACACAACAAACACAAACCTTCAACCTAAAAAACCATGTTCTGTAGCCTCCCTTGCTTCCTGCCTCAGGAAATATGTCTGCCTCCCTACTCACTGTACTAGGAATTTCTCACAGCATTGCATCCCCTCTTCATCTGCCACGTGTATCACAGTAAGACGGCCATATACTACTTAAGAATAATTAATTATTGGGTCGTTACCATGAACGATCAATCAATGCTCATCTACACTAGGGATCCAGAATGAACTTAAGCCTCTGAGCTAATGTACTGACACAACATTCCCTGTAGACAGTGCATGTGCTGCTGCCATAGAGTTCACTGTGATTGATATTCTAATACAGACACCGTCTCTCAGAGGAGCCCGGGCCTGATCGTTGTACATTCATAGCGCACCTTCGCACATAACAGCTGTCCAATCGATGAAAGGGGAAAAGGAGGAAAGCACCCATTTCAGTACATGTGTAAATGTAAGAGGCATCTATCAGCGACCTGCTTTGAATAATTCACTGGTTCAAAAGTGAAGGCGCAGCAGAGAGCGAGAACCATTTCAACGTCAAATGGCAATTCAACGAGAGAGAGAAAGAAAGAGAGAGAGAGAGACTTTTGGGAGCGCAAAAGTGCATGATCTTTCAGTTAATCTAATACATGAAAAGCAGAGAGTCAATTAACTCCATATTTGTACACACACCCCTGCAGCCCACTGGCGTACCTCACAACCCCGCAGCCCGTTGGCCTACCTCACACCCCTGCAGCCCACTGGCGTACCTCACAACCCCGCAGCCCGTTGGCCTACCATACACCCCCGCAGCCCACTGGCGTACCTCACACCCCTAATCCCATTGGCCTACCATGCACCCCTGCAGCCCACTGGCCTACCATACACCCCTGCAGCCCACTGACCTACCATACACCCCACAGCCTCTGTGCAAGGTGTGGGGACCTAGAGACACCCCCCCCCCACTTCAACTATGACAGACAAAATGAGAAAAAATGTTTATGAATTTATTTGCAAATTATGGTGAAAAATAAGTATTTGGTCACCTACAAACAAGCAAGATTTCTGGCTCTCACAGACCTGTAACTTCTTCTTTAAGAGGCTCCTCTGTCCTCCATTCATTACATGTATTAATGGCACCTGTTTGAACTTGTTTGAACTTGTTATCAGTATAAAAGACACCTGTCCACAACCTCAAACAGTCACACTCCAAACTCCACTATGGCCAAGACCAAAGAGCTGTCAAAGGACACCAGAAACAAAATTGCAGACCTGCACCAGGCTGGGAAGACTGAATCTGCAATAGGTAAGCAGCTTGGTTTGAAGAAATCAACTGTGGGAGCAATTATTAGGAAATAAAAGACATACAAAGACCACTGATAATCTCCCTCGATCTGGGGCTCCACGCAAGATCTCACCCCGTGGGGTCAAAATGATCACAAGAACGGTGAGCAAAAATCCCAGAACCACACGGGGGGACCTAGTGAATGACCTGCAGAGAGCTGGGACCAAAGTAACAAAGCCTACCATCAGTAACACACTACGTCGCCAGGGACTCAAATCCTACAGTGCCAGACGTGTCCCCCTGCTTAATCCAGTACATGTCCAGGCCCGTCTGAAGTTTGCCAGAGAGCATTTGGATGATCCAGAAGAAGATTGGGAAAATGTCATATGGTCAGATGAAACCAAAATGTAACTTTTTGGTAAAAACTCAACTCGTCGTGTTTGGAGGACAAAGAATGCTGAGTTGCATCCAAAGAACACCATACCTACTGTGAAGCATGGGGGTGGAAACATCATGCTTTGGGGCTGTTTTTCTGCAAAGGGACCAGGACGACTGATCCGTGTAAAGGAAAGAATGAATGGGGCCATGTATCGTGAGATTTTGAGTGAAAACCTCCTTCCATCAGCAAGGGCATTGAAGATGAAACGTGGCTGGGACTTTCAGCATGACAATGATCCCAAACACACCGCCCGGGCAATGAAGGAGTGGCTTCGTAAGAAGCATTTCAAGGTCCTGGAGTGGCCTAGCCAGTCTCCAGATCTCAACCCCATAGAAAATCTTTGGAGGGAGTTGAAAGTCCGTGTTGCCCAGCAACAGCCCCAAAACATCACTGCTCTAGAGGAGATCTGCATGGAGGAATGGGCCAAAATACCAGCAACAGTGTGTGAAAACCTTGTGAAGACTTACAGAAAACGTTTGACCTCTGTCATTGCCAACAAAGTGTATATAAAAAAGTATTGAGATAAACTTTTGTTATTGACCAAATACGTATTTTCCACCATAATTTGCAAATAAATTCATTAAAAATCCTACAATGTGATTTTCTGGATTTTTTTCTCTCATTTTGTCTGTTATAGTTGAAGTGTACCTATGATGAAAATTACAGGCCTCTCTCATCTTTTTAAGTGGGAGAACTTGCACAATTGGTGGCTGACTAAATACTTTTTTGCCCCACTGTATATGTTTATACATTGCTCATCCTAATATTTATACATTTCTTAATTCCATTATTTTACCTATAGATCTGTGTGTATTGTATATTGTTAGATATTACTGCACTGCTGGAGCTAGGAAAACAAGCATTTCACTACACTACCCAATTTCATTATCACGCAGTAGCTTTCGCTTGCCCACCCGCCATTTACAAAAATACCCTGGGAACTCCATTGCCTTCTTCAATCATGCAGAGACAGGCAGCATGAAGGTCTCGTCATTGATTTTACTGGAATTTTATTGTGCTTTACAATGGTATTCCTATTACAGTTGACCTGGAAGTATTCTAGAAGTATTCTAAAATAAGGTCAAATTTACGGAACAGTGCGATGTACGAAGCTGCAGCACACTAATACCTATTTATTATGGGTTGCAACTACTGTTTGTACAAACACAGCTAACAGCTAGCAAGAAGAAAAAGTGTTTCTGTTCGAAGGCCTGAAGGAATCATACTGTGGGTGGTTGGTCCTCAAGCTAATCATGCTAATTAGCTAACAGCTAATCTACTAGCAGTAGCCCAACACCTAGCACAATGTTACATGAAATGGAAGTGTTTCTGTTTGTGGTAGGCATCTTACCTGAAGTCCCAGTAGCTTCTCGCTGGGCTTTATGTGTCTCTGGATCTCACATGCCACTGGCTGGATGACTTTGATACCATCCTCGTAAAACACATAGAACATATTGGCAATTCCAAGACCTGGGTGAGAAATACAACCTTGTTACAAGTCAGACACAGGGTTTATTACAAGGTGAACAACAAACTACTATGGCAACTGGCATGTAGCATGACATACAGCACAGTTAAAACCAGTGGTGGAAAAAGTACTCAGTTGTCATACTTGAGTAAAAGTAAAGATACCTTAATAGAAAATGACTCAAGTAAAAGTGAAAGTCACACGGAACAAAAATATAAAGTGTTGGTCCCATGTTTCATGAGCTGAAATAATAAATCCCTTTTTTTATTTCCCCTTTATTTAACCAGGTAGGCTAGTTGAGAACAAGTTCTCATTTGCAACTGCAACCTGGCCAAGATAAAGCAAAGCAGTGTGACACAGACAACAACACAGAGTTACACATGGAGTAAACAATAAACAAGCCAATAACACAATAAACAAGTCAATGACACAGTAGAAAAAAGAAAGTCTGTATATACATTTTCCTTATACACAAAATATTATTTTCTCAAATTGTGTGCACAAATTTGTTTACATTCCTATTAGTGAGCATTTCTCCTTTGCCAAGATAATCCAGCCACCTGACAGGTGTGGCATATTGAGAAGCTAATTCAACAGCATGATCATTACACAGGTGCACCTTGTGCTTGGGACAATAAAAGGCCACTCTAAAATGTGCAGTTGTGTCATAGAACACAATGCCACAGATGTCTCAAGTTTTGAGGAATGTCCACCACAGCTGTTGCCAGATAATTTAATGTTAATTTCTCTACCATATACCGCCTCCAACGTCGTTTTAGAGAATTTGGCAGTACGTCTAACCGGCCTCACAATCATAGACCATGTGAAATCACTCCATTCCAGAACATCCACATCTGCCTTCTTCATCTGCAGGATCGCCTGAGACCACCCACCCTGATGAAACTGAGGCGTATTTCAGTCTGCAATAAAGCCCTTTTGTGGGGAAAAACTCTGATTGGCTGGGCTTTTGACACCCAAAAGTAGTTTTGGGTGTCAGGGAAAGTGTATGGAGTAAAAAGTAAATTATTTTCTTTAGGAATGTAGTGAAGTAAAAGTAAAAATAGTCAAAAATATAAATAATAAAGTAAAGTACAGATACCCATAAAAACTAATTAAGTAGTACTTTAAAGTATTTTTACTTAAGTAATGAACTTTACACCACTGGTTAAACCTTAACAGTGGAGGTAATTAGCTAGTTCAATATACCTGGGAAAATGACATATTATTAGCTGTTCGCTATCAGTAAATGTATTTCCTTTGGTTGCATAAACTTTAGTGGGTAGTTTCAGTAGTTAGATACACCACTGACATGGCAAAAAATAATAATAGTAAAAGTAACTACTGAAAACACTACGAAAATTTGAATTCAGTTAAACTACCAAAAACCTACTACAAAATGTAGTTAAATTACTAGTTGAATTACATGTAGTGTAACTACTCCCCAACACTGTTCGTTAGACAGTGTCATTATAGAAACTAATGTACAGTATCCATATTAGGACAGCTTGACATTTCCATTGAATTTGTGTCAATCAATGTAATTTAATCTACCTCATAACATGATACAGTAATTCACTGTTCAATAAGCTCAGGGCCCTGGGTCTGAACCCCACCCCATGCAACTGGGTCCTGGACTTCCTGATGGGCTGCCTCAACACAGGGGCCCCACAAGGGTACGTGCTCAGCCCCCTTCTGTACTCCCTGTTCACCCATGACTGCATGGCCATGCAT
The DNA here is from genome assembly GCF_018296145.1 of Oncorhynchus tshawytscha. Lineage (NCBI taxonomy): Eukaryota > Metazoa > Chordata > Actinopteri > Salmoniformes > Salmonidae > Oncorhynchus > Oncorhynchus tshawytscha. Next base: position 18,594,029 of record NC_056449.1, read on the forward strand.
GCCTCCAACTCGATCAACGTCAACAAATGAATGAGCTGATCGTCGGACTTCAAGAGACAACAGGGAGCAAGCCCCCATCCACATTGATGGGACCGCAGTGGAGAAGGTGAAACGCTTCAAGTTCCTCGATGTACACATCAATGACAATCTGAAATGATCCACCCAGTGTGGTGAGGAAGACGCAACAGTGCCTCTTCAACCTCAAGAGGCTGAAGAAATTTGGCTTGACCCCTAAGACCCTTAAACTTTTTCAGATGCACCAGTGAGAGCATCCTATCGGGCTGTATCACAGAAGGATACGGCGACTGCACCGCCTGCAACCGCAGGGATCTCCAGAGGATGGTGTGGTCTGCTGAACGCACCACCGGGGGCACACTGCCTGCTCTCCAGGAAACCGACAGCACCCGATGTCACAGGAAGGCCAAAAAGATGATCAAGAACATCAATCACATGAGCCACTGCCTGTTCACCCGGCTATCATCCAGAAGGCGAGGTCAGTACAGGTGTATCAAAGCTGGGAGCAAGAGACTGAAAAACAGCTTCTATCTCAAGGCCATCAGACTGTTAAAAAGCCATCACTGGCTTTTTCACTGCCCATTACCCTGCCCTGAACTAAGTCACTGTCACTAACCGGCTACCACCCGGTTACTCAACCCTGCGCCTTAGAGGATGCTGCCCTATGTACATATACATGGAATTACTGGTCACTTTAAGAATGGAACACTGGTCACTTTAATGATGTTTACATACGGTTTTACTCATTTCATATGTATATACTGTATTCTAGTCCACTATTGCTGCATATATTTTATTCTATCCTACGTATTCTACAGATATACTAAATATTCTATCCACATACTGTCCATAATGTCTATACATCACATCACATTTATTTTTACTCCAAATAAATACAGTATCAGTCAAAAGTTTGGATAATCCTACACATTCAAGGGTTTATCTTTATTTTTCCTATTTTCTACTTTGTAAAATAATAGCGAAGACATTAAAACTATGAAATAACACATATGGAATCATGTAGTAATTTTTGTAATTCTTCAAGTAGCCACCCTTTGCCTTGATGATAGCTTTGCACATGCTTGGCATTCTCTCAACCAGCTTCATGAGGTAGTCACCTGGAATGCTTTTCCAACAGGAGTTCATACATATGCTGAGCACTTGTAGGCTGATTTTCCTTCACTCTGCGGTCCAACTCATCCCAGACCATCTCAATTGGGTTGAGGTCGGGTGATTGTGGAGGCCAGGTCATCTGATGCAGCAATCCATCACTCTCCTTCTCAGTCAAATAGCCCTTACACAGCCCAAATATGTGTTTAGGGTCATTGTCCTGTTGAAAAACAAATGATAGTCCCACTAAGCACAATCCAGATGGGATGGCTTATTGCTGCAGAATGCTGTGGTAGCCAAGCTGGTTAAGTGTTCCTTGAATTGTAAATAAATCACTGACAGTGTCACCAGCAAAGCACCCCCACACCTCCTCCTCCGTGCTTCACAGTTGGAACGACACATAAGCAGATCATCCATTCACCTATTCTGTGTCTCACAAAGACATGGCGGTTGTAAACAAAAATCTCAAATTTGGACTCATCAGACCAAAGTACAGATTTCCACCAGTCTAATGTCCACTGCTCGTGTTTCTTGGCCCAAGCAAGTCTCTTCTTCTTATTGGTGTCCTTCAGTAGTGATTTCTTTGCAGCAATTTGACCATGAAGGCCTGATTCACACAGTCTCCTCTGAAAAGTTGAGGTTGTCTGTTACTTGAAGCATTTAGTTGGACTGCAATCTGAGGTGCAGTTAATTGCTGATTTCTGAGGCTGGCAACTCTAATGAATGTATCCTCTGCAGCAGAGGTAACTCTGGGTCTTAATTTCCTGTGGCAGTCCTCAGGAAAGCTAGTTACCTCATAGCGCTTCATGGTTTTTGCGACTGCACTTGAAGAAACATTCAACGTTTTTGAAATGTCCCACATTGACTGACCTTCATGTCTTAAAGTAATGATGGACTCTCGTTTCTCTTTGCTTATCTGAGCTTTTCGGGCCCTAATACGGACTTGATCTCTTACCAAATTGGGCTGTATACACCCCTACCTTGTCACAACACAACTGATTGGCTCAAACGCATTAAGAAGGAAAGAAATTCCACAAATGAACTTTTAACAAAGCTCACCTTCATGAAGCTGGTTGAGAAAATGCCAAGGGAGTGCAAAGCTGTCATCAAGGCAAAGGGGGGCTACTTTGAAGAATCTCAAATGTAAAATATATTTTGAGTTGTTTAACACTTTTTTGGTTACTACATGATTCCTTTGTGTTATTTCACAGTTTTGATGTCTTCACTATCATTCTACAATGTAGAAAATAGTAAAAACAAAGAAAATCCCTGCAATGGGTAGTACTTCACTGGTACTGTATACAGTGGGGCAAAAAAATATTTAGTCAGCCACCAATTGTGCAAGTTCTCCCACTTAAAAAGATGAGAGAGGCCTGTAATTTTCATCATAGGTACACTTCAACTATGACAGACAAAATGAGGGAAAAAATCCAGAAAATCACATTGTAGGATTTTTAATGAATGTATTTGCAAATTATGGTGGAAAATAAGTATTGTATATGTTTATACATTGCTCATCCTAATATTTATACATTTCTTAATTCCATTATTTTACCTATAGATCTGTGTGTATTGTGTATTGTTAGATATTACTGCACTGCTGGAGCTAGGAAAACAAGCATTTCACTACACCTGCAACAACATCTGCTAAATATGTGTATGTGACCAATACAATTTTTAAAATTTTAAATAGTTGAAATACAAACATACCTTCCTCTCTCCACAGAATGTTTGCCACTGAAGGGAAGACAAGAAAAGAAAAACCAAGAATGAGCATTAGTGGGAAATCGATGATTGTCCCTTTTTGAGCATTCACACACCAACTAAGATAAAACAAAATGAATGTTTTATGAAAAGTGTCTCTTTGACACTTAGTGCAACAGACAACCGATAGAAACCCCCAGTTTGAGAATAATTTGATACCAAAAACTTGAGGGTGAAACACAGTCCAGGTAGTATATTGTAAATACACATACACAGAAAAACATTTTACAACAGTTGTTCTTGTTTTGATGTCAGCCCCACTAAAAGCCATCCTTAGAAATCTGTACTATGTACTGCAAATGCATGTACCACGTGCTATAAAATTGACATGATATTGAATTAAATAAATGTACACCTCAGGTAAATTATCCATCAATAAATATGTGTTTTACGTATTAGGGTATTAGCCATCATATCATCAAATCTACATATATCTCAAGCGTAGATGAGTTCTAGAGGTCATTAAAGAGGATTATTTTGTGAGACTATTTTTGGCTGACTAAAACTGCCGTAATTTCTCATTAAATTCACTTGGAGACAACTAATGACATGGAATTGGAAACTACAGCTCCATAATAACCGAGCGGCTTTAATGCATGAACTGGAATACAACCCCACAAAGCCCTCAAAGCCTTTTGAGATGAGAGTGAGGTGCCTCTTAAAAGGATGTGCTCATTTCGCGACAAGAACAGATGAACACCCAGAGCCTGTGCACTGAGTGAGCTCGGCCTATCACAGAAAATGTGAAGATTTTGCCATTCAGGAGCAGATGCAAATAACAGACCCATTTCTTTGTCTTGACTATCCTCATTTTCCCGCTGTATAAGCGCGATGACCTTCTACTATTGTTCATCCATCCCACAACCCCCTCTGTTTCCATTCCATCTTCCATTTTCCTGACCGTCTGCAAACCAATCTCGGGCCCCAATTCAGTTCTGATTTTAATCTCCCCCTATTCTGATGCTGCTCATTCTCTCACCCTCTCTTCTGCTGTGTGGAGAGCGATGGGGAGAATAGAGAAAGAGAGAAAAGTAAAAAAGAAAAGAAGCTTTGGCAGTGGCATGACAGACCTGTTAGTCAAGCCTAATCGTTCAAAAGTGCTTCGTCAAGTCCCACTCTGTTGCACTCATGCATGCATTTTGTTCTCATTAAAAAGTTACACAAGAGAACTGATGTAGAGGAATGATTAACATGGGAAGAGTGTTAGGCAGACGCTGCACTGTTCCAGTTACTGGTGATGTTCCAAAAAGCGTCAGATTGGTACTGCTGGGGGAAATGGAGGAAGGAGTATGGTAGTGAGATGAGATCTTGGTGCCCAAGTCTTTTCCAATAAAGCAATGATTTGATGCTATTCATCACAAGGAAGAAAGATTGTGCTCGTTCTAAAACATACGAGTGGCCCCTACATCACACTCGTCATCCATATTAGAAAACAGCTATGTGCCACTTTCTGCGGCGGCGGAGTTCACTACACTGGTCCTGAATAACTGTTCCCAAATGAAGAGCGCCAGAATTGTGCAGTTGTCAGGTGGACTCTACACTCCCCACACAACAACACCTTCCCATCAGCAAGGTTACAACACAAACTCGATTTGTTTACAAGGGCACACGGATGCGACATTTGGGCACAGTGCCTGTGGATAGGAACATCCTGGCATCACAGCCAGCAGACTTCCTGACTGCATTAACAGGTGAAGCCAGGCAGCCCCAGTTTATCTAATTAGGCTGGCAGATGCAAATGGGAAAAGGCATCGTGACACAGTCGCCCTGGGTGTCTTCCTCTCTGTTCTTCTCCCACTGTGATTCATTGGATTTATCAGCCTGTGTTTGGGATTGAGTCGCCTGGCAACATTGGCACGTTGTGTCTGCTTTGTGTGTCAGTTGTTATGCAAATTGATCTGGCAGCGTTGTATAATCGAGACTGAGGATATGTTTTAATTATAGCTGGCTATAAATACCTTTGTCCAAATACTGCCTGGATTTATTGACATGATGATGACACTGTTGTGGTGAGCTGAATGTTCCATGTACAGCTCTGTAGCTCAGCTCAGTATTTCATATGGATCCATTACTACACATTAACATTTCTGTTTCATGGTCTGACTGTTATGGATCGATAGAAAATTATGGAAAGATTGAAAATAAGTTTCTAAAATACCATACAAAGAATTGAGAGAATGTGATTACCTACACTAAATATGGACATGTAATGTTTTTTAAAGGGAATTATGAAAAGTCTGTTCAGACACGAAAGTTTTGCCCACTAACAACTATGCTGTATCACCACCAACTTAAGTGTACATCAACCTAAATGTTTCCTGTTCCAATTCCATGAATCGCTGTAAATGGATTAATGTTCAACTAGGGTTTATTTTGTATTTTTTTGCTGCAGTTACTTTTAGCAGCTTAATCCTGAAGATTTAATTAAGGACGCTTCGTTACTGGAGGGATAACTTTAGCTGGATTGAGAAACACCCTGGTCGTACGATACGGAGTAATGCTGAAATGGAATTCTTCGAAGGCGCAAGACAGTTCTATAATTGGAGGATGAAGTCTCTGGAGGGAACTGACTACAGTGGGGGAAAGATTTTTTTTTAAGAAGAAAATATCCAACCGTTTAATCCTGGGTTGGAAATATCCTTGAATATTTCAAAAGCGCAAGTAATTGGTCAGCGAGAAGTTGAAACGCCCATTGAAAATCTGGTCCCGCATGGAGCTACCCATGTGATTTTACATCGTCAGGAGAAAAAGCAGGATAAATGTGTTGGATGGTTTCAAATAAGTGCTTTCCAGACAGCAATATGTTAAGTCTCCCAGTGATGGAAACTTCACTTTTTGAATTGTAGCCTCACTGTACCTTTTGAATCATATATACACTGAGTATACAAAACATTAGGAACACCATCTTAACACTGAGTTTCACCACCTTTTGCCCTCAGAACAGCCTCAATTCATCAGGGCATGCTCTACAAGGTGTCGAAAACATTCCACAGTGATGCTGGACCATGTTGACTCCAATGCTTCCCACAGTTGTGTGAAGTTGGCTGGATGACGTTTAGGTGGAGGAACATTCTTGATACACACGGGAAACTGAGAGTGAAAAACACAGTAGCGTTGCAGTTCTTGACACACTCAAACCTCAAACCGGTGCGCCTGGCACCTACTACCAAATCGAATCAAAATCAAATCAAACTATTGGCCTCTACCATACCCTGTTCAAAGGCACTTCAATATTTTGTATTTTAAAATAATGATTGAAGCAGGAGATGAGAAGCAGGTACAGGGAGTGAAGGTTTAATAACTAACAGACATGAAACAGAACAGGAACAGCGTCTGGACAGGAACACATAACAACAATTAATGAGGACACCGGGAACACCACAGAGGAACAGACAGATATACAGGGGCAATCAACCACGTGAAGGAGTCCAGGTAAGTCCAATGAGCGCTGCTGCGGGTAATGATGGTGACAGGTGTGTGTAAAGACGGGTAGCCTGGCGCCCCATCTGAATGCCACACATACAATCCATGTCTCAATTGTCTCAAGTTTAAAAATCCTTCTTTAATCTCTCTCTTCTCCTTCATCTACACTGATTGAAGAGGATTTAAAAGGGATCATAGCTTTCACCTCGATTCACCGGGTCAGTCGATGTCATGGAAAGAGCAGGTGTTCTTAATGTTTTGTACTCTCAGTGTATATCTCTCTATTATGTGTGGGAATACTTTGGAACAGATTTCCAAAATTACAATCTCTTGGAGCTGATTTGCTGGTGTTTTTACAGTCTTTTATGTCCAACAATTAAACAAATATCATTATACACAGTACCTGTCAAAGGTTTGGACACACCTACTCATTCAAGGGTTTTTCTTTATTTTTACTATTTTCTAAATTTGTTAATAATAGTGAAGACATCAAAACTATGAAATAACATATATGGAATCAAGTAACAATCAAAAAAGTGTTAAACAAATGAAAATACATTTTATTTTTGAGATTCTTCAAAGTATCCACACTTTGCCTTGATGTGTTCTCTCAACCAGCTTCATGAGGTAGTCACCTGGAATGTATTTCAATTAACAGGTGTGCCTTGTTAAAAGTTTATTTGTGGAATTTCTTTCCTTCTTAATGCGTTTGAGCCAATCAGTTGTGTTGTGACAAGGTAGGGGTGGTATACAGAAGATTTGGTAAAATACCAAGTGCATATTATGGCAAGAAATGCTCAAATGAGCAAAGAGAAATGAGAGTCCATCATTACTTTAAGACATGAAGGTCAGTCAATGTGGGAAATTTCAAAAACGTTGAATGTTTCTTCAAGTGCAGTCGTAAAAACCATCAAGCCCTATGATGAAACTGGCTCTCATGAGGACTGCCATGGGAGTTACCTCTGCCGCAGAGGATACGTTCATTATGTTCATTAGAGTTACCAGCCTCAGAAATTGCTTCAAAGAGTTCAAAAGCAATGGACATAAAGACTGGTGGAAATCTGTCCTTTGGTCTGATGAGTCAAAACTTTAGATTTTTGGTTACTACCGCCGTGTCTTTATGAAATGCAGAGTAGCTGAACGGATGATCTCCGCATGTGTGGTTCCCACTGTGAACCATAAAGCAGGTGTGATGGTGTGGGAGTGCTTTGCTGGTGACATTGTCAGTGATTTATTTAGAATTTAAGGCACACTTCACCAGCATGGCTACCACAGCATTCTGCGGCGATACACCATCCCATCTGGTTTGCGCTTAGTGGGACTATCTTTTGTTTTTCAACAGGACAGTGACCCAACACACCTCCAGGCTATGTAAGGGCTATTTGACCAAGAAGGATAGTGATGGAGTGCTGCATTAGATGACCTGGCCTCCACAATCATCCGACCTCAACCAAATGGAGATGGTTTGGGATGTGTTGGACCGCAGAGAGAAGGAAAAGCAGCCAACAAGTGCTCAACATATGTGGAAACTCCTTCAAGACTGTTGGAAAAGCATTCCTCATGAAGCTGGTTGAGAGAATGAAAAGAGTGTGCAAAGCTGTCATCAAGGCAAAGGGTGGCTACTTTGAAGAATCTAAAATATAATATATATTTTGATTTGTTTAACACTTTTTGGTTACTACATGATTCCATATGTGTTATTTCATAGTTTTGATGTCTTCACTATTAATCTACAATGTAGAAAATAGTAAAACATTAAGAAAAACCCTTGAATGAGTAGGTGTCCAAACTTTTGACTGGTACTGTATAACTATTTTTAAGAAAGCTTGGCCGGGCCAAATTAAATGTGGCCTGTGGGTCGCCAGTTGGGGAACCATACCTCTATACCCTACCCTACATGTTCTTAATGTTTTGTACACTCAGTGTATTTACGTCTGGGAGAAAAGTGACAGCCTTCACTGAGTTGTCATAATGCCACACACTGGCCTTACAATACAGTCATTAGCAATGTCCTTTGAGGCTGATTTAACTTAATGATTCATTGAAATTGGCAAGTTAGTGCTGGGCCGTAAAATAAAACTGTGGTTCTCCCATTCAAAATACCCTATAAAGCCAAAATCACCCCAGAAAATAAATGTGAGAGTAGAGAGCATCTATTTATTTACACTGCGTAGCGTAGTCTACTTAGCATAGGGAAGATCGTAACAATTCCTCTAATTCCTTTTCTACAAATGACCCAAGCAATTTATCTTCTTATTTTACCAGCATTGCTCTGCGTAGACACGAGAAAAATAGACTTGCTTTCTAATTTGATGCGCTATGACGCCATAGACACCGTTGACTCTGGAGCCCATCTGTTTTCTTTCGTTCACATCTCTGCATTCTAATTCCAGTGTGTACACGCTCGTTCACATCTGTGCATTCTAATTCCAGTGTGTACACGCTCGTTCACATCTCTGCATTCTAATTCCAGTGTGTACACGCTCGTTCACATCTGTGCATTCTAATTCCAGTGTGTACACGCTCGTTCACATCTCTGCATTCTAATTCCAGTGTGTACACGCTCGTTCACATCTGTGCATTCTAATTCCAGTGTGTACACGCTCATTCACATCTGTGCATTCTAATTCCAGTGTGTACACGCTCGTTCACATCTCTGCATTCTAATTCCAGTGTGTACACACTCGTTCACATCTCTGCATTCTAATTCCAGTGTGTACACGCTCGTTCACATCTCTGCATTCTAATTCCAGTGTGTACACGCTCGTTCACATCTGTGCATTCTAATTCCAGTGTGTACACACTCGTTCAAGCGAGTTAAAAAAAAAGCTTTCCGTTTGATTTGGGCTTAAGGCTGATTCAACTAAGGGCTCGATAATGTGTTGAATTAGGTGTTAGTGCTGGGCTATAACAAAAGTCTGCACTCACTATGGGTTTCCTGGACCCAAATACTGTTGTAAACACTTCACAATAATGCACCATACATGCATGACACAAGCTCAAAGATGCCATACAAAGGCCTTACAAATGCTTCACAATGGAGCACCTGCAGATAGACCCACAGCCAGAGAGACAGACCCACAGCCAGACAGACAGTCCCACAGCCAGCGAGACAGACTCACATCCAGACAGACAGACCCACAGCCAGACAGAGTTACTTTAGACAAGTGTTCTCAAAAGTGGCGTAACACATTCAGTGACAGACAGTCATCCCAAAGCTGGAGCCTTCATAGACACAGCCTCTCCAGGACTGTGGCATCACCTGTTACAGTGTGTGACTGTGCACCATTTGACCGCCAAGCGCCGCACATCATGAAATTGCCTTATTTTTGACAAGCCTTGGTGACAAAAAAGCTGCCTTCCTCAGAAACGGCCGAATGAATAAAAGATAAATGGCTGCTAGCCCTAGCCCAGGGGATATGAAGGTCATTGTCATCAAAAGACCTGGACAGACAGACAGACAGACAGACAGACAGACAGACAGACAGACAGACAGACAGACAGACAGACAGACAGACAGACAGACAGACCCACAGCCAGTCAGACAGACCCACAGCCAGACCCACAACCAGACAGACAGTCCCACAGCCAGCCAGACTGACCCACAGCCAGACCCACAACCAGACAGACAGACCCATTTTGAAGTGAAGGGCAGATATTCTTGCCAGTTTAACAGCGATTCCTGTCAGATTAATTGCGCTCCACCACGGGTGACAGTTGACTAAAGACCACTCTGAATATAGTCTGCTCATTTATTCGAAGGCGATGAAGCGCACCAACGACGTCAAGAAAACAATTAACTTTAACGTGGTGGCGAGAAACAGGTTTTTGACTTTGAACGAGCTCTGGGTGAATCTGCTGAGTGGTGTTCACTTTTCGCTCAGACTATCATGTCTCTCACCTCATCTGCTGCTTACTATTACGGTGACCACTTCAGCAATCTATCAACACTATGTTGAATAAGGCTGTCAAGATATCACATTTATTTCTATAAACTAGATATCTGATGTATGAACCATTTATGTAGCCGAATGAGCCATTTGCAAGTGATAACTCACAAATTGGAAATAGTGGACAGGAGAAAATAAAATATAAGATGTGGAATGACACCACATCTACCTAAAAATGGAATGGATGATATGAAGGGGACCAAGCTCTAACAAATGCTGGTAGACTACATTGGGGATGAGTTTGAATCGTTGTTTCGTTGTTTCGTTCCCAGATGGGAGGTCATTGGGGGGCCGACATCTACTGAGGCACAGCAGACAGTTATCCAATCGGAGAGAGGGATTGTGGGAGGAGAGGGAGGCAGGAAAGAGAGAATGGGCAGATATCTAGGAATAGGTTTTCTAAGGTTAAAGTCTGCCAGCCTAGGGACACTAGTTACCCTGGTTATATGGAGGGCATTTCACACAGACCATATCACACGTGTCAGCTGATCACAAGTCTCTTTCACAAGTGGATGTTAAAATATGGGTATGAGAAAGTAGGCTACAGTATGTCAGTAAATAACTCAAAGGTGTCATTAACATAGTGGTGTTCAATTTCCAACTGTAAGGCTACTGTATATTGTAAGGCTACTGGCTACAGTGATATTATACATTGAATTCAGGTTAACAAAACATAGAATACTAGTTGACATTACCAGCCTATTTGAGATTCTCTCTCTCTCTCTCTCTCTCTCTCTCTCTCTCTCTCTCTCTCTCTCTCTCTCTCATAAGAGAGAGTGGAGGGATGCATCCACAGCCGAGCTTCAGCTTACACACTAACTCAGAGCGCTAGCATAGCCTCGGGGCTAGAGATGCAACCCAAGAAAGCCAAGCAGGCACTCCACTGGGGTAATAAGGAGAGACCAGACTAGGTCAAACATGCATTCGGGAGTGCTGCTGGGTAGGTGAACTGTGCGCCCTATCCATTTCATTATTTGTTTTTCCTTCTAATATAATGGTGGACTATTTCAAAATGCTCCGTGCTATCTCTTTGTTGTTGACTATGGGTTGTGGATGTAAAATGGTCACCAACATGCCAACCCCCTCAGCAATTTCATCCTACACAGTGGCTTCAAAGTTTCAAATGAGGCAACTGATTGACTTCTGACCCCAGAGAGTAAGTATGTTCTCTGGGTTGGGGATGATCCAAAATGGTTGCCAGTGTGTGTTTCAACCCCCTAGCAGTTTCATCACACTCGGTGGCTTCAAAACTTCAAAGGAGGCAACTGACTGACTTCTGACCCCAGAGAGTTTGATTCTGTGATGTGTGACGGCACGTTTGGAGTGTATCACTGCCACTGGGACAGCAGCTAAACCTATTGTATCATCGAAGGGGACATGTGAGTGACTTGAAAGTAAGAGTTGCAGTGTTTGCTTTTTTGTGCCATTATTAGGAGAGGAGAGAATTAGCGACAACGTGGTCACAATCATTGGTTGAAAATAAAAAACTGATTTTGATATTTTGGAAAGGCCAAGAATAATGACAGAGTCAATGAATGGGACTGTGTCTGATCTGAGCACGTATTTGTATCATAACTCTATGTTGTCCCTTAGGGCCACCATACAATTCCTCCTAAAGCTGTATTCATTTCAATTAAAGAAAATTCTGAGTTGGAAATAAACTTAAGGATTCTACACAACACGACCATTAACATTGTACTAGAAGAGGTCCCATTGGTCTCTGTAGCCTAACCACCTGAGCACTAGATAATACAGAATGTAGCTATCTCTGTTATTTCTCTAGCATAAGTTCTATTATTACTTCGGAGGTTATAAACTATTAAGAGACTGGATTAATTATTTAGTGTTTTGAGCTGCGTGTCTCCATTATCCCCAGGAAAGGACACACAGACAGACAGAGGGACAAAGTAGACATCATGACATACGGGTCTTGCGCGCTGAGTCCTCCACAAACAGAGATGAGATGTCCTCGTCCACCCCGGCGTCGTTTTTGGCAATGCAGCTGTATGCCCCCGTGTCCTCGAAGTGGACGTTGCTGATGTGCACCTCGCTTCCGTTAGCTGGTTGACACACACACACACAGACAGACACACACGCAGGCACATACACATATTGTCAGTAAGTGTGACACAGACAAATAAAATACCATTTGCAGTTCCTCTCTCAGCGACGCCTGGCAATTTTGATCAAAGTCACCCCTACATAACTGAGTCTAATAAGATAGGAGACAGGACAGTGAGGGGTTTTAACAGAATTGCAAGAAGTCAAAATGAGAGACTTTTAAGAGTTGTCCCATGCAGTAGGAGTCATTGTGTATTGAGTTGATCTAGTTGTCGCTAACGCTAGGGTGTCTGCACATCTGGGGAATGATTTAGGTATGACACCACTGAGAACTGATTCAGGGGTTGGTTGAACACTGGACCTGTCATTCATGCGGAAGAAAGCACTAGGAAAAGACATGAGGTATATCCAGTATACTAAACCAGGGTTTTGTTCAGTAGGTGGAAAAAGCTTTGAAATGGAGTGAAACAGAGTGGTAACAGCTGTTCAATAATTCAAATCTAATTTTATTTGTCACATGCGCCGAATACCTTATCGTGAAATGCTTACTTGCAAGCCCTTAACCAACAATGCAGTTTTAAGAAATCACCCCCTCCCCCAAAAAAGTAACAGATAAGAAAAACATAAAATTAAAGAGCAGCAGTAAATAACAATAGCGGGGATATATACAGGCGGTACCAGTACACAGTCAATGTGTCAATGTGTGGGGGCACCAGTGTCGAGGTAATTGAGGTAATTATGTACATGCAGGTAGGGTTATTAAAGTGGCTATGCATAGATAATAACAGAGAGTAGCAGCACTGTGTGTAGGGGGGGGGGGTGCAAATTGTCTGGGTAGCCATTAGATTAGCTGTTCAGGAGTCTTATGGCTTGAGGGTAGAAGCTGTTTAGAAGCTTCCTGGACCTAGACTTGGCGCTCCGGTACCGCTTGCCGTGCAGTACAAGAGAGAACAGTCTATGACTAGGGTGGCTGGAGTCTTTGACTATTTTTAGGGCCTTCCTCTGACACCGCCTGGTATAGAGGTTCTGGATGGCAGGAGCTTGGCCCCGGTGATGTACTGGGCCATACGCTCTACCCTCTGTAGTGCCTTGCGGTCGGAGGCTGAGCAGTTGCCATACCAGGAAGTGATGCAACCCATCAGCATGCTCTCGATCGTGCAGCTGTAAAACCTTTTGAAGATCTGGGGACCCATGCCAAATCTTTTCAATCTCCTAAGGGGGAATAGGTTTTGTTGTGCCTTCTTCACGACTGTCTTGGTGTGTTTGGACCATGTTAGTTTGTTGGTGATGTGGACGCCAAGGAACTTGAAAAGGAGGGGACTGAGCACGCACCCGAGGGGCCCCCGTGTTGAGGATCAGCTTGGTGGATGTGTTGTTACCTACACTTACCACCTGGGGGCGGCCCATCAGAAAGTCTAGGATCCAGTTGCAGAGGGAGATGTTAAGTCCCAGGGTCCTTAGCTTTGAGGGCACTATGGTGTTGAACGCTGAGCTATAGTCAATGAATAGTATTCTCACATAGGTGTTCCTTTTGTCCAGGTGGGAAAGGGCAGTGTGGAGTGCAGAGATTGCACCATCTGTGGATCTGTTGGTGCGGTATGCAAATTGGAGGGGGTCTAGGGTTTCTGGGATAATGGTGTTGATGTGAGCCATGACCAGCCTTTCAAAGCATTTCATGGCTACAGACGTGAGTGCTACGGGTCGGTAGTCATTTAGGCAGGTTACCTTAGTGTTCTTTGGCACAGGGACTATGGTGGTCTGCTTGAAAAATGTTGGTATTTCAGACTCAGACAGGGACAGGTTGAAAATGTCAGTGAAGACACTTGCCAGCTGGTCAGTGCATGCTCGGAGTATACATCCTGGTAATCCATCTGGCCCAGCGGCCTAGTGAATGTTGACTTGTTTAAAGGTCTTACTCACATCGGCTGCAGAGGGTGTGATCACACAGTCATCCAGAACAGCTGATGCTCTCATGCATGTTTCAGTGTTACTTGCCTCGAAGCGAGCATAGAAGTTATTTAGTTCATCTGGTAGGCTCATGTCACTTGGCAGCTCTCGGCTGTGCTTCCTTTTGTAGTCTGTAATAGTTTTCAAGCCCTGCCACAGCCAAAGAGTGTTGGAGCTGCTGTAGTACGATTCGATCTTAGTCCTGTATTGACGCTTTGCCTGTTTGATGGTTCGTCGGAGGGCATAGCGGGATTTCTTGTAAGCTTCCATGTTAGAGTCCCGCTCCATGAAAGTGGCAGCTCTACCTTTTAGCTCAGTGTGAATGTTGCCTGTAATCCATGGATTCTGGTTGGGGTATGTACGTACAGTCACTGTGGTGACGACGTCCTCAATGCACTTATTGATAAAGCCAGTGACTGATGTGGTGTAGTCCTCAATGCCATTGGAAGAATCCAGGAACATATTCCAGTCTGTGCTTGCCAAACATTAGTTTAGCATCTGCTTCATCTGACCACTTTTTTATAGACTGAGTGATTGGTGCTTCCTGCCTTACTTTTTGCTTGTAAACAGGAATCAGGAGGATAGAGTTATGGTCAGATTTGCCAAATGGAGGGCGAGGGAGAGCTTTGTACGCATCTCTGTGTGTGGAGTAAAGGTGGTCGAGAATTTTTTTCCCTCTGGTTGCACATTTAACATGCTGATAGATATTAGGTAAAACTGATTTATGTTTTCCTGCATTAAAGTCATCGGCCACTAGGAGTGCCACTTCTGGATGAGCGTTTTCCTGTTTGCTTATGGCTCATTTAGTGCCAACCTTGCTCTGTGATGGAATGTAGACAGCTACAAAAAATACAGATGGAAACTCTCTCGGTAGACAGTGTGGTCTACAGCTTATCATGAGATACTCTACCGCAGGCGAGCGATAGCTTGAGACTTCCTTAGATATTCTGCACCAGCTGTTGTTTACATAAATGCATAGGCCCCCGCCAGTATCTTACCAGGAACTGCTGTTCTGTCTTGCCGATAGAGTGTATAACCCGCCAGCTGTATGTTCTTAATGTCGTTGTTCAGCCGCGATTCGGTAAAACTTAAGATAATACAGTTTTTAAATGTCCTGTTGGTAGGATATATGTACTTTCAGTTTGTCCCATTCATTTTCCAGCGATTGAAAGTTAGCTAGCAGAATGGAAGGCAAGAGCAGATTAGGCACTCGTCGCCTGATCCTCCCAAGGCACCCTGATCTTTTGCCTCAATCTCTGTTTCCTTCTCCAGGAAATCACGGGGATCAGACCTGGTCAAGTGTCTGCAGTATATCCCTCGCGTCAGACTCATTGAAGAAGAACTCCTCGTCCAATTTTAGGTGAATAATCCCAGTTGATGTCCAGAAGCTCTTTTCGGTCATAAAAGCCGGTAGCAGCAACATTATGTACAAAACAAGTTACGAACAACGCGAAAAAACAAACAAATTAGCATGATTGGTTGTGAGCCGATAAGACAGCAGCCCTATCCTCCGGCGCCATCAGTAATGTAATTACACAGATCTTCCATTTTGGTTGCAAAACATTTTGCTTCAGTGTGCCCTACTGAACACTACTCAGATGTATGCCAGCTAGATCTGATAACCCACTTCCCCCCAGAAACTAGATTGTACCCACCTTGCAGGGTGAGCTGCTTAGACAGCTTGGTAGCGATGTCCATGCCATTCTTCAGCCATGCCAGTTGTGGGTTAGGGATACCCTCAGCATGGCACCGGAGACTGGCCGTCACCCCTGGCTCCCGGGCCTGGCTCTCTGGGTAGACTCGGATGACGGGAGGAACTGCATTGTGGGAAGAGGGAAGAGAATAAAAGAGAGGAGATAAATGCAGGCCCACATACTCCATTAAAATTGAAAGGGCTTTTGAGGATCGAGGCAGCCTTATTGGATGAGAAGTTTTCTTTTAGAGTGTCTGCCAAGTCCATTTAACTTCTCACTCTGCATTAACATACTATCAATAGGATCAAGTGCATTTCCAGCATACATTGAATGCCGTTAAAAACATTGGTGTGCTCAGCGAGAACCGCGCAAACCAAACAAATCTAGATCAATAAAATAGAGAACCTCGGTGGGGCTGGCCATTGATTCTGTGCAACATTTTGTCAGGCAAGGTTCGTCACTTGTTAACACAGCCACAAAGTAATAAACACTGCCCATTTCTACAATCTAACTTCTGATTTTAAATCTAACCCTAACCCTGACCCTACACCTAACCATAACCTTAATCACACTGCTAACCTTATGCCTTATCGTAACCTTCAATTATTTTTTCATACATTTTTACGATATAGCTCCTTTGTGGATGTGTTATCCAGTCAAAACCTCAGGCAAGGGGATGGAGGAGAAGGAGCTGAAAGAAATAACAGATTTCTATAACACTTGTTTGGTAAAACTGTGTTTGACAGAAATGCCAGTAATTCCATTAAAAATAGACATCCAAAAGAGCAGTAACACCAAGGCTGCAGAGTAGAGTGCTACCCTGGCAGGCTGTCATTGGAAAGAGAAGAGGAGGGCCACTGGATGCAGAGAATACTTCCTGTTGGCTTGATTGGAGAGAGGAAGTCTTTGGCCAGCCAGGTGAGTGTGAGACTACAGGGTGGTTTGGTCCCATGGCCATCTGCTTTCCAGTAGCATTCTGGTTCCTAGAACCTAGTGCCAACAACCTGCCTCAGCTTGAAGGAAGGCCATCCAGGAATGCCAAATATGCCAACAGGAATGCCAACGGTAACGAGCCATGTTAGGTGTTAGGTAAAGGTAGTCAGCTGACAGAGCTAACTAACATTGAGTTTAAAATATTGTTTGACTTTATATATCAAGCATCATAAAAAGTTACTTTTGTAGGTGTATGCTATGCAAGCAAGTATGTAATTTGTTCAGGTATAGGAGGTGATTCAAAACTTGATTGAACTGGGACCTCGGTTCAATTCCCACCGGTTACACTGATAGCAAGTAATTAGGAGACCATTTAAGAGGTCATGCTGTCTTTAGACAGGGAAGACCTTTAAACTGCACTGTTCTACTGCCAATGGATATTCTACAGTCAGCATGCCTTGTATAAGAGACCCTAAGGTCTTATTAAAACATACATGTATTTCTCTATTCATTTCTTATTTTTCATGAAAGTAAAACATTTCACAAATATTCCTCTTTGGTGCTCCTCCCCCTCCTCCCAAAAATCTTTCCGCTGTGCATGCATTTGTAAACACACTTTTTGCTCCTGTTCGAATCACCATTTCCTTTAGCCCCAGACAGGCACGAATTGAAAGGAAATATAGTCAGTAAGATTTTTCCACTCAAATCTAGATTCCGACAGGATTGGAGCCTGATGTCTGCCTAGGAGAGACAAGAGACATAGTTATAGGACGATGGGACATAGCACCATCATAAATATCCCCTGCTGTCTATCACACAGCAAGCCTCCCCTCTGCACTGGTTGGTTGCAAAGGAAGTGTTTGTGTCACACTCACACATAGGCACACACACATTCACGCATCACAAACAGACACACAAACACACCTCTCCCACAAACACACACACAGCCGTTCAGGGGGACAGCCTTGCCATCATGCTCGAGGATGGTTTCAGATTGACTCTTAGCCCCTTTGAGACCTCTGTCCTCTCTATGTGTTGCATCTCAAGTATCAAGCCCCATTGTAGGTGCCCACAAAGTTCTCTGACCACCCACCATGGAGAAAGCTTTTTTCTTGGCCCAGACTCATCTCTGAGAAGTGATTACTCTTTCAGCAGGCCTGTTCTCACCGCTAGCTCTGAGCCACCCATAGAGGGTTCCAAACACCAGAGAGCGGGAACCAGACACGGATGCCCCACAGCCCTAGAGACAATGGTGAACACGAATGTGAAAGATGACTTTATCAAATCGAGGGATTCTTTGTGAATACGTATACAAGTTAGACCATGAACATCCCGGGCACAAGAGTAATGTTCATGTGGCTTATTTCACTAATTGGCACCGCAATTCCTCAGTGCTGCTTTATTAACTTGCCTGTAAATCCTGTGATACTAATCAATGGAATAATATGTAGAAAGCCTGAAGAGGGAAGATTTGGTTGAGTAATCTGGCTGAAAGCAGTTGTTTTGCATTACCGTTATGGATCATAAGCATTCGACCATGATGAATGCATTGCTTACAGCTAAAGTTTTCCAACTTTATATTCTCCCTCCCTTTTATATATTATAATGCATTTCTATACAATATAAAGCAGTGGTTATCAAAGTACGTATTACCAGTTAAAGGGGGATGTTGTGGCACATAATTGAGTGAAAGCCCATCAGTGAACACCATTGGCTGTTCACACAAAAAACGGACTTTCCCCCCATCCATTTCCGAAATCAATTGCCAGGCAGCATTTCCCTGGGCCAGGCAAAAACAAATTTGACCAATTAAAGTGAGACATTACCATTAACTATACTGTGAGTGATACAGTTGAAGTCGGAAGATTTCATACACCTTAGCCGAATACAAACTCAAATACAAACTTTAAACTCAGTTTTTCACAATTCCTGACATTTAATCCCAGTAAAAATTCCCTGTTTTAGGTCAGTTAGGATCACCATTTTATTTAAGAATGTGAAATCTCAGAATAATAGCAGAGAGAATGATTTATTTCAGCTTTTATTTCTTTCACCACATTCCCAGTGGGTCAGAAGTTTACATACACTCAATTAGTATTTGGTAGCATTGCCGTTAAATTGTATATCTTGGGTCAAACGTTTCGGGTAGTCTTCCACAAGATTCCCACAATAAGTTGGGTGAATGTTGTCCCATTCCTCCCGACAGAGCTGGTGTAATTGAGTCGGGTTTGTAGGCCTCCTTGTTTGCACACACTTTTTCAGTTCTGCCCACACATTTTCTATAGTATTGAGGTAAGGGCTTTGTGATGGCCACTTTTGACACAACTTTGGAAGTATGCTTGGGGTCATTGTCCTTTTGGAAGACCCATTTGCGACCAAGCTTTAACTTCCTGACTGATGTCTTGAGATGGTGCTTCAATACATCCACATCATTTTCCTACCTCATGATGCCATCTATTTTGTGATGTGCACCAGTCCCTCCTGCAGCAAAGCACCCCACAACATGATGCTGCCACCCCCGTGCTTCACGGTTTGGATTTTGTTCTTCGGCTTGCAAGCGTCCCCCCTTTTCCTCCAAACATAATGATGGTCATTATGGACAAACAGTTTTATTTTTGTTTAATCAGAACAGAGGAAATTTCTCAAAAAAACTATGATCTTTCTCCCCATGTGCAGTTGCAAACCATAGTCTGGCTTTTTTATGGCGGTTTTGGAGCAGTGGCTTCTTCCTTGCTGAGTGGCCTTTCAGGTTATGTTGATATAGAACTCGTTTTTAAAGTGGATATAGATACTTTTGTACCTGTTTCCTCCAGCATCTTCACAAGGTCCTTTGCTGTTGTTCTGGGATTGACTTTTCGCACCAAAGTGCGTTCATCGCTAGGAGACAGAACACATCTTCTTCCTGAGCAGTATGACGGCTGTGTGGTCCCATGGTGTTTATACTTGCGTACTATTGTTTGTACAGACATGGTACCTTCAGGCATTTGGAATTTGCTCCCAAGGATGAACCAGACTTGTGGAGGTCAACAATTGTTTTTCCGAGGTCTTGGCTGATTTCTTTTGATTTTGCCATGATGTCAAGCAAAGAGGCACTGAGTTTGAAGGTTAGCCTTGAAATACATCCACAGATACACTTCAAATTGACCCTATTGATATCAATTAGCCTATCAGAAGCTTCTAAATCCATGACATTGTTTTATGGAATTTTCCAAGCTGTTTAAAGGCACAGTCAACTTAGTGTATGTAAACTTCTAACCCACTGGAAATGTGATGCAGTGAATTATAAGTGAAATACTTGTGTCATACACAAAGTGTATATCCTAATCGACTTGCCAAAACTATAGTTTGTTAACAAGAATTTTGTGGAGTGGTTGAAAAATGAGTTTAATGACTCCAACCTAAGTGTATGTAAACTTCCGACTTCAACAATATGTGCTTTAAAGTCATCATTAATGGAAACTGTCTCTTTGCAACTGAAGGTCAAACGAAATTCGCCGGCAGTGAGTGTATTTAGACAGCAGCAAACGTCATATTTTTCTGCGTGCCTAAACTCATGTCTCTAATATGAAAATGGCATCGACAAGACATGGTTTCCTTTCCAATTAGAAAGAAACTCGATTCAAAACTACAGTAGCACTTGACAGCGTTTCCACACAACTAAGGTGTATTTGATTGGCTAAACCTGACTGATTGATAATCCTGAAAGATAGGAAAGAGGTTTGATCACTCTGACAGATTTATCAATCAAAACAACACTCTCAACAATCTAATGTTGCGTTCCCAAGCTCTGTAAGCAGAGCAGAGCATTTCAGCTCGCCTGTCTCTATACTGACGGTGGCCTGTCAGTGTAGCCGGGTGCACCCTCAGGTGGGATTTAGCAGCATTTGGCAGCGAAAATACTTTGGGTTTGACTCAGTAGAGACAGGAAGTGTGAGAGTGACCATTCTGTTCCCGCAGAGCGGCAGTGGCTGCTTACCGTTCACCTGAAGCATGTGCGTCTGCGAGAGCTGCTCGTACCCGTCGGCATGGCAGCTGTAGTTCCCCATATGGGTGGTGGTCACCTTGGTGACATACAATGAGCCATCATCTCCGAAATCCTGCAGGAGAAGAAAGAGGAATGCCACAATGACTGTGTCAGACAAAAACTCATGGGTTCAAAATGTAATTCACACCATCATGAATAACTATGGGTGCTCGGATCAGAATGTTTTGTGAATGTGCACAATGTGCTTAGGCAATATGGCTGTGGGTGTTGCAGCAGAGAAAATGGATGTGTTATTGGATCTTTTGTAAAGCAGTAAAATAACTTGGACAAGGAGATCAATAAAGACACACCGTGACACACATTTCTATCCGTTTCAGTCAAAGACAAGCATTTGTTCGCTTGTCAAGAATTATCTTCCAATTATTGTTTTTTGTATGCAAAACAAATCAATCCTTGGTCCTTAATGACACTTTAACATTTATATGTATTATCTTATTTGAAAAAAAAAATATATATATATATATATGTTTTACCCCCAATTTCGTGGTATCCAATTGTTAGTAATTATTATCTTGTGTCATCGCTACAACTCCCGTATGGGCTCAGGAGAGACGAAGGTCGAAAGCCATGCGTACTCCGAAACACAACCCAACCAAGCCGCACTGCTTCTTAACACAGTGCGCATCCAACCCGGAAGCCAGCCGGACCAATGTGTCGGAGGAAACACCGTGCACCTGGCGACCTTGGTTAGCGTGCACTGCACTCGGCCTGCCACAGGAGTCGCTGGTGCGTGATGAGACAAGGATATCCCTACCGGCCAAGCACTCCCTAACCCGGACGACACTAGGCCAATTGTGCGTCGCCCCATGGACCTCCCGGTCACGGCCGGCTGCGACAGAGCCTGGGCGCAAACCCAGGGTCTCTGGTGGCACAGCTAGCGCTGCAATGCAGTGCCCTAGACCACTGCGCCACCCAGGAGGCCCCGAAAAAATACATTTTTAACTAGGGAACAACTATAATCAGTCTTTGGTTTAGGGCTGAAATTCAGGTTAAAGCAAGTCTGTCAGTAATTACATTGAGGTGCCATTTTGAGTAATCACTGAAATGAGCAAGATGAGAGGATGTTCCATTTTGCGAACAGGCATGCACCACAAAAACAGTTTCACTATGTTCTCCAGTATAAAAGCACAGGCAACTTTATCTGTGAGGTTACCAAGGTCACGAAGAGCAACTAAAACCAATTTAATGAATGTTGTGTCATGATTGCAGCCATTACACCGAAAGAATCCCCAAAGTTAATGAATCCATACACTGTGTTCAAGTAGTGCAACCATCTAGAAATAACTAAAAATAACTTCCTCATTAGACGCCTACTAACATTCACACTTTCCAAGGTAATTTGCTATTTCCCCTGGGAGTATTTCTTCGTTCAGTTCGTTGATTAACATCTATTCATTCTAATTTGATCAGGAAGCTTTCGCAGCTGAAAACCCAGACAGACTTGAAGAAAGATAGCAAATCTTTTAAGTGTTTCTTGTCATAATCCAATTAGAATTCCAATCACGTCTGATGGCATTGTTCAGGTCTCAGAGTCAGTACATGTCCTCGCTTACATACACCTGCTAGACTGCTATTAAGCATGGGCATGGGCCACCATGTTTGTCAGGTACAACCTCTATGATCAGATAAACAGTGTTCAGGGGTGGGATACTGAGGCCAGGCTGTACCGGATCATCAGACCTTCGCTGTGTGAGGGGAATTGATGGCGCGTTTTGGCCCCTCGGCGACGAGCATATTGTGTCACCCTTTTAAATGAAAAATGAATGAGGGGAGAAATGAAACTCGGAGGGGTGGAACGAGAAGCACTGGAGGCGATCAAATCCCCCACTCCTCTACCCCTCGTTCCCACTCCACCACTCCTCTACCCCTCATTCCCACTCCACCACTCCTCTACCCCTCGTTCCCACTCCACCACTCCTCTACCCCTCGTTCCCACTCCACCTTCCTTCTCCACTCCTCCACCACCAATGCTTTCCCCTCCACTCCTTTACCACCTCCCCTTCCTTCTCCTCCACCCTCCTCCCCCTCCACTCCTACCCCCTCCACTCCTCCACTTCTCCTTCACCCTCCTCCACCCCGCCTTCCCCCTCCACTCCACCTTCCCCCTCCACTCCACCTTCCCCCTCCACTCCACCTTCCCCCTCCACTCCTCCTTCACCCCTCCATCCCTCTCCTCCTTCACCCCTCATCCCCCTCCTCTCCTCCTCCACTCCTCCTTCCCCCTCCACCACCCCTCCTTCCCTCTCCACTCCTCCACCCCTCCTTCCCCCTCGAGTCCTCCTCCACTTCTTCCCCCTCCACCCCCCTCTTCCACCTCTCCTTCCCCCTACTCCACCTATTCTTCCCCCTCCTACACCCCTCCCCCACCCCTCTTTCAACCCTCTATTCCTCCACCACCCCTCTACTCCTCCTCCACCCCTACTTCCTCCTCCTCCACCCCTCCTCCAGACCACTTCAAGGTCTGGTGTATCCGTCACAGAGTGATGTCAGAATTCATTAGCTTTGTGGCCTTTTTATTGTGGATGACATAGTAGACAATTCTGTGGTGATTTCAGTTCTGATAAAAACCTACCTGTGTCGGAATCTGCTGGGGGGAAAGAACACAATCGAAATATTTGGATGTTAGTTGAAATGCAACATCGAAAACAGGCAAAAGCACCTATCTTTCCACCATGTAACACTATACATCATATAGCTTAATTGATTCATAATTTTTTTGTATCAGTTGATGGATATTAATTATTTACAGAGGACAGAGTTACAAAAGTCTTAAAGCTCAACATATACATGAGGTTCATGCCTAGATTCAATCAGATCAAGCCTTAACAGGCGA
Organism: Oncorhynchus tshawytscha; assembly: GCF_018296145.1. Lineage (NCBI taxonomy): Eukaryota > Metazoa > Chordata > Actinopteri > Salmoniformes > Salmonidae > Oncorhynchus > Oncorhynchus tshawytscha. The sequence goes on from NC_056449.1 coordinate 18,617,804, forward strand.
TAGCTGACACCCGCATAGCGGATGTTTTGGTGGTGTCGGAGGTGGAACTGCGTTGGAGCCATCAAATCGGTGAGCAGCTGTTCTTGCGATCATTGTTACTAAGCTGCAGCCGCCCCACTCAGAACGAGAAAGTGTAGGCTATATAGAAATAACGACACTCAAATAAAAAAATATTCAACTACATAATTAGGATTTCTATCAGCCTAATCGAGGTGCATATTACATCTCACACTCCAGTGTTCAACTTGTAAACAAGGCTGCATGGGATTGATTCTGTGGTAATGTCGCCAATGGCAATATCCGCTTAAGGTATAGTTCCGGGAGACACTTGTGGATTGGACAGCTCTAACGCAGTTCCCCCTCTGACACCATCAAAACGACCTCTATGCAGATGTTGGCTAAAGCATATCTGTTTGAATAGAGCCCTAAAATGCTAGCTGCTATACCCCACTCAGTACACTGGGAGATAAAACGCAATACCCATAAACACTTGGTCAGTGTACATACTGTACATACATACAGTACCAGTCAAAAGTTAGGACACATTATTTTTGCTATTTTCTACATTGTAGAATAATTGTGAAGACATCACAACTATGAAATAACACATATGGAATCATGTAGTAACCAAAAACAGTGATAAACAAATAAAAAATATATTTTACATTTGAGATTCTTCAAAGTAGCCACCCTTTGCCTTGATGACAGCTTTGCACACTCTTGGGATTCTCTCAACCAGCTTCATGAGGTAGTCACCTGGAATGCTTTTCCAATAGTCTTGAAGGAGTTCCCACATATGCTGAGCACTTGTTGACTGCTTTCCCTTCACTCTGCGGTCCAACTCATCCCAAACCATCTCAAGTCAAAAACTGCACAATCCAGCTGTGTAAAATTCGTAGAGATTTGAGACTCATGCTGTAATTGCTCCCAAAGGTGTTTCTAACATGTATTGACGCAGGGAGCTGAATACCTATTCAATGACAATAATTTAGTCATTTAAATTATTTTTTTAAATTCAAAAAAAAAAATCCACTTTGACCTTAGAGTATTTTGTGTAGATTGTTGACAGAAAATGAAAATGAAATCAATTTTAATCCCACTTTGTAACACAATAAAATGTGAAGAAATACAAGGGGTCTGCACACTTTTGGAAGGCACTGTATCTACCATATACAGAGGCCAAATGACATCAAAGTCGACCTAACTTGGCTTCGCTTGTACTCTGTTCCTTTACTTTACTCAAGAGTTAAATCTAGCTCTCTCACTTTAATCCAACTTGGCATAGACTGGTTTCAATGCATTCCCATGTCAGCAATGCCACGCTTGATGTACAAAATTATGAATAGCTTATTGTAGAGAAGACTGGGGGACAAAATGGCAGTGGTTTCACATGCAAGTCATCAAAAACCTCGGGGAGAAGGCGATGGCCCAAAAGAAATGGAGGATCGTAAGAAGCTGAAGCACTCGGAAACAGTGGGGGCAGAAATTCAATTCCAGGAATGATGGTGCTCGGCGATGACTGGCGACAGCTGTGCGCCTCCTCGCACAGTTTTAAGGGCCATCCACATTTAATGTTACATTAGTGGCTTTGCTGGTCCTCCTTTATCTACTACGACAGTGTTGACTCCATTATGCATGGTCGAGTCAGCCACAGCTCTGTCAATCCTGATGAGGGACAACGGAGAGAGTGGGCAGCCTTTCCTGGTGACTCCCTGAACCTTCAAGTCTTCAAGTGTCCTGTCTTTGAAGAAGGATGAAAGCGTCATGGTGGTAGATACTGCACACAGACGATGATACACACTCCGCAGGAAGTAAAAATAGGAGCTATCCCTCAGAGCTGAACCCCTTTGGTATCCTCCTTCATCCTGCCTGCCATTTTTTACCCATACTCCTTTGCTGTTCTTTGGCTGAGAACACTGTCCCTCTCAGCAGTGTACAGAGACTGGATATCTGACATTGTGTATAACTGTCAAGCCCAAAACGCTGTTCAAAAGATCTAGGTCTGCATTTTGATTAGTCCAGGTTAAAGTGCGCAGGAGTTCTAGTGATGGTGAGAAGCTGAGCAGGATATTACAAAACTGTTGGTCATACTTTATTAGGATTATCTCATATGAAGTACAGATGGTCATACTATCAACACACTATCTGTTGATAAGAAACTGCTTGCTAAGGTTACGGTTACAGTGAAATAACAGTTAAGGTACGGATTAGGGCTAGGATTAGGATAAGGTTTAAGGTTAGTGGATAGTTATTATCCAAATAAAGTGTTACCAAAGTGTGTGTGTGTGTTTGTGTGCATGTGTGCGTGTGTGTGTGTGTGCATGCGTGCGTGATAAGGTAAGCTATCCTAGATAAGAAAAGCCCGGTAGTCAACCTGTCCTCGACACAAAGTGTCTTACAAAGCTAGAAGAAACAACAGGTGGGGCTTCAGGCAGCTCTTACATTGATGTCCTCCAGATCCAGAGAGTTGAGGACCTGATTGTTGCGTTTCCAGATGATGGGAGGTCTCTGCTCCCCCTTGATTGCGCAAGTCAAGACGGCACTCTGGCCAACGGTTACCGTGGTGATGCTCAATTTCTGGTCATCTGGCAGGGTGAGCTGGAACACTTCTGTAAAGAAAAAAGCAAAGCCGGTAATTAGATCACCTGTTAGTCACAGAGAGCTGTGCCACTTTTGTTCCACTAGGGTGCTTGAATGTAAAAATTCAAGTGTGTGTGTGTTTGTATCCCCATGTGCACTTGCGTGTGTATGTGTGTGTGTGTGTGTGTGTGTGTGTGTGTGTGTGTGTGTGTGTGTGTGTGTGTGTGTGTGTGTGTGTGTGTGTGTGTGTGTGTGAATATTTTAAAAATAATGTTTGTGTGCATGTGTTCAAGTGTGTGTGCACGTGTGTGTGTTTGCTTGCACGTGTATGCATTTACTTCTACATATCAGTGAAGCAAGCCAAATTACTTTTCCTGTGTGTGTGTGAGCATACAGCACACTGAACAGACGAGTGATTGTTGTATCATGTGTATGCCCGTATTCTTTAAATTAATGGACCTGAAAACAGTTGAATACACAGAGAGAGACTCAATTAGCCAGTGTTTTGTTGCCGAGGCAAAACATTACTGCAGATGTTGTTTGGTTTATGCATCGAGGAAACATAATGAGTTCATACGTCAAGAGAAAATGGATGAAACTAGGTGCTACGTAAATACATCAAGTAAACAAGAGATTTAATGTACATTTCATTAAACCATGCCAGTACTGTATCTCCGAGGATTTCTTCCACCTACCTAGCTATCCATCTTATTATGTGGACTTTTCCAAAGGGATTGTGGGTGTTCTATTCAATGTCCCACAATGCCACCACATTTCTGTATTTACATAAAGAGATTCTTTGAAATGCATCGACAACTCAAAATGATTTGCAGTTCTCCACATATTGCTATAATCACTGATTGCTCAAGTGAAAGTGTATATATACCACCAAAGGCACAGAAAATATCCTGGAAAAACAGAGACATTTTGCGTGTGGCCGGTAAGGGTGCCGATGGTTAACGACTATAATGCTTCCAGTTCTTCAATGAGACAATGAATGAACACAAAGCTGTTACTCAAGCGTCCCCTTTAATTCTGTTATGTAACTAGACTTGTAACTAGCGTGTGCCTTTGAATTTTCCTCTTGGGCTAATGAGCAACAGAGAAAAAGGAAACACTGACTCAATTTGTTCTGCTCCCGAGGCCATGAAATACAAAACCTAATGAAAGAAAAGCCCAGGTCCAGAGCCTAGCGGTTAGCTTAGCTCAGCGAAACCAACTGGGGGAAGAAAGAGCTTGAATAAGAATGTATCTGGTGTGTACCTTTTAACTTGAGTCTAGAGTTAATGCATAACAATCTGTCTGTTATGTCCTGAACTGGAATAACCCCCATGTGATCAATGCTTGAAGACTGCAAACACCCCATTCTGTAGGAAAGACTAATAAAAATATACCTCAGCACACAATTGCCCTGAGAAAATGTTTTACCATCTAATGCTTTGAAATGGTTCATAAACCCCAAGCGATACAGGTCCAGTATTTCTATAGTGTTTAAAATATCAATAAAAAACTTTAACAGGATGGCTTTTTTGAAGATTGAAAGAAGCTGTGTCATTAAGTCAAAAATATGTACAATTACAATTCTACAGTCTCTTGGGGTTTCAAGAATGCATGGGAGATGTTTTTCATGGAGAGATGATTGCATTCGATTGTCCTCAATCAATTTCTAGTCTTTTGTGAAAATTCCCATGCGGGATGGTGTATCCAAGATGCAAGAGGACATATGTGTTAACATGCTCAAACACACTCTTGTTGATTAGCCTTTCATTTCTCAAGAGTGCGAACATCTGTCAAATCATTAGCGTGACCCTTCCTGCCCGACAATGAAGCATCTTGTGTCTTGATGACGATGATGTTAACCCTTGATCTTTGAAAGCTGACGTGCTACATGGAAAGCGACTCATTTTGTCATGTGGAAATTGCAACATAACAACAATGATGTTTAATGTGACACAGACAATCTTAATAGAAGAGTATAATTGAGCTACGAAAGAACAAGAATGGCCAACAAGATTCCAGTTTCTCAAATGTGTTTAATGGGGATTTACCACTATACAGACCATGGAAGTTACAACATGCTGAAATGTTTGAGACAAATATATCTCTCTCGGCACATACTGCAGTTTCTAACGTCTACAGGGCTTCATTAAATCTTAATTTCCCAAATTAGGCTGCAATGTGTCCTCTCTTTTTCTCCAAGCTCAGAGGTGGAAATTAGCAAAGTACAAATGCATTTCCTACGCAGAATTCATTGGCGCCAGTGGAGATATATTACACATAATTGACTTCAAACTTACTCCATCTATTGAGATGTTAAGAGTTTGAAAACAATTAAAGAACTAATTTTCAGAGTTCAGCTCTGGGTTTATTGGATACATCAGAGATGAAAAAGTGACTTGATGTTTTCCTACTAGCAGATCAAGATACGGGTTCAATGATTACATGAACACACCTCTTTTAAAAATAACCTAAGCAAAATCTTTGCAGAAAGCAAACGGCGGTCATCTTTTGACATGCTCACTGAACTCTGTCGGCCCATGTCACATACACAAAGACAGATGCACACAAGGGACATACTCCACACATAAAACAATACAATGCCCTAGTGGGAGCTTCCTATTGTGGCTCTGTTATGATGCTGCTCCCCCTCGACCCTGCTGGCAAAACAACCCTGACAACATCACTGCTAACACGACGCATGGACATTTCAAAACTCAGTAGGCTTTGTAGCTGCGGTGTTGAGGCGGGACATACCCATACAATCTCCTCCCTAACCATTCAATTACAGTCCCTTGTATCTTAATGGCTTTGGAAATGCGTTTAGAGCGACAAACTCGATTCGCAGGCGATCTCGGGGGAACTGAAACGGGGGAAGTCATGGGGGAGATTTTAAAAAGAGAAATCGGCAGGCTGCAGGCTGCATCGTACTGTTGGAGGGAAACCACCAAACCCCATGCATGCGAAGTCTGTACAGGCACAGAATGGGCAATTTCTTATTGATCGAATCGAACTCAGTGTGGGCTGCTGGACATTATATCCGATCTTCTCTGGCCTCTGATTTATCAGAACGACTAGTGACCCTGGCTGCTCCTTTCGTCTTGTTTTGGACTTCCATGGCTTTTCTCCTGGGAGGGACCTAACCTTCAACATCCAGCCTGTAATTAGTGATTAACGGCTGGGTCTAGTTTTTGATTTACTCCCCAACTGTTCCCATAATGGGATGTTGGTCCATGCCCACCGCCCAAGACTAAATCACCTATAGCACAGTAGAGGAACGGTTGTCAGGGAAAATAGCTGTCACTGTCGTTTAGCTACTCCCCTGCTCACCTAGCTCTTTCTGTTTCTCTCTCTCTCCTTCCCTTTCTGTTTATCTCTCTCTCCTTCTCTTTCTGTTTCTCTCTCTCCTTTTTCTGTTTCTCTTTCTATTTCTCTTTCTCCTTCTCTTTCCTTCTCTTTCCATTTCTCTCTCTGTCCTTCTCTTTCTGTTTCTCTCTCTCTCCTTTTTCTGTTTCTCTTTCTGTTTCTCACTCTCCTTCTCTCTTTCCTTCTCTTTCTGTTTCTCTCTCCTTCTTGTTCTGTTTTTCTCTCTGTTTCTTTCTCTCCTCTCTCGCCTTCTCTTTCTGTTTCTCTCTCTTTCTTTTTCTCTCTTGTGCTTTCCCAACATCATATCTATCATATATGTGGCACACATCCTCCAAAGAGGTGTTCTGTCCAGGTGGGTGTATCTCCATTGCTGCTGTTTTTTTATGATATCTTGTCTAGTGCTGTTACATCATTTTGAACAACCCCCAAATCACTCCACTTGGGTTTAAGGTTCCCTAGACCGATAGGAGGGTTAGCTCGACTGAATTACCTGCTCCAATATCAACGTCTGCAGACAGGAACAGCCCTGCCAATACCAGTAATACTTTGATCAAGACTTAAAGCTTCATAAAGCAGACTGCAAGTAAAGCCAATTGAAATAAAAACCTCTGCACCAAGGTTATAAATGTGAGCGAAGCCTGTAAAAGTGGAACTTACTGAGTGCAATACCTCACCTGATCAGCCTGGAGCCTAGTTTATAGAGCAGCTGGTGAAGGAGCCTCGTGGGACCGACCACACATGGCTGAAGACCATTCTAACTGGACTAATTTGATCAAAACTACCTTGTGAAAAAGACATTGAGAGAAAAGCTATCCCGTCAAAATGCAAGGTATATTTGGCGTTTGGGTTTATCATAAGGGGGCCATGCTGATTTGGCTGTGATGCCTCTCTCACCCACTCAAGTGAGTTATATTCCTTATTCTGCGGTTCGTAACAGTGAATAATATTGAGCGCCTTCCCACCTGTGTGTGTGTGCGCGTGCGTGCGTATGTAATTGCGTACGTGCGTGTGCATTGTGTGTGTGTGTGTGTGTGTGTCTATCTGTAAGTGTGTGTACATGTCTATGTGCGTATGTGTGTTTTAAAGGCAGGTTTGATTGAGGTGCACCAGTAAGCCATCTCACCAGCGGGCTCAAGAAAAGCAAGAGGGAGTGAGTTCAACACACAGTTGAGTGTCCAGAGATACATTAAATAATTGCCTTCTAGTCCACGGTAGGGATCTTAATAGCATCATTATGTTCAAAGTACAACGTTGCTCCAATAGCTGCATACCTCTCTAGACTGCAATCCGATGTGATCACGTCAACAGCATACCCCTCCTTGACAAGAGCTGTGAAATGTTTGAGAGGCATGGAGCCAGTGCGTTTGTTGACATGGAAATGCTTCCCTACTGTCTGTATGTCTGTCAACAGTGATAGGAAGGAGGACTAACGTCTATAAGAAAGATTATGGTACACATGAATTACATTTTGTAGAGATGTGGTTTTTCTATCATGTAGCTTTCCTACACACTGTGTGATTCATAAACTGTATGTATCACAGACACTCAGTGGCCCGTTTATGAGGTACACCACCCTGTTGACGAAAATGGTTATCTCCTACAGACAGTGAGTCACGTGGCCCTGGCTTGCTATATAAAGCAGGCAGACAGGCATCAAGCAATTCAGTTACTGTTATATTGAAAGTTAGAATGGGCAAAACGAGTGACATAAGCAACGTCGGTGCCAGTCATCTCAGAAACGCCTCCTGGGTATTTCATGCATGACAGTGTCTAGGGTGTACCGAGAATGGTGCGACAAACAAAAAACGTCCCGTCAGTGGCAGTCCTGTGGGCAAAAACAACTATTTGATGAGAGGTCGAAGGAGAATGGCAAGAATCGTGCAAGCTAACAGGCGGACCACAAACAGACAGGCAACGGCGCAGTACAACAGTGGTGTGTAGAACGGCATCTCAGAACGCACACCTCGTCGATCCTTGTCACGGATGGGCTATTACAGCAGACAACAACACCGGGTTCCACTCAGCTAAAAGAAGAGAAGAAGAAGCGGCTCCAGTGAACACGCGATCACCAACACTGGACCATTGAGGAGTGTAAAAACATTGCCTGGTCCGGTTCCTGTTGCATCACGCTGATGGCAGAGTCAGGATTTGACATAATCAGCATGAGTCCATGGCCCCATCCTGCCTGGTGTCAATGGTACAGTCTGGTGGCGGTTGTGTAATGGTGTGGGGAAAGTTTTCCTGATATGTTAGGTCCCTTGATACCAATTGCGCAAGGTTTGAATGCCACACCTTTTAGAATCTATCCCCCAAATAATTTAGGCTGTTCTGGAGGGAAAGGAGGGTCCGACCCATTACTAGATGGATGTATCATATATATCATATCTTAATCATAAGCTTTCCAATCCTACCAATATCACAGAGAGCTCTGATTGTAATAAATCCAGTCAATTGCAATGTTCTGGAATTCTAGTTTACATATAGAAATTCAGTCCACACTTCAGGTTATGACTTCTTACTAATCAATATAGTACATCACTGATCAAGCATATAGTGAAATGTTAAGTCATGCAATCTCATTTGATGTCAAGGAATATATACATTAATGGACTACAAGATACAAGACTACAAGATTCACTAAAGGCATGTGAATACGCAAGCTATATTTGATAACGGACCAAACTTCTGGAAGACAAGACATTCTTGTATCCTATTGTGAAACAACGAGTACTCTTCTACAAAGGCTATATCCTGTTAGAATTGGTTCCATGTCGCAAAAATGCAATTTGTCATGGATTTAAGTTAGAAATGATGTGAAATCCTCCCGTGGAGATTGATAAGGCCCAATTGGCTATTGTCTCAGTACCTCAAGTGATTTTGAGGATATTTCCAGGGGAAAGGAGAAAGATTTTTTTTTTGTTAAAGCATTTCAAATTTTTCTAATACATAACACATTCTGCAAAAATCACACTTTTGGAAAATGGATCCAATTTAACAGCACTCCTTGAAGCCAGTGAGCAGAATGATCCACGGGAGCTTGTCGTGAGAAAGCATGATGATCCATTAATTGTCAATGCGCCGCGAGCAATGAATAACACCAGAGTTGTCTTAATGGAGGCAGGCAGGCCCAGAAACCATTTTCATCTGCCGCTGCCCTGAAGAAGACGAGGCTGTCTCCTTTGGTTGTCTAATAATGATCCATAGAGAAGACCCAGAGTTTAAGTAAACTAATTTTCTATCTTTGCAAATCCACATTCAGATCGAAGAGTTTTGGAGCTCATAAGAATCGGCAAATTAAAGAACAAATAAGCTGCTGAGATCGTTATTATGTTCTATATGGAGAAAGAACAATACTTGAACTGTTTACTTAACTACCAGCATGAATAACTTCCTTCGCTGACATCAATGTGGTTCATTCCAAATAAAAAGGGATAACTGATTAACATAGGCTACTGAGGTGTGAATCCTCTTAATAGATGATACGCCATATGACATTAACTGGTATACCCTAGACTTATATAACTTGGCCTGATGTTTTCCACACCGATCACCTTTAGGGTGCGTCCCAAATGGCATACTATGCCCTAGTCAGTGCACTACTTTTGACCAAGGCTCATTAGGGCCCTGTAACGGCTGATTTCTTCCTCTTCCTCTGAAGAGGAGGTGTAGCAGGGATCGGACCAAAGCGCAGCGTGGTTAGTGTTCATCATGTTTAATAAAGACGATAAACGTGAACACTACAAAATACAAAACAACAAATGTGAAAAAAACGAAACAGTTCTGTCTGGTGCAGACACACGAAGACAGAAGACAACCACCCACAAAGCCCAACACAAAACAGGCCACCTAAATATGTTTCCCAATCAGAGACAATGTCTAATACCTGCCTCTGATTGAGAACCATATCAGGCCAAACATAGAAACGGGAAAACTAGACACACAACCTAGAATGCCCACTCAGCTCACATCCTGACCAACACTAAAACAAAGAAAACACAAAAGAACTATGGTCAGAACGTGACAGTACACCCCCCCCCCCCAAGGTGCGGACCCCGGCCGCAAAACCTGAACATATAGGGGGAGGTCTGGGTGGGCATCTGTCCGCGGTGGCGGCTCTGGCGCAGGTCGTGGACCCCACTCCACCATAGTCTTTGTCTGCTTTAGTGTCCTCCTAGGAACGGCGACCCTCGCCGCCGACCTAGGTTTGGCAACCCTACTAAATGGCCCAACTGGACTGAGGGGCAGCTCCGGACTGAGGGGCAACTCCGGACTGAGGGGCAACTCCGGACTGAGGGGCAACTCCGGACTGAGGGGCAACTCCGGACTGAGGGGCAACTCCGGACTGAGGGGCAACCGGACTGAGGGGCAACTCCGGACTGAGGGGCAACTCCGGACTGGCTGACGGCTCTGGCAGCCCCTGGCTGGCTGGCGGCTCTGGCAACTCCTGGCTGGCTGGCGGCTCTGGCAGCTCCTGGCTGGCTGGCGGCTCTGGCAGCTCCTGGCTGGCTGGCGGCTCTGGCAGCTCCTGGCTGGCTGGCGGCTCAGGACAGACTGGCGGCTCTAGCAGCCCAGGACAGACTGGCGGCTCTAGCAGCTCAGGACAGGCGGGAGACTCTAGCAGCTCTGGACAGGCAGGAGACTCTAGCAGCTCTGGACAGGCGGGAGACTCTAGCAGCTCTGGACAGGCGGGAGACTCTAGCAGCTCTGGACAGGCGGGAGACTCTAGCAGCTCTGGACAGGCGGGAGACTCTAGCAGCTCTGGACAGGCGGGAGACTCTAGCAGCTTTGGACAGGCGGGAGACTCTAGCAGCTCTGGACAGGCGGGAGACTCTAGCAGCTCTGGACAGGCGGGAGACTCTAGCAGCTCTGGACAGGCGGGAGACTCTAGCAGCTCTGGACAGGCGGGAGACTCTAGCAGCTCTGGACAGGCGGGAGACTCTAGCAGCTCTGGACAGGCGGGAGACTCTAGCAGCTTTGGACAGGCGGGAGACTCTAGCAGCTCTGGACAGGCGGGAGACTCTAGCAGCTCTGGACAGGCGGGAGGCTCTGGCAGCACTGGAGAGGAGGAAGGCTCTGGCAGCGCTGGACAGGCGGGAGACCCTGTAGGCAGAAGACGGAGAGACAGCCTGGTGTGGGGGGCTGCCACCGGAGGGCTGGTGCGTGGAGATGGCACTGGATAGACCGGACCATGCAGGTGCACTGGAGCTCTTGAGCACCGAGCCTGCCCAACATTACCTGGTTGAATGCTCCCGGTCGCCCTGCCAGTGCGGCGAGGTGGAATAGCCCGCACTGGGCTGTGCTGGTGAACTGGGGACACCATGCGTAAGGCTGGTGCCATGTATGCCGGCCCAAGGAGACACACTGGAGACCAGATGCGTAGAGCCGGCTTCATGGCACCTGGCTCGATGCCAACTCTAGCCCGGCCGATACGAGGAGCTGGAATGTACCGCACCGGGCTATGCACCCGCACCGGGGACACCGTGCGCACCACAGCATAACACGGTGCCTGCCCGGTCCCTCTCGCTCTCCGGTAAGCACGGGGAGTTGGTGCAGGTCTCCTACCTGGCTTCACCACACTCCCTGTGTGCCCCCCACTAAGAAAGTTTTGGGGCTGACTCTCGGGCTTCCAACAACGCCGCCGTGCTGCCTCCTCATACCAGCGCCTCTCTGCCTTCGCTGCCTCCAGGTCTGCTTTGGGGTGGCGATATTCCCCTGGCTGTGCCCAGGGTCCTTTTCTGTACAACTCGTCCTCACATGTCCATGAGTCTTGTGATGCTGGCCGCTGCCCGTTACCACGCCGCTTGGTCCGGTTGTGGTGGGTGGGTCTGCAAAGGCTGATTTCTTCCTCTGAAGCGTGGTTAGTGTTCATCATGTTTAATAAAGACGATAAACGTGAACACTACAAAATACAAAACAACAAATGTGAAGGAAAAAAAACAGTTCTGTCTGGTGCAGACACAAGACAACTACCCACAAAACCCAACACAAAACAGGCTACCTAAATATGGTTCCCAATCAGAGACAATGACTAACACCTGCCTCTGATTGAGAACCATATCAGACCAAACATAGAAACGGGAAAACTAGACACACAACATAGAATGCCAACTCAGCTCACGTCCTGACCAACACTAAAACAAAGAAAACACAAAAGAACTATGGTCAGAACGTGACAGGGCCGTTAAATTTTTTTTTTTTAACCTTTATTTAACTAGGCAAGTCAGTTAAGAACAAATTCTTATTTTCAACAACGGCCTAGGAACAGTGGGCCACTGACGGACAGCCACTGACGGACAGCCACTGACGGACAGCCACTGACGGACAGCCACTGACGGACAGCCACTGACGGACAGCCACTGACGGACAGCCACTGACAGACAGTCACTGACAGACAGCCACTGACAGACAGTCACTGACAGACAGCCACTGACGGACAGCCACTGACGGACAGCCACTGACAGACAGTCAGCCAGGAAGAAAATAAAGCATGTACACCAGCAGCTCTTTCCTTCTCCTCATCTATTCAGAAGCTGCCAATGGGTTCTCATAGATATAAACCCTCTAATATTTAGTGTTTGATCCTACAAACAAGACTTAGCAATACAGTGACATCTGCAACCTTGGTATTTTACCATCCCCACGCCCTAAGGTTAAGGTGACATCAAATGTACAGGACGTGAATGCCTTATCTGTCCTAAACCCGGTGTGCATTACATTCACCAAGTTATTCAAGGATGGCAATACATAAGACTATCTGTAGTGTGGCAGACATCATTTCATTTCTATCAGTAACTTGGTCTAATTAAAAGCCATCATTCCTGCTAGATATTTACCTTACTGCTACCTGAAGCGATTGATTTTTATTTTCTTGAATATGGGATGGAGTCAATGAATTATGCATGGACGTTAGTGTCTTATCTTTAACAGTGACAAACAACGTTGCTGTGATTTGAATATTCCAAGTTGTATGCAAGGCCTTATTAGCAAAACAGACACACATCCTGTGAAAGACAGGGCTCATTTTCATCGGGATTGTTGGCTAGTTCTGCATTTACTGCTGTTATTTGCAAAATGTTACTATATTTCTAAATATACTGAATCAACAAATGTCCTATACAAGTAATCTTATGGTATTATATTTTATTGGAGCGCATTGACTTGGCTAATGAGACCTGTGAACTGGAAAAATAGGATTCAAATAACATTTAGTTGTGTAGTTAAGTGCTACACGATCTGAAGCGACAGTAGTCAGCGCCATCATTGAGGTTCACCTAACTTTTTGTTTATCTTCTTATTTTTTATGTTCACTAACATAAAACATCTGCAACAATAAATTAAAAAGGTTAGAGTGATCACAAAACCTTTTGCAAGGCTGGTGGTATTTAAGGCTTTGGTATAGCGGCTATCTTTACTGTGGTAAAGGGAACACAGAGGCATTGTGTTCATAATGCACATGAAAGCTGGAGGTCTGTAGATTTAATGGGTTTACCTGTTCAGTATAATCCTAACTGAAAACTGTTTCTACCTCTGGACGCGTAACACATTCTTAGCCTTATCTGAATTTAGCTTTGGGTGAAAAGAGGGCATTCAAAAGGACTATGAATGCTAAGGGACTGAAAGGCTGGAATGACATTCAACTCCATAGTGTATAGTAGGCTATCTCACATAGACTAAGGGACGGCTAAATCATATCAAGCTCACCATTGCTTGGTTGGATCCTACATAGTAAATGGGCACGAGCATTAATACACGTTGTGCAATTTCATGAATTTTATCAAACGGGGTTCATGCTTTCTCAGTCTTATATTTTAGTGGTTTGTCATGAATATTAACTAAGTAAAAGAACTAGCTGCCATAGACAGGGAGAGAGAAAAGCTGTCCTTTAAATAGCCTATGATGAATTGTAAATCTCCCACAATTAAAGCTCGAGCGATGATAATTGGTCTGGTCATTCAGAGAGATATTAACAACTTTTGGTAGTGTAACTATTGTATAGGAATGTATAAAAAATGTTCAACCATGGTTGTGAGTAAACAGTAACCATTGTAAACAGTTTTATCCACTTTGCTGTCACATAAAGGCATAGGTTACTTATAAAATGTTTAACTCTATGTGTCTGAAAGCATGTCTATTGTCCAATTCAACACAACCTGTGGAGGGTATATTCTTCAAATATCCTTGTCAAAAAAGGAAAAAGGAAATGGTAATACAAAGAAAAGAGAAAAACATACACATGGCACTCAAATACACACTTGAGTATTTTACACAACCTTACTGCCCTGAATGACAAAACATAAGCATGATCAGTTGATCCTGCCACTCACCAAAAGCTGTATAGAACTCGTCCTTTGCTAGGTGCTCGTCGTCGTTGATGTCGTTGTATTTGAGAAGGTCAAACAGGGTGCACTCAGAGACCTCCTTGAACAGACCTTCCTGCTTGATGACCTGCAACAGAAAAATACATTGAGACGTGGGCAAGTAAGTAACTTATAGTTAAAGCTCATTCTAGACCTGGGCAAGTAGGTAACTTACAGTTAAAGTTAAGTCTAGGCCTTGACTAATATGTAACTTACAGTTAAAGCTAAGTCTAGACCTGGTCTAGTATGGAAGTTACAGTTAAAGCTAAGTCTAGACAGTAAGTCTAAGTCTGGTATTTTGGCATCTGGGGTTTGCTTTTTTCTTGTACCTTTTCCCCCCCATCTCCATTTTTTGGTGCTGAAACCCGGGAACCAAGCATGGAACTTGGATTTCTAATGTTACAGCATAGAGCATGCAATGTAACGCGATCAATTCTCTTTCTAAGTATGTGGTTTCTAACCTAAACTCAATTTCACATTTAAGTTTGACCTTGATTGTCTATTGATCTCTTATTTCTGGAAGTAAATATGCTGAGGAAACCTTTTTTCAGGGTGCAAAGACCTGTTATGTTTTATATAAGGTTTGAAATAAATCACATCTCGGGGCGACATTCACTCATCGATCATTCTAGATCAGCTGTCATAAAGCTTGACAAAATGTATTTTTCCCTGCAGCGTTTTGGCTATGCTTTCTGAACACTTATTGAACTAAAGGTGTAAGCTATGTAGAATGATCACAATTTGTTTGACGATTGAACCTCATTAGTTACATTTGAAAATGTTCTTTAAGCCATCTGTGTATGATAATGCACTAGAAATGTATTGAGCTCTGTCACTTCACAGTGCATTACAAGCATTCATAAAAGTCTATGTCTCCTTTTAGAAAATCTATAACAATACTTGAATGGCAATTGTATGCATTCATAATGCATTACCTAGGCACAATTGGTTCAGAGAAAGTATTATCAAAAAACATGGTATTCCAAAGTATTCTCTGCCTTCCTGATTGGCCCCATGGCAGATGGTTTGATTAAGGGAGATGGTTATATCAAAGTGGCTGTGTGTCACCCTAGTCTTTGATGATTCTCACACCATCTTTTAAATGTTTTATGTCCCGGCCTGAAATCAAACCATCTTTCCCATGCTCTGTAGTTGATGTTCTGGTTGGATGTACTGGCAGAATCGACCCATCTGATTGCAACAACATAAAGAAGGGGATCAGTGTCTGAAGATTGTGTGGAGGGAGGGAGTGCACCACCCCCTCCACCCAGACATGCACACACACACAAGCATGGAAGTACACACACACACATACCCACACATAAACACACACCATGCCAAGCCTGAACCTTTTAACTAAACTAACAAAATGACACGCATTATGTTAGAGAAACAGCTGTAACGTGTGTTCGGAATGCAGCCACAGTCCGTGTCAAATTAACACCCCATTTACAGAGGCGACGGGACATTAGACGGTCAGTCAAATGTAACACCTCTTTTACAATGAACAATTACACAAATAGCAGACTCGTAAACGAGGTCTGAAATTATCGGTCACATCAACTTTGTATAATTTAACATGGCAAGAGTGAAGAGCGAGGAAATTAGTTATTTTACTGATTGAATTCTCGGCCATAAGTGACCTCTGTGATGTGACATAGATTAAGGTCAACTGTGTCAACGTCTGAGATTCAGAATGAATGACTGCGGTGTGCTTTTGTAAACAAGACATTAAAAACTTTGCCTTAAAATAGCTACAACACGTTTGTACTGTATACCGTATGTACTGTGTGTCAACATCACCATATGCCTCAAGGATTAAGAGAGACTGTAGCATTTTCCTGTGAGGAATGCTTTAAAACCAACATGGCGTTACTCAATCTGTACAGTGGATGTTTATGGACAGACTGACATTCAAACACTTGGATAGACGATGGCTCATAGCTTGGTGTCTAGCCCTCAATGTCATCTGTAGTTTAATACCTTTGGTATCTATGGTTACTACCTAAAGCAACTTTCCAATGTGTCAACGGGGCATATTTGCATATTCAAAGAAAGCCTAACACTTTATTTCACCCACTTTGCATTGATTTGTGCTCTCATCTCTGAGCTGAAAGCCTCGCTGTTATGTAAAAAAAATGCAAATGATATGAAAATATAGTTTAATAATATCAGAGCTGTTGGCAGTAATCAAATGGGGCACTTTGTATAAAAAAAGTGAATGCATAAGAATATGAATCAAGCTAGTTTCCTCTCTCACATCATTCCAAAAGAGACTGGCGGAATCAGAGTGCCGCTGGATATATTAGTATGAAACTGACCTGAGAGCAGTTTAAAGGCTATTTAAACCAGTAGTAGTTGCCTACCTATTCATTATTTAAATGCATGGCATATAAACTAGTCCTCAGGTACTGTGAGACATGTATTTATTATGCGTAAAATGTCTTCTTTTCTCACGAAAGCATCTCAAATCTCCCTTTTCAACCACGCTTTCTGGCAACAACAGTCAAAGCCAGCATTCTCCCTTGAGCGGAAAGTTCCTTTGACTTGGATTATTATATTTCGAAAGATTTAACGGCAACTCTTTGCACCTCGCTTTACGAATTAAAGACCAAATGAACAGAATAACATAGAAAATAATGCTGAGGGCATGAAGATGGCTCATAGTAAACTCCTAGTATAGTAAACACAATGTTTAGGTTCTGTTTGTTTAAGATTTTCAATTCAGGGAAGGTGCGATGGCATGGCTACTGACATATAGGAAAGACATTTACTGTGGATTTATAGTCTACCCTCATGTCCACACTTGTGACAGTTCACTACTCCTTGGTGTGTAGCAAACACAATGTTGGGATGTTGTTGGTTTTCCCTTTTCTTTGAAGCACTTATTGACATCCAAGTCCCACCCTCATCTCCTCACCTGTGATAGTTCACTACTGTCTACTCTCCTGCTACCATCGGCGTCGAAGCGCTTAAACACAACATCGACCAGTTTCTTCCTGGTGGCCATGTTATTTTTATGGCTTCCCTGGTTGCCGGTTGCCATGTATCTCTGGTCATACATGTCCAGAATCTTGGTCTTCAGCCTCTTGTAGTCACTCAGTCTGCAGTTGTCATCTGAGGAACAACAACAAGAGAGAATAAGTTAGTGTCTACAATTTCTGAATCATGTAAGACACATATTAAGTCAATGGGCACACCTGTGTGCTAATGAGTCTCTGTTAATGCAGAATATTAAGGTAAAAGCTTTCATGAAAGGAGCTGTTTGAGTTAGAAATGTCAGTTGTGTCACTTCATATGTAAACCACCCAGTACATTATGCAAACAGGACACTGTAATTCAAATGTCAGTTATGTCACTTCATATGTAAACAACCAAGTACATTATGCAAACAGTACACTGTAATTCAAACGTCAGTTGTGTCACTTCATATGTAAACCACCCAGTACATTATGCAAACAGGACACTGTAATTCAAATGTCAGTTATGTCACTTCATATGTAAACAACCAAGTACATTATGCAAACAGTACACTGTAATTCAAACGTCAGTTGTGTCACTTCATATGTAAACCACCCAGTACATTATGCAAACAGGACACTGTAATTCAAATGTCAGATGCCTTGTTTTCCACATAATATGTAAAAAGAATGACATGTGAGGCAGAATGTTTTCCTTCTTATTTTGGTCTCTGCCAAGGGAGTGTTATTAAGCTCTTAACTTTACCATATGTACGATATCAATTAATTATGTTAATATTCTGATCAAAAGCATTGGCATTCAAATCATAAAAGCAACAACCTCACATGACCAACTCTATTTAGATTTTGTCAAACCTACCTGACATATTTAACCTAACTGTCAAAAACCCACCAGTGAATACCTAACACTCATTAAACTTCATCCTGGAATACACTGTTTTCTGTATTGCATGTTCAGGGGGGGAGGGGTGCATCAGCATTGTCAGTGTGCTAAATGGCAATGCTTTGTTTGACTGCTTTCCCTAAGATAACATGAACAATGACTTCAAACTTACAGCATTGCACCTCCAAAAAAGCCACATCAACGTCAACAGAAAGCCATCGATGAGCGAAATCATTGCTCAATGTCAAACACCAACTCTGACAGTAGGAGGAAAGCTTATGATTTGTATTTGCAATGCACCATCAAAGCAGACTTGTCAAAAGAGTCAACTACAATAAATATTTAGCATAGAAGACTTGAGAGCAAAAAATAATGACTGGAACTTGTTGTTCCAACACATGACATATAGTAAAACGTATTTTCTTGTATGTAAAGAAGTGTCACTCTCATAATGACTGTTCCATTGGCTGCTGTCAATTACGAAACACCTGAATAGACATTGCTTTCATCCAATCCAAAAAGAAAATACTAAAGTATGAAAGAAAGTTTCAGGGAATGTTTTGAGTTACTTTAGACAAGTGTTCTCAAAAGTGGCGTAACACATTCAGTGACAGACAGTCATCCCAAAGCTGGAGCCTTCATAGACACAGCCTCTCCAGGACTGTGGCATCACCTGTTACAGTGTGTGACTGTGCACCATTTGACCGCCAAGCGCCGCACATCATGAAATTGCCTTATTTTTGACAAGCCTTGGTGATAGAAAAGCTGTCGTCCTCAGAAATGGCCGAATGAATAAAAGATAAATGGCTGCTAGCCCTAGCCCAGGGGATATGAAGGTCAGTGTCATCAAAAGCCCTGGGCACAGACAGACAGACAGACAGACTCACTCTCTTTTTATATAATACAAAACACACACAGGTACAGACATTAGTGAATATTCATTAAAGGGATTCTTCAGTATTTTGGCAATGAGGCCCTTTATCTACTTCCACAGAGTCAGAGGGACTTCTAAAATGCAGTTTGAAGGAAATTGCTATCTTGTGTTGGCGCAATGTCTATGGGTATCTGCTTGCAAGGACTTCCAATCATTGCGCTAATGCTAGTTAGCATTGGCTCTTCCTCCTCATTAACAGCCATGGTAGCAAATAAAAAACTAAACTAAAAATATATACTGAATGGGAAAATGTGCTACTTTTCAACCTTATATTCATTATCTCCACCACCATACCAGTGACTACATATGTGAAAACAGCGTGTTTAACATCTGTGTTTAAAAATATAAGAAGTTCCTAAAAAATGTCACCGCAAATCTCGTAAGCTGTGAAGGAATACCCATACTAACACACTGTATATTACATACTTAATGAGTATATACTACATACTATATCCTAGTAGTTCATTTTAGAATACCGTAAACAAACAGTATCCTTTCAGTTGAGCGTACTAGCTCTTCGTCAGTCTACCTGAAGTTGATGCTGTTGCTATGCAACCTCTTGCTAGTTAGTTAGCATAACAAATTATTAGTTAGACATTTTACAACATCGGGTGTGTTCCTAAATTCAATCTGGAGTGCCAGAGTGTGCTCTGTCAAATCAGAGCATTGTCAGATTGTTTGTTTGTAAATTAGGAGCATTTCACTCTCGGAGCGCACACTGGACGCTCAGGCTGAGGAGTAGGGTTGATTTGAGCATTCTGACCTTACAACGGCAGTCAAGCATCTAAGTTAACGTTGGCTAGCTTGCTAGCTACTTCCAGACACAAATGAGGCCACTCTGACCATTTTACTCGCCCTTGCACAACTGGTTTGGCAGTTTTCATGTTATCCAGAGCATTGCTAACTGTACTGTAACTGTGCTGATGGCACCAATTTAATGACGCTTTTTTGCCAACATTTAATGACACTGGCCATATTCAACGGGTGTTGGGGAGCTCATAAAATCCTTATTCTCTGCTGTGGTACACTCAGACGAGAGTGATGTGAAATTAGAGTAGATAGCCATAACAAATGTCCATTGAGAACGCACAACGACTATACCATTAAGCTAAGCTAAATTGGACAGGAATAATCAAGTCAATAAACATTGGGTAGTTGGTTAGATAGCCTATAGTTAATACACTGGAAAGTTTGATGTATAAATAGCCAACTAACGTTAGGTAACGTAAACTCGTACATCGCCTTGGTCCGTACAATTGCCCTTATTTTAGCGCCCCAAAAACGTAATACTTCCAGATCAAATGTAATGTCAATACCATTGTAAAGCACAATTTCTCCCTTTTCCAACAGAATCAATTACATGACTGCCCATTTTTGCATAATTCAAGCAGGCAATGAGCCCCATCAGGTCTTTTTTTAATTGGCGGGTGGGGAAGCTAAACTAATGTGTGATAGTGAGAAGGAGAGATGTTGTGTGGGAAAATTGCTTTTTTTAACTCGATCTGTCCAACTTTTCACCTTATCGCCTCTAAAATGTAAATAAAACACTATAAAGAGTTTATATAATGTGTCATTACATACCTATTTGAAGGTTTGTGTCGAATTTGAATCGGGTTTTTAGGGCGGTGCTAAAGTGATCATAGATGTAAACAGCAGCTTTGAGAATGATGATCGCATGCAATGATGACGCAAAAAAATGACTAGGCATTCCCCCTTACCCCCGTCACTGTCCATTTCTTGTTTTTAAAGGATGAGAGAAGTGCTACACCTGGTGGAGAGAGATTGTAAGACAGAAATAGTTGCTTTATGCGTACTGTACGTCAAGATGTAACGGAGGGTCCATTTTTTCAACTTTTCTCCAATACTATAGAGCCATTACCATGTCGATTGAATAGAAACCTAGTTCACACCCCCGATTTTGAAGTCAACACAGTCACTACAGCCCCATTAGTTTTCTTTGTAGCCTCGTTTGAATGTTGCGGTTGTGCACATTTGTATGGAATGGGGTGAGTTTACGTTAGCTAGCTAACAACATACCGGTACATACTGCTGTAAAGATATGCTATCTGGTTCGTAAGGACAGTGTAGCTAACAATTTGTCAGCCAATACAACGTGTAAGTTAACTTATTTGAAAAGTCATAACTTTATTACATTGCTCAACATTTTCTTAACATTTGTCATAATTAGTTAAAGCAATGCATTTGTAACTGCTCTCGTTGTACTTCGGCTGCATATTTTCAGCCATTTTCTTCAAATCTGAAAACAATGTGAAGCCACGTCCATTTCCTGAAGAATTGCATTATGGGCCCTAAAGTACAGAAATAGTGTCCTCTGTGTGTATACTTCATATTTTTGTGAATTTAGTATAACATCCAGGAACTTTTGGCATACTAACTATAGTTGAAGTCGGAAATTTACATACACTTAGGTTGGAGTCATTAAAACTAATTTTACATCCACTCCACACATTTCTTGTTAACAAACTATAGTTTTGGCAAGTCGGTCAGGACATCTACTTTGTGCATGACACAAGTAATTTTTTCAACAATTGTTTACAGACAAATGATTGAATTTATAATTCACTGTATTACAATTCCAGTGGGTCAGAAGTTTACATACACTAAGTTGACTGCCTTTAAACAGCTTGGAAAATTCCATAAAATTATGTCATGGTTTTAGAAGCTCCTGATTGGCTAATTGACATAATTTGAGTCAATAGGAGGTGTAACTGTGGATGTATTACAAGGACTACCTTCAAACTCAGTGCCTCTTTGCTTTACATCATGGGAAAATCAAAAGAAATCAGCCAAGATCTTGGAAAAACTATTGTAGACCTCCATAAGTCTGGTTCATCCTTGGGAGCAATTTCCAAATGCCTGAAGGTACCACGTTCATCTGTACAAACAATAGTACACAAGTATAAACACCATGGGACCACGCAGCCATCATACCGCTCAGGTAGGAGATGCGTTCTGTCTCCTAGAGATGAACGTACTTTGGTGCGAAAAGTGCAAATCAATTCCAGAACAATTCCATTTGGATATTTTTTAAATGTGTACTTTTTTTTGTCAAACCTACCTGACATATTTAACCTAACTGTCAAAAACCCACCAGTGAATACCTAACACTCATTAAACTTCATCCTGGAATACACTGTTTTCTGTATTGCATGTTCAGGGGGGGAGGGGTGCATCAGCATTGTCAGTGTGCTAAATGGCAATGATTTGTATGACTGCTTTCCCTAAGATACCATGAACAATGACTTCAAACTTACAGCATTGCACCACCAAAAAAGCCATGGTATACTACACCAAACACCAACTCTGACAGTAGGAGGAAAGCTTATGATTTGTATTTGCAATGCACCATCAAACCAGACTCGTCAAAAGAGTCAACTACAATAAATATTTAGCATAGAAGAGTTGCGAGCAAAAAATAATGACTGGAACTTGTTGTTCCAACACATGACATATAGTAAAACGTATTTTCTTGTATGTAGAGAAGTGTCACTCTCATAATGACTGTTCCATTGGCTGTTGTCAATTACGAAACACCTGAATAGACATTGCTTTCATCCAATCCAAAAAGAAAATGCTAAAGTATGAAAGAAAGTTTCAGGGAATGTTTTGAGTTACTTTAGACAAGTGTTCTCAACAGCAAAGGACAACAGCAGCAAAGGACCTTGTGAGAATGCTGGAGGAAATAGGTATAAAAGTATCTATATCCACAGCAAAACGGGTCCTACATCGACATAACCTGAAAGGCCGCTCAGCAAGGAAGAAGCCACTGCTCCAAAACCGCCATAAAAAAGCCAGAATACGGTTTGCAACTGCACATGGGGGCAAAGATTGTACTTTTTGGAGATATGTCCTCTGGTCTGATGAAACAAAAATAGAATTGTTTGGCCATAATGACCATCTTATATTTGGAGGGAAAAGGTGGAGGCTTGCAAGCCGAAGAACACCATCCCAAATGTGAAGCAGGCGGGTGGCAGCATCAAGTTATGGGGTGCTTTGCTGCAGGAGGGACTGGTGTACTTCACAAAATAGATAGCATCATGACGAGGTAAAATTATGTGGATGTATTGAAGCAACATCTCAAGACATCAGTCAGGAAGTTAAAGCTTGGTCGCAAATGGGTCTTCCAAATGTACAATGACCCCAAGCATACTTCCAAAGTTGTGGCAAAATGACTTAAGGACAACAAAGTCAAAGTATTGGAGTGGCCATCACAAGCCCTGACCTCAATCCCATAGAAAATGTGTGGGCAGAACTGAAAAAGCGTGTGCGAGCAAGGAGGTCACAAACCTGTTTCAGTTACTCCAGCTCTGTCAGGAGGAATGGGCCAAAATTCACCCAACTTATTGTGGGAAGCTTGTGGAAGGCTACCCAAAACATTTGACCCAAGTTAAACCATTTAAAGGCAATGCTACCAAATTCTAATTGAGTGTATGTAAACTTCTGACCCACTGGGAATGTGACGAAAGGAATAAAAGCTGAAATAAATCATTCTCTCTACTATTATTCTGACATTTCACATTCTTAAAATAAAGTGGTGATCCTAACTGACCTAAAACAGGGAGTTTTTCCTAGGATTAAATGTCAGGAATTGTGAAAAACTGAGTTTAAATGTATTTGGCTAAGGTGTATGTAAACTTCTGACTTCAACTGTAGTGCCCTAGCTAGGTTATCCGTGTGTATTACCCCAAAAATGTTTATTAAAGTGTATTTTGCCCCAGCTATATTGTCTAGTGCCCCATCTATGTAACTGTAGTGTCTAGTGCCCCAGCAATGTTATCGAAGTGTCTAGTGCCCTAGCTATGTTATCGTATCTAGTGCCCCAGCTATGTTATTCTATTGTCTGGTGCCCCAGCTATGTTATTATCATATCTAGTGCCTCAGCTATGTTATTCTAGTGTCAAGTGCCCTAGCTATGTTATTCCAGTGTCTAGTGCCCCAGATATGTTATTATAGTGTCTCGTGCCCCAGCTATATTGTCCAGTAACCTAGTTATTGTGTTATAGTGTGTAGTGCCTTATCTATGTTATTATAGTGTTTAGTGCCTATAATAACATAGCTAAGACTCTTGACACAGCGCAATATTGGACTCATCTGGACTCCTTCACTTTGTTGATTTCCTCCTCTATATCTGTCTGTTCCTCATTTTGTTCCCCATGTCAACATTAATGCCGTTTTGTTCCCCTGTCCAGATGCTGTACATGTTTTATTTCTTGTCCGTTATTTATTAAATGTTCACTCACAGTACTTGCTTCTCGTCTCCCAGCGTCTGTCCTTACACTATGTTATTCTAGTGTCCATTGCCCCAGCTATGTTGTTCAAGTATCTAGTGCCCCAGTTATGGTAATATAGTGTCTAGTGCCCCAGCCATGTTCTTCTAGTGCCCCAGCTATGTTGTCTAATGCCCCAGTTATTGTATTATATTGTTTAGTGCCCCAGCTGTGTTGTCTAATGCCCCAGCTATGTTATTTTAGTGTCTAGTGCCCCAGCTATGTTATTTCAGTGTCTAGTGCCCAAGCTATGTTATTGTAGTGTCTATTGCCCCAGATATATTACTATAGCGTCTAGTGCTCCAGCTATGTTATTCTAGTGTCTAGTTTAGCATCAATGTTATTCTAGTGTCTAGTTCCCCAGATATGTTGTCTAGTGCCCCAGCTATGTTATTCTAGTGTCTAGTGCCCCAGCTATGATATTATAGATTATAGTGTCTAGTGCCCCAGCTATGTTATTCTAGTGTCTAGTGCCCCAGCTATGTTATTATGGTGTCTAGTGCCACAGTTACGTTATTGTAGTGCCTAGTGCCCCAGTTATGTTACTATGCTGTCTAGTGCCCCAGCTATGCTGTCTAGTGCCAGCAGATCCACAGATGATGCAATCTCAATCACACTCCACACTGCTCTTCCCTACATGGACAGAAGGAACAGCTATGCCAGAGACCTGGCAGTGTGGTTCCAGGACAACAATGTGAGCAAGACAAAGGAACAGATCATGGATGACAGAAAAAGGAGGGCCGAACATGCCCCCATTCACATCGATGGGGCTGTAGTGGAGTGGGTTGAGAGTTTGGTGTCCACATCACCAACAAACGATCATGGTCCAACAATACAGTCGTGAAGAGGGCACAACAATGCCTTAACCCCCTCAAGATTTTCAAAAGATTTGTGATGGATCCCTAGATCCTCAAAAAGTTCGACATCTGCACCATCGAGAGCATCATGACCAGTTGCATCACCACCTGGTATGACAACTGCTCGGCATCAGACCGTAGGTGCTACAGAAGTTAGTGCGTACAGCCCAGTACATAGAGCCTCTTCACCCTCAGGAGGCTAAAGAAATGTGGCTTGTCACCTAAAACCCTCACAAACCTTTACAGATGCACAATTGAAAGCATTCTGTCAGCTGTATCACTGCTTGGTACAGCAACTACACCGCCCGCAACCGCAAGGCTCTCCAGTGGGTGGTGCATTCTGCCCAATGCATTACCAGGGGCAAACTACCCACCCCCCAGGAGACCTACAGCACCCGATGTCACAGGAAGGCCAAAAAGATAATCAAGGACATAAACCACCCGAGCCACTGCCAGTTCACCCGGCTATCATCCAGAAGGTGAGGTCAGTACAGGTGCATCAAGGCTGGAACTTAGAGACAGAAGCTGTTTTCAATCTCGAGGCCATCAGACTCTTAAACAGCAATCACTAGCACATTAGAGGCTGCTGCCTATAGGCATAGACTAGAAATTACTGGCCACTTTAAGGAATGGAACACTAGTCACTTTAATAATGTTTACATATCTGGTTTTACTTATCTCATATGTAAACAAATATAACTTCACAGATCTTCATTGTAAAGGCTTTAAACACTTTTCCCCATGCTTGTTCAATGAACCATAAACAATTATTGAACATGCACCTGTGGAACGGTCGTTAAGACACTAACAGCTTCCGGCGCCGACAGAGATGGCCGCCTCGCTTCGCGTTCCTAGGAAACTATGCAGTTTTTTGTTTTTTTACGTGTTATTTCTTACACTAGTACCCCAGGTCATCTTAGGTTTCTTTACATACAGCCGACAAGAACTACTGAATATAAGATCAGCGTCAACTCACCATCAGTACGACCAAGAATATGTTTTTCGCGATGCGGATCCTGAGTTCTGCCTTACAACCAGTGTAACCGAGTGGATCACATGCAGCGACCAAAAAAAAAAAAAAAAAAAAACGAATCAGAAAAAGAGGGAAACGAAGCGGTCTTCTGGTCAGACTCCGGAGACGGGCACATCGTGCACCACTCCCCAGCATTCTTCTTGCCAATGTCCAGTCTCTTGACAACAAGGTTGATGAAATCCGAGCAAGGGTAGCATTCCAGAGGGACATCAGAGACTGTAACGTTCTCTGCTTCACGGAAACATGGCTAACTGGAGAGACGCAATCCGAAGCGGTGCAGCCAGCGGGTTTCTCCACGCATCGCGCCGACAGAAACAAACATCTCTCTGGTAAGAAGACGGGCGGGGGCGTATGCCTTATGGCCAACGTGACATGGTGTGATGAAGGAAACATACAGGAACTCAAATCCTTCTGTTCACCTGATTTAGAATTCCTCACAATCAAATGTAGACCGCATTATCTACCAAGAGAATTCTCTTCGATTATAATCACAGCTGTATATATCCCCCAAGCAGACACATCGATGGCTCTGAACGAACTTTATTTAACTCTCTGCAAACTGGAAACGATTTATCCGGAGGCTGCATTCATTGT
This sequence comes from Oncorhynchus tshawytscha, assembly GCF_018296145.1. Lineage (NCBI taxonomy): Eukaryota > Metazoa > Chordata > Actinopteri > Salmoniformes > Salmonidae > Oncorhynchus > Oncorhynchus tshawytscha. The sequence continues at coordinate 18,644,674 of NC_056449.1, forward strand.
AGCTGGGGATTTTAACAAGGCTAATCTGAAAACAAGACTCCCTAAATTTTATCAGCATATTGATTGCGCAACCAGGGGTGGAAAGACCCTGGATCATTGTTACTCTAACTTCCGCGACGCATATAAGGCCCTGCCCCGCCCCCTTTCGGAAAAGCTGACCACGACTCCATTTTGTTGATCCCTGCCTACAGACAGAAACTAAAACAAGAAGCTCCCACGCTGAGGTCTGTCCAACGCTGGTCCGACCAAGCTGACTCCACACTCCAAGACTGCTTCCATCACGTGGACTGGGAGATGTTTCGTATTGCGTCAGACAACAACATTGACGAATACGCTGATACGGTGTGCGAGTTCATTAGAACGTGCGTTGAAGATGTCGTTCCCATAGCAACGATTAAAACATTCCCTAACCAGAAACCGTGGATTGATGGCAGCATTCGTGTGAAACTGAAGGCACGAACCACTGCTTTTAATCAGGGCAAGGTGTCTGGTAACATGACTGAATACAAACAGTGCAGCTATTCCCTCCGCAAGGCTATCAAACAAGCTAAGCGCCAGTACAGAGACAAAGTAGAATCTCAATTCAACGGCTCAGACACAAGAGGTATGTGGCAGGGTCTACAGTCAATCACGGACTACAGGAAGAAACCCAGCCCAGTCACGGACCAGGATGTCTTGCTCCCAGGCAGACTAAATAACTTTTTGCCCGCTTTGAGGACAATACAGTGCCACTGACACGGCCTGCAACAGAATCATGCGGTCTCTCCTTCACTGCAGCCGAAGTGAGTAAGACATTTAAACGTGTTAACCCTCGCAAGGCTGCAGGCCCAGACGGCATCCCCAGCCGCGCCCTCAGAGCATGCGCAGACCAGCTGGCCGGTGTGTTTACGGACATATTCAACCAATCCCTATACCAGTCTGCTGTTCCCACATGCTTCAAGAGGGCCACCATTGTTCCTGTTCCCAAGAAAGCTAAGGTAACTGAGCTAAACGACTACCGCCCCGTAGCACTCACATCCGTCATCATGAAGTGCTTTGAGAGACTAGTCAAGGACCATATCACCTCCACCCTACCTGACACCCTTGACCCACTCCAATTTGCTTACCGCCCAAATAGGTCCACAGACGATGCAATCTCAACCACACTGCACACTGCCCTAACCCATCTGGACAAGAGGAATACCTATGTGAGAATGCTGTTCATCGACTACAGCTCGGCATTCAACACCATAGTACCCTCCAAGCTCGTCATCAAGCTCGAGACCCTGGGTCTCGACCCCGCCCTGTGCAACTGGGTACTGGACTTCCTGACGGGCCGCCCCCAGGTGGTGAGGGTAGGCAACAACATCTCCTCCCCGCTGATCCTCAACACTGGGGCCCCACAAGGGTGCGTTCTGAGCCCCCTCCTGTACTCCCTGTTCACCCACGACTGCGTGGCCATGCACGCCTCCAACTCAATCATCAAGTTTGCGGACGACACAACAGTGGTAGGCTTGATTACCAACAACGACGAGACGGCCTACAGGGAGGAGGTGAGGGCCCTCGGAGTGTGGTGTCAGGAAAATAACCTCACACTCAACGTCAACAAAACTAAGGAGATGATTGTGGACTTCAGGAAACAGCAGAGGGAACACCCCCATCCACATCGATGGAACAGTAGTGGAGAGGGTAGCAAGTTTTAAGTTCCTCGGCATACACATCACAGACAAACTGAATTGGTCCACTCACACAGACAGCATCGTGAGGAAGGCGCAGCAGCGCCTCTTCAACCTCAGGAGGCTGAAGAAATTCGGCTTGTCACCAAAAGCACTCACAAACTTCTACAGATGCACAATCGAGAGCATCCTGGCGGGCTGTATCACCGCCTGGTATGGCAACTGCACCGCCCTCAACCGTAAGGCTCTCCAGAGGGTAGTGAGGTCTGCACAACGCATCACCGGGGCAAACTACCTGCCCTCCAGGACACCTACACCACCCGATGCTACAGGAAGGCCATAAAGATCATCAAGGACATCAACCACCCGAGCCACTGCCTGTTCACCCCGCTGTCATCCAGAAGGCGAGGTCAGTACAGGTGCATCAAAGCTGGGACCGAGAGACTGAAAAACAGCTTCTATCTCAAGGCCATCAGACTGTTAAACAGCCACCACTAACATTGAGTGGCTACTGCCAACACACTGTCAATGACACTGACTCTACTCCAGCCACTTTAATCATGGGAATTGATGGGAAATTATGTAAATATATCACTAGCCACTTTAAACAATGCTACCTTATATAATGTTACTTACCCTACATTGTTCATCTCATATGCATACGTTGATACTGTACTCTATATCATCGACTGCATCCTTATGTAATACATGTATCACTATCCACTAACTATGCCACTTGGTTTACATACTTATCTCATATGTATATACTGTACTCGATATCATCTACTGTATCTTGCCTATGCTGCTCTGTACCATCACTCATTCATATATCCTTATGTACATATTCTTTATCCCCTTACACTGTGTATAAGACAGTAGTTTTTTTTTGGAATTGTTAGTTAGATTACTTGCTCGTTATTACTGCATTGTCGGAACTAGAAGCACAAGCATTTCGCTACACTCGCATTAACATCTGCTAACCATGTGTATGTGACAAATAAAATTTGATTTGATTTGATTTGAGCTTATAGACGGTAGGCAATTAAGGTCACAGTTATGAAAACGTAAGACACTAAAAATGCTTTTCTACTGACTCTGAAAAACACCAAAATAAAGATGTCCAGGGTCCCTGCTCATCTGTGTGAACGTGTCTTAGGCATGCTGCAAGGAGGCATGAGGACTGCAGATTTGGCCAGGTCAATAAATTGTAATGTCCGTACTGTGAGATGCCTAAGACAGCACTACAGGGAGACGGGACAGACAGCTGATCGTCCTTGCAGTGGCAGACCACATGTAACAACACCTGCACAGGGTCGGTACATCCGAACATCACACCTGCGGGACAGGATGGCAACAACAACTGCCCGAGTTACAGCAGGAACGCACAATCCCTCCAACAGTGCTCAGACTGTCTGCAATAGACTGAGAGAGGCTGGACTAAGGGCTTGTAGGCCTGTTGTAAGGCAGGTCCTCACCAGACGTCACCGGCAACAACTTCGCCTATGGGCACAAACCCACTGATTTGGAGGTGGAAGGTCCGTCATGGTCTGAGGCGGTGTGTCACAGCATCATCGGCCTGAGCTCGTTGTCATTGCAGGCATTCTCAACACTGTGCGTTACAAGGAAGACATCCTCCTCCCTGATGTGGTACCCTTCCTGCAGGGTCATCCTGACATGACCCTCCAGCATGATAATGCCACCAGCCATACTTCTCGTTCTGTGCGTGATTTCATGCAAGACAGGAATGTCAGTGTTCTGCCATGGCCAGCGAAGAGCCCGGATCTCAATCCCATTGAGCACGTCTGGGACCGGTTGGATCAGAGGGTGAGGGCTAGAGCCATTCCCCCCAGAACTTGCATGTGCCTTGGTGGAAGAGTGGGGTAGCATCTCACAGTAAGAACTGGCAAATCTGGTGCAGTCCATGAGGAGGAGATGCACTGCAGTACTTAATGCAGCTGGTGGCCACACCAGATACTGACTGCTACTTTTGATTTTGACTCCCTTTGTTCAGGAACACATTATTCAATTTCTGTTAGTCATATGTCTGTGGAACTTGTTCAGTTTATGTCTCAGTTGTTGAATCTTGTTATGTTCATACAAATATGTACACGTTAAGTTTCTTGAAAATAAACGCAGTTGAAAGTGATAGGGCATTTCTTTTTTGCTGAGTTTATATACTGAACTCTGTACTATTCTACAGTATCATAGTCACTTAATGTTTACATACTTGGTATCACTCATCTCATATGTATATACTTTTTCTATTCTATTCTACAGTACCTCATTCACTTAAAAATGTTTACATGTCTTGCATTACTCATCTCATATGTATATACTGTTTTCTATATTATTCTACTGTATGTTAGTCTATTCCGCTCTGACATCGCTCGTCCATATGTATATAGTCTTAATTCATTCCCACGTAGATTTGTGAGTACTGTGTATATGTTGTGTAATTTGTTCGATATTTCTTGTTAGATATTACTGCACTGTCGGAGCTAAAAGCACAAGCATTTCGCTACAGCAGCAATAACATCTGCTAAACACATGTAGGTCCAAAAGGCTTGTTACCAGCTTCTACCCACAAGCCATAAGACTGCTGAACAATTAATCAAATGGCCTGCCAGACTATTTACATTGACCCCCCTTGTTTTTAACACTGCTGCTACTCGCTGTTTATTAGCTATGCATAGTAACTTTATTCCCATGAACATGTAGAAATGACCTCAACTAACTTGTACCCCTACACATTGACTTTGTACTCCTACATATACAGTTGAAGTCGGAAGTTTACATACACCTTAGCCAAATACATTTAACCTCTTAAAGCTAGGGGGCAGAATTTTCACTTTTGGATAAATAGTGTGCCCAATTTCAACTTCCTGCTACTCATGCCAAGAATATAAGATGTACATATTATTAATATATTTTGATAGAAAATACTCTGAAGTTTCTAAAACTGTTTGAATCATGTCTGTGAGTATATCAGAACTTATGTAGCAGGCAAAACCTTGAGGACTAACTATTCAGAATTTTATTTTTCCAACTCTCTGTTCCCTGTATTGTCTTTGCCATGGGATATTTCATAAGAACCTATTTTCAGTTCCTACCGCTTCCACTGGATGTCGCCAGTCTTTGGAATTTGGTTGAGGTTATTCCTTTGTGCAATGAAGAAGTAGGCCAACTCGGAACTGGGGACACTTTTGTGAGTTGCGCAAGACGTGAAAAGCAATGCTGGTTTGTTTTCTTTCCTGTATTGAATACAGATTGCCCCGTCTACAATTTCATCGATTATTAACGTTTAAAAAATACCTAACGTATTACAAAAGTAGTTTGAAATATTTTGGCAAAGTTTAAAATCCATCATCCTATATATAATCATATACATCATCCAATACATAATTCTATACATCATCCAATACATCATCCTATTTAGCATCATACAGTTGAAGTTAGAGGTTTACATATACCTTAGCCAAATACATTTAAACTCACTTTTTCACAATTCCTGACATTTAATCCTAGAAAAAATGCCGTGTTTTAGGTCAGTTAGGATCACCACTATATTTTAAGAACGTGAAATGTCAGAATAATAGTAGAGATAATTATTTATTTCAGCTTTTATTTCTTTCCTCACATTCCAAGTGGGTCAGAAGTTTACATACACTCAATTAGTATTTGGTAGCATTGCCTTTAAATGGTTTAACTTGAGTGAAACGTTTCGGGTAGCCTTCCACAAGCCTCCCACAATAAGTTGAGTGAATTTTGGCCCATTCCTCCAGACAGAGCTGGTGTAACTAGACAGGTTTGTAGTCCTCCTTGCCCACACATTTTCTATAGGATTGAGGTCAGGGCTTTGTGATGGCCACTCCAATACCTTGACTTTGTTGTCCTTAAGCCAATTTGCCACAACTTTGGAAGCATGCTTGGGGTCATTGTCCTTTTGGAAGATCCATTTGCAACTAAGCTTCAAATTCCTGACTGATGTCTTGAGATGTTGCTTCAATATATCCATGTAATTTTACTTTCTCATGATGCTATCTATTTTGTGAAGTGCACCAGTCCCTCCTGCAGCAAAGCACCCCCACAACATGATGCCGCCACCCCGTGCTTCACGGTTGGGATGGTGTTCATCGGCTTGCAAGCCTGCCCTTTTTCATCCAAACATAACAATGGTCACTATGGCCAAACAGTGCCTCTTTGTGCCTCTTTGTTTCATCAGACCAGAGGACAGTTCTCCAAAAAGTACGATCTTTGTCGTACTTCATTTTGGTTTTCCCATGATGTCAAACAAAGAGGCACTGAGTTTGAAGGTAGTCTTTGAAATACATCAACAGGTACACTTGACTCAAATTACATCATTTTCTGGAATTTTGAAAGCTGTTTAACTTTTTATGGCTGCAGGGGCAGTATTGAGTAGCTTGGATGAAAGGTGCCCATATCAAACGACCTGCTCCTCAGTCATAGTTGCGAATATTAGCATATTATTAGAAGTATTGGATATAAAACACTCTGAAGTTTCTAAAACTGTTTGAATTATGTCTGTGAGTAGAACATAACTCATATAGCAGGAAAAAACCTGAGAAATTCCACTTCCTCTTTTTTTTCTGGAGGTGGCAGATTTTAAACCAAGGTCTCATTGAAATTACAGCAAGATATGGACGAGTTTTCACTTCCTACGCCTTCCGCTAGATGTCAGCAGTCAATAGAACTTTGTCTGATGACTCTAATGTGAAGGGGGGTCGATTGACACAGGAAATAGTCACCACAGCCATGAGTGGACCACGCTTTCACCAGGCGCGTTCACAGACGTGCGATCCATCGCTCATCTGAAGTCATTCTAATTCTCAAGTTGGAACGTTATTCAAGATATATGTAAACAACATTCTAAAGATTGATTCAGTACATCGTTTGACATGTTTCTACTGACTGTTACGGAACTTTTGGACATTTCGTCACGTTATAGTGGACGCGCGTTGTGACTTTGGAATTGTTTACCAAACGCGCTAACCAAAGTAGCTAATTGGACATAAATGACGGACATTTTCGAACAAATCAAGCATTTATTGTGGACCTGGGATTTCGAGGACTGCATTCTGATGAAGTTCATCAAGCCAGCGCATGTCCAGGCCCGTCTGAAGTTTGCTAATGACCATCTGGATGATCCAGAGGAGGAATGGGAGAAGGTCATGTGGTCTGATGAGACAAAAATAGAGCTTTTTGGTCTAAACTCCACTCGCCGGGTTTGGAGGAAGAAGAAGGATGAGTACAGCCCCAAGAACACCATCTCAACCGTGAAGCATGGAGGTGGAAACATCATTCTTTGGGGTTGCTTTTCTGCAAAGGGGACAGGACGACTGCACCGTATTGAGAGGAGGATGGATGGGGCCATGTATCGTGAGATCTTGGCCAACAACCTCCTTCCCTCAGTAAGAGCATTGAAGATGGGTCGTGGCTGGGTCTTCCAGAATGACAACGACCCGAAAAACACAGCCAGGGCAACTAAGGAGTGGCTCCGTAAGAAGCATCTCAAGGTCCTGGAGTGGCCTAGCCAGTCTCCAGACCTGAACCCAACAAAAAATCTTTGGAGAGAGCTGAAAGTCCGTATTGCCCAGCGACAGCCCCGAAACCTGAAGGATCTGGAGATGGTCTTTTTGGAGGAGTGGGCCAAAATCCCTGCTGCAGTGTGTGCAAACCTGGTCAAGAACTACAGGAAACGTATGATCTCTGAAATTGCAAACAAAGGTTACTGTACCAAATTAAGTTCTGCTTTTCTGATGTATCAAATACTTCTGTCAGGCAATAAAATGCAAATGAATTACTTAAAAATCATACAATGTGATTTTCTGGATTTTTGTTTTAGATTCCGTCTCTCACAGTTGAAGTGTACCTATGATAAAAATGACAGACCTCCAAATGCTTTGTAAGTAGGAAAACCTGCAAAATCGGCAGTGTATCAAATACTTGTTCTCCCCACTGTATATATATATATTATTATATATAGTGACCCATTCATCGACCTGGCCAAGGCTTTCGACTTGGCCAGGCCAATCACCACATCCTCATCGGCAGACTCAACAGCCTTGGTTTCTCAAATGATTGCCTCGCCTGGTTCACCAACTACTTCTCAGACAGAGTTCAGTGTGTCAAATCGGAGGGCCTGTTGTCCGAACCTCTGGCAGTCTCTATGGGGGTGCCACAGGGTTCAATTCTTGGGCCGACTTTCTTCTCTGTATATATCAATGATGTCGCTCTTGCTGCTGGTGAGTCTCTGATCCACCTCTACGCAGACGACACCATTCTGTATACTTCTGGCCCTTCTTTGGACACTGTGTTAACAACCCTCCAGGCGAGCTTCAATGCCATACAACTCTCCTTCCGTGGCCTCCAACTGCTCTTAAATTCAAGTAAAACAAAATGTATGCTCTTCAACCGATTGCTGCCTGCACCTGCCCGCCCGTCCAGCATCACTACTCTGGACGGTTCTGACTTAGAATATGTGGACAATTACAAATACCTAGGTGTCTGGTTAGACTGTAAACTCTCCTGCCAGACTCACATAAAACATCTCCAATCCAAAGTTAAATCTAGAATTGGTTTCCTATTTCGTAACAAAGCATTCTTCACTCATGCTGCCAAACATACCCTCGTAAAACTGACCATCTTACCGATCCTCGACTTCGGTAATGTCATTTACAAAATAGCCTCCAACACCCTACTCAACAAATTGGATGCAGTCTATCACAGTGCCATCCGTTTTGTCACCAAAGCCCCATATACTACCCACCACTGCGACCTGTACGTTCTCTTTGGCTGGCCCGCGCTTCATACTCGTCGCCAAACCCACTGGCTCCAGGTCATCTACAAGACCCTGCTAGAGTCCCGCCTTATCTCTGCTCGCTGGTCACCACCCGTAGCACACGTTCCAGCAGGTATATCTCACTTGTCACCCCCAAAGCCAATTCCTCCTTTGGCCGCCTCTCCTTCCAGTTCTCTGTTGCCAATGACTGGAACGAACTACAAAAATCTCTGAAACTGGAAACACTTATCTCCCTCACTAGCTTTAAGCAGCAGCTGTCAGAGCAGCTCACAGATCTCTGCACCTGTACATAGCCCATCTATAAATATCCCAAACAACTACCTCTTCCCCTACTGTATTTATTTATTTATATTGCTCCTTTGCACCCAGTATTTCTGCTTTGCACACTCATCTACTGTCAAATCTACCATTCCAGTGTTTTAATTGCTATATTATATTTACTTCGCCACCATGGCCTATTTATTGCCTTTACCTCCCTTATCCCACCTCATTTGCTCATATTGTATATAGACTTATTTTTCTACTGTATTATTGACTGTATGTTTGTTTTACTCCATGTGTAACTCTGTGTTGTTATATGTGTCGAACTGCTTTGCTTTATCTTAGCCAGGTCGCAGTTGTAATGAGAACTTGTTCTCAACTTGCCTAGCTGATTAAATAAAGATAAAATAAAAATATATATATAAAAAAAAAACTGTTATTATACTGCCCCAGCTATGATATTCTAGTGTCTAGTGCCCCAGTTATGTTGTTATCGTGTCTTGTGCCACAGCTATGTTATTATAGTGTCTATTGCTCCAGCTATGTTGTCTAGTGCATCAGCTACAGTATGTTGTCTAGTGCACAAGTTATGTTGTCTAGTGCCCCAGCTATGATGTCTAGTGCCCGAGCTATGTTGTCTAGTACCCCAGCTATGATGTCTAGTGCACGAGCTATGTTGTCTAGTGCACAAGCTATGTTGTCTAGTGCCCCAGCTATGATGTCTAGTGCACAAGCTATGTTGTGTAGTGCACAAGCTATGTTGTCTAGTGCCCCAGCTATGATGTCTAGTGCCCGAGCTATGTTGTCTAGTGCCCCAGCTATGATGTCTAGTGCCCCAGCTATGATGTCTAGTGCCCGAGCTATGTTGTCTAGTGCCCCAGCTAGGATGTCTAGTGCCCCAGCTATGTTGGCTTGTGCCCCAGCTATGTTGTATAGTGCCCCAGCTATGTTGTCTAGTGCCCCAGCTATGTTGTCTAGTGCCCCAGCTATGTTGTCTAGTTCCCCAGCTCTGCTGTCTAGTGCCCCAGCTATGCTTTATAGTGCCCCAGCTATGTTGTCTAGTGCCCCGGCCATGCTTTCTAGTGCCCCAGCTATGTTGGCTAGTGCCCTAGCTATGTTGTCTAGTGCCCCAGCTATGCTTTATAGTGCCCCAGCTATGTTGTCTAGTGCATCAGCCATGCTTTCTAGTGCCCAGGCTATGTTGTCTAGTGCCCCAGCTATGTTGTCTAGGGCCCCAGCTATGCTTTATAGTGCCCCAGCTATGCTTTATAGTGCCCCAGCTATGTTGTCTAGTGCCCCAGCCATGCTTTCTAGTGCCCCAGCTATGTTGTCTCTTGCCCCAGCTCTGCTGTCTAGTGCCCCAGCTATGCTTTATAGTGCCCCAGCTATGTTGTCTAGTGCCCCAGCTATGCTTTATAGTGCCCCAGCTATGTTGTCTAGTGCCCCAGCTATGTTGTCTAGTGCCCCAGCTATGTTGTCTCTTGCCCCAGCTCTGCTGTCTAGTGCCCCAGCTATGCTTTCTAGTGCCCCAGCTATGTTGTCTAGTGCCCCAGCTATGCTTTATAGTGCCCCAGCTATGTTGTCTAGTGCCCCAGCCATGCTTTCTAGTGCCCCAGCTATGTTGTCTAGTGCCCCAGCTATGTTGTCTAGTGCCCCAGCCATGCTTTCTAGTGCCCCAGCTATGTTGTCTTTGCCCCAGCTCTGCTGTCTAGTGCCCCAGCTATGTTGTCTAGTGCCCCAGCTATGCTTTATAGTGCCCCAGCTATGTTGTCTAGTGCCCCAGTCATGCTTTCTAGTGCCCCAGCTATGTTGTCTAGTGCCCTAGCTATGTTGTCTAGTGCCCCAGCTATGCTTTATAGTGCCCCAGCTATGTTGTCTAGTGCCCCAGCCATGCTTTCTAGCGCCCTGCTATGTTGTCTAGTGCCCTAGCTATGTTGTCTAGTGCCCTAGCTATGTTGTCTAGTGCCCCAGCTATGCTTTATAGTGCCCCAGCTATGTTGTCTAGTGCCCCAGCCATGCTTTCTAGCGCCCCTGCTATGTTGTCTAGTGCCCTAGCTATGTTGTCTAGTGCCCTAGCTATGTTGTCTAGTGCCATAGCTATGTTGTCTAGTGCCATAGCTATGCTGTCTAGTGCCCTAGCTATGTTGTCTAGTGCCATAGCTATGTTGTCTAGTGCCATAGCTATGCTGTCTAGTGCCCTAGCTATGTTGTCTAGTGCCATAGCTATGTTGTCTAGTGCCCTAGCTATGCTGTCTAGTGCCCCAGCTATATTGTCTAGTGTCCCTGCTATGTTATCTAGTGCCCCAGCTATGTTGGCTTCTGCCCCAGCTATGTTGTCTAGTGCCCCAGCTATGTTGTCTAGTGCCCCAGCTATGTTGTCTAGTGCCCCAGCTATGCTTTATAGTGCCCCAGCTATGTTGTCTAGTGCCCCAGCCATGCTTTCTAGTGCCCCAGCTATGTTGTCTCTTGCCCCAGCTCTGCTGTCTAGTGCCCCAGCTATGCTTTATAGTGCCCCAGCTATGTTGTCTAGTGCCCCAGCTATGCTTTATAGTGCCCCAGCTATGTTGTCTAGTGCCCCAGCCATGCTTTCTAGCGCCCCTGCTATGTTGTCTAGTGCCCCAGCTATGTTGTCTAGTGCCCTAGCTATGTTGTCTAGTGCCCTAGCTATGTTGTCTAGTGCCCCAGCTATGTTATCTAGTGCCCCAGCTATGTTGTCTAGTGCCCAGCTATGTTGTCTAGTGCCCCAGCTATGTTGTCTAGTGCCCCAACTATGCTGTCTAGTGCCCCAGCTATGCTTTATAGTGCCCCAGCTATGTTGTCTCTTGCCCCAGCTCTGCTGTCTAGTGCCCCAGCTATGCTTTATAGTAACCCAGCTATGTTGTCTAGTGCCCCAGCTATGCTTTATAGTGCCCCAGCTATGTTGTCTAGTGCCCCAGCCATGCTTTCTAGTGCCCCAGCTATGTTGTCTAGTGCCCTAGCTATGTTGTCTAGTGCCCCAGCTATGTTGTCTAGTGCCCCAGCTATGTTGTCTAGTGCCCCAGCTATGTTGTCTAGTGCCCCAGCCATGCTTTCTAGTGCCCCAGCTATGTTGTCTCTTTCCCCAGCTCTGCTGTCTAGTGCCCCAGCTATGCTTTATAGTGCCCCAGCTATGTTGTCTAGTGCCCTAGCTATGCTTTCCAGTGCCCTAGCCATGCTTTCTAGTGCCCCAGCTATGTTGTCTAGTGCCCCAGCCATGCTTTCTAGTGCCCCAGCTAGGTTGTCTAGTGCCCTAGCTATGTTGTCTAGTGCCCCAGCCATGCTTTCTAGTGCCCCAGCTATGTTGTCTAGTGCCCCAGCCATGCTTTCTAGTGCCCCAGCCATGCTTTGTAGTGCCCCAGCTATGTTGTCTAGTGCCCTAGCTATGTTGTCTAGTGCCCTAGCTATGTTGTCTAGTGCCATAGCTATGTTGTCTAGTGCCCTAGCTATGTTGTCTAGTGCCCCAGCTATGTTGTCTAGTGCCCCAGCCATGCTTTCTAGTGCCCCAGCCATGCTTTGTAGTGCCCCAGCTATGTTGTCTAGTGCCCTAGCTATGTTGTCTAGTGCTCTAGCTATGTTGTCTAGTGCCCTAGCTATGTTGTCTAGTGCCCTAGCTATGTTGTCTAGTGCCCTAGCTATGTTGTCTAGTGCCCCAGCTATGTTGCTAGTGACCTAGCTATGTTTTGAGATGAGTGCCGTTGTTTACCCCTACATAATCCTTTGTGAAAAAATCAAGTGGCTTGAGAAATATATACCGTCTTGTACAGCAGCACTTTTTTGGTCTTTTTTATCTTTATCTTTACCTTTAACTACATTGTTGGAAAAGGACCCGTAAGCAAATGTTTCACTGTTAGTGTACACCTGTTGTTTACAAAGCATGTGACAAATACAATTGTATTTTATTTGTTCTCAATGGTTGTCTCGAACTCAAACACCCCTACATTCAACCAACTTGAACAACATCTGCAACCTTCAAGTCTTTGCTACAACAAGAATATAATAAAGTATATTTATTTCAATTTGAACCAAGGCTTTCTGAAACAGCTCTTCAGCAATGCACTCTGAACTGCAAAAAGACTCCTCTCAAGAGATTTAAATATGTTGTGATAGACCCATCAGCGAGTCGCTTTACCCCTGGAGTGCCTCTGTATAATGCAAGCTCTGTCAACATTGTTCATGACGGAAACGTATGACCGCTCCAAGAGACCCGAGAGACAGCATGTAAAGCAGTCGCCATGGATGATTGGCCCTCTTGATGGGGATTTTTTTCACCCCCGCCACAGACTCTCATTCAGGCTTTGTAACGCAGAGTGTGCAACCTTGGTTTTGAAAAAAGTATTCTGGTCACGGCGGGCCGATGTGACACTAAGTGGCTCGCTAAGCTCCACTGCGAGAGACCCGTTGCGTGTTATTAAATATAATGGACTGGTGAAATAATTAGCAGGTCAGCTCCCCCTTCGGGGATGAGAATATTTGGGCGAGCAGACGCACCCATATGCAACATATTGATTGCAAGCGGCTGACGGATACGATTTGGATCCTTCACCAACGTCATCAAGGAAGAACTGTTGATGGAAATGTGGAATACTGCAATCAAACAGAGAAATAGTTCTCAACACTTGGGGTCCTCATGTTGAATCATTGAATTATGCCTTGTGCAATGGCTTTGCTGCATGGTGAATCTGAAAGAAATCACTTCTCTTTATTCTGTCAAGTCATCTTTGTTTTTCATTCCCCCAATTATAGATAAGAAGAGGGCTCCAGTCAAGATGATAAGACGGAGAATAGATGTAATGTAATTGTGTCTGCTGTTAAGATCAATCCATTCTAATTAAATCCTCAGTTGCCTTTTTAGTTAAAGCTGTTACAGTTCTTTGGGGCAAAGATGATAGATGATCAAAGGAGGTCAGTTCAGGGCTTTTGTCTCTTGTTTCTTCATATGTTATTTGAAATGAATAAGTTAAGTCCTAGATTCTATCAGGTCAATCGTTCCGAAGATAGCCGAAATCGGTGAGCTGCTGCTCTTGTGATCATTGTCAGGAAGCCACACCCATGTTAGAAGGTTAGAGCGAGAAAGTGTAGGCTATATATAAATAATTATGCTCAAATAGAAAAATCGTTCAATAAAATGTTGATTTTTATCATCGTAGCCCTTTCCTGCAATCAAATGCCCTAGTGGCTTCATGGGTGGAACGTTAATAATATTTTTCATAATTCCATAATTATTATTTTTTTTTAAATGTTTTTCTTTTACAACAATCCAGTGATTCCATGTCAAACGGGTTTGTTATATTTCAGTCTTCTGTGATGTATATAAAGTGTAATATTGGGATGCAAACTCAAAATCAAATACATTTCAACTCTAGTTCTGACATGGTACAAATATAAGCCCATGGTACAGACATAAGCCCATAACCATGTGTGAGGTGTATAATTGACTGCCAAGAAACACTCCTGATTTAGACCACTGCAGTAAGAGTGTAGATTCCATCTCACATTCCAGTGTTCAAACTTGTAAACAAGACTGCATGGGATTTCTGTTAATGCAATTCCGTGCAGTCAGTGGCAATGCCCACTTTAGGTATAATGCCGGGAGCCACTTGTGGAATTGACAGCTTTTGCACAATTCCACCTCCGACACCTTCAAAACAACCACTATGCGAATTTTGGCTAAAGCGGATCTGATTGAATAGAACCCTCATTCATGTTATTCCAATTGACATGTTTGAGTCATCAATAAATCAATTAGTTCACATGTAGTCCATAATCAATTGTAATTGCATGTGATCAGTAACAACAATCCATGGATTACAGTGTACACTGCCTGCTTACATGCCTCTTTAGCCTGCTTCCACCATAACTGACACAAAAATATACATATACATATTTCAATTTGTACGTTAACAATTCAAATCTGGTCTAGGATCAACTCCCGCCACGGTCCATGTAATCTTGTTTATTGTGGTCTAAATGGTGAAACTGATCATAAAGCAGCACTCCTACTCTAGAACGTTATAGGAATAGGGGCCCTGGTCCTTCAGCGCCACCGTGTACACTCTTAGAAAAAAGGTGCTAGAACCTAAAAGGGTTCTTCGGCTGTCCCCATAGAATAACCCTTTGAAGAACCTTTATTTCCACAGAGGGTTCTACCTGGAACCAAAAAGGGTTCTCCTACGGTGACAGCAGAAGAACCCTTTTGGAACCCGTCTTTCTAAGAGTGTATGTTGGTTTTCATCCTCACCTAATGTGTGAAACCTATGCCTAATTAGTAACGTATAGATCAAGCTGTCAGCAGTACTATGGCCCTTGAGGACTGTGCCTTTGTAGCCTTGAATCCTTTCACCATTGTTTTGGAGCAAATCAATTTGGATTCTTCTATTATTCCAAAGTGTAAACAGGATATTGTGTATAAAGGGGAAAAACCATACATCAAACCGCCCCGGCATGACAACTCGGCTGCCCAAATCAGAGGTCACTGATTGCAATCTTAAATACCAACTAGAGGTGTCATTGGTGTAACACCTGACTGGATCAGAAATTGATCTCTGAGCAGCGGGCCACAAACTCTCCACAGCTGCTCTCCCGGGGACTGCAGCCGTAGTTGGCCCACTACCGATTTGCCGTTTTCTGAGACACAGTCATTGCATTGAATGAGACTCTGTATCCACCTATAGACTTTTTACCTCAAATTTGTCATAGAACATTCTCATTCTAGCAACCTGCCTAGCTCACTGATTCAGAATCGAATCAAGCTACCCATTGCACCCTGTGATTTTGTCACCTATAACAGCGGTTTAGTTCTATCCTTACAGCTTGTGATTGATACCTCACTCAGCTCCGGGTGAAAAAAACAATCTGTTCTCTTTGCTCTGTCTCTGCCAGTGTCTGCCAGTCTCTGTCTGTCTCTGTCCTCATCTATGTCGGATGGTCAGTCTTTATCAGTCTGTATGTCTCTGTTTGTCTCTGTCTGTCTCAGTTAGTCTCTGTTAGTCTCTGCCAGTCTCTGCCAGTCTCTGTCTGACTCTGTCTGACTGTCTCATTCCATTCTTACTGCTACCTCCGAGTGTGCATTGGCACCTCCAGTTGCACCGCTAATTAGCTTTTCTCACTCCTGTGAACTGAGCCCACTGTTACTTTCTATTCTTTAATCTTCAATCACACATATGCACATACACTGAAGATATGCGTATACACCACATGCCACATACACACACCTACACACACACCCCCTAACCTTTGAGAAGATAATTATCTGCCAGGAGACTTGCATCTCCTTGTTTTCTATACGTGAATTGAAGCTGCAGCTAGCATTAGAGAACCAGTACATTCCATCTCTTAGTAGTTTGACTAGCATTAGAGAAGCAGTACACTCCATCTCTTAGTAGTTTAACTAGCATTAGAGGACCAGTACACCCCATCTCCTAGTAGTTTAACTAGCATTAGAGAACCAGTACACTCCGTCTCTTAGTAGTTTAACTGCACAACAGTCCTTAGCCGTGGTATTTCGGCCATATACCTCAGCTCCTCTGGCCTTATTGCTCAATTAGAAAATCAGTACACTCCCTCTATTAGTAGTTTAACTAGCATTAGAGAACCAGTGCACTCCATCTCTTAGTAGTTTAACCAGCATTAGAGAATTAGAGAACCGGTACACTCCTTAGTATCCTGAATAAAAATATAATCGCAATATGCAACAATTTCAAAGAGTTACAGTTCATATAAGGAAATTGGTCAATTTAAATACATTCATTAGGCCCTAGTCTATGAATTTCTGGGATTACAGATATGCACATGTTGGTCACAGATACCTTAAAATAAAAAGGTAGGGGCTTGGATCAGAAAATCAGTCAGTATCTGGTGTAACCACCATTTGCCTCAAGCAGCGTGACACATCTCTTTCGCATAGAGTTGATCAGGTTGTCATTTGTGGACTTTGGAATGCTGTCCTACTCCTCTTCAATGGCTGTTTGAAGTTGCTGGATATTGGCGAGAACTGTAGTACACGTCAATCCAGAGTATCCTAAACATGCTCAATGGGTGACATGTCTGTTGAGTATGCAGATTATGGAAGAACTGACGCATTTTCAGCTTTCAGGAGTTGTATACAGATCCTTGCGATATGGGGCAATGCATTATCATACTGAAACATGAGGTGACAGCGACAGAGGAATGGCACGACAATGGGCCTCAGGATCTCAACATGCGATCTCTGTGCATTCAAATTGCCATTGATAAAATGCAACTGTGTTCAATGTTCATAGCTTATGCCTGCCCATACCATAACCCCACCGTCACCATAGGGCACTCTGTTCACAACGCTGACATCAGTAAACTGCTCGCCCACACAAAGCCAATCGGGATTCATTCAGTGTGGATGTGTTTTTGCCAACCCTCACTACCTTGGGGTGGCACGTCAGGAAGTTCTGGATCCAGTTGCAGAGGAAGGTGTTTAATCCCAAACTCCATAACTTAGTGATGAGCTTGGGGGGTACTATGGTGTTGAAGGCTGAGCTGTAGTCAATTAATAGCATTCTCACATGGATATTACATTCTCACGTAGGTGGGAAAGTGTAGTGTGGAGTGCAATAGAGATTGCATCATCTATGGATATGTTGGGGCGATATGCTACGACCACCCTTTCAAAGCATTTCATGGCTATAAATGTGAGTGTTATGAGGCAATAGTAATTTAGACAGGTTACCTTGGCGTTCTTGGACACAGGGACTATGGTGGTCTGCTTGAACCATGTATGCACTACAGACTGGGTCAGGGAGAGGTTGAAAATATCAGTGAAGACACTTGCCAGCTGGTCGGCGCATGCTCTGAGTACGCATCCTGGTAATCAGTCTGTATGTTGACCTGTCTAAAGGTCTTACTACATGCTCTGAGTACTGGTAATCCGCCTGGCCCTGTGGCCTTATGAAAGTTGACCTGTTTAAGGTGTTATTTACATCTGCTACGGAGAACGTGATCACACAGTCGTCCGGAACAGCTGGTGCTCTCATGTACGGTTCTTAGTTGCTTGCCTTGAAGCATAAAAGGCATCTGGTAGACTCGTGTCACTGGGCAGCTCGTGGCTGGGTTTTGCAAGACCTACTACATCCGAAGAACATCAGAGCATGGTGTAGTAGGATTCGATCTTAGTCCTGTGTTGATGCTTTGCCTGTTTGATGGTTTGTCTGAGGGAGTAACAGGATTTCTTATAAGCATCTGAGTTAGTGTCCTGCTCCATGAAAGCTACAGCTCTAGGTTTTAGCTCAGTGCGGATGTTGCCTGTAATCCATGGGTTCTGATTGGGATATGTACATTAATGAAGCCAGTGACTGGTATGGTAAACTCCTCAATGCCATCGGATGAATCTCGGAACATATTCCAGTCTGTGCTAGTGAAAGAGTCCTGTAGTTTAGCATTCGTTTCATCGGTCCACTTCCATATTGAGCATGTCACTGGTACTTCCTGTTTGAGTCTTCGATTGTAAGGAGGAATCAGGAGGATAGAGTTCTGGTCAGATTTGCCAAACGCAGGGCGAGGGAGAGCTTTGTATGCGTGGAGTAAAGGTGATCTAGAAATGTTTTCTCTCTAGTTGCATAGCTGACATGGTGGTAGAAATTAGGTAAAACAGATTTCAGTTTTCCTGCATTAAAATTACCCGGCCACTTGGACCGCAGCCTCTGGATGAGCATTTTCTTGTTGTCTTATGGCCCTATATACCTCATTGAGTGTGGTCTTAGGGCCAGCAACGGTTTGTGGTGGTAAATCTTGGTAAATAGTCCTTGTTCTGACACGACTCCGTAAAGCAGTGGTTATTACAGTTTTTCAGGTCCTTTTAATAGGATAGTTTAGAGCGGAGTTCGTCTAGTTTGTTCTCCAGTGATTGTACATTCACCCATAGAACAGAGGGTGAGGCGATTCAGTCATTCGCCACCTTAGTTTCATCAGGGTTCCCCCAAGTTGGCTTCTCTATCGTCGTAATTTCCTTTTTTTCCTTGGGTGAGCAGTATGTTATTGAAGTAGAATACTTCATCTAAATCGAGGTTGGTGATCGCTGTTCTGGTGTCCAGAAGCAATTTTCGGGTCATTAAAAAAAAGTTGAGATGAGCTAAACAAATACACAAAATAGCACAATTGGTAAGGAGTCCGTGTACATCCCAGCTCCATCAAAAGAGCCATGATTATTTAGAAAACATAACTCATTTCAATCATAACCCCACATACTCCAATGACAGCATTTCGCTACACTCGCATTAACATCTGCTAACCATGTGTATGTGACAAATAAAATTTGATTTGACAGCGTGTTTCACCATCGCCATCTCTGCGGCAAACCAAACCACTCTAATTAATCATCAAACACGTAGACAAGAAGCCAAGCAAAGGAAGTAGGGATTCCTTCCTGTAGCTCTGTCAGTCTTAAGTAGTTCAGAATGCCAAGTGCTGCCTCTTGGCTGCTGTCTCTCTTGACAGTGTGTGTATGACAGAACTGATCCCCTGGTGTTCATTGGGTACAGCGGAAGTCCTATGGTGCTTGTTGACATGGAGGACAACCAACCTCAGGGCTCAGGAAGAACAACTGGAGTAAGAACACAGTTATCACACAGGTCAAATCAGCACCAGAGATCCATATCTATATCTGGACTACTGGAAAGATGGTAGGGGGATAACAAGACCACTGCCAAGCCAAAAAGAAAAAAAGCACAGCAACATCCTCACTAATAAATACAACAGTGACTGGTAAAACTGAGTTCTGTTTGTGTGCAACCAAAGACTCACAGAAATGCACACCCACAGACATTAATTCACACATATTATCTGATACATAAACTACTACAGACTACACACTAAACACTCTGTCCTTTTAATACACAAATATGAATGCACACACTTCACCACTGTAGGAAAGGACATAGACTCTTCGCCCTCTGATGGTTGGCAGTACACTTCTGATTACAGCTCCTATGAGGTGATCTTCTATGAGACTACAATCAATCCTTCATGGGGTCACAGACAGGCCACAGTACAGCACACCGACAACCACATCACCTTTGAACGTAACCAGGGAACTACAAAGACATGATTCAAAGAAAGATTACACAGTACTCTCCTGTGGCTCTGTATTGATTGAGACATATCAAGGGTTACAAATATGAGTGCCCAAGGGAATTGTTAGTTTATATAGAGAATTGAAAGAGCATCAGACAGTGGTGCTGAGGGTTTTAACCTCTGTAATTCTAAGCAGTGGGGTGGGGGTGGGGGTAATTGTTTACATGGAATTGTTTTAAGATGGTCATACTAGGGATCATTCAGCTTTTTGATTTTGAATTGTAGGACCCATTTAGGTATCAAAAAATAGGTACAAATATTATTTGATCAAATATAGAATTTGGCCTTTACCATAGGCCAGAAAAATGCATTGAATAGAACATTCAGAAACTGCAAAAAAGACTGTCAAAAATGTATAATACGAATCAAGGTTTTGAAGTATCTGTCCTAAATCTAGGAGGTATAAGAAAGCTCAGGATTTTGTTATGTTCTTTTACACATTTAACATCTTTTTTTGAGTAGGCACAAAACTACCTTCATTAAAAATCTATATATATTTCACCTCTATTTACCAGGTAGGCTAGTTGAGAACAAGTTCTAATTTACAACTGCGGCCTGGCCAAGATAAAGCAAAGCAGTGCAACACAAACAACAACACAGAGTTACACATGGAATAAAGAAAACTTACAGTCAATAACACAATAGAAAAAAAGTCTATATACAGGCAATAAATAGGCCATAGTGGAAAAATAATTTGAATTTAGCAATTAAACACTGGAGTGATAGAGACTGGAGTGACAGATGTGCAGAAGATGAATGTGCAGGTAGAGATACTGGCTGCAAAATAGTTTTTTTAACGTAATAAATAACAGTATGGGGATGAGGTAGTTGGATGGGCTATTTACAGATGGGCTACGTACAGGTGCAAGTTAGTGAGGGAGATATGATTCTCCATCTTCAGTGATTTTTGCAATTTGTTCCAGTTATTGGCAGCAGAGAACGGGAAGGAAAGGCGGCCAAAAGAGGAATTGGCTTTGGGGGTGACCAGTGAAATATACCTGCTAGAGAGCGTGCTACAGGTGGGTGCTGCTATGGTGACCAGTGAGCTGAGATAAGGTGGGGCTTTACCTAGCAAAGACTTATAGATGACCTGGAGCCAGTGGGTTTGGCGACTAGTATGAAGCGAGGGCCAGCCAGCGGGAGTATACAGGTCGCAGTGCTGGGTAGTATATGGGGATTTGGTGACAAAACGGATGGCACTGTGATAGACTGCATAACATTTGCTGAGTAGAGTGTTGGACGCTATTTTGTAAATGACATCGCCAAAGTCAAGGATCGGTTGGATAGTCAATTTTACGAGGGTCTGTTTGGCAGCATGAGTGAAGGATGCTTTATTGCGAAATAAGAAGCCGACTCTAGATTTATTTTTGGATTGGATATGCTTAATGAAAATCTGAAAGGAGATTTTACAGTCTAACCAGACACCTAGGTATTTGTAGATGTCCACATATTCTAAGTCAGAACCGTCCAGAGTAGTGACGGGCGGGCAGGTGCTGGTAGCGATCAGTTGAAGAGCATGCATTTTGTTTTACTTGCATTTAAGAGCAGTTGGAGGCCACGGAAGGAGAGTTGTATGGCATTGAAGCTCATCTGGAGGTTAGTTAACACAGTGTCCAAAGAAGGGCCAGAAGTATACAGAATGGTATCGTCTGCTTAGAGGTGGATCAGAGAAAACCAGCAGCAAGAGCGACATCATTGATATCACAGAATGGTAAGTTGGTGGTTGAAGATATCCCTCTAGTGGTGAGGGGGCTGTGGTTTGGCAAAGTGGGTGGTGTTATATCCTGCCTGTTTGGCCCTGTCCGGGGGTATCGTTGGATGGGGCCACAGTGTCTCCCGACCCCTCCTGTCTCAGCCTCCAGTATTTATGCTGCAGTAGTTTATTTGTCGGGGGGCTAGGGTCAGTCTGTTATATCTGGAGTATTTATCCTCTCTCTCTCTCTCTCTCTCTCTCGCTCGGAGGCCCTAGGACCATGCCTCAGGACTGCCTGGCCTGGTGACTCCTTGCTGTCCCCAGTCCACCTGGCTGTGCTGTTCCGGTTTCAGCTGTTCTGCCTGCGGCTGTGGAACCCTGACCTGTTCACCGGAAGTGCTACCTGTCCCAGACCTGCTATTTTCAACTCTCTAGAGACAGCAGGAGCAGTACAGATACGCTGAATGATTGGCTATGAATAACCAACAGACATTTACTCCTGAGGTGCTGACCTGTTGCACCCTCGACAACCACTGTGATTATTATTATTTCACCCTGCTGGTCATCTATGAACATTTGAACATCTTGGACATGTTCTGTTATAATCTCCACCCTGCACAGCCAGAAGAGGACTGGCCACCCCTCATATCCTGGTTCCTCTCTAGGTATCTTCCTAGGTTCTGGCATTTCTAGGGAGTTTTTCCTAGCCACCGTGCTTCTACACCTGCATTGCTTGCTATTTGGGGGTTTTGCCTGGGTTTCTGTACAGCACTTTGAGATATCAGCTGATGTAAGAAGGGCTTTATCATTTATTTTGATTTGATTTGATGAGGGGTGGTGGTTTGACCGCAGACCCATTACGGACACAAGCAATGAGGCAGTGATCGCTGAGATCCTGTTTGAAGACAGCAGAGGAATATTTGTAGGGCAGGTTGGTTAAGATGATATCTCTGAGAGTGCCTGTGTTTACGGATTTGGGGTTGTACCTGGTAGGTTCATTGATCATTTGTGTGAGATTGAGGGAATCAAGCTTAGATTGTAGCTTAGATTGATGGCCGGGGTGTTAAGCATGTCCCAGTTTAGGTCAACTAACAGCACGAGCTCTGAAGATACATGGGGGGCAATCAATTCACATATGGTGTCCAGGGCACAGCTGGGGGCAGAAGGTGGCAAGCGGCAACGGTGAGAGACTAGTTTCTGGAAAGGTGGATTTTAAAAGTAGAAGCTCAAATTGTTTGAGCACAGACCTGGATAGTATGACAGAACTCTGCAGGATATCTCTGCAGTAGATTGCAACTCCGCCCCTTTTGGCAGTTCTGTCTTGTCAGAAAATGTTATAGTTAGGGATTGAAATTTCAGGGTTTTTAGTGGCCTTCTTAAACCAGGATTCAGACACAACTAGGACATCAGGGTTGGCAGAGTGTGCTAAAGCAGTGAACAAAACAAACTTAAGGAGGAGGCTTCTAATGTTAACATGCATGAAACCACAGCTTTTACGGTTACAGAAGTCAACAAATGAGAGTGCCTGGGGAATGGGAGTGGAGCTAGGCACTGCAGGGCCTGGATTAACCGCTACATCACCAGATGAGCAGAGGAGGAGTAGGATAAGGGTACGGCTAAAGGCTATAAGAACTGGTCATCTAGTGCGTTCTGAACAGAGATGAAAGGGAGAAGGTTTCTGGGCCTGGTTGAATAGATTCAATGCATAATGTACAGACAAACGTATGCTAGGATGTGAGTACAGTGGAGGTAAAACTAGGCATTGAGTGACGATGAGAGAGGTATTGTCTCTAGAGACATCAATTAAACCAGGTGAGATCACCGCATGCATGGGAGGTGGTACAAGAGGGTTAGCTGAGGCATATTGAGCAGGGCTGCAGGCTCTACAGTGAAATAAGACAATAATCACTAACCAAAACAGCAATGGACAAGGCATATTGACATTAGGGAGAGGCATGCGTAGCTGAGTGATTATTGGGTCCAGTGAGTAGCTGGGCGGGCTGGAGACATGGCGATTCAGATAGCTAGCGGGCTAGGGCTAGCAGGCTAGCAGAAGGGCCTTAGAGGGACGTTGCGATGGAAGAAGTCTGTTGTAGCCCCTTCGTGCGGTTACGTCGGCAGACCAGTCGTGATGGATCAGCAGGGGTCCGTGTAGTAAAAGCGTCCAGGCCAATTGGAAAAATAGATATAGTAGCCCAAAAAATTGGCTGATGGACCTCTTCAGAAAACAGTCCAGTATGCTCTAGACAGCTAGCGGGGCGTGGCTAGCAGGCTAGCAGATGGGCATTCAGAGGACGTTGCGATGGAGGAGCCTGTTGAAAAAAACCCTTGGGTGGATTACGTCGGTAGTCCAGTCGTGACGGATCGGCAGGGCTCCGTATCAGCAATAAAATGGGTCCAGGCCAATTGGCTAAATAGGTATTGTAGCCCAAGGAGTGGCTGATGGACCTCTTCAGCTAGCCGGGAGATGGGCCTAGCATAGGCTAGCCAGGAGAAGCCAATCGGATAGCAGCTAGGTAGCTGTGATGATCCAGGTGAAAAGGTTCAGAGCTTGCGGTAGGAATCCGGTGATATGGAGAAAAAGAAGTCCGATAAGCTCTGGGTTGAATCGTGTTGTGCAGACTTGCAGGAGTTGTGCGGGTTAAAGGTTAGCTGATGACCGCTAGCCGACTACTAGCTAGTAGCTAGTTAGCTGGCTAGCTTCTGTTGGGGGTTCCGATTCTAAAGTAAAGTAAATTGCAGATCCATACCACATTGGGTGAGGTGGGTCGCAGGAGAGTATGTTAAAGATGGGGTTAAGAAAGATATTTTCAAAATATATGCAAAGAAAAAAGATTAAAAAGATATAGACTCGGGACACGACAAGACGAAGACAAAAGACACCTGACTGCTACGCCATCTTGGATTGATTGATACTTACAGAAATGTTTTTAAAAACAGTACCTGTTACCTTCAGATGAGTCCTACTGACACTTTTGTTTGTGCGAATCTCCCCTTTCCACAGTGGGGTCACATTGGTTTGTAGCCCAAACGGTTCAGACATTGAAGATGTTTTTGTGAGAAAACAGATTTTTCGGATGTCTCATAGTCTTACAAACACGCTGCCACATTTCACTGCAGATGCAGAAGTGTGACAATGGTGGATGTGGTGGGTTGAGATACAGCCAATGCAAAATAACATAGCTCTATCTTAAACCTACGTATTTGAATGGGGATTTTTTTGTTATGTAATTTAGATTAACGCACCGGTTCATCAATCGACTCTAGGGGTTTTTAAATACAGTGAAGAGCAGTATATGGACACCCCTTCAATTTAATGGATTTGGCTATTTCAGCTACACCAGTTGCTGACAGGTGTATAAAATCGAGCCCACAGCCATGCAATCTCCATAGACAAACAGTGTCAGTAGAATGGCCGTACTGAGGAGCTCAGTGACTTTCAACATGGCACCGTCACATGATGCCACCTTTCCAACAAGTTAGTTTGTCAAATGTCTGCCCTGCTAGAGCTGCCCCAGTCAACTGTAAGTGCTGTTATTGTGAAGTGGAAATGACCAGGAGCAACAACTGTTCAGTCGCAAAATGGTAGGCCACACAAGCTCACAGAACTGGACCGCCGAGTGCTGAAGTGCGATGGCGTAAAAAAACATCTGTCCTCGGTTTCAACACTCAATGTCGAGTTCCAAACTGCCTCTGGACGCAACATCAGCAGAACAACTGTTAATTGAGAGCTTCATGAAATGGGTTTACATGACCAAGCAACCTAAAATCACCATGCGCAATGCCAAGCGTCGGCTGTAGTGGTGTAAAGCTCACCATCATTAGACTCTGTAGCAGTGGAAACACTTTCACTGGAGTGATGAATCACGCTTCATCATCTCGCAGTCTGACGGACAAATCTGGATTTGGTGGATGCCAGGAGAACGTTACCTGCCCGAATGCATAGTGCCAACTGTAAAGTTTGGTGGAGTAGAAATAATGGTCTGGGGCTGTTTTTCATGGTTCGGGCTAGGCCCCTTAGTTTCAGTGAAAGGAAATCTTAATGCTACAGCATACAATGACATTATAGACAATTCTGTGCATCCAACTTGGTGACAACAAGGCCCTTTCCTGTTTCAGCATGACAATTCCCCGTGCACAAAGCGAGGTCCATACAAAAATGGTTTGTGGAGATCGGTGTGGAAGAACTTGACTGCGTGCACAGAGCCCAGACCTCAACCCCATCGAACACATTTGGGATGAATTGGAATGCCGACTGTGAGCCAACGTCAGTGCACAATCGCCCAACATCAGTGACAACCTTATTAATCTCCTAGGAGTGGTCCTTCTTTACAGATCCTGGATCAGATCATGTTTTGTCCTGATTTTTCTGTCTAAAAGTGAGCATCAACTATTCTTTCCTCTTATAATCTTATTGAGGGTGATAACAGTAGAAAATTAAAGGGCTTCTGTTACGCTCTATACAATATTGACCCCCTTTCTTTTGCAGTGCCTTGCCTACTGTACCTACATAAACATATCCTGGTAGAATAAGTATCCAGTGTTCAAAAATAAATATTTATGTGTCATTAAGTTGGGGGTAGATGTACGGTATGATGTTTGAGGTTAGTGTTTTTATACTATTAAAATCAAAAAGCCTAAGTTTTAATTAGAGGTGAGTCCAAAATAATGTCATTTGTACCTCATACAAGGTAAAGTATTCACACGCCACAGTAAGACATTATCCCATTACGCTACCTTTTCATGCTTTTTTTATTAAACGAATGCAAGCTTTGCTTTTATACTTGTAGTAATTTGGTGCATGCCTGTATTTCCTTAAACCTTTATTTGATAATGAACAAAAAAATTAATGCAACATGTAAAGTGTCGGTCCCATGTTTCATGAGCTGAAATAAAATATTCCAGAAATCCATACGTACAAAAAGCTTATTTCTCTCAAATGTTGTGCACAAATTATTTTACATCCCTGTTAGTGAGTATTTCTCCTTTGCCAAGACAAACCATCCACCTGACAGGTGTGGCATATCAAGAAGCTGATTCAACAGCGTGATCAATACACTGGTGCACTTAAAAGTCAGTTAAGATCTCATTCTTATTTAAAATGAAGACCTACCCCGGCCAACGCTGGGCCAAGTGTGCACCGCCCTATGGGACTACAAATCATGTGATACAGCCTGGATTTGAACCAGGGACTCTCGTGACTCCCTTTGCACTGAGATTCAGTGCCTTATACTGCTGTGCCACTGCAGCCACACTTCTGCTGGCACAAAAAAGGCTGCTCCAAAATCTGCATTTTTGTCACGCAACACAATGCCACAGATGTCTCAAGTTTTAAGGGGATGAGCAATTGGCATGCCGAATACCGGAATGTCCACCAGAGCTGTTACCAGAGAATTGGGTGTTCATTTATTTACCATAAGCCACTTCCAACATCATTTTAGAGAATTTTGCAGTATGTCCAACCGGTATCACAACCGCAGACCAAGTGTAACCACGCCAGCCCAGGACCTCCACATACGGCTTCTTCACCTGCGGGATGGTCTGAGACCAGCCATTCGGACAGTTGATGAAACTGTGGGTTTGCACAACCGAAGAATTTCTGCACAAACTATAAGAAACCATCTCAGGGAAGCTAATCTGCATTCTTGTCATCCTCACCAGGGTCTTGACTTGACTGCAGTTCGGCGTCATAACCGACTTCAGTGGGCAAACGCTCACATTCGATGGCCACTGACACACTGGAGAAGTGTGCTCTTCAGGGATGAATCCCAGTTGGCTTTGTGTGGGATAGCGGTTTGCTGATATCAACGTTGTGAACAGCGTGCTCCATCGTGGCGGTGGGGTTACGGTATGGGCAGACATAAGCTATGGACATCAAACACAGTTGCATTTTATCGATGGCAATTTGAATGCATGTTGAGATCCTGAGGCCCATTGTCGTGCCATTCCTTCGCTGCTATCCCCTCATGTTTTAGCATGATAATGCATGGCCCCATGTCACAAGGATCTGTACACAACTCCTGGAAGCTGACATGTCACCAGACATGTCATCCGTTGAGCATGTTTGGGATGCTCTGGATCGATGTGTACAACAGCGTGGTCCAGTTCCCACCAATATCCAGCAACTTCGTACAGTCCATTGAAAAGAAGTGGGTCAACATTCCACAATCAATAGCCTGTTCAACTCTATGCAAAAGAGATGTGTCGCACTGCATGAGGCAAATGGTGGTCACACCAGATACTGACTGGATTTCTGATCCTTGCCCATACTTTTTTTTAAGACTCTGTGACCTAAAGATGCATATCTGTATTCCCAGTTATGTGAAATCCATAGATTATGGCCTAATTCATTTATTTCATTTTACTTTCACCCTCGTGCACCTTGTGCAGCCCACTGACAACTTTTTACTTTTTACTAGTGCATTGATGCTAGCATTCACAACTGAGGTTCTGTTTACATGTGCGTTTGGGGTTAAACCATTCACTACATGTAGTTCATAACTAGTTTACTGTTTCTTAACAAAAAAAATGTTTTCTTGGCTATAGTTTGTGTGGTCTTGGTTGATCTTCGAGGAAATGTACCGTAGCTAACTGCAGTGTTTGTCCTGCCTGAAATCTGGTAACCTCCTCTTACCCTAGCTTGGTCTGTGTGATGCAATTTAACGTGAGTAGCATGGTAGTTTCCCAAAGTTTTAGGGTTTTAAACTGAACGTAACTAACTAGTTATGTTTTGTGTAAGAAAGTATGATCTATTGCGGTGCATGAACTGGCCATACACGTTAGCTAACGTTACAATCTTATGTTTGCTAAGGTTACTTTGCTAGCTACAGTTAATTGCCTATCATAGCAGCCAAGGACATTCGCTATCTGTACATATTTGTTTGTGCTCCGATGACACGCATGTGTCTAAAGCAGCAGTTTACACATGATGACTTCAGCCTTATGTGAAAATCCTTACTAGGCTAAATATAGCTAGCAAGCCAGCTAGCTTTCCTCGCTTGTTGGTTAGCTACTTAGCCAATGTTAGCTCTCATCTGACTGGTATAATACTACCTAGCTAATCAAAACAAAACCACATTCATTGGCTAGTTACCTTTATTTGCTTGTTCGATTTTGTAAAATCAAGCTAACTTCAGCTATGTAACGTTAGCTAGTTATCTATCTAGCTAATCAAAATATCTGTTTGCATTTACTGACTAACCTCATCTTGTTCACATACACTTCTTATGACAGGCAGAATGGTGCAAGCAGCTGTCTTGTTGCCAAGCAACCGACCCGGTATTAAAGAACTCTGAACTCCGGCTACAAAATATGTTAGTATTGTCAGAAATGCTACGAAAAGGTAGCACATCCTTGTTTCTTAACGGGTGGAAATGTGCACGTGAGAGCAATAAATTACACATGAATAAAAACTGTTGCACCTGCATATTTTGTCAATCTGGCATTTTTTAAGTCCAGTGGTCACTTTATGGACGCTATAGTCTCGTTTTAATCCAACATCTAGAATTTGAGAAATGTCGGCACAATAAATAATATTTCAAATTAATTGCTAAATACCCTGTTAAAAAATCCTGTATATGGTTCTCAGTACCGGCCGGATGGCTCATGAAGAGATGTTGGGAGTGTGTTGTGTACCTCCAGTCAAGTTGATTTGCGAATTGTCATTGAGATTGGCATCATATTATCTTAGATATGGGGGAGATTTTAATTGAACATTCAATCAATGCCTATATATTATGGTGGCTATTGCCCCACAATAATTAAACATACAAAATCACTCAGACTCAACTCTCTCTGTCTCCCTCTCTCTCTTTCTCTCTCTTTCCTTTTCCCTGTCACTCACTCAACTCAACACACAGCTTCAAGCAATCTTGGCAGCAATTGTTTGCTTTATTTCTCCAAATTGCACAGTGAGGATGAAATCGAGCAAAGGAGGGAGGAGGAGGACGAGAAACAGAGAACTGTAAACAATGTTGTATTTGAAGATGTTGGAACATGGTGGCATTCTACAGGTATTCTCACCATGGACAATTTGTAAGGACATTTGGACAAATGTGGTTGTGCCTAGTTTGGCAAAACAATGTAATTTTGTAAAGAAATACAATATATGTATATTTCAAAAGCACCAATGATATGATTTGTCCAATTCCTCATGACATTTACTGGTTAATGAGACTTCGCAGACATACTTAATGTACAGTAGCCCTTCATTTTTGAATAAATGACCACATATACCAGTGAAGCTTTCCAAAGCATAAAGGAAATTAAAAGCTATTTGCCTTTCAAAATGATTAACCTAAAATCACCTGTTTCTGCATAATTTTTCAGTGCATTACAGATAATGACATTTCCATTCTGTCAACACATTATTCGGCACATCAGGGGGCCGCAATATCAAAAGAAGTCTAATTAGCTAATTTGTCATATTATTGTTTTTGTCTTTCGTCCGACTTTCTACATGCATGTTTGATGGAATAATTGCCCATTTTAGGTACATAATGAACATAAAATAATTTCTGACTTCGCTAGTACAATAAGCAGCATTGACACTTGGGTGTATATGCAGCCCACCCTTTTGATATGCATTTACAATTGATATAGAGTGCTTCTGTGAGGTTGTTTCTAAATGTGGGTGAGTGGCGTAGCCTGGTTCGAAAGCATGCTGGAGAGCATTGATGGAAGGAGAGTCAAATGTTGTATAAACAAGACAAGAATCGCTGAAGTAAAATGTTTTTACCTGTTGTAAAAATGTTTTTACCTGTCGTAAAATGTGCATCATTATCACTTTTCCATCACACGCGCAACACCCCAAATCATCTGACTGTGTGCTTTATGATTTCATTCTGTGATTTATTGATTGAAGTGTCCTCACACCTCGATGTAAACCAGTAGCATTCTGAATAGCTAGGGGTACAGTTTTATTTTTCCCAACCTCAATCTAGTAATGTGTTTTACCACATCGGGTAAAAATGGGAATACAGCTGTGACAGTTTGATTGCCCTGTGGTTAAAGTGGTTCAAGCATGGGTACACTCTGATGCAGCAGTCCTCCGAAATACCCACTTGAAGACTTCTGGTTGAACAGTAAAGCTTGGGTAGCGCTGTACCTAACATATTATGGACTTTTAGCATTGGTAATAAATATTTGAGTGATTTTCAAACACTCAAACTTTTCTGGTCCAATTCCATTCAATTCAATGTAACACTAATGTATAAATCCCCTTAGGGCCAATTCAGTTCAAACTTTAACTACATTCCAAAAGAATAGGCTGGCATATAAAAAGCCAAAAAACCTGTCAAACACTTCTCTTCCCTGTTCCTAAATGAAGTTGTACTATTGCAGAAAGAACATTGCTGAATTCTTTCACCTTCTGATACAATGCAACACAATTCGTTTTTACAGAAGATTTGAATACTAAGAAAATAGGGGATATCATGCTCTACTGACTCTGTCAAAGCCAGTAACCCTCTTCCTGGAAGTGAAGTGTGTCAGGCCTTGGCATAGACTGAGGTGGAGGTGCATGCCTCAGGGTCCTTAGCTGCCCTTTAGCGTTGGGAAAGTGATGGATTGCTGATTCAACCTTCTACTCCAGTAGCATGTCTAGGCCAGAGTAGCGGAGGTGGTTCAGTGGATTAAACTCACTGGCACATAATGACTAACCTGAGACCTAAAGAAGCATTATCCTAAAGAAGCATATTAGCTCCCCAAGGCCCAAGCTAATTCCTAAGCTTTAGCTCACTGGGATAACACAGTCTGGAGACACGCGTATAACCCAGGTTTGATACCGACAGGTAGTTGATCACTCCATAGTACATGAATGTGATTGCAGAGAACTGCAGAGGACTAGACACAAAGAAAAATGAGATAATGCAAATCAAAATGTCCCTTATAAACATCAATTTTCAACAAATGGGCCATTCCTGTCCCCAAAGCTATGCAATAAATCTGCAACATCCTCCTACAGCATCTGTCTTCATTTTGACTTAATAAGAAAGGCTGGCTATGCCATCTAGTGATATGCCTATCATTATGTAGAGTCTCAGAACAAGTCATATGAAGAGCAATACCAGACAAGAACATCTATAATGAACATGATAGACAAGAACATCTATACAGAACATGGTAGACAAGAACATCTATACAGAACATGGTAGACAAGATCATCTACACTGAACATTATAGACAAGAACATCTATACAGAACATGGTAGACAAGATCATCTACACTGAACATTATAGACATGAACATCTATACTGAACTAGATAGACAAGAACATCTATACTGAACATGGTAGACAAGATCATCTACACTGAACATTATAGACATGAACATCTATACTGAACTAGATAGACAACAACATCTATACTTGATAGCTCCATTCCAACACACAGCATATTTACCCTAGAGTCCGAGAGTTGAAATGAGACCATGTCCCTCGATGTTGACGTTACCTAGGTTAACCTTTAAGACTATTGTAATGGTAAAAAGTGTTGCGTGTTCGGGAAGCTCACCTGAATATGCTTTACAACTGAATTCACATGTAACACTCTGCATCACCACCAATCTTCCTCCTGTTAACAGCGAATCACAACCCACTAAAAGTATATTGTCTGGTCTGGTGTTTCTTCCTTTACCCACTGCATCAATTCCCTCATACATGTTCCTGTAATTTTGCTGAAACATACTAAATGCTCAGTGTCATAAACTGTACATCAGAGAAATGTGACTCTAAAAGGGATTGATTTCATTGCTGATAAACCTTGGGTGTATTTTCCCCTATTGTAAAAACTCTTATAACTCTGTTATTTTTTTTCTCTCACAAATCGTGGCAAAACATAATTCTGAGTTCATCTAAAGTAATATGGCATTGTGAATACTGACTTTGATTTCCTTCAAGCCCCCTGCTTTTCAGAGCAGTGGAGAGGTCTTTCATTTAAATAAAGCAGTGTTGGAAACCGAAATGCAATGCCTTTAACACCGAAATTATGCCACACAATTTTTCTTAATATAAGACCAAAAGCAATAACTATAATTTTTTATTTGAGGAAGTTTTTTTTTCAAATGCAGGGTTGACTATCACCATCATACAGAAATCTTTGTGCTGTATGATTTCAAGACAAGAGGGTACTTAAGCATCTCTGTCTCTTCTCTGAGGTGTCTGTGTGCTGTTCTTAGTTACAAACCAAACTGATCCTGCCTCATATAACTGGATATACAGCAGATGAGCCTCATAATCTGTCTGGGTGGGACAGAATGTGTAATCTGGACTCCCCGGACTGTTAGTGCACTTTAGCATTGAACTGTTAGCCACTATAAGCCCTGCAACGCACCACAAACTTTTTTAAATGGGACCTTGAGATATATGTACAGTGGTTCCTCCTTTAAAAGTTGCGTCATACTGCAGCACACCTTGCGGGCTGCTGCATAATTCTATGGCACGTTATTTAATTGTCAGCCATTTTTACCATTAAGGCAAGTTAGTGCTAGTTTGACCACCAGAGGGCATCTTTGAGAAGCATTTGATAGTTTTCAATATTGGCATTACTAGAGAATTTAAAACCTTTTTTGTAAGAACATAGTATATGGGATTGATTTTAAGAAATTTTCATTTGATTCATATTATGGTGTTTCTATTCCAAGAAAAACTCAAAACTAAACCCACGGGGTTTCCTTTAGGAGGGAACTGAAAATATGGCGCTGTACAACATGAAGGTCGGGAGTAGACTACATTACTATGAGCAGTAAGAGGATTGGAGGATTTGAAATTAATATCTAAGGGGCATAACATTTGCACACCCTAATTGTAGTGTAACCAATACCCAAACGGAGATTCTGTGAAAATAAAAATCGCATTAATTTATCAAGGCCAGTCCCCATGCTTGTTTCATAGCAGTGCGAAACGATGCTGAAATAGTTATTGCTTCAAATCCTATTGCTTCTAACTTCAATATGCTTTTTAAATAAATGGAATGCAATGGAAAATATGGCACTGTACAAAATGATGGTTGGGAGTAGACTACAGTACTGGGCTATTCAGCTAAAGAATCCCTGTGTTCTGCAGGCACATGGGAGATTGGGGTCCCCGACGGGAGGAAGGAGTAGGCTGTTCTTGTAAATAAGAATTTGTTCTTAATCGACTTGCCTCGTTAAATAAAGGTTAGACTAAGAGCATAACATTTATACACCCTAATTGTATAATTGTAGTCTAACCAATACCAAAATGGAGATTCAGTAAAAATAAAAAATCTCATTGATTTATCAAGATCAGTCCCCATGCTTGTCTCAGAGCAGAACGAAACGGTGCTAAAATAGTTGTAGGCTATTGCTTCTAACTTCAATATGCTCTTTAAATAAATAAGACCTACACCACTTTTAACTGCACATTACTCAACAGCAGTGAGACTCATGTCGCCTACGGTAGGCCTACAGTATATCGAAAAAAAATGACGTGGCTCAGCCAATAATTACATATAGAGGATTTGAGGATTCTAAATTAAAACCAAAAACTGCCTGATGGGTCACCCGGCACGGGTATCAAACCTGTAGCAACGCATGTTGCACTGGGATCCAGTGCGCCACTCAGGAGATCCCATTCACAAAGTATCAAAATACAGTGAGGTGTTGGTAAAGGTATATTGTCCTGCTAATAGACCATAATGGGCTATTACAATACTGTACATGGTGTCCAGGTCAGGATAACCAAAACATTTCTTTATTAAAGACCATCAGAAAGAATGTTAGTACTTATTTATTTTGATCCAAAACCGTGAATGAGTGAGTCACTCAGCTTAATGTAAGTGCCGGCTATATAACTATGCAATCAAGTTGATAACATATAACGAGGTTAGTTTGTCTTCAAAAAACGCAAGTGAGCGATTGTAATCTAAATAAAGGCCAAAATAATATTTGTAAAGGCCAAAACATTTATTTCTGTTTTTAGAGGGACAGAAACGCTGGGCCAATTGTACCCCACCCTATAGGATTCCCAATCATGCTTGGATGTGATACAGAATAATAACAATACTTTTTGTTCTATTATTTGTTTTGTCTTTTCTGGTGGATTAAACTGAAATTGCAACCAATCACGGCCGGTTGTGATACAGCCAACCTAACAAAGAAATACATTTGACGATAGAATTCTCCCCCTACCCTCCTTCTAGGCAAGTCTATTGT
The DNA here is from genome assembly GCF_018296145.1 of Oncorhynchus tshawytscha. Taxonomy (NCBI): domain Eukaryota; kingdom Metazoa; phylum Chordata; class Actinopteri; order Salmoniformes; family Salmonidae; genus Oncorhynchus; species Oncorhynchus tshawytscha. The sequence goes on from NC_056449.1 coordinate 18,679,391, forward strand.
CCAGCTATCTGCTAATAGTCATAATGGCGCTGTACAACGTGACCGTGTGTGTTTGAAAGAGTATTTTCCAGTAAGCAACCATTTGTTACTTTCATTAGACAACTACATTTCAATATTTCTGTAATTGAGTGATATTTATTCCCATAGTAATTTGTTATGGATCCATAACTAAATAAACATCGGCATTTTGAAAGAGTATTTTTATCATTATTTTATTAACGACAGCATAAAGATGCTGATGAAGAAATACAGTACTGTACAGTGTAGGCTTTTACATTTAGATAATAAAAAATTTAAAGCATTTTGAAGATATAAGCCACCTGTATTTCTTTATTAGGCTATAGAAGAACAGCATAACGGACAGGATGGCCCTTGCTGTGCCTGGTGAGCAGTTGGTCAAGTTCTGTTGAATTGGAATGGAAATATCAGGGTGAACCGACAACCTGATGGACCCACCAGGTATGTTGACTCTGCCTGTCGGAGGTGGAGTTCCAGAGCTCACAGGTGTGCCTGGCATGGATTGTGACTCCATCTCGTTCCTCGCCATTTTCTGCCTGACTCTCCGCCAATGTCGCCTGGCTCTGAACCAATGCATCAGCAGTTGCCCGTATCTCTGCCCTCAGATAATGTTTATTTTACTGCTGGTCTGCCTTCAATGACTCGATCTCAGTCTTCAAAGTTTGAATCTGATCCATGTGCACCTTCATCAGATGAGCAGAATGGTACCACCCTGAGCTCCCATCGATTACAATGGCCTATGATAGAAACGATAGATCAATTAAGAATTAAAAGTGACTCCAACACACAAATGCTGCGTACACATGTTAAGAATCTAGCAAAAATAACTGCTTTCTTTCGGTGCGGAGTGTTGTCCAGCCATTTGTCCACTGATCTCCATGGATTGTTGTCGGCATGGTTGTATTGTCACGCCCTGGTCTAAGTATTTTGTGTTTTTCTTCATGTATTGGGTCAGGCCAGGGTGTGGCATGGGGTTTTTGTATTGTGGTGTGTTTTGTCTTGGGGTTTTGGTGTGTATGTATTGGGATTGTAGCTAGTGGGGTTATCTAGCAAAGTCTATGGCTGTCTGGAGTGGTTCTCAATCAGAGGCAGGTGTTTATCGTTGTCTCTGATTGGGAACCATATTTAGGCAGCCATATTCTTTGAGTTTGTCGTGGGTGATTGTCCTTAGTGTCCTTGTTCCTGTCTATGTGTTAGGTTACACAATTATAGGCTGTTTCGGTTTTCGTTACGTTTATTGTTTTTGTAGTGTTTGTTATTGATTCGTGTTTTACGTTCGTTATTAAACATGGATCGCAATCTACACGCTGCATTTTGGTCCGACTCTCTCTCTCTTTGCCATACAGAAAACCGTAACAGAATCACCCACCACAAACGGACCAAGCAGCGTGTCAATAGGCAGGAGCCACAGGAGAGGCCACAAAGGCAGCAACAGCGGCGCAATGAGGATTGGACATGGGACGATATATTGGATGGCAAGGGTTGCTACACATGGGAGGAGATCCTGGCGGGAAGGGATCGCCTTCCATGGGAACAGGTGGAGGCACTTAGGAGAGTAGAGGCAGCCGGAGAGAGGAGCCGGCGATACGAGGGAACACGTTTGGCAAGGAAGCCCGGGAGTCAGCCCCAAAAATTTCTTGGGGGGGCTCACAGGGAGTATGGCCACGCCAGGTAGGAGACCTGCGCAAACTCCCTGTGCTTACCGGGGGGCTAGAGAGACCGGGCAGGCACCGTGTTATGCAGTGGTGTGCACGGTGTCCCCGGTGTGGGTGCATAGCCCGGTGCGGTATATTCCAGCTCCTCGTATCGGCCGGGCTAGAGTGGGCATCGAGCCAGGTAAGGTTGGGCAGGCTCGGTGCTCAAGAGCTCCAGTGCGCCTGCACGGTCCGGTCTATCCAGTACCACCTCCACACCCCAGCCCTCCGGTAGCAGCTCCCCGCACCAGGCTTCCTGTGCGTGTCCTCGGTTCAGTACCACCAGTACCAGCACCACGCATCAGGCCTACAGTGCGCCTCGCCTCTCCAGCGCTGCCGGAGCCTTTCTCCTCTCCTGCGCTGTCGGAGTCTCCTGTCTGTTCAGCGCTGCCAGAGCCTTCCTCCTCTACAGCGCTGCTGGATTCTCCCACCTGTTTAGCGCAGCCAGAGCCTTCCTCCTCTCCTGAGCTGCTGGAGTCTCCCGCCTGTTCAGTGCTGCCAGAGCCTTCCTCCTCTACAGCACTGCTGGAGTCTCCTGCCTGTTCAGCGCAGCCAGAGCTGCCAGCCTGCATGGAGCAGCCTGAGCTGTCAGTCTGCATGGAGCAGCCAGAGCTGTCAGTCTGCATGGAGCAGCCAGAGCTGTCAGTCTGCATGGAGCAGCCAGAGATGTCAGTCTGCATGGAGCAGCCAGAGATGTCAGTCTGCATGAAGCAGCCCGAGCTGCCAGTCTGCAAGGAGCTGCCAGTCTGCACGGAGCTGTCAGTCTGCAAGGAGCTGTCAGTCTGCAAGGAGCTGCCAGTCTGTAAGGAGCTGCCAGAGCTATCAGCCTACATGGAGCAGCCAGAGCCGCCAGTCAGCATGGAGCAGCCAGAGCCGCCAGTCAGCATGGAGCAGCCAGATCTTTCAGTCTGCCAGGATCTGCCAGTCAGCCAGACTCTTCCAGATCTGCCAGTCAGCCAGATTCTTCCAGATCTGCCAGTCAGCCAGACTCTTCCAGATCTGCCAGTCAGCCAGACTCTTCCAGATCTGCCAGTCAGCCAGACTCTTCCAGATCTGCCAGTCAGCCAGACTCTTCCAGATCTGCCAGTCAGCCAGACTCTTCCAGATCTGCCAGTCAACCAGACTCTTCCAGATCCGCCAGTCAGCCGGGATCTGCCAGAACTGCCAGTCGGCCAGGATCCGCCAGTCAGCCAGGATCTGCCAGTCAGCCAGGATCTGCCAGTCAGCCAGGATCTGCTGAAACCACCAGCCAGCCAGGATCTGGTAGATCTACCTACCTGCCTGAGCTTCCTCTCACTCCTGAGCTTCCTCTCACTCCTGAGCTTCCTCTCACTCCAGAGCTTCCTCTCACTCCCGAGCTTTCTCTCACTCCCGAGCTTCCCCTCAGTCCCGAGCTGCCTCAGTCCCGAGCTGTCCTTCAGTCCCGATCTGCTCCTCAGTCCAGTGGGGTTCTGGGTGAGGACTACTAGGCCATGGTCGGCGGCGAGGGTGGACTATCCAGGGACGCGAGGAGAGGGGACTAAGACATTGACTGAGTGGGTTCCACGTCCCGCGCCGGAGCCGCCACCATGGACAGACGCCCACCCGGACCCTCCCTATTGTTTCGGGAGTCCGCACCTTAGGGGGTTCTGTCACGCCCTGGTCTAAGTATTTTGTGTTTTTGTTCATGTATTGGGTCAGGCCAAGGTGTGGCGTGGGGTTTTTGTATTGTGGTGTGTTTTGTCTTGGGGTTTTGGTGTGTATGTATTGGGATTGTAGCTAGTGGGGTTATCTAGCAAAGTCTATGGCTGTCTGGAGTGGTTCTCAATCAGAGGCAGGTGTTTATCGTTGTCTCTGATTGGGAACCATATTTAGGCAGCCATATTCTTTGAGTTTGTCGTGGGTGATTGTCCTTAGTGTCCTTGTTCCTGTCTATGTGTTAGGTTACACAATTATAGGCTGTTTCGGTTTTCGTTACGTTTATTGTTTTTGTAGTGTTTGTTATTGATTCGTGTTTTACGTTCGTTATTAAACATGGATCGCAATCTACACGCTGCATTTTGGTCCGACTCTCTTTGCCATGCAGAAAACCGTAACATGTATGCTGGTTTAAAATGTAATCTTTATTTAATTATCCATTTTATTACACAGTATGCCCACACATTGATAGGCTATATAACATTTTTTTTAAGAAAATGCACTGAAACCAAAATACCTTTAGTTTTGGTGATACTCTCAGCTCTGCCACATTTTCAAGTCCTCTCATGGTTATGGTTCTAACCCTGGAACAGGAAACATCATAGAAAGAAGCTGGCATGATGAAAATGATGTCCATTTCATCCATTACTCTTTGGTCGCAATGTAATTTTTCTTAGATAAACAGCTTGTTTTTGAATGGTAACTGTGGAGTTTGGGGCGGGGTGAGGAGTATTGGAAAGGTGTGACTTTCACGCCTACAGTAGCCAGGCTATAAAGAGTCTATTGTCCTGCTAATCTGCCTACAAGTGTTTGAAAACTGTCAATCACTACTGTCAATAAAAACACAGCATTTTGTTTACATTCTTTATTGTAACCACAATGTCACAAATAATTTGCATCTACCTTTCCAATTACTTTTAGAGTTTACGATTTACAAATGTGTGCTTTTCATGTCATTTTTCGTTAAATTCCGTTTGGATTTAATTAAGTATAACTTTTAAGTGAAGCCTTTAGTGAGAGGTCTAATACTTTATTTAATATCTTCCCTCCAAATTCATATTTAAGGGGCATTTTTCACGCCATTATTAGTTACATTGTTTTAGTGTGAATGTGCAGACTGGCACTAAGAACAGCGGGGACGTTTCCCTAGTCAGAACCATTATTTATTTTTAATTTTCAACCTTTATTTAACAAGGCAGGTCAGTTAAAACTTCTTAGGGCTGCAATCCCGTTAACGGGGTCAATATGACAACAGCCAGTGAAAGTGCAGGGCGCCAAATTCAAAACAACAGAAATCTCATAATTAAAATTCCTCAAACATACATTTTATACCGTTTTAAAGGTAATCTTGTTGTTAATCCCACCACAGTGTCCGGTTTCAAATAGGCTTTACAGCGAAAGCACCACAAATGATTAAGTTAGATCACCACCAAGCCACAAAAAAACACAGCCATTTTTCCAGCCAAAGAGGGGAGTCACAAAAAGCACAAATAGAGATAAAATGAATCACTAACCTTTGATGATCTTCATTAGATGACACTCATAAGACTTTATGTTACACAATGCATGTATGTTTTGTTTGATAAAGTTCATATTTATATAAAAAAATCGGAGTTTACATTGGCGCGTTATGTTCACTAGTTCCAAAAACAGACAGTGATTTTGCATAGCCACGTCGATTCAACAGAAATACTCATCATAAATGTAGATGATAATACAAGTTATACACATGGAATTATAGATATACCTCTGCTTAATACCACTGTGTCAGATTTCAAAAAAACTTTACGGAAAAAGCAAACCATCAAATTTCTGAGACGGCGCACAGAAAATAAATAAAATGATCCGCCAAGTTGGAGTCAACAGAAATCAGAAATCACATTATAAATATTCCCTTACCTTTGATGATATTCATCAGAATGCACTCCCAGGAATCCTAGTTCCACAATAAATGCTTGATTTGTTCGATAATGTCCATTATTTATGTACTTTTGTTAGGGCGTTAGGTACACATATCCACATATCCAGCATAACTTCGATACAAAAACTTTAAAAAGTTATATTACAGGTCGAAGAAACATTTCAAACTAAGTATAAAATCAATCTTTAGGGTGTTTTTATCATGAATCTTCAATAAAGTTCCAACCAGAGAATTCCTTTGTGTCTAGAAAAGCCATGGAACGCAGGTCGATATCATGTGAAATGCACGTGACCAGGAAATGGCTCTCTGCCAGTAACCTGACTCATTCATCTCTTATTCAGCCCCACAACACAGTAGAAGCATCATTCAAGTTTCTGAAGATGGTTGACATCTAGTGGAAGCCCTAGTAAGTGCAACTTCATCTATATCCCACTGTGAATTCAATAGGGCCTGGGTTTAAAATCGACCAACCTCAGATTTCTCACTCATTTCTTCTCAGGTTTTTGCCTGCCATATGAGTTCTGTTATACTCACAGACATAATTCAAACAGTTTTAGAAACCTCAGAGTGTTTTCTATCCAATACTAATAATAATATGCATATATTAGCAACTGGGACTGAGGAGCAGGCCGTTTAGTCTGGGCACCTTTCACCCAAGCTACTCAATACTGCCCCTGCAGCCATAAGAAGTTTTAAGAACAAATTATTATTTACAATGACGGCCTACCGGGGAATAGTCTTGTTCAGGGGCAGAACGACAGATTTGTAACTTATCAGCTCGGCGATTCAATCCAGCAACCTTTCGGTTACTGTCCCAACATTCTAACCACAAGGCTATCTGCCGCCCCTTATTAGTGCAATGCCCCTTAAAGTGTTGCTCTGCGCTACCTAGTGGGGCACACTGGTAGCACCTCCCCCTCCCCCTTCCTCCTCCTCCCTTCTCCATGGGATAGGTCCGTCTTCTGTGCACAGCTCTGCGGCCCATTCCGTGCCCCCTGCCCTCGTGCCTTGAACCTCGCGCGCCCACCAATATTTGAGTGGATACAGCTAGAGAGCTGCAAGGCAATCCCATTGTGCGCCACTAGGGAGCCATGACCAATTTGACCAATATATATTGTCCTGCTAATTACAGGGTTAATAATATATCTGTGAGAATATCCGAGGGGGTTTTACATAATTCTAAATGAATAATAATAATTGCTTTGTTTAAAAAATAATAATATTTTTGAGATTATTTACTTTTCAAATAACGCAAAATGAGTGAGAAAAAGGCCATTCTTGAAAATGGGTGAGACATTGTTACTAATTTGTAAATAAAGCCATTTTGTTAATTTGAATTATTTATTTCTGTTTTAAGAGGGAGAGATACCAAAAACCTACAGTTATCTCTAGCACAGGTATTGAACCAGCATCTGTAGCAACACAGCTTGCACTGCGATACAGTGTCTTAGACCACTGCACGCACCACTAAGGCACTATACAATGTGACTGGTCAGGAGTAGGCTACAGTAGTACAAAGACACAGTAGCGCCTTGGGACCCAAAAGCACAATCAGTGCTCTAACTCCCCCTTGCGCTGGTCTGGAAAAATTAAGTGACGCAGGGTACTGTACTGAATGACAAATCACCTCTAAGTCCCGCAGCAAATGGCAAAACTTTTAGTGGAGCTTTTAGTGGAGCAACCACTGTACAAATAGGTAAGATGCATCAAAACCGTCTTGAGGACCGACCCAGGGGTTCAATTTGCACCCGGTGCCCTTGAAAACAGGTCAGTATATAATGAGGAGCCTTTCTTTGGTGGCTGCCGGTGACAATGCGGGTGTACAGGAGGGGACACACCCAGGGCCTCATGGGGAGGTTGCTGCATCAGTGCCAAGCCTAGTCATTAAAAAAGGTAAAGCTTCTGAGTTCTTACGGTACATAAACAGGCAAATCCCACTGTGTTGTCTCACTGGGATTGAAAGGCACAGACACCTCATTAAGGGAGAAGGTTTCCAGGGAAAAGAAGCCATGATGGCTTCATGTGCATGTTTTTCTAAAGTACAGCAGGCCACCAGGGAATCCTCCACAGGGAAGAGTTTTGATGCCAGGCACACTGTGAAGGCCAACGGGATACTGCAGGTTGTGGTTGACAACAAAAAAATGTTTTCCACATATTCTCTGATAATAAATGAAGAGAAAAGGACAACAGCAGAATACTCATCAGAACCATTTTGGACAATCAGACCCTTAAAAGGGTGCCAACCCTGTTTCCAAAGTCGCCCGGTTCCAAGAGATACACGGCGAGCCAAGGAATTGCACGTAAATACATTCATGATTTCTTACTCCAAGCGGCAGCAGTTCGTGCAAAGTGTAGTACTATTTACAACCTACCCAAGCCAAACCGTAAACCGGACAACTGTGTGCCGCCCTATGGGAATCCCAATCACAGCTGGTTGTGATACAGCCTGGAATCAAACCAGGGTCTGTAGTGATGCTTTTAGCACTGAGACCACTGCACCACTCAGGAGCTACTATTTATTTTGTATTTTTGTATTTTTAACCTTTATTTAACTAAACAAGTCACTTACAAACAAATTCTTATTTACAATGACGGCTTACCCCAGACAACGCTGAGCCAATTGTGCACCACCCTATTTATTTATTTATTTTTAATTTCACCTTTATTTAACCAGGTGAGCTAGTTGAGAACAAGTTCTCATTTACAACTGCGACCTGGCGAAGATAAAGCAAAGCAGTGCGACACAAACAACAACACAGAGATAAACATGGAATAAACAAGCGTACAGTCAATAACACAATAGAAAAAAAATAACGTCTATATACAGTGGGTGCAAATGGCGTGAGGAGGTAAGGCAATAAATAAGCCATAGTAGCGAAGTAATTAAAATGTAGCAAATTAACACTGGAGTGATAGATGAGCAGATGGTGCAAGTAGAAATACAGGTGTGCAAAAGAGCAGAAAAGTAAATAAAAACAATATGGGGATGAGGGTAGATTGGGTGGGCTATTTACAAATGGGCTATGTACAGCTGCAGCGATCGGTTAGCTGCTCAGATAGCTGATGTTTAAAGTTAGTGAGGGAAATGGAAGGAAAGGCGGCCAAAGGAGGTGTTGTTATCGTGACTAGTGAGCTGAGATAAGGAGGAGCTTTACCTAGAATAGACTTATAGATGACCTGGAGTCAGTGGGTCTGGCGACAAAAATGTAGCGAGGGCCAGCCGACTAGAGCACACGGGTCACAGTGGTGGGTGGTAAAGGTGCTTTGGTGACAAAACGAATGGCACTGTGATAGTCTGCATCCAGTTTGCTGAGTAGGGTGTTGGAAGCTATTTTGTAAATGACATCGCCAAAGTCGAGGATCGGTAGGATACTCAGTTTTACGAGGGTATGTTTGGCAGCGTGAGTGAAGGATGCTTTGTTGCAAAATAGGAATCTGTTTCTAGATTTCATTTTGGATTGGAGATGTTTAATAAGAGTCTGGAAGGAGAGTTTACAGTCTAGCTAGACACCTAGGTATTTGTAGTCGTCAACATATTCTAAGTCAGAACCGTCCAGAGTAGTGATGCTAGTCGGGCGGGCAATGAATGGTTGAAAAGCATGCATTTGGTTTTACTAGCATTTAAGAGCAGTTGAAGGCCACGGAAAGGGTGTTGTTTTTGCATTGAAGCTTGTTTGGAGGTTAGTTAACACAGGTTCCAAAGAAGAGCCAGATGTTTACAGAATGGTTTCGTCTGCATAGAGGTGGATCAGGGAATCACCCGCAGCAAGAGCGGCATCGTTGAAATATACAGAGAAAAGAGTCGGCCCGAGAATTGAACCCTGTGGCACCCCCATAGAGACTGCCAGAGGTCCGGACAACAGGCCCTCCGATTTGACACACAGAACTCTGTCTGAGAAGTAGTTAGTGAACCAGGAGAGGCAGTCATTTGAGAAACCAAGGCAGTTGAGTCTGCCGATAAGAATACGGTGATTGACAGAATCGAAAGCCTTGGCCAGGTCGATGAAGACAGCTGCACAGTACTGTCTTTTATCGATGGCGGTTATGATGTACCTTGAGCGTGGCTGAGGTGCACCAGTGACCAGCTCGAAAACTGGATTGCACAGCGGAGAAGGTACGGTGGGATTTGAAATGGTTAGTGATCTGTTAATTAACTAGGCTTTCGAAGACTTTAGAAAGGCAGGGCAGGATGGATATAGGTCTATAACAGTTTGAGTCTAGAGTGTCACCCCCTGTGAAAAGGGGGATGACCACGGCAGCTTTCCAATCTTTTAGGGATCTCAGACGATACGAAAGAGGTTCAACTGGTAGTAGAGTTTGCAACAATGGCGGCAGATCATTTTAGAACGAGAGGGTCCAGATTGTCTAGCCCAGCTGATTTGTACAGGTCCAGGTTTTGCAGCTCTTTCAGAACATCTGCTATCTGGATTTGGGTGAAGGAGAAGCTGGGGAGGCTTGGACAAGTAGCTGACTCCCAATCACAGTAAGATGTGATACAGCTTGGATTCAAACAAGGGACTCTTGCATTGCAATGCAGTGACTTAGACCACTGCGCCACTCGGGAGCCAAGGTGAGAGTAGTTTCTAAATGTACCAACCTTAAGTGTCTTTGTCCCTCTCGCTCTCGCCCTCTCCATGTCTTTTGTAACAAGCAGCCATATTGTTGTCAGTCCGCTAGGGACCTGTTTTTAATGTATTTAGTGTGTATGTTTATCCTGTTTTACCATTTAGTTAGCGAGTTAATAAATAATTAAACCAATTTGTGTAGTACTGAATCATAAGTAAGGCTCAGGTTTTTGCAGATGCAAGGAGATTACAACTGTTCGGAATGATGATATGATACGAGGTTATGATTAATAAATTGACTGTTTATAGATGTGCTAGGTAAAGACTTTTAGAGATTAATTCGGAAGATGGTAACCGCTCTCACGGTGCCCCAGATCCTAATGAGTTCATTGTTACATTATTAATTTAATCGGGTGACAATTAAACATATTTAGGTAATTAGATAAATAACTGTCATCAGATTTAATGTTAAAAGTTAAGTCACGACACTTGGTTGCTGAATGGAACTTATGGATATTCAAACAAAGACTAAGTAATCAAGATTACTTACTATGATAAAACATTTTTTACTATGTATGATAAACGACTTGCATTATGTTAAATATGCAATATGTGTTGAGAGATAGAAAAACATGTACATTTTTTAGACACTTCATATCCATGGATAATTCTGTCCATATCACCACAAACCTAGCAACAGGTAACATTGACAGTTGACTGGCATTTTTTTCAGGTTAACATTTTGCCAGAAACTATTTCTGTTTTGCAACAACATATACTATAACTTTGGATGAAACACTAAAACCTTAATTGCTTCCTCTACATACATATACAGCAGTCAACGTGAAATGTAATTTCTTGAATGTAAATAAATGCAGAGAGGACCACGCGTACTAACTCACTGTTAATTTCCCTGGAGGTAAAATCCTATAAAAGGCAATACTCAATAACACTGTGGCACATTCAGGATGAAAACATGCACTATAAAGGTGAGACGCTGAAGATGTTGCACATTCCAAACAACTTATTTTGGTTTTAATGAAGGAGTGCATCTTCGTCGCACAGAAAACATTGGACTTTCTCTACAGTGGCACGTTTCTGCAATGCGTGTTTGATTTGACTCCAGTCGCTGGTCACATATCAAGACGTACATAACCAAATACTCCTTAGGCTATTGTAATTAAGCATATCTTACCCTAATTTTAAGGTAAGTCCTAGGGTAATCTTAAACCTGTCTTTGTCGGCACAATGAAATCACATAGATCTTTTCTATTTTTTACTTCAGTTTATTTGGTAAATATTTTCTTAACTCTTCTTGAACTGCACTGTTGGTTAAGAGCTTGTAAGTAAGCATTTCACGGTAAGGTCTACACATTCGGGGCATGTGACAAATAAAGTTTGATTTGATATGCTATATCACTACTCAACATCCAAATAGCCACACATTAAAGCAATAATACTGGTTCTATGATTGAACTCTTGCTCTGGATGAGTGACGTCATTGGCTGTCACATAAAAATAACAACACAAACTAAAAATGTCATCCCACTGATAAATGGATGTGACTGAAGCAGAGAGAGCACTCGATTGGTATGCCAGGGCCTCATTGTTAATTGTCTACGGTTGTGTCAATTGTCTGCTGCTGAGATTGCCCTGCTTCCATCCACCAAACTTCCCCCATGGATTGGACAAGCTTTTGTGCGCCACTTAATTTTCAATCAGATCCAATCCCTACTCGGTTGCAGAGCAGCAGGAGGGAGTAGACGGGGGTCATACGTTATCCAAAGGCCTAATGAGAAACCTTCAGTCAAAGCACGGCTGTCATTTTTTATCCTGTTCTTCCTAGTAGATAAGAGCGAGAGAGGGTGCGCTGTGCAGATAGAGGCTGTCCATTTCCACATGTACTCATTAAGCTGAGGCCAACTCAAAAGAGCCTAGCGGGTGGGGGGTTCTTCTCAAGGGTGTCATTTGAAAACAATCAATGCTCCTAGGCATGCTGAAATCCAAACCCTGGGTGCTAATTGTCCGTCTATCAACCTAATCTGGCATTTGCAACTTAACTAAAGTATTTTCGAGAGGCCTGTACAGGCCTGGATGTCTGTTTCTTGTCTTGCTATAACATAAGTGTGACATCAGTGTGACATTATACAGGGTGGCTCCACTGGGTCTATGGTCCATGTCTGTCAGTCACTGATAGCTTGATTTAATTGGAAGGAAGTAAAGTTGGTTCATTTCATTTCCAGTGGTGTAAAAGATATTAGGGGTCATGTTAGATTTGTTTGGTCCATACAGTGATTAGGTATTAAGACTTTATTTTATAGAAATGGCAGAACCTGAATTTGTCTACATTTACATTGACAAGACCAAAGACTAAAACAATTAGTGTGACACTGAAATGAATGAAAATCACGATTACACTTATGAAAATATTTATGCCTAATGAAAGTATTTATTCCCAATAACACAAGGTAAATTGAAAACAGTGTCTGCATGGGCTGGGAAAAAAATGAATTGCATGTTTTATAATATACAAATTAGACCCATTCCATTTGACCACTAATAACCCCAATCATTTGATATTATCTATTTCCCACCATTTACACTGTGACAATAGTATCCGGTGCAATGAACAAATCCTCTGCAGCCATTTGCCACCAAGACCGAGGTGGGCAATAATGTGGAAGACAAATGTTGTAAACATTAGCTTTGCCCTGACAGGGAACAGAGTAATGGAACAGCAGGAAGTGGTGAGAAGTACAGTAACAACTGCTGTAATACTCCTGCAATACTTCTGCAATAATGCTATAATACTGCTGTAATGCTGCTGCAATACTGCTGTAATACTGCTGCAATACTCCTGCAATAATGCTATAATACTGCTGTAATGCTGCTGCAATACTCCTGCAATACTGCTGTAATACTGCTGTAATACTGCTGTAATACTGCTGTAATACTGCTGTAAAGTATTTTTAGAGAGAAAAACAACGTTTTCAAGGGACTATGAATATTTTTTAAAGGAGAGGGCTTTAACTGGACCAACAGGTCTAGGAGCGGTGCCTCTGCTGCTCTCATTCAATAAGAAATTGATTACAAATCAGTCACCGTAAAAAACTGTCTGGCCACGGACAAAGAGCAGCTAAAAGAGAAGAATGAAAAAAGAAACAATTTCCTGTCCGAGAGCCTTTTTCCTTTGGCTCATGTTGATCTTGTATTGATTCAGCCTACGTTGGTCAAATATCACAATCCCACTTGTGGATGGTTGTTGATGGAGGCTGGATTTGCAGATGGCTGAGATGGAGGGCTGACCAGACAGGACACATGAGAGAAGCTGATTAGAGCATCAGACAACAAGGGACAGATGTCATTGATCCAAATGTCTTTGTCTGATTGGGATGAAAGGCCTGTCTGATTGGAGCCCTTTGTGTATACATGCAGAAAGGGCCCTACTGAACTGCCTCAGACTCACCTAAGGGAAGTGATGAGAAATTATGGAAGGTTTCTATGATGCGGTAGTTTGTTCTGCAAAATATACAAATATGTCCCATCTTTGATTATATTATTCTTTCAATTCAAAACATTTAAAAGTGTAAACATGAATTTGACTGTATTAATATTTTCCTGTATTTATTTTTTATTTAACTAGGCAAGTCAGTTAAGAACAAATTCTTATTTTCAATGATGACCTAGGAAGAGTGGGTTAACTGCCTGTTCTTGGGCAGAATGACAGATTTGTACCTTGTCAGCTTGGGGATTTTAACTTGTAACCATTCAGTTACTAGTCCAACACTCTAACCACTAGGCTACCCTGCCGGCCCTGTATAGCTTATCATGTAGAGTAACCGGTGTAAATTGGCTTGCTAGATAGTGGTGCACGCTAGAAGCATTTCGATTGGTGACGTCACTAGCTCTAAGACCTTGAAGTAGTTGTTTCCCTTGCTATGCATTGGCTGAGGATTTTGTGAAGCGATAGATAAAGATGCTTCGTGGGAGGCAGTTGTCGATGTGTTCAGAAGGTCCCTGGTTCGAGCCCAGGTTGAGACAAAAAGAGGGAAGGATGCAACACTGTTACATTGATGTTGTTGACCCGGATCACTCAGTTGGGCTCTGCCCAGCTGCTGCGTTTGCTGTGGAGAAGAAGGAGGTCAAACTGACTCTATACACACACACACTGGACTGTACCCACACACTCACACTGACACCCAAACATACGCCCACACACACATAACATGCATGACGCCACACACACTTTCACACTTACCACATACGCTGCTGCTACTGTCTATTATCTATCCTGTTGCCTTGTAACTTTACCCCCATCTACAATGCCTTCTGAAAGTATTCAGACCCCTTGACTTTTTCCACATATTGCTAAGTTACAGACTTATTCTAGAATGTATTAAATTATTAATCAATCTGCACACAAAACTGTTATTTTTTACTTTTGTGCTGATTTATAAAAAATAAAAACAGAAATACCTTATTTACATAAGTATTTAGACCTTTTGCTAAGAGGCTCGAAATTTGGCTACCGGGGTGCAAAAGAGAAAAAAGATAAATAACAATATGGGAATGAGGTAGTTGGGTGTGCTATTTACAGATTGGTTGTGTACAGGTACAGTGATCAGTAAGCTGCTCTGACAGCTGATGCTTAAAGTTATAGAGGGAGATATATGTCTCCAGCTTCAGTGATTTTTGCATTTCATTCCAGTCATTGGCAGCAGAGAACTGGAAGGAAAGGTGGCGAAAGGAAGTGTTGGCTTTGGGGATGACCAGTGAAATATACCTGCTGGAGCGTGTGCTACGGGTGGGTGTTGCTATGGTGACCTGTGAGCTGAGATAAGGCGGGGCTTTACCTAGCAAAGACTTATAGATGATCTGGAGCCAATGGGTTTGGCCACGAATATGTAGCGAGGGCCAGCCAACCAGAGCATACAGGTCGCAGTACAGTACATCGCTGAGGCTAAGCTGCCTGCCATCCAGGACCTCTACACCAGGCGGTGTCAGAGGAAGGCCCTAAAAATGGTCAAATACCCCAGCTACCCCAGTTATAGACTGTTCTCTCTACTACCGCATGGCAAGCGGTACCGGAGTGCCAAGTCTAGGACAAAAAGGCTTCTCAACAGTTTTTAACCCCAATTCATACGACTCCTGAACAGGTCAAATGGCTACCCGGACTATTTGCATTGTGTAACCCCCCCCAACCCTTTTTACGCTGCTGCTACTCTCTTGTTTATCATATATGCTTAGTCACTTTAACTATACATTCATGTACATACTACCTCAACTAGCCTGACCAACCAGTGCCCCCGCACATTGGCTAACCAGGCTATCTGCAATGTGTGCCGCCACCCACCACCCGCCAACCCCTCTTTTAAGCTACTGCTACTCTCTGTTCATCATATATGCATAGTCACTTTAACCATATCTACATGTACATACTACATCAATCAGCCCGACTAACTGGTGCCTGCATGTAGCCTCAATACTGTTATAGCCTCGCTACTGTATATAGCCTCACCACTGTTATTTTTCACAGTCTTTTTACTGTTGTTTTTATTTCTTTACATACCTATTGTTCACCTAGTACCTTTTGTTGCACTGTTGGTTAGAGCCTGTAAGTAAGCATTTCACTGTAAGTTCTATACCTGTTGTATTCGGCGCCCGTGACAAATAAACTTTGATTTGATTTGATTCAGTGGTGGGTAGTAAATGGGGCTTTGGTGACAAAACTGATGACACTGTGATAGACCTCATCCAGTTTGCTGAGTAGAGTGTTGGATCTCTGGAGAGACCTGAAAATAGCTGTTTATCCCCATCCAACCTGACAGAGCTTGAGAGGATCTGTAGAGAAGAATGGTAGAAACTCCCCGAATACAAGCTTATAGCGTCATACCCAAGAAGACCTGAGGCTGTGATCACTGCCAAAGCTACTTCAACAAAGTACAGAGTAAAGAGTCTGAATTGTGGTATTTAAGTTTTTTGTAGTTGTTTTTTTGCAAACTTTATTATTATGGGGTATTGTGTTTAGATTGATGAGGGAAGAAAAAAAAAACAATTTGATAAACTTTATAATAAGGCTGTAATGTAACAAAATGTGGAAAAAGTTAAGGGTCTGAATCATTTCCGAATGCACTGTGGCCCAATCAATTTAATAGACCACAGGTAGACTCCAATCAAGTTCTAGAAACATCTCAAGGATGATCAATGGAAACAGGATGCACCTAAGCTCAAGTCTCAGAGCAAAGGGTCTGAATACTTATGTAAATAAGTTGGGGGGGTTTTCAAATGTTTTGTTGTTGCTCTTTTTGTTTTTATTTATTTAATACATTTTAGAATACGGCTGCAACATAACAAAATGTGTAAAAAGTCAAGGGGTGTGAATACTTTCCAAAGGCACTGTATATGTACATATTGAATCTACCTCAATTACCTCATACCCCTGCACATCGACTCAGTACTAGTACTCTCTGTATATAGCCATGTTATTTTCGTCCCCACCGTCAGACTTGCCCCCCACATCGTCTGGTTGACTATGAGGTAAGCTACGAGTAAAGGCAGACTCCACACACAACACACCACTCCAACGAGGGACCACAAGCAGAGGGCACTGTGGGTGGAATTAATTACACTCACAACAAGACCAGCAGCAGCTACCCTCCTGTACAAGACGAGAGAGAAACCCATTCTTCTTCCAGAACAGTTGTAACGTGCCTGAAGCTGATTGGAGAGGAAACTGAGAAGTTGACACAGGAGATACTGGAGCTATCGGAAGAGCTAAATTCATCAGCTTCAATGGGTCTCCAACAGTTCATGGAGTCCCTGACAGAACTGTATGGCCAGCCCCATCAACTTGCCCTCCAACGCAGTGCATGGTTAATGGATGGCACCAACATCAAGAGTGGTGACACCAAGATTCGCTCTGAGGGTGCGTGCCTTGTTTGGCATGTTGGATCAGCTAGGGAGTAATGGAAAGACAGAACTGAGGTGTAGCTCACATGTCTCCTGCCTCTTAGCTAAGTTACCACACGACCTAAGAGCCAGCTTCAAGAGATGTGTGAACCCCATCAAGACACCCATTCCAAGCCTCCTTCACCTGGCTCGAGTGGTTCGAGTACGAGGTGAGAGTTCAGGTAGACGGCACGCAGTTCAGTAGCGACCAAAGCACAGACCACCCTAGCTCACGCGAGATCAGTGTAAAGACAAATCCCTCCCCAAGACCACCACCATCCTCCATAGAAGTGAGCAGAGAAAGGACGAAGTCGAAGTCTCTGCACAGAACCAGTCTCCGGAGGAAAGGTCACGGGAATAGTCAAAGAAGCATTGTCTGTTCTACAACACCACGCAGAATTACATGAATCATTGCACCAACTTTCAGCTCCTTTCCAATGAATAGAAAGAATCCTGGATCAAAACATATGAAAGATGTTAGAAGTGTGGACGTGAACACGAAGTAGCTCAGTGTACTCTCAAGGCTAAGTGCAAGAAGTGCGAGAAGAAGCATATTGAAGATATCCCTCTAGTGGTGTGGTGGCTGTGCTTTGGCAAAGTGGGTGGGGTTATATCCTTCCTGTTTGGCCCTGTCTGGGGGTGTACTCGGATGGGGCCACAGTGTCTCCTGACCCCTGCTGTCTCAGCCTCCAGTATTTATGCTGCAGTAGTTTATGTGTCGGGGGGCTAGGGTCAGTTTGTTATATCTGGAGTACTTCTCCTGTCCTATTCGGTGTCCTGTGTGAATCTAAGTGTGCGTTCTCTAATTCTCTCTTTCTTTCTCTCTCTCGGAGGACCTGAGCCCTAGGACCATGCCCCAGGACTACCTGACATGATGACTCCTTGCTGTCCCCAGTCCACCTGGCCATGCTGCAGCTCCAGTTTCAACTGACCTGAGCCCTAGGACCATGCCCCAGGACTACCTGACATGATGACTCCTTGCTGTCCCCAGTCCATCTGACCGTGCTGCTGCTCCAGTTTCAACCGTTCTGTCTTATTATTATACGACCATGCTGGTCATTTATGAACATTTGAACATCTTGGCCATGTTCTGTTATAATCTCCACCCGGCACAGCCAGAAGAGGACTGGCCACCCCACATAGCCTGGTTCCTCTCTAGGTTTCTTCCTAGGTTTTGGCCTTTCTAGGGAGTTTTTCCTAGCCACCGTGCTTCTACACCTGCATTACTTGCTGTTTGGGGGTTTAGGCTTGGTTTCTGTACAGCACTGTGAGATATCAGCTGATGTACGAAGGGCTATATAAATACATTTGATTTGATTTGATTTGATTGAGATTCGCCTCGAGGTTATATCAATGCTAGCCCAAACGCTATGAAGACCGCCAGCACAAAGGCGTCAACAGAGAGGATTTGCCTGGTGAGCTCCACTGCAGAGACCCTCTATGTTGATCAACCTTCTGACAGCAGCAAGGTGCTGCTGGAGATGAGTTGAGTCATCTTGCGGAGCGGCAACAAGTCACTTGACATGTACGGCCTGTTGGATGATGGGTTGGAGCGCACAAAACTTCTACACGAAGTAGCACAGCAGTTAGGACTCCAAGGATATCCCGAGGACTTTGTACGGTGCGTCAAATCTATCCGAGTCGTCCATGGAGATTCTGTGTCATTTTCTGTGGCCTTTGTTACTGAACCAAACAGGTCCTTTGACATCCACAGAGCCTTCACAGTTGAAGAGTTGGGCCTTGCACTGCATACCTAATCGGTCGAAGCCCTTCAGAAAAGATATTGGCACCTAAAAGGCCTACCCCTTCAACTGCTGGATCAGACGCAGCCATTACTGCTCATCGAATCAGACTATCCCCATCTAATCACCCGACAGAGCCAGTGTGTTTGGGTCCCCCTGGTGGACCTGCTGCCATCAAGTCTCAGCTTGGATGGACCCTTCAAGGTCCTTCAAAGTTCCTTCAGCAAAAGTCTTTCTCCACAACAGTGTCTTCATACATCCCTTGTCTCTCCATCTGCAGTGCTCTGCAGTGAGAAGCTCATCACACGGTCCAGACAAGATGTAGAAGCCATGCATCTTCTAGAGGAGAAGACAGTCAGGGTTGAAGTGGACAGGGTTCAAAGGTACGCCACTCCCCTTTTGTAGAAGAAGAACCTTCCTTTTGTAGAAGAAGTACTGCCTCCTTCCACACCTGCGAGTGACAGAGAAGTGTCTGTCCAACAATCCAAAGAAAGCAGCAGTGTACAACGTAGAGGTTCACAAGTTAAGAAGGTATCCGCAGTAGCAGTCGAAGAGTACCAAGGTTTGTACATTCCCCATCATATGGTCAAACACAATGGGAAAAACAGAGTCGTCTTCAACTGTTCCTTCAACCCAAAGGGGCAAGAGCTTGAACGAACAATTCTTTCCCGGACCAACCTTGGGAGCTACTCTGCTTGGAGTCCTTCTCCGTTTCCGGGAACACTCTGTGACCATCAGCAGTGACATAAAGGGGATGTTCCATCAAGTCCGCCTGCTACCCGAAGACCAGCCTCTTCTCTGGTTTCTGTGGCGAGACCTAAACCGTGATGATCATGCTGATGTCTATGAGTGGTAGGTTCTTCCCTTTGGGATGACATGTAGCCCCTGCTGCACCACATTTGCCCATCAGAAAAATGTGTTTAACCACAGTGAGCCCGAAGAGGATGTGCGCTTTTTCTGTAGAACGCTGTTTCTATGTAGACAACTGTCTACAAAGACTTCATGTGGATGATGCCAAGAAACTGGTGGACAAGCTAAAGCACCTTCTTGCTGAAGGAGGATTCGATCTACGCCAGTGGGCCAGCAACCTTCCAGCAGTCATCGAACACCTACCTCAAGAGTCCAAGTCGGAAAACAGTGAGCTGTGGTTCACCCAGGATGGCATGGAAACCCAAGAGTACACCCTTGGATTACGATGGCAATGTCTGTCTGACACGCTTGGCTACAAGCAAGGTCACATAGAGAAAGTTGAACCCACCATGCGCAACATATATCGATGCTTGCCAGTCAATACGATCCACCCAGCTTCATCATCCTATACACCACACGAGCCAAGGTTGTGGTCCAGAGGCTCTAGAATAAGAAAAGAGGGTGGGATGACCCAGATCTACCTGAATATCTCCTGCAAGTTTGGCTTATTTGGGAGGATGAACTTCCACATCTGTCTCAGGTTACACTACCAAGATGTTATGTTTTTTTTATTTTTCCTTTATTTAACTAGGCAAGTCAGTTAAGAAAAATTCTTATTTTCAATGACAGCCTAGGAACAGTGGGTTAACTGCCTGTTCAGGGGCAGAACGACAGATTTGTACCTTGTCAGCTCGGGGGTTTGAACTTGCAACCTTCCGGTTACTAGTCCAACACTCTAACCACTAGGCTACCCTGTCAGCCCTGACACAGATCTCCCAACCAGCACAAGAAGTGTTCATATCTTCAGTGACCCCTCAGAACGTATGTATGGTGCCGTCGTGTACCTACATACTGAAAACACCAATAGATAGATCCAAGCGGCATTCCTTGCAGCAAGATCAAGAGTGGTCCCGAAATGACAACAGTCGATGCCAAGACTAGAGCTCTGCGCTGCACTCACTGGTGCCCAGCTGGCCGAGGTTATCAGAAAAGAACTCACCCTGGAAATCCATGAGGTCACGTACTGGTTGGATTCTACAACAGTCTTAACCTGGCTCCAGTCGGACTCCTGCAGGTACAAAGTATTTGTAGGCACAAGAGTCGCAGACATACAGGAGCTCATGGACCCCAGGCCTGGTGTAACGTGAGAAACGGAGAGGAAACCGGCTGACGATATCACACGCAGCAAGATGCTGTCAGCTTTCAGAACATAACCATTGGAGTCAAGGTCCACCATTCCTGTGGCAGGCCCAGTCATCCTGGCAGAGAAGACCAGACCAAGTACCTCTCGATGAAGCAGAGGAGCTGTGGCAGCCTACCTTCTGTGGACTCCTGACAGTGGACACCAAGTCGTCTCTCCCTGATGTTGCCCAGTTCAACATTTTCCAGGAGCTGGTGGAAGCCACAGTGCAGTTGCTACATGGGGCGGCCAATAGTGCCAACAGTTCTCCAGCCGACGATTTCAAGCAAGCAGAACTCAATGTATTCAGACATGCTCAGTCTGAGAGCTTCCCAGAAGACCTCTCCCTACTAGAGGCAGGCAAGCCAATCCCTCCGATCAGCCGTCTGGTGATGCTGGCCCCAGAGTATGACAACAACACCGGACTGACTTGTGTTGGAGGTTGCCTTCACAGGTGTGACCAGCTGGGCCCTGATGTTCTTCACCCAGTGGTTCTGGATCCAGGTCATCCGCTCACCAGGTTGCTGATCAGGGAAAATGATGAGCAGCTGAGGCACCTGGGCCCAGAGAAGGTGTTTGCTGAGCTACATTGAAGGTTCTGGATTCTGAGAGGGAGAGCAGCCATTCATCGTTTTCAGCTTGGCTGCACTGAATGCAGGAAGTGGCGAGGCCAGCCAGATGTGCCTAGGATGTCTGACTTGCCTCCAGCCCGACTGCGGCTCCACAAGCCCACATTGGATTGATTTGGACCGTAAATCATCAAGATTGGCCGAAGAAATTAAAAGAGATGGGGCATCATCTTTAAGTGCATGACCACCCGGGCTGTACATGTGGATCTACAGACGAATATGGATTCCAGTTTGTTCCTAATGGCGTTGAGACACTTTATCGCTCAAAGAGGACAGCCCTTTGAGACCCTGTCCGATCAAGGAACAAATTTCAAGGGAGGGAAGCGAGAGCTACAGGAGGCCTTCATGGCTCTCCACCCACAGCTCCAGGAACAGTTAGCCAGTCAGAAGATTCACTTCACCTTCAACCCACCAAGTGCACAACACTTTGGAGGATGCTGGGAGAGAGAGGTCAGATCCATCAAGATTGCCCTGCAAACCACCTTTGGTGTGTAGACCATCTCCGAACTGGAACTGTCAAGTCAGTTATCCCTGGAGCAGATGGGAAAGTGAGGACAGCAGAGATCCAAGTCAAGGACAGAACCTACGTCAGGCCTGTTGCTCGACTCATCAAGCTGCCTGCCTTTCCTCAAGAAGCTATTGACACTTAGCTGGCTTGTCTGTTGAAGAAAATATGTACAACACATTTGGGGGCGGCTGTAAAAAACGGCCAGCTCATCTCCTTTCCAAGACCCCATCTTTCTTTGGTTTTCCTATAGGAATAGGCAGCCTTAGGGTAATAGCCTACCAGGCAAGGCCCCAGGCAGTCTATAGCTTCTATTCTGATGATCAACCTGTTTTTCTCTCCTGCTTACTTTACCTCCTAAGAATAAATTGCTTTTCTGATGTTATTGTGCATGCAGCTAAATAATAACAATTAGTATTAGAGAGAGTGGTGTTGTATGTGTGTGTGTGGATCTTCATTAAATCCTTGAACTGGAACTACTGCTTCCTTGTGTTCTGAACCACCCTGTGGTGGTTAATAATGACCTAAAATCCAGCACCTGTTTTTTTATCCCTTTTTATTGGTCCTTCGAATTCATAAACAACCCATATTTTTCAGGTTATGACACCTACACAAGAGTGTCAAAACCCACAAAATCTACCACACGAGGCAAAACATTAAATTACACCATAGCCTACTTGTCAACAATATTTTTATGTTACACATATTTTTTTTTCTTGACCATATTGAATTATCATTCTAATTGTGCACACAATGATGTAATTGCGCGCACATGGATGTCAGACATGCACCTACCAACATGCTCTGTTGCTGATGACTGGAATTAATGCAGGGACAGATTTCAAGAGCAGAACAAGGCACCCTCTTTTTGACTGATGACTGATGTAAGAGCATGTATGTGATAGGCCTATCTGACTTATATGACACTCTTATGTAGTTGTTATAACCAGCCATAAAATAACACAATTTATGCCACAACAGGTGTAAATATATGGGTTATGACAGTGTTATGACAAGTTATGTCAGCTGTTTTGACATATTATGATTATATTATGTTATGACACCAGGTGACAAGTTAGAATTTATTTCTATCTTATCTTTCTCTCTGCATTGTTGGAAAAGGACCCGTAACTAAGCATTTCACTGTTAGTCTACACCTGTTGTCTACGAAGCATGTGAGAAATACCATTTGGAAAAAAGGGGGTGAGTGTAGGGACGGAAGCAATACTGTTACAGAAGATTATTATAGTGTGACAATTGGCTTGCAGCAGTTCACTTGCACAGAAACCATGTAATTGTGTATCCTGCAAAATGAAAGGCAATCTAATGTTTCTCTCATGAATATTATTATATGACATAGCTTTGACCTTTCTCTCATGCCCCTGGTGTGTCCCAGTGATCTCTCTTTCTTTCCAAAGCGCGACCTTGTTTGCTTCCCTTCACTCATTCTGAAGGAATCAAATAAATATGGTGGAAAACAGTGGAGGCTGCTGAGGGGAGGACGGCTCATAATAATGGCTGGAATGGAGCAAATGGAATGTCATCATACACATGGAAACCATATGTTTGATGTATTTGATACCATTCCACTCAATCTTCTCCAGCCATTACCATGAGCCCTTCCTCCCCAATAAAGGTGCCACCAACCTCCTGTGGTGAAAATGTTTTCAGATTTGTGGGAAGTAGTGAACAAGTGCACACTTCAGGAAAAAGGTGAAATGATTGGGACCTACCCCATGGTCTACACCACCTACAGCGCTCTAAAAGCGATAAGCCAACTCCTTACCATGTACGGAAAGTACATGGTGTCTTTGCACAATCAATGTTCCAGAGCATCTTAAAGTCTCTAGGGAAATCTGAGCATTGGTGTGTACAGTATTACCACCTACACATTATATAAACAAGCAATGCTTTGCATCAACTGAGAAACTAATAGAGATACAAGAAGTAGCTACATTATGTTGTATCAGGTTCATAAGGTGAGAGATGGCTCCGTTACTGTTCAAAAATCCTTACTTCTAACAACAAACAAACATTCTGTGCAAGACAGGAATTTCTGAGAACTGCAATGAGGCAGGATCTCTGGTGGCTTCTCCAAAGCTCTAATCTAGAGCATAAAGAAGATAAAACTCATATCCTGCAACTACAAGTGTAGCATCTTATTTTGATCAATCTTTTGTTGCTGAGAATGTTAACATGAATTCACTGAAAACCCACACTAACATGTGGTTTTATTAACCCTAATGCACTTTTTATGTTGCCTACTTTCGGCCAGCTAACAAACCTTAAAATCTTGTTGTTGTAGGATTATTTTGCTGTGACAATATAGGTCAAATTAAGATCCTACATCTGTACTTTTCTTCTGCATAAAGTTCCATGACAGCCATTTGATGAAGCTATGAGTTGTAATTCTTACCTTTGTAGAAGCATTCCTCGCTGTGCATGATGGTTATCCTCTGTGCACCCAGACAGGAGGCCCGGTGGAGCTCACAGTGGTTCTGGTACAGCTTGCCGTCCGAGCCACACACTTCCTTGTAGTGTGGTTTACAGCGGTCCAGACAGATGCACTCCCCTTGACTGCTCTCATGGTTGACCACACAGTGACGCCCCAGGCCACAGTACTTGTGCTCACAAGGACTCTGGAAGCCATTGTTATGGCCCAAAAACCCTGCAAGGAAAACCATAGTAAAGACATGTTTATACCAGAAAAAAGAACAATAGACGAGTAATAGTATGACAGTTAGACTTTAAAAGGCCTAAAGTAGCTCTAGGTTTTACAAGATCTGAGAAACCTTCAAATCAGAAACTGGAAGAGTACGAGGATGATAATCAGAGTTTTAAAAGCTTTTGGAGTTCACTTATAGTAACTATCAATAACCTCTCTACAGTATCAAATGTATTGGCTCTGTAATGGCAGGTTGCTCTCTCTTGGATCTCCTATCTACCAGTTCCATTGCCCTTTGGAATCGCCCTCAAGGGGGAAAAGAACATGGCCACCAATGCTGGAAAAACAATCCCAATAATGATGTTCACTGAAACAATATACTGAACTGGGAACATTCACCCAGTAAGCATCATTTATCTGCTGGAGCTCTAATGATGTTGTTTTGGGGTTGTATATTGCCATGATCATCTGGGCACCATTCCACCACGTCTGAATAGGGTAAAAACATTGCACATAAAGTAACAAGGAAAATGTGCAACGTTGACTCTAGTTTGAGTGCTGTCGTACTGTATACAAACCCCACCACTATTTAAAAATTCTACCATTTGTCTGACAATCAATCCACAGCCGCAGTGAGCTATATAATATGAATTATAAACTGGGTGGTCCGAGACCTGAATGCTGATTGGCTGGAAGCCGTGGCATATCAGCTGCACACAATGGGTATGACAAACATATATTTTTACTGTTCTAATTACATTGGTAACCAGTTTAGAATAGCAATAAGGCACCTCTGGGGTTTTTGGTAAATGGCCAATATACCACAGATAAGGGCTGTATCTAGGCATTCCGCGTTGCATCGTGCGTAAGAACAGCCCTTAGCCATGGTATATTGGACATATATCACACACCCCCGGGCCTTATTGCTTAAATATACATTAGGACCAAAGTATAAACAAGGGGATGCATTACTGTTCTCTGCAATCATCTGAGCTCTCCACAGCTTTCCTGTTGACCACTAAATATTGAGTGGTGCATCACGATAGTACGATGCCTCAGGGCCTCAGATGTCTTCTTTACAATGGCCAATTCATCTGCAGCACGAGGTGCACATGGTGTTCTAACCCACTATAGAGGGAAATGAAAACCTACTGTCATTGGTCAGCGAGACAAACCGTTGGCAGGGAACCTGAATACAGTAACAAACAAACAAACGACTTGACTGGTAAAGAGGCTTCGTCACAGTGGTAGCGACTCCCCATGGGTGTATTAGCCCCAATCTGTCAGGGAGGATTAAACAATACAAGTGTGTACATTTGAGCCAATCAATGGCTTTGGTTTGCTGGGGTTTATTAATCTCCCTTGGTGCGGTGGCAAAATGATTATTCAATGGGTTTTGTGTTGCACAGCGAGGTGCCAAACACCACGGACAGGGTCAGAGAAGGGCAGAGGGAGTTGTTAATTGGCATGCACGCCCAATCTCTGGGTGATCCAGTGACATCAAAGACAAATGACTAATTCCATGCAATGATTAGTTTATTGATGACTCAACGTTTCAAAAGGAAAGGCATGCAGAGGGAGGGAGTATATGATTTGGGGCGATGGTTAGAGTTACCGCATTTCTAATTGTATTTGGCTTTTCCAAATGAAAAAAAAACAGTGTATATATACATATATATATATATATATATACACACACACTCTACCGGTCAAAAGTTTTTGAACACCTACTCATTCATGGGTTTTTCTTTATTTTACTATGTTCTACATTGTAGAATAATAGTGAAGATATCAAAACTACGAAATAACACTTTTGTTTTTGGTTACAACATGATTCCATATGTGTTATTTCATAGTTCTGATGTCTTCACTATTATTCTACAATGTAGAAAATAGTCTAAATAAAGAAAAACCCTTGAATGAGAAGGTGTATCCAAACATTTGACTGGTACTGTATATAAAATATTTGGAACTTTCACTTTGACATTTTTTCATTAATTATTCATAACTGTATTGTATAGCAATGAGGATGATTGTCAGAAAGACAGATAGACAGATACATTTGCATAGTTGAATGGATAGTGTATGTACAAACTTCACAGCTCACAGAGCAATTTCAGTATGGGGAATTGCCTTAATTTGAAGGAAACAGCAAGATGTCAAGTAAACAAGATGCTGAACAAGGGAAAAGGAAGTAATTCTCACTGGGATACAGTTGGTACTAGATTTATTTAGCCCTGTGTTTAATCTGAAGGTCCCAACATATGTTGACCCCAGTGTACATCACTTGAAGGGCAACGTCCTGCTATGCATTCATAATGAGATGCAGATTATGTTTAATTCTGGACTCAGCAGACATGACCAGAATGACATTGCAGGGGTTCAAAGACAAGAGCATTTAGGATGGAAATCTCAATACTGTGCCTGTGCACAACTCCTCGCATCATGCTCTGAGAAATCAATATGATGCATAAATATCAAGTGCTTTGTGTCTACCAGAAACATTTACCTCTTAGGTTTGTGCTAACGTACTCTCTTTGTAATGCATTTCTGAATCTGAAGCCTTCAAACACATCACAAAGCTGAATCTAACTGAACCGCTCTCATTCACATTCATAAGCATGCCCCCAAAGTATGCTATTTACAGCACTAGCCTTCAGATATACAATGCGTCTTTTTTTCCAATTGCCATCTTAATTTTTTTCAAAAACCCAGGATGCAAGTCCCGGCCCATCTGAGGTTTCAAATAACAGCGGCTCTGAGTCCTTGGGGAGTGTAGTAAACAACCGTTTGGAAGCTCTCATCTCAGCTCATCTCACCACCGTGAGTTAAGATGCCCCAGAAGACTCACGTGCAAGAACAAAAGGATGCAAGTCTGAATAAACAGCACAGTAAACAATGCAAAAAGCCTACATGACATGACGCACAACACAACTCGCTCGCTACCCGTCACCCCACTTGGATTAGTTCCTTGAAAGTTACACCAGTAACATATTGTGTTACCACAGTCCATGGAGAAGCGACATATGTAAAAACCAGCAAAGCGTCTGCACTCGAGAAAAAGCATTAGCATTAACGATAGCAGGATAAACTATGTATTTTTACTAGCCTACCTGTCGTCATGGAAAACAAATAGTAATATATTCACGGTGGCAGGCCCGTGTCATTTAACCTGCTATCTCTCATTCCCTAACAGTTGGAATTCATTCCTCCACACTGTCAACATGAAAACCTGATGCCTGATGAGGTCTCACCAGTGTCAACATTAACCATTTGTGACATTTTTCTATTGAGAAAGACTTTAACATTCACACCCAAGAAAGGACTGCCTGCTCAGAAAGGATAAGAACATTGTCAAATGTGTTCTTGTGCCGCTGTACTGCAGAGCATATGACTATAAGGGTAAACTAAGTACAGTAGATAGCTTCCATCTCACAAATCTCTTTTAACTGCCAGCTATTTAACAGAGGCAATTCAGTTGAAGAGTGTTGTTCAAGGGTTTGAACTGATTTAGCATCTCTCTTGACACAATGGACGGTTTCCTCAGTGAAACTATTGCAAAGTGCAATCCATTGTGTTGTCTACCATGGAACTTTAAATTAATATAACAAAACAAGTGTGTACAATATGGAGTTTTACAATATGGAAGAGAGTGTTAGGGAAGATGGAAAATAGCCTAGCCCATTGTAGATACTGTTTAAGATGCATATGAATGAATTCCTGTTGAGCATGGGTTTACCTGTAGTATTATACATCTGTTGTTTGTGTTTATGGACTAAATGGAAATAATTGGACAATTATAGTGAATTTCTATGTTTAAATGCTGTATGATCAAGAGATAATTGGTTAGATTACACAAAACGGTATGCTACAGGCAGTGTCAGTGGTCTCGCATTCACATAGGAAAGCAAAATACAAGAAGAGATCTCTTTTTCCCCTATGTTTCTCCTAGACACAAACTGGCTCTCTTTAACACCAAAATGAGACGAAACATTTTTTCATATTTGATCAGGAGGAACAACACATACAAGCTCATATTTGTTTGCATGCTAATAGTTACCATAGACTTCCATGCATTTTTCTAACGATAGTTAACAATTGCGCTAACTCTAGTTAGCAACCTCCTTCAGACTGTACGCAAATAAATACAAAATAGTGTCCACAGAGTATTCTGACTCTGAGGAAAACCCTGAAGTATCCCTTTAACAACTGCCAGTCCCAATATGTATAGGCTAGTTCCTTAGATAAACATGTACAATGCTATACATGAGCAGCCAAACTAACGGGACTAAGGGAAACTCAGGTGATTGCGAAGGAAAAGTAGGTAGAGAGGAGGAGCAGACAGCCTTTTTTACACATTATTAATATTGAAGCAGAGAGGTGTTTTGATTGTGCTCAAAATCGTTGCAATGGTATTTTTTGAAAGATATGACAACCTTGTGTAATCAATTCAAATCAAATTGTACAGGTGTAGACCTTACAGTGAAATGCTTAATTACAAGCCCTTAGCCAACAATGCAGTATTAAGAAAATAATAAAAAATAAAAGTAAGAGATAAGAATAACAAATAATTAAAGAGCAGCAGTAAACAACAATAGAGGGGTATATACAGGGGGTACCGGTACAGAGTCAATGTCAATGTGCCCGGGCAAACGGTGTAAATATATGTATGTTGGTAGAGTTATTAAAGTGACTATGCATAGATAATAACAGAGAGTAGCAGCAGCGTTCCAGAGGGGAGGTAATGCAAATAGTCTGGGTAGCCATTTGATTACCTTTTCAGGAGTCTTACGGCTAGGGGGTAGTATCTATTTAGGAGCGACTTGGATCTAGACTTTGCACTCCGATACCTCTTGACATGCGGTAGTAGAGAGAACAGGCTATGACTAGGGCGGCTGGAGTCTTTGACAATTTTTAGGGCCTTCCTCTGACACCGCCTTGTATAGAGGTCCTGGATGGCAGGAAGCTTGGCCCGGTGATGTATTGGGCCGTACGCACTAACCTCTGTAGTGCCTTGCGGTCGGAAGCCGAGCAGTTGCCATACCAGGTAGAGATGTAACCCGTCAGGATGCTCTCGATGGTGCAGCTGAATAACCTTTTGAGGATCTGAGGACCCAGGCCAAATATTTTCGGTTTAGGTTTTGTCGTGCCTTCTTCACGACTGTCTTGGTGTGCTTGGACAATGATAGTTTGTTGGTGATGGTGGCGCCAAGTAACTTGAAGCTCTCAACCTGCTCCACTACAGCCCCGTCGATGCGAATGGAGGCGTACTCGGTCCTCCTTTTCCTGTAGTCCACAATCATCTCCTTTGTCTTGATCACTTTGAGGGAGAGGTTGTTGTCCTGGCACATGGTCAGGTCTCTGACCTCATCTCTATAGGCTGTGTTGAGGATCAGCGTGTTGAGGATCAGCGTGGCAGATGTGTTGTCCAGGATCCAGTTGCGGAGGGAGGTGTTTAGTCCCAGGGTCCTTAGCTTAGTGATAAGCTTTGAGGGCACTATGGTGTTGAACGCTGAGCTGTAGTCAATGAATAGCATTCTCACATAGGTGTTCCTTTTGTCCAGGTGTGAGAGTGCCGTGTGGAGTGCAATAGAGATTGCATCATCTGTGGATCGGTTGGTGCAGAATGCAAATTGGAATGGGTCTAGGGTTTCTGGTGTTGATGTGAGCCATGACCAGCCTTTCAAAGTATTTCATGGCTACAGAAGTAAGTGCTACGGGTCGGTAGTCATTTAGGCAGGTTACCTTAGTCTTCTTGGGCACAGGGACTATGGTGGTCTACTTGAAACATGTTGGTATTACAGACTCAGACAGGGAGAGGTTGAAAATGTCAGTGACTGTGATCACACAGTCATACGGAACAGCTGATAATCTCATGCATGTTTCAGTGTTACTTGCCTCAAAGCGAGCAAAGAGGTTATTTAGCTCGTCTGGTACGCTCGTGCCCCTGGGCAGCTCTCAACTGTGCTTCCCTTTGTAGTCTGTAATAGTTTGCAAGCCCTGCCACATCCGACGAGTGTCGGAGCTGGTGTAGGACGATTCGATCTTAGTCCTGTATTGATGCTTTGCCTGTTTGATGGTTCGTGGGGGGGGGAAAGAGGGATTTCTTATAAGCTTCCAGGTTCGAGTCCCTCTCCTTGAAAGTGGCAGCTCTACCCTTTAGCTCAATGCAAATGTTGCCTGTAATCCATGGCTTCTGGTTGGGGTATGTACGTACAGTCACTGTGGGGAAGACGTCCTCAATGCACTTATTGGTAAAGCCAGTGACTGATGTGGTGTACTCCTCAATGCCATCGGAAGAATCCCGGATCATATTCCAGTCTGTGCTAGCAAAGCAGTCCTGTAGTTTAGCATCTGCTTCATCTGACCACTTTTTTATAGACTGAGTCACTAGTGCTTCCTGCTTTAATTTTTTCTTGTAAGCAGGAATCAGGAGGATAGAATTATGGTCAGATTTGCCAAATGGAGGGCGAGGAGAGCTTTGTACCCATCTCTGTGTGTGGAGTAAAGGTGGTCTAGAATTATATATTTTTTCCTCTGGTTGCACATGCTGATAGAAATTGCACATGCTGATAGAAATTAGGTAAAACTGATTTAAGTTTCCCTGCATTAAAGTCCCTGGCCAATAGGAGCGCAGCCTCTGGATGAGCGTTTTCCTGTTTGCTTATGGCGGTATTCAGCTCATTGAGTGTAGTTTTAGTGCCAGCATCGGTCTGTGGTGGTATGTAGACAGCTACGAAAAATACAGATGAAAACTCTTTCGGCAAAACTGTTAGACTTCCTTAGATATCGTGCACCAGCGTTTGTTCACATAAATGGATAGGCCCCCGCCCCGTGTCTTACCAGAGAATGCTGTTCTGTCCTGCCGATGGAGTGTATACAGTGGCTTGTGAAAGTATTCACCCCCTTGGCATTTTTCCTATTTTGTTGCCTTACAACCTGGAATTAAAATAGGTTTTTGGGGGGTTGGTGTCATTTAATTTACACAACATGCCTACCACTTTGTTGGTGCAAAATATTTTTTATTGTGAAACATAACTATCCCCCCCCCGTGCTGCTGCTCCAGTTTCAACTGTTCTGCCTGCGGCTATGGAACCCTGCCCTGTTCACCGTACGTGCTACCTTTCCCTGACCTGCTGTTTTCAACTCTCTAGAGACAGCAGGAGTGATAGAGATACTCTGAATGATTGGCTATGAAAAGCCAATTGACATTTACTCCTGAGGTGCTGACCTGTTGCACTCTCGACAACCACTATGATTATTATTATTTGACCCGGCTGGTCATCTATGAACATTTGAACATCTTGTCCATGTTCTGTTATAATCTCCAATCGGCACAGCCAGAAGAGAACTGGCCACCCCTCATAGCCTGGTTCCTCTCTTGGTTTCTTCCTAGGTTCTGGCCTTTCTAGGGAGTTTTTTCCTAGCCACCGTGCTTCTACACCGGCATTGCTTGCTGTTTGTGGTTTCAGGCTGGGTTTCTGTACAGCACTTTGAGATACCAGCTGATGTAAGAAGGGCTTTATAAATACATTTGATTTGATTTTATCTTTGGTCTCTTTGTTGCCTCTCTGATTAATGCCCTCCTCGCCTGGTCTGTGAGTTTTGGTGGGCGGCCCTCTCTTGGCAAGTTTGTTGTGGTGCCATATTCTTTCAGCTCTTCGCATTTATTTTCTAGCGATTGAACATTAGCGAGCAAGACGGAAGGCAAGGCCAGATTAGCCACTCATCACGCCTGATCCTCACAAGGCACCAGGATCTTTTTCCATTAAATCTCAGTTTCCATCTCCAGCCAATCACAGGGATCTGGGCCTGGTCGGGTTTCTGTAGTAGAATATCCCTCACGTTTGACTCATTGAAGAAGAACTCTTCTTCCAGGGAGCAGGGAGCAATCAGGGAGCAGGGAGCAATCGCTGTTCTGATCTTCAGAATCTCTTTTCGGTCATAAGAGACAGTAGCAGCAACATTATGTACAAAACAAGTTACGAACAACTCAAAAAAACAAATAAAATAGCATGATTGGTTGAGAGCCGATAAAACGGCAGCCCTCTCCTCCAGCGTGATCGGGAATGTTTGTGCACATGTTTATGTGTGTATCTGCAGACCAGCAGAGGTCTAAATATTACGGCCTGATGAGTGGCTCCTACACACCCCAGACTGTGCCTACAGGAGGCCCTGACCGAGTAGGTTCAACCCCCAGCTCCCAAACAACCCGACACGGTACACTCACCGAGGCTCATCACAACCATCCAACTTCCATTTTCATATGTAGTCACAATTTACCTTTATGGTCCCTCATGCTTCAGATGCTCATTGCCTGCTTTTGTGAAATGTATCAAATCTTCTCCCCTCTCATTGTTTCTGTGCAGTCTTCAGATATCAGTCAGAGGCTGTCTTCTGAGATAGCTGGCTTGACTGCAGGGATGCTGGCAGTCACCCCAGGAGCACCACCCCGTGCTCTGTCTGTAGACACAAGCTTCAGTGAACAGCGTCTAGACACACCCTAGGCTCTTCTGCTTCCTCCCTCGGAGGAGGAACACCCTACAAACCGGGACTCCGTACTCACAGGACTCGGGCTACGCTGTTGCCAGGTCAGTCTGTCATGTCACCACACATGACGTTCCCTCCCAGGAAATGAAAGTTATTTTGAATTAGAATTGAAACACCCTGCACCATGTTGGGGTGACATTTTTGGGGTCTTAATAAAAAAAACAATAACATTAATGAGGTTATGGCATAACAGAAGTCTTGAAAAGCTGACACTAGGCAAGTCACTAAGGTCTGGTTTCAATGACAGACTATTTTGCCATCTTCAAAAAGGGAAATACATTTGTTCCGTGGTGCGTCCTTTAGGTGGGTCCTCTTCATACAGACAACTCTCCCAACAAATAATGAGGCAGATAATGCCAGAACGTTGTGATTCGAAACCAAAGTTTGCAGAAAAAACCTTTGCAGTGATTTTAGTGAAGGTAGTTGATGTAAACTAGCCACTTGCGAAATGCACTCATTAAAAATAACCTCTGTGATCTCCATCTTGCTAGATACTATTTAGTATTTTATTCAAGCGGATAAGATGGTGACGTACTCTAGGCAGTGACGTAGTTCTTCTATGACAAACTCATGTTCTATTACGTACAGACGCTGTTCAGCCAGAACATTTGAAAATTGTGGAAGGCTAGAGAGACTAGCATAACCGCTCAGGTAGAGTTGAGCAATTATCCACATTGTTGTTATTACATAAATAACGTTTTACTATTCATTAGGATCACAATATTCAATGTTTGATCTAAATCCTCTTTTTGTCACAATGTTGGATAGAGCGCTGGGCCGTTGACCAGTAGTGGCTATCCTCTCCAGGACATTTTTATTTTATTTTATTCAACTAGACATGTTGCCCTCCTCCTCCTCTACTGTCACCTTCTCAGTCGTAGCATACAAAGCTCCCCGTTACTCGGACCTCCATGCACCTCCTCAAGGCCCTATCACAGCAGACACTATAACCACCACTCACACAACCACAGCAGACACAATAACCACCACTCACACAACCACAGCAGACACCGTAACCACCACTCACACAACCACAGCAGACAGCGTAACCACCACTCACACACCCACAGCAGATACCGTAACCACCACTCACACAACCACAGCAGACAGCGTAACCACCACTCACACAACCACAGCAGACACAATAACCACCACTCACACAACCACAGCAGACACCGTAACCACCACTCACACAACCACAGCAGACACCGTAACCACCACTCACACAACCACAGCAGACACCGTAACCACCACCACACAACCACAGCAGACACACCACCACTCACACAACCAACCACCACTCACACAACCACAGCAGACAGCGTAACCACCACTCACACAACCACAGCAGACAGCGTAACCACCACTCACACAACCACAGCAGACACCGTAACCACCACTCACACAACCACAGCAGACACCGTAACCACCACTCACACAACCACAGCAGACAGCGTAACCACCACTCACACAACCACAGCAGACACTATAACCACCACTCACACAACCACAGCAGACACCGTAACCACCACTCACACAACCACAGCAGACACAATAACCACCACTCACACAACCACAGCAGACACCGTAACCACCACTCACACAACCACAGCAGACACAATAACCACCACTCACACAACCACAGCAGACACCGTAACCACCACTCACACAACCACAGCAGACACAATAACCACCACTCACACAACCACAGCAGACACAATAGCCACCACTCACACAACCACAGCAGACACCGTAACCACCACTCATACAACCACAGTAGCTACCACAGGTGTATAACATTTGTGAATAGCGCAAGGTAAAATTCTGTGTTATATTGATACGAGATGTGAATATCAGTAACAAAAACATTTTGCCATGATGTTTTGATTCTTTGACTTGGCATTGTTTTGTTGGTAATATTTTGGCATTGTGACAACCCTTATAAATAATGTAAGTTTGTAACGTGCACGCTGAGAATCAGGAAGCAAGTACAGGGAGTGAATTAATAAATAAACAAACATGGAACAAAACAAGAAACACAAGTAGCGTACAGACATGAAACATACAAACAGAAACAATAAACAGAAACAATAATAAATAACGCAATCAGAAACAATAACGAAAGGTGAGGGAGTCTAGGTGAGTCTCATGAGGTGCAGAGACACATAACAATGGTGACAGGTGTACGTAATAATGAGTAAAATGGCGACAACGAGCGCCAGAGAGGAAGAGCAGGAGTAGACGTGGCAGTACCCCCACCCTGATGCGCGGCTCCTGCCGCAGGACGCCGACCAGAGGGACCTTCCTGAGGACCAGTAGCGGACCGGTCGCTTCTGCTGAGGCAGCTGAGGCACGGGAACCAGTTGAACCGGCCGAGGCATGTGAGCCTGACGAGCCGGCTGAGGCATGGGAGCCTGATGAGCCAACCGAGGCTTGAGAGCTTGTCGAGCCAGCTGAGGCATGGGAGCTAGCTGAGGCATCTCCGGTAGCTTGAGAAGCTGTCGAGCCAGCTGAGGCATGGAAGCTAGCTGAGGCATCCCCGGTAGTTTTGGCAATGGAAGCCTGAAAAGCCAACCAATGCTTGTGAACCTATCGAGACAGCTGAGGCACGGAAGTCTGACAAGCCAGCTAAGGCATCCCAGGTTGCTTCGGCAGCCGCCCTTGGCCCTGACGTCACCAGTAAAAAAGCAAAGAAATCCTTGTTTCTTGCCTTTGGCGAGGTGTTATTCTTTCTGTTTATGTCTGTACACTACTCATATTTATTGTTATGTTCTGTGTTCATTAATTTAATAAATTCACTCCCTGTACTTGCTTCCCAATGATTAGAGTACACCTTTCCTGTGGGCTTAGCTGCATCCATAGGGAGTTTTACTAGGTCTGGAGGTGGTATAGTTTGTACCAGTTATAAGCTGGTATGTTCTGACTGACCCCTTTTAAAACAGATCCCCCAGGCATTTTGCAGGGAACTTTCCACTTTGGCTCTCAGTCGAAATGGGGTTAATGACAGCACTTTCAATGTCATACCAATTTTAGACAAATCCACTATTTTGTTACTTTTACAAGAAATACAATTTTATATTACAAGCAACCTAACCTCTCCCGGTAACTTTGTCCATGTGGTTAGAACTGGCTCTAATATATGAGCTGGCTCTAATATAGCTGGCTCCTGTAAATACTGTATCTCAAAAAGGCTTTTCTGGAGCAATACATGAGACATGAA
This sequence comes from Oncorhynchus tshawytscha, assembly GCF_018296145.1. NCBI lineage: Eukaryota > Metazoa > Chordata > Actinopteri > Salmoniformes > Salmonidae > Oncorhynchus > Oncorhynchus tshawytscha. The sequence continues at coordinate 18,715,614 of NC_056449.1, forward strand.
TGGTCTCATAAGGATACAATGATAAGATCTCATATATTTGTCATACTTCTCAAATGTAAGTATCAAACCAAGCTCATTTGTCTCATGAAAGTCTCAAGAATTCATTATGAGAAACAGTTCAGATATGTGATTACAAAATCATGAAAAATTGATATCTCCTATATTTCTTCAGAGATGAAGAAAAGACCACTCTGAGCAAAATATTTTTCCTCTGGGCTGTTACTGACTTGCGCTGATCTGAGTGACTCCCAACAGTTAAAACGCTGTTCAATATAGGTACCTCATGTAATATTTGGAATGCTTAAAAGGCATATATGCATAAAAGCTTTGCTACTGTTATGAGGGATAGATTCTTCACTTAAAATTCTTAATTTAAATCAGTGTGGTGCATCTGTGCAAATCCTCAATGACTTGGATAGGTCTATTCCTCCCTATTAGAGAATGATTCCCAAATACTTTATGCTTTTTCTCTGCCAACACAACATTGCTAGGAATGCAGCCAATAGGTCGTCACAATGTCACATTGGAGGACATTGGAGCTTTGTTACAAGGTTGTTGCTCAACATTTGCCAATAGTGCCCGATGTTGTACAAGGTTGTGGGCTATGACGTTTTTGTCATTTGCGTTGGCACCTAAGCTTATGCTTTGAAAAGGTGTTGGTGAGTCCGTCTCATCCTGACCACCACCACAGTAATTGCAACATTGTGACAATGTCTTGCCTTTGCTGGGGCTGCATAAACATATTTTCAACATTTCAGAAGTGACTATTTGAGGTGCAAAAGTTTTGGCCACCATTTAAAGCACGCTCAAAAACATTTTAAACCTTGATGTCCCCCTTCCACATAAATGACTCCATCACACAGGCCTTTGGGTTCCTCTCGATGTAGCTCACAAGTGAAGCCTGAACAGAAACATGGTGACAAGGGAGCTAGCTAAGTATTCAACAGGAAAGTACTGCTGTTGCCACAAGAAGCTAAACCTAGCCAAGAGTGCTCAGCCAATCAATTGGCTGCAAGTGAGCATTAGTCCCCTGTGCTAGACTGAAGCACAGTGTTGGAGTGTTAAGGTGCTGTTTGTGCCATCCAACCGCACGTTCACTCATCAAGGATGTAACTTTCCGTCCCATTACTCTCCTTGGCCTCATCAGTGAATAGGGTACGCATTAGAATGCATCTCTCATAGCATCTCAGTAAACGGACCTATTTGTCACAGAGCACCACGCTTGACTAATTGTCAACTCCCAGCGCTAATTCACATAACATTAAGCTGTCTTGCTGGTGGCAGCGAGCCACATCGTGTGTCTGTTGATATAAGATATCTTGGGGGGTTTTGGTACGGTTGTTATTTTTGTCTTTTTGACTCTTGGTTTTCTGGTGAAGTGGACAGAAACAGATGTCCCAGTAATGTGTTCATATTATGATGTGGAATTAGTTAATTTGAGGATGGGGTTTTGTTTTTCGAATTAGAACAGCTAGTAATAGTGTGTGAAAAGAACACAAGAACATGCTGAATGTCACATTTTGTGTGTGTCTGTGTCGGTGTGTTCATTCTGAATACTTCTGGCACTTCTTTGGACACTGTTAACAAACCTCCAGATGAGCTTCAATGCCATACAACACTCCTTCCGTGGCCTCCAACTGCTCTTAAATGCAAGTAAAACTAAATGCATGCTCTTCAACCGATCGCTGCCGGCACCTGCCCGCCCACACGTCTAGCATCACTAATCTGGATGGTTCTGACTTAGAATATGTGGACAACTACAAATACCTAGGTGTCTGGTTAGACTGTAAACTCTCCTTCCAGACTCACATTAAGCATCTCCAATCCAAAATTAGATCGGCTTCCTATTTCACAACAAAGCCTCCTTCACTCATGCTGCCAAACATACCCTCGTAAAACTGACAAACTTTCCGATCCTTGACTTTGGCGATCATTTACAAAATAGCCTCCAACACTCTACTCAGCAAATTGGATGTAGTCTAACACAGTGCCATCCGTTTTTGTCACCATTGCCCCATATACTACCCACCACTGTGACCTGTATGCTCTCGTTGGCTGGCCCTCGCTTCATATTCGTCGCCAAGCCCACTGGCTCCAGGTTATCTATAAGTCTTTGCTAGGTAAATCCCTGCCTTATCTCAACTCACTGGTCTCAATAGCAACACCTACTCGTAGCACCCGCTCCAGCAGGTATATTTGATTGGTCATCCCCAAAGCCAACTCCCCCTTTGGCCGCCTTTTCTTCCAGTTCTCTGCTGTCAATGACTGGAACGAATTGCAAAAATCACTGAAGCTGGAGACTCATATCTCCCTCACTTACTTTAAGCACCAACTTTAAGCACCATCTGTAAATAGCCCACCCAACTACCTCATCCCCATATTGTTATTTATTGTTTTGCTCCTTTGCACCCCAGTATCTCTATTTGCACATTAATCTGCTGCACATCTATCACTCCAGTGTTAATGCTAAATTGTAATTATTTCGCCACAATGTCCTATTTATTGCCCTAACTCCCCAATCTTACCTCATTTGCACACACTGTATATAGATTTTTCTATTGTATTATTGACTATATGTTTGTATATCCCATGTGTAACTCTGTGTTGTTTGTGTCGCACTGCTTTGCTTTATCTTTATCTATCACAGTGGTAAACTGGCCTACCTGGTTAAATAAAGGCTAAATAAATAAAATAAAATAAAAAATGTATGTTCGGCAGGCGCCCTGATAATGATCACAAATAATGTGAGGAGCATAATCAGGGGGAACTCTTAGGAGTTACAACCCTAAGAGCATTATTCATCTCTCCAGGCCCAAGGTCTTTGTACATCTTCCTATTTTTAATTTCACCACAACACAATGGCTTATATCAGTGGTTCCAAAACTCACCCCCCTCCCGGGGGGAAGTTTTTTTTTTTCACTACACAGCTGATTCAAATAACCAACTCATAATCATGCTTTGATGATCTGAATCAGCTGTGTAGTGGTAGGGCAACAACCAAAACGTTCACCCATTGGGGGCCCCAGGACCGAGTTTGGGATACCCTGGATTAGATACTTGCACTACCGTCTTCGTCGCAATTCTAATCAAACTTTGGAGAGAGCAAAGTGAGATATTTCCTCTTGAGGAATGCTTATGAATAGACTTTCGTCTAAACCACTGTGGAATTACGGGAACTTGATTCTCGCCCTCTCAGCCACGGAGTTGTGTAGATAAGTTGAGCTACTTAAGAACTCATTTTAAAGCTTGAATCCTGATCCAGTCCTGATCCACTGCTGATCCACTCTTGGTGCCTAGATAAAGAATGCATTAAAGAGGAGAATTTTGGCCAAGAGCTAGGGCCGTCCTTCAAGATAATGCTCCTTCTACAAATACTGTGTTGACCTTCAGTCAACTGTGTTGACCTTCCTTCATCATGCCCTCCATTGTAAGTACCACTGATCTTTGTGGATCACTGAGAGTATTGATAATGAATCTCAATTAGATTTGTTTCACCTCGTTAAAGACCATACATCTCTGTTGTTGGCCAAAAATTATACACATTACCTTAGAAAAAGTGTGCAGTTCCTCCTGTACACAGGATTCACGGCCATGAATATTCAGCAAATGCAAATATTGACTTTTCTTATGTAGAGTGGAGCCTTTCCTGGAGTTACAATATAAATGTAAATGAGGAAATATCAGTTAAATCGTATTTTTGTTGAATAGTTCTGATGATGGTGACTTTTTGCCTACTATGAATGGTACCCACTGTACCATTCGTCTGAGTGACCACAAATATGGCTCCCACAAGACCATTAGGAGTCGATGGGGTCATTCACAAGGCTTTTTCAATTGCATCTACAGTTTGGGCTACCGTGCGTATATGATAGATAGAGATTACAAACTCTCTTGAGGCAGCATTAACATGTACAGTTAAAGTCGGAAATGTACATACACTTAGGTTGGAGTCACTAAAAACTCATTCTTCAACCACTCCACAATTTTTTTGTTAACAAACTATAGCTTTGGCAAGTCCGTTAGGACATCTACTTTGTGCATGACACAATTCATTTTTCCAACAATTGTTTACAGACAGATTATTTCACTTATAATTCACTGTATCACAATTCCAGTGGGTCAGACGTTTACATACACTAAGTTGACTGTGCCTTTAAACAGCTTGGCAAATTCGAGAAAATTATTTCATGGCTTTAGAAGCTTCTGATAGGCTAATTGACATCATTTGAGTCAATTGGAGGTGTAACTGTGGATGTATTTCAAGGCCTACCTTCAGACTCAGTGCCTATTTGCTTGACATCATGGGAAAATCAAAAGAAATCAGCCAAGACCTCAGAAAAACATTGTAGACCTCCACAAGTCTGGTTCAGCCTTGGGAGCAATTTCCAAATGCTTGAAGGTACCATGTAAATCTGTACAAACAATAGTATGCAAGTATAAACACCATGGGACCACGCAGCTGTCATACCATGTCTCAGGAAGGAGACGTGTTCTGTCTGCTAGAGATGAACGTACTTTGGTGCAAAAGTGCAAATCAATCCCAGAACAACAGCAAAGGACCTTGTGAAGATACTGGAGGAAACAGGTTGCTCAGCAAGGAAGAAGCCACTGCTCCAAAACCACCATAAAAAAGCCAGACTAGGGTTTGCAGCTGCACATAGGGACAAAGATCGAACTTCTTGGAGAAATGTCCTCTGGTCTGATGAAACAAAAATAGAACTGTTTGGTCATAATGACCATCGTTATGTTTGGAGGGAAAAGGGGGATGCTTGCAAGCCGAAGAACACCATCCTAACCGTGAAGCACGGGGGTGGCAGCATCATGTTGTGGGGTGCTTTGCTGCAGGACGGACTGGTGCACTTCACAAAATAGATGGCATCATGAGGAATGTAAAATTATGTGGATATATTGAGGCAACATCTCAAGATATCAGTCAGGAAGTTAAAGCTTGGTCACAAATGGGTCTTCCAAATGGACAATGACCCCAAGCATACTTCCAAAGTTGTGACAAAATGGCTTAAGGACGATAAAGTCAAGGTATTGGAGTGGCCATCAGTAAGCACTGACCTCAATCCTATAGAAAATTTGTGGGCAGATCTGAAAAAGATCGAGCAACGAGGCCTACAAACCTGACTCAGTTACACCAGCTCTGTCAGGAGGAATGAGCCAAAATTCACCAAACTTATTGTGGGAAGCTTGTGGAAGGCTACCCGAAACGTTTGACCCAAGTGAAACAATTTAAAGGCAATGCTACCAAATACTAATTGAGTGTATGTAAACTTCTGACCCACTGAGAATGTGATGAAAGAAAAAAAGCTGAAAGAAATCATTCTCTCTGCTATTATTCTGACATTTCACATTCTTAAAATAAAGTGGTGATCCTAACTAACCTAAGACAGGGCATTTTTACGAGGGTTAAATGTCAGGAATTGTGAAAAACGGAGTTTAAATGGATTTGGCTTAGATGTATATAAACTTCCGACTTCAACTGTATTTAGGTCAAGCCCACCTGTCCACTAAGGCTTCGTCGGTCAAGAGTCACTGTTGTCCATGAGAAACGTAGCATGTCATGCACTTTATGTCATCCAACTATTCCCAAGGCCTCTTTACTTCTCAGTATATCTTCAGGCGATTTCTCAATTTCTTCTTGATTTCTCTCCAAAAAAGGAGTTCTATTAAAAGTCTATTACATTCCGTGAATCTTAATTCCCGTAACTTGATTAAGATTTATGAAAGCTATTACATACTAACTCGTTGGGAGACTATGGGACGTGACTGTGTCATGATTGAAACAACAGGAAGTCTTCCACCAATAAGTCTGTCAGCGGAAAGTGCAGCGCATTGCACAATATTTAAAGTTCCGCTCTCATATACTGCTGTGAAAAGTTATTAAAAGTGTAACCCAGTCCCATAGCGGGGGCAAATAATTGTATTAACTGCCTTTGTATTATTCAAAGTAGGGTGGGGAGGTGGTGTAGGGTGGGGGTGGGGATGCTGAGTGTACAAAGTAATCATTTCATCAATTTGATAATTATGTTTGCTGTTGAATTCAAAATAGAAGGCGATTGTTATTCTGGGAGAAAACTGCAATTTCCAATTCCGAAAAACTTTTGTTCCAAATAGTAGCTCAGTGTGGCACCAAATGGACATAATATATCTTTTAAATGTCTGTTTCACCAGCTATTCAATATTGTAAATTGAAATAGTCTATTTACTCCAACAAATAGCATTTCCCCAACAACATCCCAAGGTATTTTGTACCAAGCCGAACAGCAAGAGGTGTTGCTATGGCCCCAGACTTCATTTGGTATTTCATTTACGCTGAGTTGTGGAATGGGATGGGTGTATTCTGTTCGTCTTTGTCTCTTCCATTCTGACATTCAAAGTCATTTTTGCTTCTGTTCCGCTGGATTCTGGATCTGTTTGAGTTGTTTTATGTGACCAATGTCTAAATGTAAAAATATGTCTACATTTGATAAACAGCATGCATAGAAACTCACTTTGTGTACTGTAACAATATGTTATGTCTGTACATCTGATCTGAGGATTAAATTGGAGTCTCAAAATATTCTGCAGCTAGGACATATAAGGTCACCATCACATTTGGTTAATTCCTTGAGATTTGACTACACATTTGACAAAAAATATATATTATAATAGCCCAATGAAATCAACTATCTATAGCAGTAAGTAAAACGTAAGGAGTTCATAACTTCAATGAACCATTAATACAACTTTTCCTTGCAGCCACAGGGTGTAACCATCCCCTCCTCAACCCCTCCTCTGAAGAGAAAGCTACAATAGTTTAATTATTTATGAATCTCTTTTACTTACGCTGTCTTGTTACATGGCCTGAAATTAGTTTGCTGAAAACAATCCATAGTCTCCTCTCCCTGCTTACAGAGAGGTGTGGATTAAACGGAATCTCAGCCGACAGCTGGGGGCCGCCCTTTATGATAATGCTCCCTCTACAATTACAGCTTTGACCTTCCAGAGCTGGAGAGAAAAAATGGCAGTGAGACATCCATTATCAACCCTTCATACTGCTTAGTGGCGGACATCTTGGTCACCACATCACCTTTCTACCTCCTGACATTGACTTTTGTGTTTTAGCTGAGGTTTGAGTGTGTGTGTGTGTGTGTGTGTGTGTATCTGTCTGTCTGTCTCTTTCTCTCTCTCTCTCTATGTGTGTGCGTGTATCTGTCTCTCTGTCTCTCGCTCTCTCTGTGTGTGTGTGTGTGTGTGTGTGTGTGTGTGTATGTGTGTGTGTGTATCTGTCTGTCTGTCTCTCTCTCTGTGTGTGTGTGTGTGTGTGTGTGCGTGCGTGGGTGCGTTCACTCGTGCCTGCGTGCGTACATGTTGAAGGGTCTCCACATTACAAAGGTGACATAGTGACATACGAGATACATTTGTCAGGATGTGGGAGTGCACTCAGACATTTGTCATTGCGCATTATTGCGTTCTGAATTGCCTCATGCCATATTGGTGGGCGGTTAGGTGCCAGGGTAATGGTGTTGGCAGTTAGGTGCCAGGTATTGGTGTTGGTGGTTAGGTGCCAGGGTAATGGTGTGGGTGGTTAGGTGCCAGGGTAATGGCGTGGGTGGTTAGGTTGCCAGGGCATTGTGTTGGCAGTTAGGTGCCAGGGTAATGGTGTGGGCGGTTAGATGCCAGGGTAATGGTGTGGGTGGTTAGATGCAAGGGTAATTGTGTGGGTGGTTAGGTGCCAGGTTAAGGGTGTACACAGGAGATATTAGAGGTACTACATTCAATCTCTAAGTGTTGGCCTCTTATCTATTGACATTTCCAGCAAAGCATAATAAGTAATGTACCAAAAACAGTGGGCTTGAGATGTATGAGTATGTATAATAACATTGAAAGTATTGGTGACACTTTTCAGAAGCAGGTATTACACGTTTATAAGACCTCGGGATTGTCTAAAGTTCCTGATTAAATAACAGCCATTTTGACTGGGTTGACGATGTAAGCCCTGCTGTACTACATCAGAATAAGTCATAAATGTTAACAACAAGTAGCAAAGCCTTATACCAGTAGCCTAAAATGTTACCAAGTATCATTATAAGACAGAAGATTAAATAGCCCATCAAATAATGAATCATGTATATAATTATCTGTGATGGTAATCCTTTATTTGGTCTGCTCATAATATTCTACCATTTTTTGAGGATCCTTAGTAGGATATGAAAGATAAACTCATTCCCTGAGAATCAAATCCTCTGGCTTTCTCTTCACACCTTCCCTCCTCAAAGGGATGAGAGGGGTCAACACTGCAGTGAATGACAGACATCCACTTTGATGGCAGAGAGGCTAGTCTCTTTGATGGCAGAGATGCTAGTCTCTTTGATGGCAGAGAGGCTGGTCTCTTTGATGGCAGAGAGGCTAGGCTTTTTGATGGCAGAGAGGCTAGGCTTTTTGATGGCAGAGAGGCTAGTCTATTTGATGGCGGAGAGGCTAGTCTTTTTGATAACAGAATGGCTAATCTCTTTGACGGGAGAGAGGCTAGTCTCTTTCATGCAATGCAGTGGGAGTAGATTCACTTCAGTCATGTTCAGCGGTTTGACTCATGTTCTACCTGTACATGCACAAAAATAGAACCCTTTTAGAATGACTAGTGGATTTCCATGGCTACCACAGCATTCTGCAGTGTTACGCCATCCCATCTGGTTTGCACTTAGTGGGATTATAATTTGTTTTTCAACAGGACACTGACCCAAAACACACCTCCAGGCTGTGTAAGGGCTATTTGACCAAGAAGGAGAGTGGTGGAGTGCTGCATTAGATGACCTGGCGTCCACAATCCTCTGACCGCAACCCAATTGAGATGGTTTGGGATGAGTTGGACCGCAGTGTGAAAGAAAAGCAGCCAACAAGTGCTCAGCATATGTGTTTTGGGTCAACTGTTCTGCCTGTGATTATTATTATTTGACCATGCTGGTCATTTATGAACATTTGAACATCTTGGCCATGTTCTGTTATGATCTCCACCCGGTACAGCCAGAAGAGGACTGGCCACCCCACATAGCCTGGTTCCTCTCTAGGTTTCTTCCTAGGTTTTAGCCTTTCTAGGGAGTTTTTCCTAGCCACCGTGCATCTACACCTGCATTGCTTGCTGTTTGGGGTTTTTAGGCTGGGTTTCTGTACAGCACTTTGAGATATCAGCTGATGTACGAAGGGCTATATAAATACATTTTAGATTTGATATGTGGGAACTCCACTGTTGGAAAATCATTCCAGGTGATGCTGGTTGAGAGAATGACAAAAGTTTGCAAAGCTGTCATCAAGGCAAAGGGTGTCTACTTTGAAGAATCTCAAATATAAAATACATTTTAAATGGTTTAACACTTTTCTGGTTACTACATGATTCCATATGTGTTATTTAATAGTTTTGATGTCTTCACTATTATTCTACAATGTAGAAAATAGTAAAAAATAAAGAAAAACCCTTGAATGGGTAGGTGTGTCCAAATTGTTGACTTATACCTAAAGGGCTACTTGTCACGCTCTGGTCGAAGTATTTTGTGTTTATCTTCATGTATTGGGTCAGGCCAGGGTGTGGCATGGGGTTTTTGTATTGTGGTGTGTTTTGTCTTGGGGTTTTGGTGTTGGTATTGGGATTGTAGCTTAGTGGGGTATCTAGCAAAGTCTATGGCTGTCTGGAGTGGTTCTCAATCAGAGGCAGGTATTTATCGTTGTCTCTGATTGGGAACCATATTTAGGCAGCCATATTCTTTGAGTTTGTCGTGGGTGATTGTCCTTAGTGTCCTTGTTCCTGTCTATGTGTTAGGTTACACAAGTATAGGTTGTTTCGGTTTTTGTTACGTTTATTGTTTTTGTAGTGTTTGTATTGTTTGTATTTAGATTCGTGTTACGTTTGTTTATTAAATTATGGATCGCAATCTACACGCTGCATTTTGGTCCGACTCTCCTTCACACCTAGAAAACCGTTACAGAATCACCCACCACAAACGGACCAAGAAGCGTGTCAACTGGCAGGAGCCACAGGAGAGGCAACAGAGGCAGCAGCAGCAGGAGCAGCAGCAGCTGCAGTGGGAGAGGCTGCACTACCTGGAGAAATGGACATGGGAGGACGAACTGGACGGTAAAGGACCCTGGGCTCAGCCTGGAGAATATCGCCGCCCCAAAGAAGAACTGGAGGCGGCGAAAGCTGAGAGGCGCAGGTATGAGGAGGCAGCACGGCGAAGCGGATGGAAGCCCGAGAGTCAGCCCCAAAAATTTATTGGGGGGGGGGGCTCACAGGGAGTAGGGCTACGCTAGGTAGGAGACCTACGCCAACTTCCTGTGGTTACCGGGGGCTAGAGAGACCGGGCAGGCACCGTGTTATGCAGTGGTGCACACGGTGTCCCCAGTGCGGGTGCCTAGCCCGGTGCGGTATATTCCAGCTCCGCGTATCGGCCGGGCTAGATTGAGCGTTGAGCCAAATGCCATGAAGCCGGCTCTACGCATCTGGTCCCCAGTGCGTCTCCTTGGGCCGGCTTACATGGCACCAGCCTTGCGCTCGGTGTCTCCGGTTCGCCTGCATAGCCCAGTGCGGGCTATTCCACCTCGCCACACTGGCAGGGCGACCGAGAGTATTCAACCAGGTAAGGTTGGGCAGGCTCGGTGCTCAAGAGCTCCAGTGCGCCTGCACAGTCCGGTCTATCCAGTACCACCTCCAAACACCAGCTCTCCGGTGGCAGCTCCCCGCACCAGGCTTCCTGTGCGTGTCCTCGGTTCAGTACCACCAGTGCCAGCACCACGCATCAGGCCTACAGTGCGCCTCGTCTCTCCAGCACTGCCGGAGCCTTTCTCCTCTCCTGCGCTGCCGGAGTCTCCCGCCTGTTCAGCGCAGCCAGAGCCTTCCTCCTCTACAGCGCTGCTGGAGTCTCCCACCTGTTCAGCGCAGCCAGAGCTGCCAGCCTGCATGGAGCAGCCAGAGCTGCCGGCCTGCATGGAGCAGCCAGAGCTGCCGGCCTGCATGGAGCAGCCAGAGCTGCCAGTCTACATGGAGCAGCCAGAGCTGCCAGTCTGCATGGAGCAGCCAGAGCTGCCAGTCTGCATGGAGCAGCCAGAGCCAGTCTGCATGGAGCAGCCAGAGCTGCTGTCTGCATGGAGCAGCCAGCTGTCAGTCTGCATGGAGCAGCCAGAGCTGTCAGTCTGCATGGAGCAGCCAGAGCTGTCAGTCTGCATGGAGCAGCCAGAGCTGCATGGAGCAGCCAGAGCTGCCAGTCTGCATGGAGCAGCCAGAGCTGCCAGCTGGAGCAGCCAGAGTCTGCATGGAGCAGCCAGAGCTGCCAGTCTGCATGAAGCAGCCAGAGCTGCCAGAGCTGCCAGTCTGCAAGGAGCTGCCAGTCTGCAAGGAGCTGCCAGTCTGCACGGAGCCGCCAGTCTGTAAGAAGCCGCCAGAGCTGTCAGCCTACATGGAGCAGCCAGAGCCGCCAGTCAGCGTGAAGCAGCCAAGCAGCCAGAGCCGCCAGTCAGCATGGAGCAGCCAGAGCTGCCAGTTTGGAGCAGCCAGAGCTGCCAGTCTGGAGCAGCCAGAGGAGTCTGCATGAAGCAGCCAGCTGCCAGTCTGCAGACTCTGCCAGACTTTTCCAGATCCGCCAAGGAGGTCAGTCAGAAGGAGCTGCCTTCCAGATCCGCCGGTCAGCCAGACTCTTCCAGATCCGCCAGAGCTGTCAGCCTACATGGAGCAGCCAGAGCCGCCAGTCTGAAGCAGCCAGAGCCGCCAGTCAGCATGGAGCAGCCAGATTTTTCTCTGCCAGATCCGCCAGTCAGCCAGACTCTGCCAGACCAGACTCTCCCAGATCCGCCGGTCAGCCAGACTCTTCCAGATCCTTCAGCCAGACTCTTCCAGATCCGCCGGTCAGCCAGACTCTTCCAGATCCGCCGGTCAGCCAGACTCTCCCAGATCCGCCGGTCAGCCAGACTCTTCCAGATCGGTCAGCCAGACTCTTCCAGATCCGCCGGTCAGCCAGACTCTTCCAGATCCGCCGGTCAGCCAGACTCTTCCCAGTCAACCAGACTCTTCCAGATCTTCCAGTCAACCAGACTCTTCCAGATCTTCCAGTCAACCAGACTCTTCCAGATCTGCCAGTCAACCAGACTCTTCCAGATCTGCCAGTCAGCCAGACTCTTCCAGATCCGCCGGTCAGCCAGACTCTTCCAGATCCGCCGGTCAGCCAGACTCTTCCAGATCCGCCGGTCAACCAGACTCTTCCAGATCCGCCGGTCAACCAGACTCTTCCAGTCAACCAGACTCTTCCAGATCTTCCAGTCAACCAGACTCTTCCAGATCTGCCAGTCAACCAGACTCTTCCAGATCTGCCAGTCAACCAGACTCTTCCAGATCTGCCAGTCAACCACTCTTCCAGATCTGCTAGTCAACCAGACTCTTCCAGATCTGCCAGTCGGCCAGGATCCGCCAGTCGGCCAGGATCCGCCAGATCCGCCAGTCAGCCAGGATCTGCCAGTCAGCCAGGATCTGCCAGTCAGCCGGGATCTGCTGAGACCACCAGCCAGCCAGGATCTGGTAGATCTATCTACCTGCCTGAGCTTCCTCTCACTCCTGAGCTTTCTCTCACTCCCGAGCTTCCTCACACTCCCGAGCTTCCCCTCAGTCCCGAGCTGTCCTTCAGTCCCGATCTGCTCCTCAGTCCAGTGGGGTTCTGGGTGAGGACTACTAGGCCATGGTCGGCAGCGAGGGTGGACTATCCAGGGACGCGAGGAGAGGGGACTAAGACATTGACTGAGTGGGGTCCACGTCCCGCGCCGGAGCCGCCACCATGGACAGACGCCCACCCGGACCCTCCCTATTGTTTTGAGGTGCGTTCGGGAGTCCGCACCTTAGGGGGGGGTTCTGTCACGCCCTGGTCAAAGTATTTTGTGTTTATCTTCATGTATTGGGTCAGGCCAGGGTGTGGCATGGGGTTTTTGTATTGTGGTGTGTTTTGTCTTGGGGTTTTGGTGTTGGTATTGGGATTGTAGCTTAGTGGGGTATCTAGCAAAGTCTATGGCTGTCTGGAGTGGTTCTCAATCAGAGGCAGGTGTTTATCGTTGTCTCTGATTGGGAACCATATTTAGGCAGCCATATTCTTTGAGTTTGTCGTGGGTGATTGTCCTTAGTGTCCTTGTTCCTGTCTATGTGTTAGGTTACACAAGTATAGGCTGTTTCGGTTTTTGTTACGTTTAATGTTTTTGTAGTGTTTGTATTTAGATTCGTGTTACGTTTGTTTATTAAATTATGGATCGCAATCTACACGCTGCATTTTGGTCCGACTCTCCTTCACACCTAGAAAACCGTTACAGTACTAAAATTCTAAATCAAATAGCTAAATGATCCATCGTATTACCATCTTAAAACAATTAGCTTAGGAAGGGCCCTTAGCCCCATTTAGCACTGAGTTCATTCAGTGTAAATGTGTGTTATCTACCTGTTTAGTTTCGTCAACCGTTTTACACAACTCTCCAATAACAGTTTCATAGTCGACTCAACAATAATATTCATGAAAGTAAAAGCCCAAGCACTGTGACAGAAGGGAAGAAAAAAATGGAGACATACCCTTTATCCGCAAACTCCCTGGGATCCCATCCTGCTGAAACAACAACAAACAGAAAGACACAAAGCTGTAAGATATCACACAGTCACACTTGCATCAAGTTAACAAGATCAACATTCGTCAACAGAGTAATAACACCAAGAGCAATTTCACTTTTATGAGTGGAATCTCAGCCGCTGCTACAAATATTGAAGGTATTCATGTCGAAGGCTTATAAATGCATAGAAAGATGAGCCATTTTTACTGTATGAAGCACTTAGCTGAGGTGGCTATTGAGAATAATAGGATACTATTGGGAATCTGTTTATTTTATCATAAAGTGCAGTGACTATTTGGCTTTTCTGTTACATTTCATATTCATGAGTTACTGCCAAGTCACTGAAGTACATAACATGTGCAGAGTGTTTGACAGTGAAAGGCTAAGAGGTAATGTCTGTATCTCCATAAAAGGTATTTCTCTAAAGGTTAAAAGAAGCAGCAAGAGTGAAAAATGGCAATTGAAAACGTTATGTACCATTATGCCCTTAAAGAAGGTACTTTGCAGCGCAACACTACCAATGTATTTACTAGTGAATCATTGGTATTTTATGCCCAATGATGGTATAGGGCCGTTATGGCGAAATAAAAGGCTTCAATTTACAGTAGTGTATGGCAATTCACCAGCTGTTGAAGACCATATAAATATTTGATTCCATTCTCTGTGTGCAGAATTCCTCCTTTTTATTCCAGCTACTGGCAGGGTAATGTAATAGGTCCAGAGTCAATAACGAGAGCTTTTCTCTTTTCTCTGACTGATACCAATCAGAAAATACTTATCATTCATTTTATCTAACACATCGATTGACAGAGTAAAATGCACAGAAAATGTATGGAATGTAAAATGTTTACATACAAATCCCCAATGGATTTACCTAAATCAATGGACTGTATGACTCATCAAAAAGTGTTCAACAGAGTGGTGACATGTTGTAGAGTGTCTCAGTTGACAGAATGCCTAATTTCATACTTGCTAGTGTTTCATGTATCTTGCTGTTTTCTGTGTCAATAGAAAATGTACTCTGGTATTGAGCCATGTCAACATTAATATGTCACTAGAGTATGGAGGCATGAAATTAAAGGGGAAATTGACTCATATTGGCTTCTTGATGCCAGACAAGTCATGTATGTTGAACCGCACCATGCCAACACATTACTTACCCATGTATAGAGAAGGTCACTTCACTCACCAGGGTAGTGTTCAGCATGGCACTGTCACGCCCTGACCTTAGAGAGCCTTTTTATTTCTCTATTTGGTTAGGTCAGGGTGTGATTTGGGTGGGCATTTTAGTTTGTCTATTTCTTTGTTGGCCGGGTATGGTTCTCAATCAGAGGCAGCTGTCTATCGTTGTCTCTGATTGGGGATCATACTTAGGCAGCCCTTTTTCCCACCTTCAGTTGTGAGATATTGTTTGTGTGTAGTTGCATTCTGCTCTGCATATAGCTTTAAGTTCGTTTGCTTATTTTGTTGTTTTTCGGTGTCCTTTTGAATAAAGAAAAAATGTACGCCTACCACGCTGCACCTTGGTCTCATTCTAACGATGTTCGTAACAGGCACACTGTAGGAAAATGATCTGTAATTAAAAACTTGTTCCAGTTGGACAAGTTCAGGTACTGCCTTCAAATTTCAGTGGGTTTCAAAAACATTTTACCTACTGACCACTACCCAGGCAATCCATGTCAACACAGAATGATCCCATCAGGGAACATGATGGCTCTAATACATGAATGGTCCAATCAGGGAACATGATGGCTCTTATACGTGCCAAGTCTGAAGCCTTGTCACCATTAGTGTTCTACAGATAACAATGCATAAATATTTGCCACTAACTATTCATTTTCAACTAAACAGGAATTATGAGAGAGTCAAAAAGACCATCCATCCTATAGATAAGAACATATTGCCTGCAATATTCAAAGACACGACTACTGTAGCCAAAGTAAGAGGATCAATTAGTTGAGGAGATACTTTGCATGGAAAGTCTGTTGGGGGCGCATTTTAAAGGGGAGCGATTTCATAGGCCTTTGGCAGACTTCTCCCTGGGGCTGGTGGAGCGAGCACACAGCTGTACACCCATGGCCCATCTGCCCTGTTACCCACAGCTGTACACCAAGGGCCATCTACGCCCTGTTACCCCCAGCTGTATATCCATGGCCCATCTGCCCTGTTACCCCCAGCTGTACACCAAGGGCCATCTATGCCCTGTTACCCCCAGCTGTACACCCATGGCCCATCTGCCCCGTGTTACCCCCAGCTGTACACCAAGGGCCATCTATGCCCTGTTACCCCCAGCTGTACATCCATGGCCCATCTGCCCTGTTAGCCCCAGCTGTACATCCATAGCCCATCTGCCCCGTGTTACCCCCAGCTGTTCACCAAGGGCCATCTAAGCCCTGTTACCCCCAACTGTACAACCATGGCCCATCTGCCCCGTGTTATCCCCAGCTGTACACCAAGGGCCATCTATGCCCTGTTACCCCCAGCTGTATATCCATGGCCCATCTATCCCGTGTTATCCCCAGCTGTACACCAAGGGCCATCGATGCCCTGTTACCCCCAGCTGTACACCCATGGCCCATCTGCCCTGTTACCCCCAGCTGTACACCCATGGCCCATCTTCCCTGTTACCCCCAGCTGTACACCCATGGCCCATCTGCCCTGTTACCTCCAGCAGTACACCCATGGCCCATCTGCCCTGTTACCCCCAGCTGTACACCCATGGCCCATGTGCCCCCTGTTATCCCCAGCTTTACACCCATGGCCCATGTGCCCCCTGTTATCCCCAGCTGTACACCCATGGCCCATGTGCCCCCTGTTATCCCCAGCTGTACACCCATGGTCCATGTGCCCCTGTTATCCCCAGCTGTACACACATGGCCCATGTGCCCCCTGTTATCCCCAGCTGTACACCCATGGCCCATGTGCCCCCTGTTATCCCCAGCTGTACACCCATGGCCCGTGTGCCCCCTGTTACCCCCAGCTGTACACCAATGGACCATCTGCCCCCTGTTACAGCTAGCTGGCGGACCGCCCGCATCTCTCTCAAGCTTTATCTCCCCAATCAGGAACACACACAGATTTACGCACAGGCTCGCACACATATACATACCGCCTCTCCACTCTGCGTACCCTGCGGACACTGTTTCACTAAAGCTTGCCTTTCAACCTTAATCAAGTTGAGCTATCTGTCTCTCCCCCCTCTATCGCTATGTCTCTCGATCTCTATTTCTATCTCCCTCTCTCTCTGGTTCTCTCTCTCACTCACACATACACACCCTCTCTAACTAAATCTCTCGCTCTCTCTCTGTCGGCTTATCCACTTTTAATCTAGATTTGCCATGTGGGTGGCCCAGTGCGTATGAGCTGTGGCTCTCATCAGCCGCCCTCTCCTTGGCTCCATTTTGTGATGCTACGACAAGTAGATAATGTCAAAACAAACTCATGTAAAAATGCCTCTTCCTTTGTTATGTTAGTACCATACAGTGCCTTCAGAAAGTATTCATACCCCTTGATGTATTCCACATTTTGTTGTACTACAGCCTGAATTCAAAGTGGATTAAAAAGAAAATCTCACTCATCTACGCTCAATGTTAGCAAATTTCTTGAAAATGAAATACAGAAATATCTAATTTACATAAGTATTCACACCCCTGAGTCAATACATGTTTGAATCACCTTTAAATCAAAACTGTAAATAGGCCACTCAGGAACATCCCATGTCACCACGGTAAGATAGTGCATTCAAAAAGTATTCAGACCCCTTGACTTTTTTTCACATTTTGTTACATTACAGCCTTTTTCTAAAATTATTAAACCATTTTTTCCCTCATCAATCTACACAGACTACCGCATAGTGACAAAGCAAAAACAGATTTTTAGATATTTTAGCAAAAAATGTCATATAAAAACTGAAATATGACATTTACATACGGTAAGTATTCACACCCTTTACTCAGTACTTTGTTGAAGCACTTTTGACAGCGATTACAGTCTCGAGTCTTCTCGAGTATGACGCTAGAATCGTGCCACACCTGTATTTGGGGAGTTTGTCCCGTTCTTCTCTGCAGATCCTCTCAAGCTATGTCAGGTTGGATGGGGACTGTCGCTGCACAGCTATTTTCAGGTCTCTCCAGTGATGTTCGATCGGGTTTAAGTCCGGGCTCTGGCTGTGCCACTCAAGGATATGCAGAGACTTGTCCCAAAGCCACTCCTGCGTTGTCTTGGCTGTGTGTTTAGAGTCAAGGGAAAGATGAGCAGAGCAAAGTACAGAGATCCTTGTTGAAAACCTGCTCCAGAGCACTCAGGACCTCAGACTGGGGCAAAGGTTCACCTTCCAACAGGACAACGATCCTAAGCCAAGGACTAGTCTCTGAATGTCTTTGTGTGGCCCAGCCAGAGCACGGACTTGAACCCGATCTAACATCTCTGCAGAGACCTGAAAATAGCTGTGCAGAAACGCTCCCCATCCAACCTGACAGAGCTTGAGAGGATCCGCAGAGAGGAATGGGAAAAACAAATACAGGTGTGCCAATATTGTAGTGTCATGCCCAAGAAGACTCGATGCTGTCATCACTGCCAAAGGTGCTTCAACAAAGTACTGAGTAAAGGGTCTGAATACTTATGTAAATGTAATATTTACATAAGTGTCATAAATGTCTAAAAACCTGTTTTTGCTTTGTCATTATGGGGTATTGTGTGCAGATTGTTGTCGGGGGAAAAAAATTAAATCACATTTTTTTTAAAGGCTCTAATGTAACATAATGTGGAAAAAGTCGTGGTCTGAATACTTTCCGAAGGCACTGTACACATGGACAGTATCAAAAAATGATCTACTGATTCTGTATCTTTGCAGCAAAATCTGCAGAGCTGGGATGGTTGTATCCCCTGTCACGCCCTGGTCTTAGTATTTTGTGTTTTCTTTATTATTTTGGTCAGGCCAGGGTGTGACATGGGGTTATTATGTGGTGTGTTTTGTCTTGGGGTTTTAGTAGGTATTGGGATTGTGGCTTAGTAGGGTTATCTAGAAAAGTCTATGGTTGCCTGAAGTGGTTCTCAATTAGAGGCAGGTGATTATCGTTGTCTCTGATTGGGAACCATATTTAGGCAGCCATATTCTTTGAGTGTTTGGTGGGTGATTGTTCCTGTCTTTGTGTTTGTTTGCACCAGATAGGCTGTATCGGTTTTCACGTTACGTTTATTGTTTTTGTATTGTTCGTTTTTGTCGTCGTCATTAAACATGTATCAAAAATACCACGCTGCATTTTGGTCCGACTCTCTTTCACCGCAAGAAAACCGTAACATCCCCCATGTATACAACATTCTATTGGTTGCAATAATTTTGTATAATAATTTAAATTGAAAAAGTGTGTGTAAGCCAGTGGCACGAAATCAAAATTGTATCCATTTTAAATTCATAAAAAAACAAAATGTGGAAAAAGTCAAGGGGTGTGAATACTTTCTGAAGGCACGTTGTTTGGTTATTGTGTTGTCAATATTCTCCACAAGAGAAAAATGACAATCCATTTATCTAATGATTATATAACAGGCATGGTTTAAAATACTATTTAGGGTATTTCACTTTCAAAGACACTTGGATATTTGTCACTTGAAAACAGAATACTTTCAATACTGAATTAGAAGTAGTTGATTCGGGCCATATTATTTGAAAATACTCAAATACACATAAAAATAAGTTTTTAAATAACACATAATCAAATACACATCCATTTGAACAGAGGTCTGTTATATAATGGGCATAGCCATATCATGGTTTCCACTGCAAACAACAGATCCACAGATGATGCAATCTCTATTGCACTCCACACTGCCCTTTCCCACCTGGACAAAAGGAACACCTTTTGTTTTTTTATTTTTTATTTCACCTTTATTTAACCAGGTAGGCTAGTTGAGAACAAGTTCTCATTTGCAACTGCGACCTGGCCAAGATAAAGCATAGCAGTGTGAACAGACAACACAGAGTTACACATGGAGTAAACAATTAACAAGTCAATAACACAGTAGAAAAAAAAGGGGAGTCTATATACATTGTGTGCAAAAGGCATGAGGAGGTAGGCGAATAATTACAATTTTGCAGATTAACACTGGAGTGATAAATGATCAGATGGTCATGTACAGGTAGAGATATTGGTGTGCAAAAGAGCAGAAAAGTAAATAAATAAAAACAGTATGGGGATGAGGTAGGTAAAAATGGGTGGGCTATTTACCGATAGACTATGTACAGCTGCAGCGATCGGTTAGCTGCTCAGATAGCAGATGTTTGAAGTTGGTGAGGGAGATAAAAGTCTCCAACTTCAGCGATTTTTGCAATTCGTTCCAGTCACAGGCAGCAGAGAACTGGAACGAAAGGCGGCCAAATGAGGTGTTGGCTTTAGGGATGATCAGTGAGATACACCTGCTGGAGCGTGTGCTACGGATGGGTGTTGCCATCGTGACCAGTGAACTGAGATAAGGCGGAGCTTTACCTAGCATGGACTTGTAGATTACCTGGAGCCAGTGGGTCTGGCGACGAATATGTAGCGAGGGCCAGCCGACTAGAGCATACAAGTCGCAGTGGTGGGTGATATAAGGTGCTTTAGTGACAAAACGGATGGCACTGTGATAAACTGCATCCAGTTTGCTGAGTAGAGTGTTGGAAGCAATTTTGTAGATGACATCGCCGAAGTCGAGGATCGGTAGGATAGTCAGTTTTACTAGGGTAAGTTTGGCGGCGTGAGTGAAGGAGGCTTTGTTGCGGAATAGAAAGCCGACTCTTGATTTGATTTTCGATTGGAGATGTTTGATATGAGTCTGGAAGGAGAGTTTACAGTCTAGCCAGACACCTAGGTACTTATAGATGTCCACATATTCAAGGTCGGAACCATCCAGGGTGGTGATGCTGGTCAGGCGTGCGGGTGCAGGCAGTGAATGGTTGAAAAGCATGCATTTGGTTTTACTAGCGTTTAAGAGCAGTTGGAGGCCACGGAAGGAGTGTTGTATGGCATTGAAGCTCGTTTGGAGGTTAGATAGCACAGTGTCCAAGGACGGGCCGGAAGTATATAGAATGGTGTCGTCTGCGTAGAGGTGGATCAGGGAATCGCCCGCAGCAAGAGCAACATCATTGATATATACAGAGAAAAGAGTCGGCCCGAGGATTGAACCCTGTGGCACCCCCATAGAGACCGCCAGAGGACCGGACAGCATGCCCTCCGATTTGACACACTGAACTCTGTCTGCAAAGTATTTGGTGAACCAGGCAAGGCAGTCATCCGAAAAACCGAGGCTACTGAGTCTGCCGATAAGAATATGGTGATTGACAGAGTCGAAAGCCTTGGCAAGGTCGATGAAGACGGCTGCACAGTACTGTCTTTTATCGATGGCGGTTATGATATCGTTTAGTACCTTGAGCGTGGCTGAGGTGCACCTGTGACCGGCTCGGAAACCAGATTGCACAGCGGAGAAGGTACGGTGGGATTCGAGATGGTCAGTGACCTGTTTGTTGACTTGGCTTTCGAAGACCTTAGATAGGCAGGGCAGGATGGATATAGGTCTGTAACAGTTTGGGTCCAGGGTGTCTCCCCTTTGAAGAGGGGGATGACTGCAGCAGCTTTCCAATCCTTGGGGATCTCAGACGATATGAAAGAGAGGTTGAACAGGCTGGTAATAGGGGTTGCGACAATGGCGGCGGATAGTTTCAGAAATAGAGGGTCCAGATTGTCAAGCCCAGCTGATTTGTACGGGTCCAGGTTTTGCAGCTCTTTCAGAACATCTGCTATCTGGATTTGGGTAAAGGAGAACCTGGAGAGGCTTGGGCGAGTAGCTGCGGGGGGCGGAGCTGTTGGCCGAGGTTGGAGTAGCCAGGCGGAAGGCATGGCCAGCTGTTGAGAAATGCTTGTTGAAGTTTTCGATAATCATGGATTTATCGGTGGTGACCGTGTTACCTAGCCTCAGTGCAGTGGGCAGCTGGGAGGAGGTGCTCTTGTTCTCCATGGACTTCAGTGTCCCAGAACTTTTTGGAGTTGGAGCTACAGGATGCAAACTTCTGCCTGAAGAAGCTGGCCTTAGCTTTCCTGACTGACTGCGTGTATTGGTTCCTGACTTCCCTGAACAATTGCATATCGCGGGGATTATTCAATGCTATTGCAGTCCGCCACAGGATATTTTTGTGCTGGTCGAGGGCAGTCAGGTCTGGAGTCAACCAAGGGCTATATCTGTTCTTAGTTCTGCATTTTTTGAACGGAGCATGCTTATCTAAAATGGTGAGGAAGTTACTTTTAAAGAATGTGAGAATGCTATTCATTGACCACAGCTCAGCGTTCAATACCATTGTACCCTCAAGTCATCACTAAGATCCTGGGGCTAAACACCTCCCTCTGCCTGGACTTCCTGACGGGATGCCCCCAGGTGGTGAGGGTAGGTAGCAACACATCTGCCATGCTGATCCTCAACACTGGAGCCCCCCAGAGGTGCGTGCTCAGTCCCCTCCTGTACTCCCTGTTCACCAACGACTGCAAGGCCAGGCACGACTCCAACACCATCATTAAGTTTGCAGACGACACAACAGTGGTAGGCCTGATCACCGACAAGACAGCCTATAGGGAGGAGGTCAAAGACCTGGCCGGGTGGTGCCAGAATAACACCCTATCCCTCAACGTAACCAAGACTAAAGAGATGATTGTGGAAAAGGAAAAGGAGGACCAAGCACACCCCCATTCTCATCGACAGGGCTGTAGTGGAACACGTTGAGAGCTTCAAATTCCTTGGTGTCCACATCACCAACAAACTAGAATGTTCCAGACACACAAAGACAGTCGTGAAGAGGTCACAACAAAGCATATTCCCCCTCAGGATACAAAAAAGATTTGGCATGGATGCTCAGATCCTCAAAAGGTTCTACATCTGCAACATTGAGAGCATCCTGACTGGTTGCATCACTGCCTGGTACAGAAATTGCTCGGCCTCCGACCGCAAGGCACTACAGAGGGTAGAGTGTACGGCCCAGTACATTACTGGGGCTAAGCTGCCTGCCATCCAGGACCTCTACACCAGGCGGTGTCAGAGGAAGGCCCTAAAAATTGTCAAAGATCCCAGCCACCCCAATCATAGACTGTTCTCTCTACTACCGCATGGCAAGTGGTACCGGAGTGCCAAGTCTAGGACAAAAAAGGCTTCTCAACAGTTTTTACACCCAAGCCATAAGACTCCTGAACAGGTAATCAAATGGTTACCTGGACTATTTGCATTGTGTGCCTCCCTCCAACCCCTCTTTTACGCTGCTGCTACTCTCTGTTTATCATATATGCATAGTCACTTTAACTATACATGCATGTACATACTACCTCAATTGGCCCGACCAACCAGTGCCCCTGCACATTGGCTAACTGGGCTATCTGCATTGTGTCCCGCCACCCACCACCCGCCAATCCATATTTTACACTACTGCTACTCTCTGTTCATCATATATACATAGTCACTTTAACCATATCTACATGTACATGCTACCTCAATCAGCCCGACTAACCGGTGCCTGTATATAGCCTTGCTACTGTTATAGCCTCGCTACTGTTATTTTTAACTGTCTTTTTACTGTTGCTTTTATTTCTTTACTTACCTATCGTTCACCTAATACCTTTTTTTGCACTGTTGGTTAGAGCCTGTAAGTAAGCATTTCACTGTAAGGTGTACCTGTTGTATTCAGAGCACATCACACATAAACTTTGATATGATTTGATTTGAAAATAGAAATTGAATATAGGTGTGCTTTAATTCATATGGACAAGGATATTCTTGAAAAGGAACAGAAATGACAAAATGTTTTAATATGGTATATGCCCATATATACACCTATCACTTAGCAGATTTCACACTCATTTGGATTAGGCCTAGTTTCCGAAAACAGAGGGACATTTGGGCATTTGTGAAATGACTTAGCCGATTTCACACTTGTTGTCCCAGTCCATTAGTGTTGTGTATTTTTTCATGCTCTATGTTTTGTGTGGACCCCAGGAAGAATATCTGCTGCTTCTTAAACAGCTAATGGTGATTAGAATAAAAATCCTAATCACTCATTTGGATTAGTTTACAAAAACAGCGGGACATTTGGGCATTTGTGGAATGACATCACAGGTAGCCGATTGGCTGTTGATGACCACAGAGACAAAGCTCCATACTATAAGCTGAATGGCTCTATGTGATTGGAAACAGTCTTTTTAATGAAAGCTAATGGGGTCACAGCTTATCTCAATGGCATAAACCCGAGCACAAGCAGTGTTATGACAGAATACCAGCTCACTCCAACCCGTTACCCCAATCATCCTCCACTCTGTCCTGATCCATGGCTGAGTAAAGGCATGCAAAGCAATTCCAGAACAAGGTCTTTGCTGTAGCTAAGAGACCTCACCTCTCAACAATTATAACTGAAATCCTTATGGACTTTAAGTGCACTTTGGTAAGCAAATTTAACCTCTTTGACATACTGTTCTGTGTGGATGGTCCTTGACGCCCCTCAAAACAATTCACCTCGACATAGATGTTGTAAGCGAAATACAAACAGCAGGTTTAAAGACAAATAGCAAGAGAAAGATTCAACACAATGAGTTAGGAATTTATCACTATGAATTTATCATAACGGGCCATACATTCCCACAGACCAGTTTGACAAAGAAACCAAGCATACCTGTCTATACTCATAAGGCAAATTTTACAATATGCAAAAGCTGTAATGGTATTTCTCTGCTTCGTTATTAATGCACCTAGCTAATGGATATATTTTATCACAGAGGAAAGAACATTCATTACTTTTCGTAAGCAGACCTTTAACCGAATGTCTGGCTAGTCATCTGTTTTATCATGCTCCAGTATTATTTGGCTTTATCATGGAGTTGTGCTCCAGTATTATTTGGCTTTATCATGGAGTTGTGCTCCAGTATTATTTGGCTTTATCATGGAGTTGTGCTCCAGTATTATTTGGCTTTATCATGGAGTTGTGCTCCAGTATTATTTGGCTTTATCATGGAGCTGTGCTCCAGGATTATCTGGCTTTATCATGGAGCTGTGCTCCAGTGTTATTTGGCTTCATCATGGAGTTGTGCTCCAGTATTATCTGGCTTTATCATGGAGCTGTGCTCCAGTGTTATTTGGCTTTATTGAGAAGTTGGACGCCAGTGTTATTTATCTGTGCTCGTCGCAGAGTAATTCCTTATGTGGATGTCAATAATGAGAGAGAAGGGAGATCCTTGACAAGGGAGAGACTGGAGAGTGCAGGTTGGTCAAAAGAAAGTCCTTGAGGCTGTCGATATACAGTGTTTTCAGAAAGTATTCATACCCTTTGACTTATTCCACATGTTGTTGTGTCACAGCATGAATTTGAGATGGGTTAAAGTGAAAACACGTTTTTAGAACATTTTGCAAATTTATTGAAAATGAAATACAGAAATACTGAGCTCCTTAACATTAGTATACACACCCCCGAGTCCAAACTTTATAGAAGCACGTTTGGCAGCGATTACAGCTGGGACTCTTTTGGGGTAAGTCTCTAAGAGCTTTGCACAGCTGGATTGTACAATATTCAAAACTGTAACTAGGCCATTCAATGTTGTCTTGGTGAGCAACTCCAGTGTAGGTTTGGTTTTGTGTTTTAGATTGTGCCATCAATCCCCTGCAACATATCCAGTACGTTGCAGCCCGCCTGGTTTTCAACCTTCCCAAGTTCTCTCATGTCAACTCGCTCTTTCGCACACTCCACTGGATTCCAGTCAAAGCTCGCATCAACTCAGTGGTGATTTAAGCATGGACAGTTGAAGTCGGAAGTTTACATACACTTATGTTGAAGTCATTAAAACTTGTTTTCAGCCACTCCAGAAATGTCTTGTTAACAAACTATAGTTTAGGCAAGTCGGTTAGGACATCTACTTTGTGCATGACAGAAGTCATTTTTCCAACAATTGTTTACAGGCAGATTATTTCACTTATAATTCACTGTATCACAATTCCAGTGGGTCAGAAGTTTACATAGACTAAGTTGACTGTGCCTTTAAACAGCATGGCAAATTCGAGAAAATTATGTCATGGCTTTAGAAGCTTCTGATAGGCTAATTGACATAATTTCAGTCAATTGTACCTGTGGATGTATTTCAAGGCCTACCTTCAAACTGAGTGCCTCTTTGCTTGACATTATGGGAAAATCAAAAGAAATCAGCCAAGACCTCAGAAAAAAAATTGTAGACCTCCACAAGTCTGGTTCATCCTTTGGAGCAATTTCCAAATGCCTGAAGGTACCACGTTCATCTGTACGAACAATAGTATGCAAGTATAAACACCATGGGACCACGCAGTCATCACCGCTCAGGAAGGAGACGCATTCTGTCTCCTAGAGATAAGCGTACTTTGGTGCGAAAAGTGCAAATCAATCCTAGAACAACAGCAAAGGACCTTGTGAAGATACTGGAGGAAGCAGGTATCTATATCCACAGTGAAACAAGTCCTATATCGAGGTAACCTGAAAGGCCGCTCAGCAAGGAAGAAGCCACTGCTCCAAAACCGCCATGAAAAAAAGCCCGACTTTTTGGAGAAATGTCCTCTGGTCTGATGAAACAAAAATAGAACTGTTTGGTCATAATCGTTATGTTTGGAGAAAAAAGGAGGGGGGATCTTGCAAGCCGAAGAACACCATCCCAACCATGAAGCACGGGGGTGGCGGCATCATGGTGTGGGGGTGCTTTGCTGCAGGAGGGACTGGTGCACTTCACAAAATAAATGGCATCATGAGGCAGGAAAATTATGTGGATATATTGAAGCAACATCTCAAGACTTCAGTCAGGAAGTTAAAGCTTGGTCGCAAATGGGTCTTCCAAAAGGACAATGACCCCAAGCATACTTCCAAAGTTGTGGCAAATTGGCTTAAGAACAACAAAGTCAAGGTATTGGAGTGGCCATCACAAAGCCCTGACCTCAATTCTATAGAAAATTTGTGGGCAGAATTGAAAAAGTGTGTGCCAGCAAAGAGGCCTACAAACCTGCCTCAATTACACCAGCTCTGTCAGGAGGAATGGGCCAAAATTCACCCAACTTATTGTGGGAAGCTTGTGGAAGGCTATACGGAACGATTGACCCAAGTTAAACAATTTAAAGGCAATGCTACCAAATACTAATTGAGTATATGTAAACTTCTGACCCACTGGAAATGTGATGAAAGAAATCAAAGTTGAAATAAATAATTCTCTCTACTATAATTCTGACATTTCACATTCTTAAAATAAAGTGGTGATCCTAACTGACCTATGACAGGGCATTTTCACTCTGATTAATTGTCAGGAATTGTGAAAAAACTGAGTTTAAATGTATTTGCCTAAGGTGTATGTAAACTTCTGACTTCAACTGTAAATCTTGGTGGGGCAAAACACATTTTTGGGGGGGATGCCTGGCAGCAAACCCACTATACAACACAACACTAAACAATACATGAATTGCACTATAATGGTGACAAACGGTGGCCACAAACTGTTAGGGCCTACATAAAGCTGTCCCAACAGCAGAGTCCCAACAGCAGTCCCAATATCTTACCACATGGCTATCAGCTGAGCCTTGTCTGGCAGCGAAACAGTTAATTCATACTCATTTACTGCCTTTAAAAAACAGCTGATATGGCTGACTTGCTTAAACAAATGTGGTTTCTACTGACAATTGAGATGTACAAACTATGGTATAAGAGGATGACAAGTTCATAAGAGGCCGTAATTTCTATTAAGACATTAATAAGCGAGCTACGACGGACATAGTCAATATAACTATTTGTTCAGCACTTTTGAAATATACAGTAACAGAATTCAGAACATGGGCTGTTCTTACAGTGTTCTCCCTGTACACCAAGTCAGAACCATAGGATAAATAAAGTGGTCATATAAGCAGACAATGAAAGCTCTTACAATATTCAATGATTACATTTCTCTAAAACAGGTTATAGGCTACATGTGCACCACCAAGTCAGAACCGTAGGGAAAATTAAGAGGAGAAAATAGACCAAATTATTAGGGTGAGGCACATAACAGTTTACTACACAACATACACTTACTATTACATTCTTAGCTACAGTATACATATCTCCCTGGCATATTACATCATTTATGCAGCAGCATGCAAGACATTTTTGGACTAACCTTGTTGTGCTGTGCTCACTTGAACAGGAAGGTCTTTGTCATCAAAGTCTGGCAGTCTCTGGATTTCTGGTGCTTTCAAGACAACCGGGAACTCGGAAAAAAACAAAGTGAAATCATGATGATGTCAGTGATCTTCAGGTCTTAGCTCTAGAAAGAGGCCCAAGTTCCCAAATGTACAATTCCGAGTTCAAAACGTATTTTCCCAGTCGAAACACTTTCATTCCCGAGTTCCCAGGTGTCTTGAACTCACTGAAGTGAGATTTCCCAGTTCCAAGTTAATGGTTGTTTTGAGAGGGGAAGAAATCATGCTGGATTGACAGCATGGCCAATGCTGAATGTTTATAATTATAAGCTTGGAAAAGAGACCCTTAAAACTTCTTAGGGCTGCAATCCCGTTAACGGGATCGATATGACAACAGCCAGTGAAAGTGCAGGGCGCCAAATTCAAAACAACAGATATCTCATTATTAATCGTTATGTTAGGTCACCACCAAGCCACAGAAAAACACAGCCATTTTTCCAGCCAAAGAGAGGAGTCACAAAAAGCACAAATAGAGATAAAATGATTCACTAACCTTTGATGATCTTCATCAGGTGACACTCATAGGACTTCATGTTACACAATACATGTATGTTTTGTTTGATAAAGTTAATATTTATGTAAAAAAATCGGAGTTTACATTGGCGCGTTACGTTCACTAGTTCCAAAAACATCCAGTTATTTTGCATAGCGACATCAATTCAAAAGAAGTACTCATCATAAATGTAGATGATAATACAAGTTATACATATGGAATTATAGATATAACTCTCATTAATGCAACCGCTGTGTCAGATTTTTTTTTTAAATGTACGGAAAAAAATCTGAGACAGCGCTCAGAAAAAGAAAAAAATTATCCGCCATGTTGGAGTCAACAGAAACCAGAGATCACATTATAAATATTCCTTTACCTTTGATGATCTTCGTCAGAATGCACTCCCAGGAATCCTAGTTCCACAATAAATGCTTGATTTGTTCGATAATTATTTTGTCTATTACTTATGTCCAAGTAGCTACTTTTGTTAGGGCGTTAGGTACACATGTCCAAACGCTCGTGCAGGTCCAGCATAACTTCGGACAAAAACTTAAAAAAGTTATATTACAGGTCGAAGAAACATTTCAAACTAAGTATAGAATCAATCTTTAGGATGTTTTTATCATAAATCTTCAATTAACGTTCCAACCGGAGAATTATTTTATGTCTAGAGAAGCCATGGAACGCAGGTCGATATGATGTGAAATGCGCATGACCAGGAAATGGCTCTCTGCCAGTAACCTGACTCATTCAGCTCTTATTCAGCCCCGCAACACAGAAGAAGCCTCATTCAAGTTTCTAAAGACGGTTGACATCTAGTGGAAGCCCTAGGAAGTGCAACTTCATCCATACCCCTCTGTGAATTCAATAGGGCCTGGGTTGAAAATCGACCAACCTCAGATTTCTCACTTCCTGTTTGGATTTCTTCTCAGGTTTTTGCCTGCCATATGAGTTCTGTTATACTCACAGACATAGTGTCTCCATGAGTGACAGAACACTGAGCCAATCCTGGCGCAACTAGGAAACATTACCAACCCCTAAGCTCCGTATGTTCCGCTGGATGCCCCAACACCACAGAAAACATTGAGCTAGGCTGAAACACCTGCATTTTGGAGCAGCCTTGCTCAAGAAAGCAAAAAAGAGACCGTTTGTATGCGGCTTTATTAATTCAATGATTTCAATTTTAATTTTACATTGTTTACAAACTGATATGTGACACGTATTATTGCAAAAATAACATGCAAACCAGCAACCCCCCCCCAACAAAACAAACATGAGTGTCTCAAAAGAAGTGAAAGACGGGATGCCACTGCATCCACTCCAAGACCATGGTGCTTTCCTATGAACAGCAAGAGGAACTGCACTCACCCCCCAAAAATTATAAATGATGACATAACATTGGGTTCAAGCTCACACAGTTCAGAGGAGTTCACAATTCTCTAGCAAGCAGAGAACAGTGCATTGTTTTTAATTATTTTGTTTTAAGCCTTCCCCAAACCATAGGCCTAACCTTAACAATTCGGAATTAATACATAAACTTAACCCTTTCAGTAGTTTCTGTTTTAACCCTGTAACCATGCGGTATTAACTCTGTAACCACACTGAATTAACAGGTCAAATTATGAGATCAGGTTGCAGGGGTGAGTGTGTGATACAAACATTCAAAATGTCTCGACTGAGGCCCCCCGAGTGGCACAGCGGTCTAAGGCACTGTTTCGCAGTGCTAGAGGCGACGCTACAGATCCGGGTTTGATCCCGAGCTGTGTTGCAGCCGGCCGCGACCAGGTGACCCATGAGGTGGCACATAATTGGCCAAAGTCGTCTGGGATAGGGGAACGTTTGACGGCCGGGATGTCCTTGTCCCACCGCACTGTCATGACGTTGGCCTGGGGTGTAGGTTTATGACAGTCATAAATACCTCTTCCCTCCTTTTCCCTCTCTCTACCCTACTGAGGTTACATTTAGAAAACCCTTGGTTAATATAGAGATTCTGGGAACATCAGAATGTGGAGGGAAATGAACTATATTCTGGTAATCTGAGCAATTGAACATATGTGGTGGTACTTGAATATGATGTCAGTTCGGTTGTCATCTGAGACATTCTCATCAATGATAAGATGACGTAAACTCTACAGTGGAAAGTCTACACAGAGTTATCGGATTCACATGGAATAGTTGTTCAATTTAAATGTTTGAATATGAAATTATTTGTGACGGGATGAAATGTGATTTTAGCTTCTAAAATGTGAGATGTGGGTTTTCATAAGTTAGGGCTACTCACTCAGTGGCCCGCCTCTGTGAAGGGACATGGACTATAAAACTTTTCAAATACGCCCTCTTCTCCCTTCCTGTATAAAGCCTTGCAGACAATAGAACTTCCTGTTCCGAGGATATGAGGGCGACGGTCCTATGTCAGAATGGTTCAGATAATAACTACAGAACGAAGCCAACATCAGCATGAGCTTTGGTTGCGAATGGTATGAACTTTATAACTCTTATTCACTACAGAAATGATACCTCCTAGCTGTTGATTTAGCGACCGCAGCTGCAAACGCAGGTTAGGAAGGAACAGACAGAGTATCCCGTCTATCACACAACGACGTTACTACAACGTATCCAATTGACAACCAGAAACATTCTTCAAAGGACAGAGGACTCGGTTTGCAACACGGCCTTCCATCTACCACCAACCTACTGAAGCGCAGCTCAGAGTAAATATTTATTGCATTTTCCTTTTCCAAATGGGCGGTCATTTAGAATGCTTAAGATACTGTATTTACGGTAGCACAGCTTTGCCTTTGTTCCTGTCTTCCCGCTCTTTCACTCAATCCAGCCCCTTTTCCTTTGTGTAACAAGCCGTCATATCTGTTCCGTCCGGCTAGGGACGTTTTGCTTTATGACGTAATTTGTAATCAAGTTATGTTTAATTGTGTGTATGTGAATTCGGTGTGATTAGTTAAGTATTTAGTAAATAAATAATTAAACCCAATTTTGTATTGCTGATTCAAATTGTTAGCCAGGGTTCTTGCAGATAAAAGAATGTACAACTTTCAGATTATGAGACTGAAGTAAGATGAAGATTAATGTTGACTGCTATTGATGTAAAATATTACTAGTTCTTTAAGAGTTTATTCGGAAGATAACATCTCTATAAATATTATTTTGTGGTGCCCGACTCTCTAGTTAATTACATTTACACAGCCAGCCAGATCAGAGCCTAACATAAGGACAAGTATTTTTTTTAAATTGAACCTTCATTTAACTAGGCAAGTCAGTTAAGAACAAATTCTTATTTACAATGACGGTCTATCGGGGAACAGTGGGTTAACTGCCTTGTTCAGGGGCAGAATTTTTACCTTGTCAGCTCAGGGATTCAATCCAGCAACCTTTCGGTTACTGGCCCAATGCTCTAACCACTAGGCTACCTGCCGCAATACTCCCAATATAAGTGAACCCCAAATCAATGTAGTTCTCATCCTATTTGCGCCTCTTCGAGTATGCTATTCTGTTGTTCTGAAATAGACTACATTTTCTTCATATCGTGCTTCTTTAGACCTGCCTCAAATAAACAAATGATTTTTGTGATGGTGTAGGCCAGGTATTCCCAAACTGGTATACCCCCAGGGGTATGTGCAATGCCCTCGGGGGTATGGCTAATAAAAATGGGATTCACTTTTAAAACCAAAAAATAATACTACATTGTTTTTCTTCACATGTTCAAACAGTTCATTTATTTTTTCCAACGGGGCTAAACATTAGGGTGAGGTTTTTTTCTCCCTCGTTTCACTGCCAAAAAGAAAATTAAACAATCTAGTGTTCAGCGAAATCACAAAACAATGTCAAATACAAGTAGCCTAGTCAAATAATTAACATCAAATCACATTAACCATTATTCTCTCACTCGAATTCCACTAACGGTCTGTAATGCAGCCAAACGTAGCTGCTGCTCATTCCGTTTGCTCGAAAATTGATAAAGGGTTACAAAAAGTAAGGTACTGCTACTACCAGCAGTACTACACCTGCTACCAGTAGTACTACACCTGCTACCAGTAGTACTACACCTCCTACCAGTAGTACTACACCTGCTACCAGTTTTACTACATCGGCACATGTCGACAACGCAAGTTGTTCTGCTACCATGAGTACATCGAATGCTAGCATCAGTAATTCTACATTTGTTGTTAGCCCAGCTAACATGGACACTGACAGTTGTGAATCTGATGCAGCCGATGAGCTACTGCCCCCTCAGCCACAGTGTGTTATATGTGCAAAAGTACTATCGCACAACTCGTTGAAACCTTCACTCATATGCAGACATTTAGAAACAAAACATGCCATTTTGAAAGATAAACCACGGGAGTTTTTTGAGCGAGAATTAAGACGACTTCAATTAGTAAGACATGTATAAAAACAACAGATACCATTAATAAGAAGGGGCTAGTAGCGTCTTATATGGTGAGCTACCGAGTGGCTAGGACAGGCAAGCCCCATACTATTGTGGAGGACTTCATTCTTCCTGCTGCCGCGGATATGGATGGGACAATGCTGGGGGAAAAGGCCCAAAAGAACTATACAGACAATGCCTTCATCAAACAACACTGTTTCACGACGCATCAGTGACATAGCAGGAGATGTTTTAAAACAATTACTAATTTGCATACAAGCCTGTGCCCAAGAACACTAAGGTAACCTGCCTAAATGACTACCGACCCGTAGCACTCACGTCTGTAGCCATGAAGTGCTTTGAAAGGCTGGTCATGGCTCACATCAACACCATCATCCCAGAAACCCTAGACCCACTCCAACTTGCATACTACCCCAACAGATCCACAAATGATGCAATCTCTATTGCACTCCACACTGCCCTTTCCCACCTGGACAAAAGGAACACCAATGTGAGAATGCTATTCATTGACTACAGCTCAGCGTTCAACACCATAGTGCCCTCAAAGCTCATCAATAAGCTAAGGACCCTAGGACTAAACACCTCCCTCTGCAACTGGATCCTTGACTTCTTGACGGGCCGCCCGCAGGTGGTGAGGGATGGTAACAACACATCCGCCAAGCTGATCCTCAACACAGGGGCCCCTCAGGGGTGTGTACTCAGTCCGCTCCTGTACTCCCTGTTCACTCATGACTGCACGGCCAGGCACGACTCCAACACATCATTAAATTTTCCAATGACACAACAGTGGTAGGCCTGATCACTGACAACGAAGAGACAGCCTGTAGGGAGGAGGTCAGAGACCTGGCCGTGTGGTGACAGGACAACAACCTCTCCCTCAACGTGATCAAGACAAAGGAGATGATTGTGGACTATAGGAAAAAGAGGACTGAGCACACCCCCAATCTCATCGACGGGGCTACAGTGGAGCAGATTGAGAACTTCAAGTTCCTTGGTGTCCACATCACCAACAAACTAACATGGTCCAAGCACACCAGACAGTCGTGAAGAAGGCACGACAAAACCTATTCCCCCTCAGGAGACTGAATAGATTTGGCATGGGTCCTCAGTTCCTCAAAAGGTTCTACAGCTGCACCCCCGAGAGCATCCTGACGGGTAGCATCACTGCCTGATATGGGAACTGCTCGGCCTCCGACCAGAAGGCACTAGAGAGGGTAGTGCGAATGGCCCAGTATCATCCAGTACCTCTTTACCAGGCGGTGTCAGAGGAAGGCCCTAGTAAATGTCAAAGACTCCAGCCATCCTAGTCATAAACTGTTCTCTCTGCTATGGCACAGCAAGCGGTACCGGAGCGACAAGTCTAGGTCCAAGAGGCATCTAAACAGCTTCTACCCCCAAGCCATAGGACTCCTGAACATCTAGTCAAATGGCTACCCAGACTATTTGCATTGCCCCCTCCCCCTCTTTACACCACTGCTACTCTCTGTTGTCATCTATGCATTTAGTCACTTTAATACCTACATCTACATACTACCTCAACTAACCGGTGCCCCCGGACATCGGTATCCCCTGTATATAGTCTCGCTATTGTTATTTTACTGCCGCTCTTTAATTACTTGTTACTTTTATATTTTATTCTTATCCGTTTTTTTAAACTGCATTGTTGGTTAGGGGCTTGCAATTAAGCATTTCACTGTAAGGTCCTACTCCTGTTGTATTTGGCGCATGTGACTAATACAATTTGATTTGATTTGATCAACAAATCATTCCCATAAAAATTCTGACATTAATTTTCAGAGTGGGGCCATGTCATCAATATGCATTGCGTCGCTCCTTATAATGAAAGTTAAAGCCACAATGTTGGGCCCACTCAGCACAGTCACGGCACAGAGGGTACACCACTCTGGCAATAATACAGTAGGTTAATTTATCATAACACATGATGATTAATTTACTACTCAGATGCTACACATCTACTGCAGCCATGACTCATATTGGATATTATATTAATAAAAGGCAAGTCCACAACACTGAAGAATATGTCTCCCTGATATTAAACATAATTTACTGTATTTTTTATTATACTGTACAAAATTATTGTAATCTGTTCCACAGCAACAGCAGAGTATTTATCTACGCAATTAAACTTAATATAGTTTTGATTACATATTTTTGTCCACCCCAAAATCCACAAATGAGTAGGAGATTGGAAAGATCCTAGAGAAATACTTGGAATCATAAGTAAAGAAAGGCTGAAGTCCGGTGTCACACACATTGAATATTAATATTAACACTCACAGGGACAACTTTGGTTTGGAATATATGCCAGCCTGTGCCTAAGTGATAAAAGGTGTTGGGCCCCGAGAGAAAATGTAGTGTGGGACCTATTATGTGGGCCAGCCATAAAGAAATCTGTGATAATTTCAAATTCTTGCATATTATTCTCTTTTTTTTCTTGTTTTCGCCAGAGGCCTGCATAGCCGAATATAAAAAAATCTTATTTCATTACATTTAAAAGGAGTAATGACTGAATATACACTACCCTTCAACATTTTGGGGTCACTTAGAAATGTCCTTGTTCCTGAAAGAAAAGCACATTTTTCCATTAAAATAACATCAAATTGATCAGAAATACAGTGTAGACATTGTTAATGTTGTAAATGACTATTGCAGCTGGAAACGGCAGATTTTTTTAATGGAATATCTACATAGGCGTACAGAGCCCCATTATCAGCAACCATCACTTCTGTGTTACAATGGCACGTTGTGTTAGCTAATCCAAGTTTATCCTTTTTAATGGACAAAACCATTAGCTTTTCTTTCAAGAACAAGGACTGTATGTCCAGGTTGAACCCAGGTTACTAAATTGGGCCAGTATCTAACGCATAGAAAGTCCTACTTTCCAGATCTTGGTTCAAATACTATTTTAAAACGTTCAACTATATTGAGAGTTCACTTTAAGTTGCCTCAAGTGCCAGGTGGGGGAGGTTTGCTGTTTTGGAACTTCTCTATTGGTTCTGTTAAGCCAGGCGAGCTCAATCAAGCCAAGATAAAGTATTTTCAATTATTTGAAATAGTATTTGAACCCAGGTTCTGCCTGAAATAGTATTTGAACCCAGGTACTGCCTAGCATCATACTGTGCCACTCACCGAACTAGACAATGGTTGAGTATGAGACACAGCTTATTTCTGAGAGGCATACAGGTGAAAGAGAATGGTGAGCAGTGGACTGCAGAGAAGAAGCTGTTCAGTCCTGCTGCTGAAAACATGATTGATGAAGTCATTATATGGTCAATGTCACACAGTTTAAAGTGGTATACCTAAGATAATGTACTCTGCTTGCTTTTGAAAGGGAATGGACATTGAAAGACGTTACTATTTTGACCTTACAAGGGATATGTTATGGGACAGATACTATGATAAAGTCACAAGGTTGACCCTATAGATTAGGGGCAGTTCTTACTTGAAGATACACGTGTGACTTTGTCTAAATCAATTTAGGAAAGGTAGATTAAGTTGCATCACTTCTATAAGCCTCTTGCCTCAATGAAGCAGCACAGCAATGTTCAGAACCGTCCATAAAAAAACATTTCTAAGCCACGCTGAACACAACATGTTCCACATTAATGAAAACATTGCCAATATTAGCCTTTTTTTAACAACTCCCATGTCAATATGACCTTTGAGTACAACGCCAACTTCTAGCCTCTGGTGCAGTGTAACTGCGGTGCAGTGTCTCACGTTCTGTTAACACCATCTGTCCTCCTACTTCCTCCCTCGCTATCTCTCTCTCTCTCTCAATTCAATTCAAGAGGCTTTATTGGCATGGGAAACATATGTTTACATTGCCAAAGCAAGTGAAATGGATAAACGATAAAAAGTTAACAGTAAATATTACACTCACACAAGTTCCAAAATAATAGAGACATTTCAAATGTCATATCATGTCTATAAACATTTAAAGTACAAAAAGGAAAATAAATAAACATAAATATGGGTTGTATGTGCTCCCGAGTGGCGCAGCGGTCTAAGGCACTGCATCTCAGTGCTAGAGACGTCACTACAGACCCTGGTTTGATTCCAGGCTGTATCACAACTGGCTGTGATTGGGAGTCCCGTAGGGCGGTGCATAACCAGCGTTGTTAGGGTTTGGCCAGAGTAGGCTGTCATTGTAAATAAGAATATGTGTCTCTAATATGGTCATACATTTGGCAGAAGGTTAGGAAGTACAGCTCAGTTTCCACCTTATTTTGTGGCCAGAGTGCACATAGCCTGTCTTCTCTTGAGAGCCAGGTCTGCCTACGGCAACCTTTCTCAATAGCAAGGCTATGCTCACTGAGTCTGTACATAGTCAAAGCATTCCTTAATTTTGGTTCAGTTACAGTGGTCAGGTATTCTGCCACTGTGTACTCTCTGTTTAGGGTAAAATAGCATTCTAGTTTGCTCTGTTTTTTTATTAATTATTTCCAATGTGTCAGGTAATTCTCTTTTTGTTTTCTCATGATTTGGTTTGGTCTAATTGCGTTGCTGTCCTGGGGCTCTGTGGGATCTGTTTGTGTTTGTGAACAGAGCCCCAGGACCAGCTTGCTTAGGGGACTCTTCTCCAGGTTCATCTCTCTGTGGGTGATGGCTTTGCTACGGAAGGTTTGGGAATCACTTCCTTTTAGGTGGTTGAAGAATTTAATGGCTCTTTTCTAGATTGTATTTCTCTCTCTCCCCTCCTTCATTCTCTCACACAAAGTCATTATCAACACTGATCCCTGGACTTAAAATTGCCATTGTTTCTCTTGTTTTATTTGCATGCCAACACAATTAATAAGCCAATAATAATAAAAAAGGTCTCTATTTCGAGATGGCAGAGGCTGAGGAGTGTGTATTTTAGTGCTTATCACTCACGGTTACAGTAAGTGTGTGTACAGAGAAAACATACATACACACCCCCACACACAAATGCCTGCAGACAAAAGAGTGTGCCCATCAAATGGTTTTCTCTGCATTCCAATTGGACTTCATTTATATATTATGTAATATGACAACCACATGGCTCTCACCTTTTTAAGTAAGAAAGACAGAGTAGGGGAGAGAGAGCTTGTTAGTGCTTTGAGAAATACTTGGAATCCGATTGTGCTTGCAGAGCTAGGCCTGCGTTGTCAAGTCGATAAAGTTTCAATTACGCTCTCAACTTGGATGTTTTTGCTAAAATGGCAGTTCACTTTTAGTATTCATGCCCCCTCTAATAAATTCCCCTTCTCCCCTCACCTCAATCAGATATATTCAACATACATTTCAAAATATGTTAACTTGATGCTCAAGTCTCCTTGGCAAAACACCAGTAATAAATCCCTGAGCCTTAAGAAAAAACTAAAGTAGCTTGATTTTCAAGAAACTCCATTGTAATCATCTTCACAACACTGCAGAGTCCCCTTGTTATGAAAGGCTAATGGAACGGGAATGACACAATACCTTGTGTCGGAACCTCACGACAGGTGGATAGGGTGGAGGCACGAATCCCTCCTCCT
This sequence comes from Oncorhynchus tshawytscha, assembly GCF_018296145.1. NCBI lineage: Eukaryota > Metazoa > Chordata > Actinopteri > Salmoniformes > Salmonidae > Oncorhynchus > Oncorhynchus tshawytscha. The sequence continues at coordinate 18,753,874 of NC_056449.1, forward strand.
TGCCGGGCCTCCCCTCGACGACTCCCACTCCCACTCCGAGGGAGACCATTCCCAACAAGAATGCCAGCGAGCAGCATCTGGGTGTCTTCATTGGTCTGATCCTGTAAAAAAAAAAAAGAGTAGTGAGCAGTTCGGCAGACCCCTTCGACCGTGGCTGCAGTTCAATATCGGTTGGGGGCCTGAGACCATAAATCAACCAAGCTGTAATTAGTGTAGACAATGGGCATTGCAAATATGTCGTTGGTTTAAACTAATGCTTTCAATAAGTGCCTCACACTCAACGAAGAAGATTAGATCTGCTTTGGAATCAAGTACAGGGAAATAGGTAAATAAAGATAAAGGAAGACAAAAGAGTCAATGTATTAGGATAACGATGGTGATGAATTGGCATTAGTTAAAAATAAGTAACTGTGAGAGAGAACACATTGCTTAATACAAACATTTTCATTAGTTGCTGCAACATAGTAACATCCAAATGCTATTTACAGAAGATATAGTGGCACACCGGAAAATTATTCCTACACTATCTACTGTACTAAAGCAATAAAGTCACATTCTGAATATCACTCGTCTTCAATTATTCATTACACAGTATGAAAACAAGTTTGACCTTATCACGATGGCAATCAAACCAAACACCATGTGTGGAAAAAAAATGATTTCCTTATTAAAAAGCTATTTCCGTGGAACTACGGAAAGACACAACGCAGGCTAACATAAAACAGCTTCAACATGTGTTCCAGTCACTGTTTTAGTGTCTCTTTTTTCAATTGAACTACATGAGAGCTAAAGGTACTACTGAGTGAAACACTGCCCGAACTTTGGTGAATGTCGCTGCTTTAAAGTCCTCCTCACATCACAACCCTAGAATAACTGACATCAGGGGTATGACCCCATTCCCCTGTTGTTCTGAGTAGTAGACATATCTCAACAACGCTGGTAGGGCTCGTGCCCACATGCTGTTTCCATAGGTCAAGTGTCAAATTCACAAAAGCAATGTGATACAAAGATCTGCTGTAAAACCAGGAAGTGTTCATAATGTGTTCATGTGACTTGTTGGCTTCCTCTGCGCCTGCAGTAGGTTTGCAAAAGTGCAAACCCCGGAACTCCAGGCAAGCTAAAGCAAACACTGGTACTACAGGCAGACTAAAGCAAATACTGGTACTACAGGCAGACTAAAGCAAACACTGGTACTCCAGGCAGACTAAAGCAAACACTGGTACTCCAGGCAGACTAAAGCAAACACTGGTACTCCAGGCAGACTAAAGCAAACACTACAGGCAGACTAAAGCAAACACTACAGGCAGACTAAAGCAAATACTGGTACTCCAGGCAGACTAAAGCAAACACTGGTACTCCAGGCAGACTAAAGCAAACACTGGTACTCCAGGCAGACTAAAGCAAACACTACAGGCAGACTAAAGCAAATACTGGTACTCCAGGCAGACTAAAGCAAACACTGGTACTCCAGGCAGACTAAAGCAAACACTGGTACTCCAGGCAGACTAAAGCAAACACTGGTACTCCAGGCAGACTAAAGCAAACACTACAGGCAGACTAAAGCAAATACTGGTACTCCAGGCAGACTAAAGCAAACACTGGTACTACAGGCAGACTAAAGCAAACACTGGTACTCCAGGCAGACTAAAGCAAACACTGGTACTCCAGGCAGACTAAAGCAAACACTGGTACTCCAGGCAGGCAAACAGTACTAAAGACTAAAGCAAACACTGGTACTCCAGGCAGACTAAAGCTAACACTGGTACTCCAGGCAGACTAAAGCAAACACTGGTACTCCAGGCAGACTAAAGCAAACACTGGTACTCCAGGCAGACTAAAGCAAATACTGGTACTCCAGGCAGACTAAAGCTAACACTGGTACAACAGGCAAGCTAAAGCAAACATTGGTACTACAGGCAGACTAAAGCAAACACTGGTACTACAGGCAGACTAAAGCAAACACTGGTACTCCAGGCAGACTAAAGCAAATACTGGTACTCCAGGCAGACTAAAGCTAACACTGGTACTACAGGCAAGCTAAAGCAAACACTGGTACTACAGGCAGACTAAAGCAAACACTGGTACTACAGGCAGACTAAAGCAAACACTGGTACTCCAGGCAGACTAAAGCAAATACTGGTACTCCAGGCAGACTAAAGCTAACACTGGTACTCCAGGCAGGCAAACACTACAGGCAGACTAAAGCAAATACTGGTACTCCAGGCAGACTAAAGCAAACACTGGTACTACAGGCAGACTAAAGCAAACACTGGTACTCCAGGCAGACTAAAGCAAACACTGGTACTCCAGGCAGACTAAAGCAAACACTGGTACTCCAGGCAGACTAAAGCAAACACTGGTACTACAGGCAGACTAAAGCAAACACTGGTACTCCAGGCAGACTAAAGCTAACACTGGTACTACAGGCAAGCTAAAGCAAACACTGGTACTCCAGGCAGACTAAAGCAAACACTGGTACTCCAGGCAGACTAAAGCTAACACTGGTACTACAGGCAAGCTAAAGCAAATACTGGTACTCCAGGCAGACTAAAGCAAACACTGGTACTCCAGGCAGACTAAAGCAAACACTGGTACTCCAGGCAGACTAAAGCAAACACTGGTACTCCAGGCAGACTAAAGCAAATACTGGTACTCCAGGCAGACTAAAGCTAACACTGGTACTACAGGCAAGCTAAAGCAAACACTGGTACTACAGGCAGACTAAAGCAAACACTGGTACTACAGGCAGACTAAAGCAAACACTGGTACTCCAGGCAGACTAAAGCAAATACTGGTACTCCAGGCAGACTAAAGCTAACACTGGTACTACAGGCAAGCTAAAGCAAACACTGGTACTACAGGCAGACTAAAGCAAACACTGGTACTACAGGCAGACTAAAGCAAACACTGGTACTCCAGGCAGACTAAAGCAAATACTGGTACTCCAGGCAGACTAAAGCAAACACTGGTACTCCAGGCAGACTAAAGAAAACACTGGTACTACAGGCAAGCTAAAGCAAACACTGGTACTCCAGGCAGGCTGAAGAAAACACTGGTACTACAGGCAGACTAAAATGTTCAAATACACTGCTCAAAAAAATAAAGGGAACACTTAAACAACACAATGTAACTCCAAGTCAATCACACTTCTGTGAAATCAAACTGTCCACTTAGGAAGCAACACTGATTGACAATACATTTCACATGCTGTTGTGCAAATGGAATAGACAACAGGTGGAAATTATAGGCAATTAGCAAGACACCCCCAATTAAAGGAGTGGTTCTGCAGGTGTTGACCACAGACCACTTCTCAGTTCCTATGCTTCCTGGCTGATGTTTTGGTCACTTTTGAATGCTGGCGGTGCTTTCACTCTAGTGGTAGCATGAGACAGAGTCTACAACCCACACAAGTGGCTCAGGTAGTGCAGCTCATCCAGGATGGAACATCAATGCGAGCTGTGGCAAGAAGGTTTGCTGTGTCTGTCAGCGTAGTGTCCAGAGCATGGAGGCACTACCAGGAGACAGGCCAGTACATCAGGAGACGTGGAGGAGGCCGTAGGAGGGCAACAACCCAGCAGCAGGACCGCTACCTCCGCCTTTTTGCAAGGAGGAGCAGGAGGGGCACTGCCAGAGCCCTGCAAAATGACCTCCAGCAGGCCACAAATGTGCATGTGTCTGCTCAAACGGTCAGAAACAGACTCCATGAGGGTGGTATGAGGGCCCGACGTCCACAGGTGGGGGTTGTGCTTTCAGCCCAACACCGTGCAGGATGTTTGGCATTTGCCAGAGAACACCAAGATTGGCAAATTCGCCACTGGCACCCTGTGCTCTTCACAGATGAAGGCAGGTTCACACTGAGCACATGTGACAGACGTGACAGAGTCTGGAGACGCCGTGGAGAACGTTCTGCTGCCTGCAACATCCTCCAGCATGACCGGTTTGGCGGTGGGTTAGTCATGGTGTGGGGTGGCATTTCTTTGGGGGGCCGCACATCCCTCCATGTGCTCGCCAGAGGTAGCCTGACTGCCATTAGGTACCGAGATGAGATCCTCAGACCCCTTGTGAGACCATATGCTGGTGCGGTTGGCCCTGGGTTCCTCCTAATTCAAGACAATGCTAGACCTCATGTGGCTGGAGTGTGTCAGCAGTTCCTGCAAGAGGAAGGCATTGATGCTATGGACTGGCCCGCCCGTTCCCCAGACCTGAATCCAATCGAGCACATCTGGGACATCATGTCTCGCTCCATCCACCAACGCCACGTTGCACCACAGACTGTCCAGGAGTTGGCGGATGTTTTAGTCCAGGTCTGGGAGGAGATCCCTCAGGAGAACGTCCGCCACCTCATCAGGAGCATGCCCAGGCATTGTAGGGAGGTCATACAGGCACGTGGAGGCCACACACACTACTGAGCCTCATTTTGACTTGTCTTAAGGACATTACATCAAAGTTGGATCAGCCTGTAGTGTGGTTTTCCACTTTAATTTTGAGTGTGACTCCAAATCCAGACCTCCATGGGTTGATAAATTTGATTTCCATTGATCATTTTTGTGTGATTTTGTTGTCAGCACATTCAACTATGTAAAGAAAAAAGTATTTAATAAGAATATTTCATTCATTCAGATCTAGGATGTGTTATTTTAGTGTTCCCTTTATTTTTTTGAGCAGTGTAGTATTTGAATCCAGGTCTGGGCAATAGCACATCCCCCAGTGTCATCAATCTACTGTTTCCACCTGGTGTCTAAATGTTAAATGGATTGGGATGGGGTGGTATTTATAATAGATCCTGTGTCACAGACACGGACGAGATGGGTCTGCCGAAAACCAAATATTGTATTCCACAGTAAGAACCTCATACCAACAGTCAAGCACGGTGGTGGTAGTGCAATTGTTTGGGGATGCTTAGCTGCCATAGGACCTGGACGACTTGCCTTAATAAGGAACCATGAATTATGCTCTGTATCAAAGAATTCTACAGGAGAATGTCAGGCCATCCGTCTGTGAGCTGAAGTTGAAGAACAGCTGGGTCATGCAGCAAGACAATTATCCAATGCACACAATCAAGTCTATATGAAAATGGTTAAAAAGCAACACATTTGAGGTTTTGGAATGGCCTTGTCAAAGTCCAGACCTAATCCCATTTGAGATGTTGTCGGAGGACTTGAAACGAGCAGTTAAAGCTTGAAAACCCACAAATGTTGCTGAGTTAAACCAGTTCTGCATTCAAGAGTGGGCCAAAATTCCACAGCGATGTGGGAGACTGATCAACAACTACAGGAAGCATTTGGTTGGAGTCATTGCAGCTAAAGGTGGCACAACCAGTTATTGAGTGTAAGGGGGAAATTACTTTTTCACACAGGAGAATTGGGTGTTGAATAACTTTGTTAATTAAATAAGTACCCTTTTTTTGTTATTTGTAAACTCAGGTTCCCTTTATCTAATATTAGGTTTTGGTTGAAGATCTGCTAACATTCTGCTAACATGAAAAATATGCAAAACTAGAGAAATTCTGAAAAGGGGGCAAATACTGTATATCATTTTCATGCTGTCATTCTTTTGTAGAGGATAGCCGTGTGCTGGGGGGATATTTATAATAACAAGAAATTATTGGATTTATATACTGCTTTTTCCAGATGCTCCAACTGTTTGTGGGGCAAACTCACCTCATCCGCCACCAATGTTCTCTATGTTGCGTAAGCCTGCATCCCTTGATACTCATAACTCATTACTGATATGGTAATACTGTGGTTGCTGGTTAGATCATTCATTGATATAATATATTACAGCATGGGCTGTATGGATCATCCTTGTTCTATGCCACTGGTTTGATGTATAACTTAACGTGTATTATTGATTGAATAACAGTATAATGAGCCAACCAATATATTTGTTATAGGGCTTAGATTTGATTAAGATTGGTTCTGTTTCTTTTTATGCCAATGAAATTACAGCTGTTCCATTTTCATAACATTTGATTTCTTCCAGGAAGATAGCAAATGAAGTGCAAAACTTTTAAAGTAAAACCCACATCCTTTTTTCATTTGATCAGAGGCTGCATTTGAGAGACAAATCGCAACTCTTAAGAGCCATGTGTGTTTGCGTGGGGAGCAAAGTGAGAGAGATTGAAAGTGGTGCCTCCACTTGGTGCCTCTGCTTCGTGGCTATAAATCCAAGACAGCATGTCTAAGCTTGGGCATTGACTTTGAAATGATGACTACCTAGCACTCACAATTTACACAATACATCCCACTTTGACAGGTGTCCAGCAAAGCTCCATCTGAGCCCTTTTTTGCGCTCCATAGAACCGGCAATGCATGACAACTGGAGAGACTATGGACTGTGATAGCTGGAGTGTTTTTACTTATTACATGCATGTATGCACCAATACACAGGGGTTCACTACAGCATGGGGTTTGTTTGTACTGTATGACCTCCTGTACATCGTTTAACCGTATTTGACCCTTTAACCTTGTAGGCTGAGGCAGAGACGTTAATATACATGATTTGACAAACGCGGTTTGAGACTGAGGTTTTCTTCCATAGACATACTAAGAGGCAATTACATTTTTGGGGGCTGGCAAATCGCCCATTGAGTGAACCTGACTCGAAATACTGCATGTTTATGAGTCAACTATATGCTTATCTATATATGTTCATCTACGTATGTAGCGTTGCTATGGTGAGAAAATGTGGTTCTTTGTGAAATGGCTAGAGAGTATTGTCAAGACCAGGTATTCCCCCATGGGTATGCACAATGCCGTCAGGGGTACGCCAAATAAAAATGAGATTCACATTTTTTTAAATAAAACAAACAAATTATTATTTTTTTAAACAAAAAACACAAATTCTTCACATTTTCAAGCCGTCCATTTAGTAAGGCCCACGTCCATAGAGACACATACCAGCTCTACTACCAGCAGTACTACACCTGCACCTGTCGACGACACAAATTGTTCTGCTTCCACGAGTACATCCAATGCTAGCATCAGTAATTCGACATTTGTTGTTAGCCCAGCTAACATGGACACTGACAGTTATGAATCTGATGCAGCCGAAGATCTACTGCCCCCTTACCTGGGAAAGCACCGAACAACAGACAGGGACGTTGGACCATCGAAGAGGCGCAAATATGATGATAACTATATTGATTTGGGGTTCACTTTTATTGGGAGTAGTGCCTTTCCTCAGCCACAGTGTGTTATATGTGCAAAAGTATTATCTCACAACTCGATGAAACCTTCACTCTTGCACAGACATTTAGAAACAAAACATGACAATTTGAAAGATAAGCCACACAAGTTTTTGGGCGAGAATTAAGACGACTTCGATTAGTAAGACATGTATAAAAGCAACAGATACCATTAATTAGAAGGGGCTAGTAGCATCTTATATGGTGAGATACTGAGTAGCTAGGACAGGCAAGCCCCATACTATTGTGGAGGACTTCATTCTTCCTGCTGCTGTGGATATGGATGGGACACTGCTGGGAGAAAAGGCCCAAAAGAACTATACAGACAATGCTTTCATCAAACAACACTGTTTCACGATGCATTAGTGACATGGCAGGAGATGTTTTGAAACAATTACTGCTTCGCATACAAGCCAGTGAATTCTAGGCGTTAAAACTGGATGAGTCAACAGACGTGGTGGGCCTGGCACTGCTCCTGGTATATGTCCGTTACGTTTATGGGGTGTCAATTAAGGAAGGCATCCTCTTCTGCAAACCACTGGAAACCAGGACAACAGGAGAGGATATTTTTAAGTACTGGACAGCTTTGTGACATCAAATGGACGTTGGTGGTCAAGATGTGTTGGTATCTGTACTGATGGCGCAAAACCCATGACAGGGAGACATAGTGGACTGGTAACGCGCGTGCAAGCAGTTGCTCCCTATGCCACTTGGGTGCACTGCAGCATCCACTGAGAGGCTCTTGCTGCCAAAGGAATGCCTGACAGCTTGAAATATGTTTTGGACACTACAGTGAAAATTGTTAAAGCAAGGTCCCTGAACTCTCGTATATTTTCTGCACTATGCAATGATGTGGGCAGCGACCATGTAACGCTTTTACAACATACATAAAAGTGTGCTGGTTATCAAGGGGCAAAATACTGACACGTTTTTTTAAATTGAGAGACGAGCTGAAAGTTTTCTTTACTGACCATCATTTTCACACAACTGGCCTCTCTGGGTGATGTTTTTTCTCACCTGAATGATCTGAATCTAGGATTACAGGGACTCTACACAACTATATTCAATGTGTGGGACAAAATTGAGGCTATGATTAAGAAGTCGGAGTTCTTCTCTGTCTGCATTAACAAGGACAACACACAGGTCTTTCCGTCATTGTATGATTTTTTGGTGTGCAAATGAACTCAAGCTTACGGACAATGTCAAATGTGATATAGCGAAGCACCTGAGTGAGTTGGGTGCGCAATTACGCAGGTACTTTCCCGAAACAGACGACACACACAACTGGATTCGTTATCCCTTTCATGCCCTGCCTCCAGTCCACTTACCGATATCTGAAAAAGAGAGCCTCATCGAAATTGCAACAAGCGATTCTGTGAAAATGTAATTTCATCAGAAGCCACTGCCAAATTTCTGGATTGGGCTGCGCTCAGAGTATCCTGCCTTGGCAATCGTGATGTTAAGACACTGATGCACTTTGCAACCACATACATATGTGAGAGTGGATTACCGGCCCTCACTAGCATGAAAACTAAATACAGGCACAGGCTGTGTGTGAAAAAGGATTTAAGACTGAGACACTCTCAAATACAACCCATCATTGCAGAATTATGTGCATCCTTTCAAGCACACCCTTCTCATTAACCTGTGGTTAGTTATTCACTATTTTCGATGAGCAAATAACATTTTATATGTAAGATGGTTAAATAAAGAGCAAAATGATTGATTATTATAATATTATTTTTGTGCCCTGGTCCTATAAGAGCTCTTTGTCACTTCCCACGAGCCGGGTTGTGACAAAAACATATTATGTTTTATAAATGTATCGTATAGTGTATGTGTGGCAGGCTTACAATTATGGCAAAAAAAACAACATTTGAGAGTGCGCTGACCCTGGTGCCTGAGGGGGTACGCAGCTGGAGGTTGAATGTTTGAAGGGGTATGGGACTATAAAAAGTTTGGGAAACACTGGTCCAGACCATGTGACCTGACCAGGGAAATAAGTAAGTCAACTGAGTGATCTTCACATCATGATTTAGTAAAGTGATTGGTCTAGATTTGCCCAATCCCAGCGCTCCACACTCCTACTCCTCCCCACTTGTGTTTTCCCATCTACTCCAGCAAACAGATCCAATCCCCCAGTGATCAGATCTCTTTAAGCATGCTCAGCAGTATTTCTGTGTAAAGATCAATTCTGGGGTTGGAGTTACCGCTGTTTGTCTCCAAGATCCACACTGGGAACAGTGGAACATCTGCTGTGCTCTGTGTGTCTGCCACACAAACATTCTCCCACGTCTTCTTTCCTAGAGTTACCGTCGCACTTCTCTCACTCCCACTGCCCGACAGCATTGTAGCTGACGCAGATAAAGGGATAGGAGAGATGCTTCAGTTTCAAAGCAGCACTGAACCTCCGGCACTACTGCTCTGCTCTTAACTCTGTAACTCTCACAGGAGTTGAGCTTATTTTGCTGTCTTGTTCTTTCTCCTAACATATAGAATATATACAATAAACCCACCGTGGAGAAAATATAGAATCAAATCTTTCCGAATATGTTGCCCAAGAGAGATCATCTTTCTGAATATGTTGCCTAAGATATATAATCTTTCTGAATATGTTGGCTAAGAGAGATAATCTTTCGAAAATGTTGCCCAAGAGACATAATCTTTCTGAATATGTTGCCCAAGAGAGATAATCTTTCTGAATATGTTGGCTAAGAGAGATAATCTTTCTGAATATGTTGCCCAAACATGCCCCTGCTCAAAACTACTTCTCATCAGAACCCAATATTGCCTTTTGCCTACCTGCAACATGGTGTATGTGCCTTCAACTCATATTCCTCACACTACCCCAGTCAGAACATACAGAACATATAAAACTCATATTGTTGCTTAGCATTATTACCACATACTATAGACTTGCAAGATAGATAATGTGTTGAAAATTGCGGCCTCTAGGCAATATATGCATGGTTATATTGGAACTCTACACCAATACCAATGTATCCCTCTGACTACACATATAGAAAACATATGGACCTCTCAAATATCTCAATACTTTTCCACAAATTAAAAGCATTGTGTAGTAAAATAGATAGAATATTTCATGGGTGCACAGACAATTTCATGGGTGCACAGACAAAAACATGTAATGTGTACTTGGAAACGATTAATCTTCACCGACATGACAACAGATGTTTATTTGAGTGTATGGGTAGAAAAGGTATCCCTCTAATGTGGTGTCTCTTTCACTGCCTGACTCGCTGCTGAGCTTACAATTGTATTCTCTGAAAACTACTATGGATTCTGCCCAGTTGCAGCCTTTACATTGTCAGTTATCTGAAAGTTTTGATGGTGCAATGGATGAAACAACTCTCAATAGTTACGCTATATTAAAGGTACAATCCCTTCTGTGATGCATACACACTTCATTAAGTCATTTGTGCTGTGTCCCTCATACTGCATTAAAAAACTATGCTGATGGTACGCAAATGTAACATTTCCATGTGCTGTTTTGTTGTGATCTCTGAACAGTAGATGAGTTACACCGCTCACAACCATACCACTTTAAAGTATCAGTATGTGACTGAGGTTTATCATCCTATACATGAGTAACAGTCATTCAGATGAAAAAGCCCTGAGAGATCTGTCTCATTGACGCCATAGACATAGACATAGACAAATAGACTGTCCTTGGACAATCCCTCTACCTAGAGGGCAATTATTAGCATCCTTCCAGCATGTCCATGAGTGGTCACATGACCTAAGCCATGGGCATCAATCACGTGCCCATCTTAAAAGGATAAGAGAGGAACCAGAAGGCTAATCCTGGCCTATGCGCAGGTGTACGGTGCCCATTCTAGGACAACCTCAAGCCTCACCTCTCCTTGTGAGAAACATAGCCACCAAATGCAGATGGAGGAAACAGAGTTGGTCGCTCGCCCTCTCAGCCCTCCTTGTGAGTGGTGAGCCAAGAGGCTGCGGATGTCCTAAAATGGACACCGAACACACAATAAATATCCCTGACTCAGTACATGAGGAACACAGCTTCTAAATGGCAGGCGGATAACGACAGCACACGCTTACCCCACCAGACAAGAGGTGAGCGAGGAGACAGCCCTTTGTGTGCATTTGTGGTCTACATGTTGTGAGAGCATTATTTGTTATCCCAAATCCTTTTTCTGAGGCTGTTATCTGGTTTCATTCAGATATCCATCACAACACATAAAATGTGATCACATGAGCTTTGAATGTATTCTTTGCGTATTGCATCTCCCCCTCCCCCGCACTGAAGATAAATGTGCCCGCTGAAGGAGAAATGTCCAAATGATTCAGAAGTGTGTGTGCGTGCATGCTTGCGTGCGTGCGTGCGTGTGGCTCTGTCCGTCACCCTGACTGGCATGTCCATCAATCTGTCTGTCCGTAAAGCCAGACTTCTATCATCTGCACATATGAAACAAAAACATTCTACATACAAATATAACTGTTTCCAAACGAATTACGAATTACGAATTAATATCCTGATATTAACATGAACTAAAGTTCCCCTCTTTCCTCCATGTATGCAGTCGGTTCTAAAATAAACCAGCACACATGAATGCTTAGATCACAGGTAATCTTTGATCAATTATCCTTGGAAATCCTGAGAAACACTTGAAAATGAAATGTGGACTTTCTATGACCAAGCGGGTCAGCAGTGATTAACTCTCAGTTCTCAGCACCACCGGCAGAATGCAACAACATTATCAGCAGTCAACGAGATATCGCCGTCGATTCAATTTGGATAAAAGCACCATTCAAAGTACTTGAAGCCTCATAATGCTTCATTATATTGGGTATGAATCCACTACAAACCATTACTTTTACTGGTCTTACACTGTGGTCAATGACTTGATATTACTTACTAAAATGTAACTTAATGTATCCTCAGAGTGTGTTGCATTATTCACCTGGTTTTGGACAACCACCTGTGAAAGTTACTGGCCTTGGGGAAAAATAACAATCTATGTCTCACTGAACTGAATGTCACACCTTCAGTGGGATTGTTGCAGCAATCCCTGCTCATATATTGTATTGTAGATACAAGAAAATACTTAGGCATTAAAATAAACGTGAAATGACTTTGCTATGCAAGAACAATAGAAGCAGGGCTTTCCACGATCGATACACAACCTTACATAAACACAGTGATATATAAAGAAGGCCAGAACAATGTAGTCACACTTGGCCAGTGCTGTGATGTGCGGCTAGTTGTGACACGTGCAACTATTAAAATGTGACGCATGGTCAGACTCCTTAGCATGGTCAATGGCAATGGCCTGCTGGTCCTCCTACATAACAACCAGAGAGAAAACATCAAAGACAATAACAACAACATTCAGTGTTTTGATCTCCACCCAATAACCACGCAAACACACACACATACATATGCACCACACAAGCACACACAGTCACACACACCCTACTGTACATACAGGATTACCACACGGCCACAGGGGCTGAGCTTGTGTTAACCCGTTAACCCTCCCCCATCCTGTTAATGAACTAGATAACAGTGACCTGACCATCTGCCTTCAAGACCAAAAGGATCAACCCACACAGGGTTTAAAGACAGGCATACTGTATGCAGCAGACAGCTTGAGCTCCATGTATAAACATGTCACATGTTTACATTAGTACTGGATTGCTGAAATGGTGATAATGTTGCACTAATGAAAGTGTTACATCATGGCAGGGATTAATACTGCACTGATGGAAATCCACACTATGAGCAAATAGCATTGCTGTGCCACAATGAAGTGAACTTGAAAGGAAAAATAAGAAATAATGAACCACACTATTACAATTGGATTCTTACAGTTTTTGAACGACTCACTAAGCTAAGTGCTAACATGTTCATTGAGCTGTAAACACCCTCATCTGTAACTGCTCTCTATCTGTCCTACAATAGCATTCCTAGGCTGTGTTATTCATCGGTCCCACATAGACCTAATGGAGAGAAAGTCAGTCAGAGTCAACAAGCAACACTACATGACCAAAAGTATGTGGACACCTGCTCATCGAACATCTCATTCCAAAATCATGGGCTTGGAGTTGGTTCCCGCTTTGCTGCTATAACATCCTCCACTCTTCTGGGAAGGCTTTCAACTAGATGTTGGAACATTGCTCTGGGGTCTTGTTTCCATTCAGCCGCAAGAGAATTAGTGAAGTTGGGCACTAATGTTGGGCAATTAGGCCAATTCATCACAAAGATGTTTGATGGGGTTGAGGTCAGGGCTCTGTAAAGGCCAGTCAAGTTCTTCCACACCGATCTCAACAAACCATTTCTATATGGACCTGGCTTTGTGCATGGGGGCATTGTCATGCTGAAACAGGAAAGCACCTCCCCCAAACTTTTCCACAACATTGGACCCATAAAATTGTCTAGAATGTCATTGTATGCTGAATGCTGTAGAATTAAGATTTCCCTTCGCTGGAACTAAGGAGCCAAGCGCAAACCACGAAAAACAGCCCCAGACCATTATTCCTCGTCCACCAATTTTTACAGTTGGCACTATGCGTTGGGGCAGGTATTGTTTGCCTGGCATTCGCCAAACGCAAATGGTGAAGCGTGATTCATTACTCCAGACAACGCGTTTCCACTGCTCCAGAGTCCAATGGCGGCGAGCTTTACACCACTCCAGCCAATGCTTGGCATTGCGCATGGTGATTTAAGGCTTGTTTGCGGCTGCTTGGCCATGGAAACCCATTTCATGAAGCCCCCGACAAACCGTTCTTGCACTGAAGTTGCTTCCAGAAGCAGTTTGGAACTCAGTAGTGAGTGTTGCAACCGAGGACAGATGATTTGTACGCACTACACGCTTCAGCACTCGGCAGTTCCCACTTTACGGCTGAGCCGTTGTTGCTACTGGACGTTTCTACTTCACAATAACAGCACTTATAGTTGACCGGGGCAGCTCTAAGCAGGGTAGAAATTCGACAAACTGACTTATTGGAAAGGTGGCATCCAATGATGGTGCCATGTTGAAAGTCATTGAGCTCTTCAGTAAGGACATTCTACTGCCAATGTTTGTCTATGGAGATTGCATGACTGTGTGCTCAAATTCATACACCTGTCAGCAACTGGTGTGGCAGAAATAGCCAAATCTACTCATTTGAAGGGGTATGCATAGTGTATTTCTCACAGCCCATCAAATAGTGACTTTGCCAGTCTATAGCCATGAATAACCCCTATTCCAACACAATGTCAGTCAAATGTTACAGTAAGTTAAGTTCCTAAGTGACCGCTAACCCCTCGCCCTAAACACTTTGGTCTGGTTTGCCAGACACAGTTCAAGCAATGAGGATCAAGGTAGAGTAGTATGATACAAGTTTTTACAAAACATTTACTCCCTCACTGTGGTATTATATTCGTATTTCATCCCCTTTACTCCCTACCATCCCTACTTCTCCTACCATCACCACCATCCCTACCATCCCTACAACCACTACCATACATGCCAACAATACCATCACTAGCATCACTACCATCATAACCATCACTACCATCCCTACCACAACTACCACTCTAACATCCCTACCATTGACTACCATCATCTCCATCCCTACCACTAGCATTACTACAATCCCTACAACCCCTAGCACCCCTACCATCACTCCCATCCCTACCATCACTTTCACCAATATCATCCCTACCATCTCCACAATCACTACCATAACTACCATCACTACTATTCCTACCATCCCTACCACAACTACCACTCTAACATCCCTACCATTGACTACCATCATCACCATCCCTACCATCACTACAGTCATCACCATCCCTACCACTAGCATCTCTACAATCCCTACCACCCCCAGCACCTGTATCACCCCTACCATCACTACCATCCCCACCATCACTTCCACCAATAACATACCTACCATCTCCACAATCACTACCATCACTACCATCCCTATCATCACCATCATCACTATCATCACAAACATCACAACCATCAATACCATCAACACAATCCCTACTATCACCACCATCACTGCCGTCCCTACCATCACCATCATCACCACCTTCACTACCACAACTACCACCACTAACACCACTACCATCACTATCAACACCACTACCATCAATAACATAACAACCATCCCTACCATCAACACAATCCCTACTATCACCACCATCACTGCCATCCCTACCATCACCACCATCTCTACCACAACTGCCACCACTACCATCACTATCAACACCACTACCACTACAACCACTATCGTCAATAACATAACAACCATCCCTACCATCAACACAATCACTACTATCACCACCCTCCCTACCATAACTACCATCCCTACCATTACTACCACCACTACCATCACCACCATCACTACCATCCCTACCATCCCTACCACCACTACCATCACAACCATCACTCCATCACTACCCTCAATACCATTACTTCCATCACAACCATCACCACCATCACTAATATCTCTTTCACCACTACCATCCCTACCATCCCTACTGTACCATCACCACCATCCCTACCATCACTACCAAAACTACAATCACCACCATCACCACCATCACAACCATCCCTACCATCACCGCCATCCCTACAATCACTACCATCCCCATCATCCCTACCACCACTACCATCACTACCATCCCTACCACCACTACCATCACTACCATCCCCACCATCAACACCATCCCTACCACCACTACCATCACTACCATCCCTGCCATTCCTTCCACCACTACCATCCTGACCATCACTATCACCACAACCATCACTACCATCCGCACCATCCCTACCATCACTACTATCACCACCATCACTACCAGTAGTCTAGATACAAGAAAAGACCTTGACATTATCTCTATACTAAAGCTGAGAAAATAACTGAAGAAATAGACAATGAAATTAAAGTGAAATTACTTTGCTTTACAAGCGCAATAGAAACATGGCTTTCCACTACCATCCGTACCAACACAACCATCACAACCATCACTACCATCCCTACTGTACCATCACCACCATCCCTACCATCACTACTATCACCACCATCACTACCATCCCTACTGTACCATCACAACCATCACTACCATCCCTACTGTACCATCACCACCATCCCTACCATCACTACCATCCGTACCAACACTACCATCACCACCATCCCTACCATCACTACTATCACCACCATCACTACCATCACTACCATCCATACCAACACAACCACCACTACCCTCACTAGGGGCGAAATTCAGAAATCTCAGAAAAGCATTACTAATCTGGGATCAGTTTTACCTTTTTAGATAGCAATGATTAAACTGTGGGACCTGATTCTAGACCAGAACTCCTAGATGCTTCATGAATACAGGCTGAGATTCCTGATGATTTCCTTTCGGGAAAGAAATATGCCACTTTGAGTAGCGAATGTGCACGCTTTGGTTTTGTCCCCAGGGTAATTGCCAAGTCATTGTAACGGGAGGCAGAGCGCACATTAATTCCTGCTGTTTCATCAATGCCTGTCTACTGAGGAATGTATTATGTTCGATACTCCAACAACATTATTACGTCGTCAACATGTGTTGATTATGAGGTGCTATTCTGTGTGTGTGTGTGTGTGTGTGTGTGTGTGTGTGTGTGTGTGTGTGTGTGTGTGTGTGTGTGTGTGTGTGTGTGTGTGTGTGTGTGTGTGTGTGTGTGTGTGTGTGTGTGTGTGTGTGTAATGTTGTATCATGCATGCTTGTATACCTACATACCTGTTTATGTAAAGAGGGTTGTTATAGGTCACTTGCCTCATTCCCACTACAGGCCATCCACAACTTCAATAGACACTGATAGAAACTGATTGATAAAAGTATAAAGCCCTCCAACTCAACTCTGGACCTAGAAGCCAGTTCCATTGTGTTTTTTTCATTATTCACCTCTAATCAGGGACTGATTTAGACCTAGTACACCAGGTGGGTGCAATTAATTATTAGAACAGAAAACCGTCAGGTTCCGGACCTCGTAGGGTAAGAGTTGAATACCACTGCAATAGAGGGTCAAAATCCTAGACTGGTATCCTCTGTGAGTCTGTCTGTCTGTCTGTCTGTCTGTCTGTCTGGCTGGCTGGCTGGCTGTTGGCACAAACCCATTAAATGGAAGCTCACAATTAGAAACAGCTGATCGATAGAGTGAGTGGACAGCATGGGCGATGCTTGAATATTAATAGTGTTACTAGTTGAATGACTGTTAAAAGCATCTTCTCCATATTCATAGCCTTCTAATGAACTTGAATCAATGTGGCTCTGCCGGCTTTCTTTAAATGCAACTCCATATTCTTAGCCTTCTAATGAACTTGAATCAATGTGGCTCTGGAGGCATTCTTTAAATGCAATATATGTACCTGACATGAGCGGTTGAGCTGTGTCGTGAAATGGCAAAGAAGGCTGAAATATATCTGGAAAGTTTGGGGAGATGGCCTATGCATCCCTAATTCAAAGGGCACTACCCTTTCATTAATAGTCTAGGAGTTTCTAATGAGATTCTAATTACTGTTATCTTCTAGTTTGGATGGCAAGGGGCAGGGAGAAGTAGAGGGTTATTATAGGCCTGTCAGAGACAGACAATCCAAAAACACATTGGGTAGATTTTCTACAATCAACCCATTTAATCAACAAAGAGGTCATTAGAATAAAACAATTAAATACTTAAGAGTTTATTCAAACCGAGAAGCACTATCCAGTCGGATTTAAAGATTAAGATACAGTACAACAATTGAAAGGGGGGAATCAAACATATAGAATGAATGGCCATCACGGTCTCATACAAGACTATGCCTATAGCGAAATGAGTCACGCGCAGCGAGAGAGACGATGAAATTAAAACTCGAGTATAATCCCTCAGCCGCTAACGGTGTCACTCAAGGATTAGTGTGCTAAAGAAAAAAAATAACACGCTAAATACCATGCAGCGAAATTAAACGCCCGGAGCACTGGCATGGAGCGTCCCTGATATTCCCCAAAATATTGACTTTGTTTCAGAACTCGGCTACCCCTCACGGAATTCTAGCAGGCTACAGTAGCGGAGTAGCCTATAGAGCACTAACATAGAGTAAACCGTGAAGACTCAACTCGCAACTTCATTGCCATCAACTGAACTGTAGCCTATTGCCTACAGTTACGGCATAGATGAGTTTATCAATACCTGTGGTAAGTAAACTAAATCCCAAACCTGATACAGATATTCTTTGAATATTGTATTTAAATAAAAGGACAGATTTCAGGTAATGGGGAAATAGTTTTACGCAGGGATTTGCCCTTGATGTCCATTACATTGCAGTTCGATGATAAATAAAACACACTTTTATGTAAAGTGCACTTTCAGTGGGCTATGTTGTATATTTATATTTACATTTCACAGTTTTCATTTGTTTTTTAGCAGAAGAAACACTTGAAATATCCATGTCTATTGTGTTTTACCTGTATGTCCAGACGCAAACCATCCAGAAGGATAATCCGCACGAGATTAGGAAAAAAAACTGTAGTTCACAACAACTATATATCAAATGGGTCAGATGAAATCCACCGTTTGTAACTAGACATCCACACAATATACCTTAGAATAAGTTTATAAACGGGTAGTCTGTAAATCCTTTTCGAATACCATCAACCATTTTGTATAAAGACTGAATCCCTGATTTTCAGCACAGCACCACCGGAGGAGTGGACAGCTCCGTTAGAAGCAGCGGTCTAACCTCACTCTCTTGTCTCCTGTGCCACTGAGGCACCAGCCACCAGCTCCAACCTCACCTACTGGCTGCGTCCCGATCCGATTTACATACAATCACAGGACGAACCAATCAAAATCCCCGCAGAAAGCTCCTCCAGAGCGAGAGTGGAGACAGACAATCTGCCTCGTCTGATTCCATTCGCTGGATATAATTGTCCTTGACTTTAGATGAATTGGGGTTCGGGGATGTCGAATGTCCCCGTTCCTACTGTTCAGAATTTTGCGACACTGAAATTAGTCAGTCAAGTCCTGCAAACCATCATGAAAGTAAGTAACCATTAACAGAGGAGGTATTACAAATACATACAAATAGAATAATCTATGTTTTCAGGAAATTATTCATATTTTGCTCATCAATGTGCACATTATCAAATGGTACCACATCTTTTTCTAAACTGAACAGTGTTGTAAAATCATATTCCTTCAAGTTATTCTACCAAACACAGAACCGTTTCAATGGAAATTGAGCTGACTACATCTCAATAAATTGATATGGTAAACCAGGAACCCTATCCTTCTTGAAACAATAGTGAAACTGAACAATTATCTTTGAATTCCAGGCTAAGTATGTGAATAGGCTTATTCAAATATAATTGTATTTTAAGTCACCAAGCATGATCAACATTCAAGCCAAAATAGCTATGTGTCACGTACACATTAACATAAGCAAACATGATGCACAGGATAGTCATCCAGACCCACATGTCAACCATGTCATTGCCGCTGCCAAATCAAGTTACAGCATGATTTATGGTTGGAATAAGTGGAAACCTTCCATAAAACATTCTCCCAACGGGCTTGTGTGTATCATGGCACATCTGTGCACAGAAGACCCATCTCACCCAGATATTGCTGAAATTGCATCGATTTATCATATTGTCATACATTTACATGTGAAATATGGTATTGGAGAAAACAGGGGAAATATGTAAATGTCAATATGTGCATGAGAACTAAGCATGATTATTTCAGACATTGAATGGGCAAAAACATCCTGTTTTATGTGTCTCTTATTTTGAGAAGGATTATGATGGTACTCTAATGGGGTGTGGAAGCAATACCACAGATGTGATTTTGTGACTGGAGTTTCACATTCTATTATCTATGAAAGTGTTCTGCAGAGCTCCAGATTGCATTGTCAACCTCGGCTACAACCACTGTGACAGGCTGAATTACTAGGCCTTGGTGCATGGGACCCCGGGCCCCACAACTTGGTTGGCACTTATGGTTCTGAGACGGTTGTGTAAGAAGAATCAGAGTGATGTTAGATGACCTCTCTACTCAACCTCTTGACACCAACACAAAGCTCTCAGTGTGATGGTAAAATTATCTGACAAGGGACACCTTTGTCTTTGTCTGAATATATATATTTTTTAAAACTCCTGTCCAGCCTTTGTGTGCAATGTATTATTATTAGTGCATTCATCTGCTCTTATTCATTTGTATTGCCTGTTACAAGGAGTCCTAAGCTCCTTTATACTGAACAAAAATATAAACGCAATATGCAACAATTTCAAAGATTTTGCTGAGTTACAGTTCATATTAGGAAATCAGGTAATAAAAACAATTAATTAGGCCCTAATGTATGGATTTCACATGACTAGGCAGGGGTGCAGCTATACTGTAGGTGGGCCTGGGAGGGCATAGGCCCACCCACTTGGGAGCCAGCCCCCCCAGACGATCCCACAGGTGTAGAAGCTGGATGTGGAGGTCCTGGGCTGGAGTGGTTACACGTGGTCTGCGGTTGTGAGGCCGATTGGACGCACTGCCAAATTCTCTAAAACGACGTTGGAGTCGGCTTGTGATAGAGAAATTAACATTCAATTCTCTGGCAATAGCTCTGGTGGAAATTCCTGCAGTCAGCATGCCAATTGCACACTCCCTCAAAACTTGAGACATCTGTGGCATTGTGTTGTGTTTATTGTACCCAGCACAAGGTGTACCTGTGTAATGACCATACTGTTTGATCAGCTTGTTGATAAGCCACACCTGTCAGTTGGATGGATTATCTTGACAAAGGGTAAAATGCTCACTAACAGGGATGTTAACATATTTGTGCACACCATTTGAGAGAAATAAGCTTTTTGTGCATATGGAACATTTCTGGGATCTTTTCTTTCAGCTCATGAAACATGGGACCAGCACTTTACATTTTGCATTTATAGTTTTTTCAGTGTAGTTAGCCTTATAATGCATAATGTCACCTGTTTGTGAAACTTAATGAATGCATTTAGTCAGTATGCGTTTATCACGCCTGTTTTAATAAGCCTTCGTATGTTAAAGTAATCCTTAGTAGGACTAGCACTAAGGGACAAAATGAGGGCACTTTAAATGCCATCCATAATGCATTACACTTAGACAGATCACAGAAAGGGTTACAAAAGCATCAGCAACATCAACACAACCCAAACTAACCTAAGATGGAGACAACAGTTATTTAGGACTTTGAACCTTTAAGAACAGATTAAATGTGTTCTTGGAACGTTCTTGGAACATCAGGCAAATGTTTTGGTACAAACATTCTATAATCATCAGTACAGCTGGACAGTTTTTGTGTTATGAGAGCATTTTCCTCAACCTAACGAATGTTCTGGGAACATTCACAGAACCAACTTACTTTTGATGGGAATACATTACTGACACATTGTGTCATTACATTACTTGGAAACCTATGATACCTTTTGGGGAATGTTCTGTGGTGGTTATTACAGACATTCCAAGGATATTTCATTTTCTATTTCATATTATTTTATGAAAAACATTCTTTGAACTTTGGAGGGATGTTATCATCCTGATGTTAGATAGACCGCTGCGCCACTTGGGAGCTTCTAAGGCACTGCATCTCAGTGCTAGAGGTGTAACTGCAGACCCTTGTTTGATTCCAGGCTGTATCACAACCGGCCGTTATTGGGAGTCCCAGAGGGTGGTGCACAATTGGCTTAGTGTTGTCTGGGTTTGGCCGGGGTAGTTCGTCATTGTAAATAAGAATTTGTTCTTAAACTGGCTTGCCTAGTTAAATAAATAAATAGAATTTAAAAAAATAACCCTAATTTGAATTTATTGATAATCTTGGCTAATGTTCTGGGAATGTTCCCAGTTTTCTGGGTGGGCACTGACTTGGCAGGGATATATTGCCTTGAGAGTTGAGACACTGACTTCTGAAGATGTGGGCGAGTTGGAGAAACACCTTCCCTCGGTTCCACTTCCAGTCCCTGGAATCTCGGTCTGAAAGAGAAATCATTACTCACCATCAGTAAATAGGGGTTCAGTCTCAGGGCAGTATGATCTAACCAGAGCCCACCCACCTTAGCTGGCAGCCTGGATGTCCTTCCACCAAGTCTGGGCAGGGAGAGTCTGAGAGAGGGAAAAAAAATATTCATATTAGTTGGGTCAATTAATGCGTCAATCAGTAATTTAAGCAATAAAAAAGTGCATTCCCCGCCCATGTTTTGGTGGAAAGCTGATGGATGGGGCTGGAGAAATGTAACCACTCTCAAATTCATAGACAGAGCTATGGATGCAAGGACTGACCATCCATGATATTAAAATTAAGGTTTTAACCAAGTTTTGAGGCTATATATTGTTTGTTTACATTTACTTTGTTTACAAACATTGACGTAAAACAAGCTTTTATTTTGGGTTCTGATGGGGTACGACAGTTGAACTAAGCTCATGAGGCCTTTATAAGTTATAGAATCAATGGGTACATATCATTAATTTATAAGTCCAAAAATGGATGTAGCAACTGCAGATTGCCCCTTTAAGTACCTCTAGCTAAACTTTTGTCTAGCTAAATGTTTGAAGATGTTAGGAGAAACAAGAAAACAAAAACTTTAGAAGTACAAAGGAAGGTGATAAAGGTGGTGATAGTAGGAAATTACTTTTCTAACTTGATCAAAGCACTTTTGTAATCGAAGTGATGTTGAAAACGCAACAGGATTTGGACACTCAAGCCACGAAGTGGAGAGAGATAGCTAATTACCCTTGTCATGATCAACAGAGAAGCACACAGACACATATGCACAAATGCACACACACACACACACACACACACACACACACACACACACACACACACACACACACACACACACACACACACACACACACGCACACGCACACACACACACACACACACACACACAAAGTAAGCTGTATTTTATTATATAACAATAGTTGATTGAGGTATACAGTTTTTCCACCCAAAGACCTTGCATCCCTGTTGGCATTGTGTTTAATTAAGATAGGACAACATGCAAATTTGTGTCAGAGTATAAGGCAAGATGTATTTTCAGTTTGGCATCACTATCTTTGAAAGTGTTTGTTTTGTTACATGTACATGTTTATTCTACAACATCCAGTAACATTTACTTGCATGCCTAAATGTGCAACCAAGTGCTCCGAGCAAAAAGTACACTTATATAAAAAAATAAAAACTCTTGATGCTTCCAACAATTTAATTGGATCTTATTATTGTCATATAGCCGGTATTTATTGTTGATGTATTGCACACCTGTAGCCTATAGCCTGTTTGCATATGGGCATTTCCATGTAAAAGGACCCATGAGCACCAACATGTGAAGTTCATAGGAGCATTGCCTTAATTTTGCTGGACCCCAGGAGGCAGCAGCTAATTGGGATCCATAATAAATACAAATACAACTAAAAAAATGAAAGCCAAGAGTCTATATTTTCCATTGTAAAAATGTGGAATAAGCAAAGTGTCACGACTTCCACCAAAGGTGGCTCCTCTCCCTGTTCAGGCGGCGCTCGGCGCTCGGCGCTCGGCGTCACCGGTCTACTAGCTACCACAGATTCCTTTTCCCTTTTCTGTTGGATTTGTCTTGATTGCTTTCACCTGTTTCTTGTTAACCATTTATTCAGGGCTATTTAAGCCTTCAGAGCCCGCCTGCTTTTGTGTAGGCTTATTTATTTTGCTGTCAGTGGATGTTCGTGTTTTATTGCTTACGGTTTGTTTTCGTTCCTGTTTTTGTGGTCATGTGTGCCTGTTGTTTTTGGCTTGACCCCTATTTGAAATAAACATTCTCCTTTGGAACTTTCTGCGCTTGACTCCACACCCACCACTCCTAGCTATCCTGACACAAAGGCTTTGAATTCGGGTCAAATAGATGTAAAGGGGTATTAGACAACATCTACCTGGAAAAAGGTATTAGAAATATGTAAAAACACAATAATGTTGAGGTAAAGACCCCTGCCAACTAATAATAACACATATTTAGTTTTGGATAAATTATTTACCTTCTGTAAGTTTAAGAAACATTGCCTTGTGCCTTGTAATTCTGTTACTAAAAACCCACATATCTTTAAGATATTTTCTCATTTCTCTCCCTCATGAGGAGGGAGCATGATGAAAGTTCACAGAAGTAACATGTATAGGTAGACCTACCAATTAGTTATAGTGTTTTTACTGATATCAACTTTGTTTGTGAATTATTACATGATTAACTCTTAATTCTGTTACCAAATTGGTAACGGAATTACTGCAATAGAATTGTCTACAATGGTAGTCACAAACCACAGTTGGATCATCTGCTACTGTCCTCCCTTCCACTGGCATACTGTTATCTTCAGCTCATACCTGTTCTTTTTTTCTCTTTCTGTCATCTGGTGGTTAAACCAAGACTGTGAAAACAGTCTGGACAACTCTTCCCTCTCACTCTCCTTCTCTCTGCCGCTCACTTTCTGTCTCACTTTCTCTCGCTCTTATCTCTCTCTCTCCAATTAATTTCACCTCGCCCGGCTCTTACTGACACCTACCATGACACCTACCATCTACCCTCTTTCAAGTTACTGTGACAAGCATCCTCACCCACTGAGCACCGACCGACATTGGATGTCCATGGACATTGAATTGTAGTTTAAATTTGCTCAATCTGCCCTGGCCAAAATCCACCCTGACCAAATCTGAACCAATCATAGACCTCTATGTTTCACTAGTTCGGACAGCACAGTAGAGCACAGTCAAGTACAGTACATAACAGTGAAGGAAAGTATATTACAGTACTGTACAGTAGAGCACACTAGAGTAGAGTACAGTATAATGTACTGTATTGTACTATATCCTACTGAACATATCTACTTTACTGTACTATCCTGTACTGTACTGAACTCTACTGTGCTGTGCTGTTCTGTATTTTACTGTGCTCTACTGTAATGTCCAAACTTTTGAAATGTAGACGTCTAGGATTGTTTCAGATATGGTCTGTTACGGACCAACCAAATGTGGTCTTACAATAATAGCCAAATATGAAAAAGAAGGATATTGCATATTTCTACCTTTCGGTACCTATTCAGAATAGATCACTATGAAGAGAATGACAGACATATCTATAATTATGCATTTCTCTATTGTACAGATCAGGGATCTATGATGTAATTTTGTTACTCTAAGTCAGTTACCGTATGTAAAGCTACTTCCACTACTGTAGTTCAATAACATTTTTTTTGTTGCTCAAGTTGTTATGTCATAGCTGACACCCCATTCTTTCTGCAGACATCTTTGAATCTTTATTTGTACACCAAAGCAGATATTTAACAGAGTTTTTGGAAAACGTGGTCACATAATAAAACTGAGGAAGATGTTACTGTAATTCTGTTACCAAACTTTGCTTCTCCATAGTTCTTCCAGTAAATGTGTTTTTGTGAAATATTCTGTCTAAATTGTTATAAGTAGTCCTTGTGCATGGAGTTGTACGGTTTGGTAAACATCGAAATCAATGGTTTTTGTTTGGCATATACAGTATGTTTTAATCGAAAATCGGAGTCAAAGCGTAATTCCGTTCCGTTACCGCAGAATTTCCCATACCTGTAAGAGGAAGATAATGAGTTACATGTATTAGAGCTAAAGCCAGGACTTTTTCCTGACCATGTGACTTGACAAGGAAAAACTCTGGGCCCAAATTAGACCACAGTTATTACACCTTGCATTAACTTCTACCTAGTCCCAAAACTGGTCTCCATATTTCCTTCATATAGTCCTGAGAGGTGTTACCAAATCAATGGAGCTATCATGGCACATAGCCTATGTTCTGTTCCCTGAAACTGCCAGGGAGGGTAGTAACAAGGCATTACCTTGCCCATGGAGACATAACAAAAAGGAGCTGGAACTTATTCCTGGAACTGAAATGCTTAATACAGGCTTCTGTCCACAGGTATAAAACATCAAAGGCTGCCTCTTTCTTTGCTTTATTCCTGGATTGTAAAATGCAATCTGATACGGATAGAATGAAGTCAAAAGCTGCTATCAAAGTGGTTTCATGACTGAAACATTTCAACTAAATCAAAACACTCAGGACACAAAGTTCAAAATAATTGTAATCTTGAATAATTTGTATAATGATGTAGGCATTGAACTTTCTGCCTGTAAATGAAAGAATATCATGTAGATGCATGTATCCATGAGAATCAAGAGTGACATAAATGAATGATCGTGGTTATTTCAAAGCATTCTTTCATTTAGAGTCATTAACATATAATCACTAAACAAAGTTTCTCAGCTTTCTATTCCTGTCGCTCTATAGCACATTTTCCTCAACAATAACAAATTCCCGATTTTATTACTATCTCTCCACTTTTAATTGTTTTTTCCAATCTTCCCACCTATAAGCACCCAAAGGAACGTTTTTGATTGCTCGGAATCTTCACCCCCTCTCCACCTCTGATCACATTGCGCTCCCCTGCGAACCCACACAGGTACAGTATCATCCATCCGTATTGCTTTTCCACTCATATCATTGTCCTAAATCCAAACAAGACACTTTTATCCCACAGCTTTGGGAGTGTCATCTCTTGCTTTCTATAGAATATTTGATACAAAATCAACATTTAGCAATGGCCATCTCAGTCTCCGGATTTGAACCCCATTGAAAACCTGTGGTTTGAATTGAATAGAGCCGTCCATAAGCGCAGACTAAGGATATCAAGGATCTGGAAAGATTCTGTATGGAGGAATGGTCTAAGATCCCAACCAATGTGTTCTCCAATCTCATAAAGCCTTTTAGAAAAAGCATCAATGCTATTATACTCTCAAGGTGAGGAAAAGGGTATTGAAAATAGGGGTGACAAAAATTTGAGCAAGTATAAAATAATGTAATTTGCACCCCCCAAAAAATAGCATACAACATAGCTCAGTATTTGTATTATTTATTTTACACTGTATTTTTTGCTCATCTTAAGTCAAATACTTTAAAGTACTACTTAAGTAGTTGTTTTGGGTATCTGTACTTTTACTTGACTATTTATATTTTTGACAACTTTTACTTCACTGCATTCCCAAAGACAACTATGTACTTTTTACTCCCTACATTTTCCCTGACACCCAAAAGTACTCGTTACATTTTGAATGCTAAGCAGGACAGGAAAATGGTCCAATAGACACACTTATCAAGAGAACATCCCTGGTCATCTCTACTGTCTCTGATCTGGCGGACTCACTTAACTTTGTTTGTAAATGATGTCTGAGTGTTGGAGTGTGCCCCTGGATATCTGTAGATGTTTTTTTTAAACAAGAAAATGGTGCTGTCTATTTTGCTTAATATAAGGAATTTGAAATACTTTCTACTATTAATTTTGATACTGAAGTATATTTTAGCAATTAAATGTACTTTTGATACTTAAATATTATTAGAATCAAATACTTTTAGACTTTTACTCAAGCAGTATTTTAGTGGGTTACTTTCACTTTTACTTGAGTCATTTTCTATTAAGGTATCTTTACTTTTACTCAAGTATGACAATTGCGTACTTTTTCCATCACTGATCAAAGGTGCCTATAATTTGGGACCTGACTGTATATCTTGTACAGTCGCCACTTACTCACCAGTTTATTCCCCTCCTTCACTGTGAATACGTTTTGTGATATTCATTGTGGGGATTTGCACAGGCCTTCCTTGTCTGCGTCCTCACTGCATATCCACCTTGACGATCTGGCTCACAACATGAAAGGTCAGTTCACCTGTGGGCAATTGGGCTGTTGACCAAACTAGTTTGATGGATTTCTAACTACTAGTAAGTCATATCGATCAAACTGGTTGGGACTAGACATGGTATATAGGATGCCAGGATAAATGTCTTATGCCATCCCCGAGGCATTTTTATTGCCTCAACTTGAGATGAAACACTTTGTTTTGCCTTTGTTCATTATGAAATACACATTTTCCCCCAATTAGTGCTAACAATGAATAGAAGATCTATTTACTTAATCAAAGACTTTTGATGACACCTAGTGGTCAAACCGAAGAAGTGGTGGGACATCAAAATATACCAATTGATAATATCGAATTATTGTATACTTCATTCACAGTTTAAACGATTTGACCAAGTAATGCCTGTAGATTACGACACATTAAATGATATGAAAACATTTCCCCGTATTCTTCTGTGATTTGTGCACTTATCAAACAGCAAGATGTTTCTGTCGATGCAGCAGAATGTAAAGGGATGATCATGATGTTCAACACACTGCTCCGGGGAGTTGATCATAGTATTTGCTCCTCTAGACTTTAGCTATCAACACTGCTTCCCCTACCATTATATACCCCCCAATCCACACCTAGTGTTGTTCCTATCAGCATGCCTCCTTCCCTCCTCACCATCTTATCATTAGCGTGGGTAACAGTCTATTCTTGCTTTAGCCAAGTCCTGTTTCATCACAATTAAAGCACTAACAGACTTCCACCCAGGCTATCATAATATTCATCCAAGTTAAATAACCGTATGTGCTGGTCAATGGGCCTAAACCTGGACACACTGTTATTTTAATGTGTCGTAATCTACAGAAATTACTTGGTCAAAGCGGTGTGATCAAATACTAGTCTATGCGAGCAAACATTTTGAATTTCACTGTATCATTTTCTGGTGTTTATTTCAAATGTGTATTCATTGGATGTGCAATTAGAAATCTAGCCTGATATGTTTGACTGCGAGTGAAAGCCCAGGGCATGAAAATGATTTGATGGCATCTCAATGAGCTGTGTTGCTGTGACAGATTCAGACATGCTGTACTCAGGATGACTAGGATGTACTCCCACAGGCCAGGTCTGCTGTCATAACATGTGGCTGTCTCACTGCTGCTGTATCCAAATCCTGTACTTTTTATTTTATCTGAATACATGAGTATGCACATCATTTGTGTGTGTATGTGTTTGTGTGTTTAACTATCCTTGTGTGTAACAGAAGTCCACACGAGGATAGTAAAACAACAAACATTCAGGCAATTTTGCTGGTCGCCACAAGGGAAAATTATATTTGAGGATACAGACAGCTGAAGAGGTATGCTTTTACATCAAATTAAGCTTAATGATTATGACTCTAGAAAAAGCTGTTTCAGGTGTTTCAAAAATGCTAAATTATCCAACACGTTTTGCCATGGGGTGGAGAGAAGACTTTTCAATTATATAACTAATTTCATGCAATTCTACTCATTTTGCCATGGGGCAGTGAGAAAAATGCGCAGTTTACAGCTAATTTCCTGCAATTCTACGCATTTACCATAATATGATATCTGAGTGAGAGTGACTAACAAAATCAACGGGGGCCCTGGTTGGTAATTCGACCATTATTACTACAAGTTTAGATAGCTGGCTGCTAAGACTAACTGTTAGCTAACGTTACATGGGCTAATTGAGTGACTGTCAGTGACTGACATAACAAGAGAAAAACTGCTGATGCACAACCAAATTCAGAAATTGTGCCTTGTGCATTCTACTATTCTAACTCTCAACAGTAAGTTGAGACCTTGACTGAGTTCAAAATGTATGCAGACCGCGGCCTGGTATTTGGCCATCCCTGGTGTAGGCTAACCTATGCACTGATAATGTTATCATAGCTTACGCATTTTTACATAGAACAATATTGAACTAAGGTCTGCCTCTGATGTGCTGAGTGTGTCTGTTTAAATATTGGGGGTGGGTGTATATCTCTCTCCCTTTCTCTCTCTCTCTTGCTTTCTCTACGGTAGCTGTCGTGTAATGGTAGTGAAATAGTCATCATTGCTTGAAGCGCATAGTAAAGAAAGCATGGCTGCCAGTCGGGTACTCGTATACGGAGGAAGAGGTGCACTGGGTAGCAAAATTGTTCATCACTTCAAATCTAAAGGATGGGTGAGTGCTATACTTGTTTTTTTTCTTCATATAGAATACAATTACGAAATGATTGTGAGCCTTTGCTTGTCCCAGTGTCTATTATATTTCCAATAACCACTTGTTGAGTAGGCCTAGCCCTAGATGCTATGGTAAGAAGCAAGGAAAAATAAATTAAACCATTGAAATTGTCAACATCAATGGTCATTATCAAGACGTTTTAACGATGCCAGCCCAGAGCTATCGGAAAACATATAATCAGTTGTTATCATTTACTGAGCCTACTTTTGGATTGCATGTGGAATAAATAGCCGACGTTGAAGGATAGTTCGATATCACCATCCTATTTTCCAAAGATTGCAAATGTTTCATGCGCTGTTGTTCTTTCTTTATTTTCCAAAAGTGGGTAGCCAGCATCGATATCGTTGCCAGTGAGGAGGCAAACGCGAACGTGCTGGTGAAGTTGTCGGAGTCATTTACTGAGCAAGCAGGACAGGTAGGAGGAGCGTGCTTTCACCTGCTCCCTCTGTGATGTTGACAGCTTTTTGAACACTCCGTTGATTTGCAAAACGCTGGATAATTACCGTAAAACACCCAGATTCTAGCCCGTTGTAATAGACTGTTATCTCTTGCTGCAGGTGACAGCAGATGTGGCCCAGTTGCTAGGGGACCAGAAAGTGGATGCCATCTTGTGTGTGGCAGGTGGATGGGCTGGAGGAAATTGCAGCTCCAAAGGTTCAAGAGTTTTTCACTGAGATATTATCAGTTCATTTTGAACACATACTGTGATATGAATGCCAGGTCTCTTGTGGCTCAGTTGGTACCATGTGGCACTTGCAACTCCAGTGTGTTTGTGTTTGATTCCCACGGGGGACCAGTGACATAATATGAAAATGTACGCACTCACTACTGTAAGGCTCTGGATAAGAGCGTCTGCTAAAATGTAAATATCTCCCTTAAAAATTTAAACCCCTTTCAAACCAATTTCCCCATAGGCTGAATTCTCATCTGACATTCAATAGGGATGTTTGTTCGTTCCATTTAATTACATGGTTCATTCAATGTTGCAATGTTGGTCCTCAAACATCTTCTCTTATGTATGTTGTTTTTTAGACCTGTACAAAAACACAGACATGATGTGGAAGCAGAGTGTGTGGACCTCTACCATATCTAGCCATCTGGCTGCTGTGCACCTGAAGCAGGGTGGACTACTGACTCTGGCTGGGGCTAAAGCATCACTGGGTGGTACTAGTGGTAAGACGCCACTTACCTCTACTCTACTGGTACTCTATTCTACTGGGGTTATATTCTATTCTACTGGTATTCTATTTGATTCTACTGGCATTCTATATTATAATTTTTTGCATTTTGGTCATAATTTAAGGTTAGGCATTAGGGTTAGCAGTGTGGTTAAGGTTAAGTTTAAAATCAGATTGTATGACTATGTGGCTGTGGCTGTGCCAGCTAGTGACCACTCTGCAGAGCTCCCTCCAGTACATCTCAATAAATGGCACCCTGCTGTTCTTTTCTCCTGTAATGTTGTTCATACTGACACTGTATGACTGTGCCTCTGTTCTGACCACCGTCTCATTCCAACTTTTATTTCTAAGGGTGCCTGTCGTCACGATAGCAGCTTACGTCATCAAACTATTTGTAAAACAAGGAGCCCATGAAATACAAAAAAGACTGATATATAGTAGAAATGAAACTATGAGTAACATGTTGAATATGATATTTATTTTAATGAGGGGAGAAATTGTTACTACTATGGTTTATCACACAATGCTCTCCGGTATTTTAAGCCTGACCCTGTATGCATGTGATGTTACCTATAGGACCCAACAACCATGCCATTCCCTGTGTGGTGTGTAACCCATGTGATGGTCCTGAGAACAATATAAATCCTGACACTAGGGCACCTAAAATCCCTGATCAGCAGTCGGCATAAAGCCCCCACTCTCATTGGCTGTTAGGTTGGGGAGGAGAATGAGTCAGCAGAATTTGGGTCTCCAATTGTAGACATGGTTAGAGTGTGTTGTGCTGTTCTCCCATTGAATGTAGATTACTGTAGAAACTAGTGCTACACTAGACACAGGCCAGGAAATTGTAGGGATTTCACTCACAGGCTTGGTTTAGATTACTTTTTTTGACAGTGGTATGTCTAATATTTTTTGGGGATGTTTCCTATAGTTTTAACTGTCACCTGTGTGGGGGGTTTTCTCCATAAAATATGAATAAGATTTTGATATTGAAGAAAGTTTGTCTACATTTATTTGAATGAAAAGAGGATCTACAGTATTTATCCTGTTTTACAAAGTCGATGCTATAACCCAAAAGATTTACAGATTTTCATGATCTCTTAAATTCATGTCAAGTAACGCTCAGAGCTTCCTTGTGGCAGAAGTGTGTGAGTCTTAGAAATACCTCTTTAATATGACCATTAACAGGTACTGCAAGTGCGTCGGTTCCCTTATGCCTATTCAATCGATCAAATGTATTTATAAAGCCCTTTTTACATCAGCAGAAATCGCAAAGTGCTTATACAGAAACCCAGCATAAAACAGCAAAGAACAAGCAATTCAGATGTAGAAGCAGTACATGGCCATAAAGGACAGATTGTTCTTCAAGACATTCAAATGTTCATAGATTACCAGCAGGGTCAAATAGTAATCACAGTGGTTATAGGTCAGCACCTCAGGAGTAAATGTCAGGTGGCTTTTCATAGCCTAGCATTCAGAGGTTGTTACAGCAGGTGCGGTAGAGAGAGAGAGAGGGTCGAAACAGCATGTCAGGGTTCCATAGACGCAAGCAGAACAGTAGAAACTGGATCAGTAGCTCGACCAGGTGGACTGGGGACAGCGACAGCCAGGAGTCATCAGCCTAGGTAGTCCTGAGGCATGGTCCTAGGGCTCAGGTCTTCCGAGGGGGGAGAGAGAGAGCGTGAGACAGAGATGGGAGAATTAGAGGGAGCATACTTAAGATTGAACAGGACACCAGATAAGACAGGAGAATTACACCAAATAGGACAGACGGACCCTAGCCCGCCGGCACAAGGGCTATTGCGGCATAGATACTGGAGGCTGAGACGGGGGGGTCTGGGAACACTCTGGCCCTGTCCGGGGATAGGGCCAACCAGGCAGGATATAACCCCACCCACTTTGCCAAAGCATAGCCCTCACACTACCAGAGGGATATCAACTAACCACCAACTTAGTACCCTGAGACAGGGCCAAGTATAGCCCATGAAGAACTCCCCCAGCGCACGAGTACGAAGGGTCGCAAAACCAGACAGGAAGGTCACGTCAGTCAAGTCGAGTATAGCGAAAAAAGCCTGGCACGACATGACGCACCCCTCCTAGGGACAGCATGGGGGTGCACAAGCAAGCCTGTGACTCATCCCCTGTAATAGGGTCAGAGGCAGAGAATCCCTGCCGAGAGAGGGGAGCCGGTCAAGCAGAGACAGCGAGGGTGGTTTGTCACTCCAGTGCCTTGCCTTTCACCTTCGCACCCCTGGGCCAGACTGCACTCAATCATAGGACCTACTGAAGAGATGAGTCTTCAGTAACGACTTAAAGGTTGAGACCGGATCTGCATCTCTCACATGGATCGGCAGACCATTCCATAAAAATGTAGCTTTGTAGGAGAAAGCCCTGTCTCCAGCTGTTTGCTTAGAAATTCGAGGAACAATTAGGAGGCCTGAGTCTCGTGACCGTAGCGTACGTGTAGGAATGTCCGGCAGGACCAAATCGGAGAGATAAGTAGAAGCAAGTCCTTGTAATGCCTTGTAGGTCAGCAGTAAAACCTTGATATCAGCCCTAGCCTTAACAAGAATCCAGAGGCTAGCACTTGAGTAATATGATCAAATGTTTTGGTTCTAGTCAAGATTCTAGCAGCTGTATTTAGCACTAGTGCTTTATCCGGGTAGCTGGAGAGTAGAGCATTGCAGTAGTCTAATCTTGAAGTGACAAAAGCATGGATTCGTTGTTCTGCATATTTTTGGACCAAAAGTTTCAGATGTATTTAATGAATGTATTTAATTTTATGAAGATGGGGGGAAAAACTGCTCTTGAAGTATTTATGATCATAATACAAATTGTCTGGATTACTGACAAAAACAAGACATTGGAAGATGGTAGTAGTGCTTAAAGATGTGTTTAGGGGTTATTTGTGCTTATATCTTTAGCTTAATATTTATTAGCTTTAATACTTAAGAGCTTACCTAGCTAATAGTGTGTCTGATCTAAAGACATTCTCAACCAGCTTTACTGAGTTCTCTATGGTGAAATACTGCCTTTTGGGTAGTTTGGTGTCCAGTGGTGTCTTCGGGACAGCTGGTCTTGCCAATGGTGTCTTAGCAACAACTGGTCTTGCAAAGCCAGATGCACACATTGTGGACTTAAATATTTAGGGTTGATTTGGGGTTAAAGACTGAGGCTTGTTAACCATGTGTGCACCCTATGACCCTAACCCTTGACCTTGGATTTAAAAGTCAGGTTAAACTGTCAAATAACATTGATTTCACTTTTGGGGGATTCAGCACGCTAGTCTGTTAATGCTCTTTGAGGAAATGGATTCTGAAGGCATTTCCAAAAAACCATCTTACGTTAGTTGTTTCCATATGCTACTGTATTTACACAAACATTGATGGGAAATCCAAAGCATGTCTGTGAAACAAGCAGTCATCTCAATACTGCCATGGGCAAAGTTTGGGAACCAAAAGCACCCAGAATATTTGTCCATAGTATATAAACAGGAAGTTATAAACGTGTAGTGAATGTATGTTGAGTTCAAAATATACTGTTTGTAATAACACATACAGTGACAGTCAAAAGTTTGGACACTTACTCATTCCAGGGTATTTAAAAAAAAAAAAATCAAAACTATGAAATAACACATATGGAATCATGTAGTGACCAAAAAAGTGTTAAACAAATCAAAATATGTTTTATATTTTTGATTCTATATTTGAGATTCTTCAAATTCTTCACCCTTTTCCTTGATGACAGCTTTGCACACTCTTGGCATTCTCTCAACCAGCTACATGAGGTAGTCACCTGGAATGGATTTCAATTAACAGTTGTGCCTTGTTAAAAGTTAATTTGTGGAATTTCTTTCCTTCTTAATGCGTTTGAGCCAATCAGTTGTGTTATGGCTAGGTAGGGGTAGTACAGAGAAGATAGCCCTATTTGGTAAAAGACAAAGTCCATATTATGGGAAGAACAGCTCAAATAAGCAAAGATAAATGACAGTCCATCATTACTTTAAGACATGAAGGTTAGTTAATTATGAACATTTCAGGAACTTTTAAAGTTTCTCCAAGTGCAGTCTCAAAAACCATTAAGCACTATGATGAAACTGGTCTCATGAGGACCGTCACAGGAAAGGAAGACCCAGAGTTACCTCTGCTGCAGAGGATAAGTTCATTAGGGTTAACTGCACCTCAGATTGCAGCCCAAATAAATGCTTCACAGGGTCCAAGTAACAGACACATCTCAACATCAACTGTTCAGAAGAGACTGCGTGAATTAGGCCTTCATGATCGAATTACTGCAAAGAAACCACTACTAAAGGACACCAATAAGAAGAAGAGATTTGCTTGGGACAAGAAACATGAGCAGTGGACATTAGACCAGTGGAAGTCTGTCCTTTGGTCTGATGAGTCCAAATTTGAGATTTTGGGTTCCAACCACCGTGTCTTTGAGACGCAGAGTAGGTGAACGGATGATCTCTGCATGTGTGGTTCCCACCATGAAGCATGGAGGAGGAAGTGTGATGGTGTGGGGGTGCTTTGCTGGTGACACTGTCTATAATTTATTTTGAATTTAAGGCACACTTAACCAGCATGGCTAACACCGCATTCTACAGCGATGCGCCATCCCATCTGGTTTGTACTTAGCGGGACTATCATTTGTTTTTCAACAGGACAATGACCCAACACACCTCCAAGCTGTGTAAGGGCTATTTGTCAACCAGCTTTACTGAGTTCTCTATGGTGAAATACTGCCTATTGGGTAGTTTGGTGTCCAGTGGTGTCTTCGGGACAGCTGGTCTTGCCAATGGTGTCTTAAGGACAGCTGGACTTGCCAGTGGTGTCTTAGCAACAACTGGTCTTGCAAAGCCAGATGCACACATTGTGGACTTAAAGATTTAGGGTTGATTTGGGGTTAAAGACTGAGGCTTGTTAACCATGTGTGCACCCTATGACCCTAACCCTTGACCTTGGATTTAAAAGTCAGGTTGAACTGTCAAATAACATTGATTTCACTTTTGGGGGATTCAGCACGCTAGTCTGTTAATGCTCTTTGAGGAAATGGATTCTGAAGGCATTTCCAAAAAACCATCTTACGTTAGTTGTTTCCATATGCTACTGTATTTACACAAACATTGATGGGAAATCCAAAGCATGTCTGTGAAACAAGCAGTCATCTCAATACTGCCATGGGCAAAGTTTGGGAACCAAAAGCACCCAGAATATTTGTCCATAGTATATAAACAGGAAGTTATAAACGTGTAGTGAATGTATGTTGAGTTCAAAATATACTGTTTGTAATAACACATACAGTGACAGTCAAAAGTATTTGACCAAGAATGAGAGCGATAGAGTGCTGCATCAGAGGACCTGGCCTCCACAATCACCCGACCTCAACCCAATTGAGATGGTTTGGGATGAGTTGGACCGTGGATTGAAGGAAAAGCAGCCACAAATGCTCAGCATATGTGGGAACACCTTCAAGACTGTTGGAAAAGCATTCCAGGTGAAGCTGGTTGAGAGATTGTGAAGAGTGTGCAAAGCTGTCATCAAGTAAAAGGGTCACTACTTTGAATAATCTCAAATATAAAATATATTTTGATTTGTTTAACACTTTTTTTGTTAATGCATGATTTCAGATGTGTTATTTTATAGTTTTGATGTCTAAAAAAATAAAGAAAAACCCTTGAATGAGTAGGTGTGTCCAAACATTTGACTGCTACTGTATATCAAATCAAATTGTATTTGTCACATTTGCCGAATACAACAGGTGTGGACCTTACAGTGAAATGCTTACTTACTAGCCCTTAACCAACAATGCCGTTTTAAGAAAAATAAGTGGAAAGTAAAAAATAGATAACTAAAGAGCAGCAGTAAAATAACAGTAGCGAGGCTATATACAGGCAGTTCAGAGTCAATGTGCAGGGGCACAGCTTAGTCAAGGTAATTGAGGTAATATGTACATGTAGGTAGAGTTAAAGGGACAATGCATAGATAATAAACAGAGAGTAGCAGCAGCAGAGGGGGGGAGGGACAATGCAAATAGTCTGGGTAGCCATTTGTTTTGCTGTTCAGGAGTCTTATGGATTGAGGGTAGAAGCTGTTAAGAAGCCTTTTGGACCGAGACTTGGCACTCCGGTACCGCTTGCCGTGCGGTAGCAGAGAGAACAGTCTATGACTAAAGTGGCTGGAGTCTTTGACCATTTTTAGGGCCTTGACAGTAATGCAACCAGTCAGGATGCTCTCTATGGTGCTGCTGTTGAACTTTTTGAGGATCTGAGGACCCATGCCAAATCTATTCAGTCTCTTGAGGGGGAATAGGCTTTGTCGTGCCTTCTTGACAACTGTCTTGCTGTGTTTGGACCATGAAGCTTGTTGGTGATGTGGACACCAAGGAACTTGATCCTCTCAACTTGCTTCACTACAGCCCCGTCGATGAGAATGGAGGCGTGCTCGGTCCTCCTTCTCCTGTAGTCCACAATTATCACCGTTGTCTTGATCACGTTGAGGGAGAGGTTGTTATCCTGGCACCACACTGCCAGGTCGCTGACCTCCTCCCTATAGGCTGTCTCATCGTAGTCGGTGATCAGGCCTACCACTGTTGTGTTGTTGGAAAACTTAATGATGGTGTTGGAGTCATGAGTGAACAGGGAGTACAGGAGGGGACTGAGCATGCACCCCTGAGGGGCCCTCGTGTTGAGGATCAGCGTGGCAGATGTGTTGTTACCTACCCTTACCACCTGTGAGCGGTTCGTCAGGAAGTCCAGGATCCAGTTGCAGAGGGAGGTGTTTAGTCCCAGGGTCCTTAGCTTAGTGATGAGCTTTGAGGGCACTATGGTGTTGAATGCTGAGCTGTAGCAATGAATAGCATTCTCACATAGGGGTTCCTTTTGTCCAGGTGGTAAAGGGCAGTATGGAGTGCAATAGAGATTGCATCATCTGTGTATCTGTTGGGACGGTATGCAAATTGATTTGGGTCTAGGGTTGCTTGCAGGATGGTGTTGATGTGAGCCATGACCAGCCTTTCAAAGCACTTCGTGGCTACAGACGTGAGTGCTACGGGTTGGTAGTCATTTAGGCAGGTTACCTTCGTGTTCTTGGGCACACGGACTCAGATGCTTGAAACATGTTGCTATTACAGACTCAGTCAGGGACAGGTTCAGTGTTGATTGCCTCGAAGCGAGCAAAGAAGTTATTTAGCTCGTCTGGTAGGCTCGTGTCATTGGGCAGCTCGTGGCTGTGCTTCCCTTTGTAGTCTGTAATAGTTTGCAAGCCCTACCACATCCGACAATCATTGGATTACTTTGTAATTCTAGTATTGTGTATATTTCCATGTCCCTTGTTATTATGGTAAGATTTATTGGTGTTTATCTGATTTTATCCAAACATCTCTCCTATTTCACTGTCCCTCTTTCCATCCCTCCGTCTTTCTCTCTCTCCTCAGGCATGGTGGGCTATGGCATGGCCAAGTCAGCAGTCCACCAGCTCTGTCAGAGTTTAGCAGGAGAAGACAGTGGGATGCCCCCTGGAGCTGTGGCAGTTGCCATACTACCGTGAGTAGCCTAGCAGTTAAGAGCGTTGGGCCAGTAACCGACAGGTCTCTGGTTCAAATCCCTCAGCCAACTAGTTGAAAAATCTGTTGATGTACCCTTGAGCAAGGCACTTAACCTTAATTGCTCTGCCTAAAGAGTGTCTGCTAAATGATTAAATTGTGAGGTATCTTGTTGTTTTTATTACAGTTAATCAATTACTTATTAGGAATAGGAGAAACCTGCCTAAGATACCGTTTGTTATTATTACAGTTTATAACTTGTCAAAGATACCATTTGTTATTTTTACAGTTTATTACTTACTAATTATGAATAGGTATAGGAAAAACCTGCACTCATTGGAAATCGTTAGGAATTTAATTGATTTGCAACAGTGGAGGTCAAAAGTTACATTACAAATATATTACATGTATTCACCTCATGAGCAGCTATCTGTATATATAGTTTCATTGATTAACAAATGGATGTAAAGCACGTTTTTTGCACTGTCAGCATGAGAAGCCTGTATCTGAGTTTTGTAGTCAATATTCTCAGTTACCACCACCAGAACATTGTCATGTGACTTGATTACACAGGGTAACCTTGGATACTCCAATGAACAGGAAGTTCATGCCTGATGCAGACTTTGGTTCCTGGACACCACTGGAGTACATTGCAGAGTGAGTGTGATATGGTGGATGATGGGTTGTTTTCATTACTGTATGTTTTTACTGATCATTTAGTTAATCTTGAGATTTAAAATTATTTGTATATTTATGCTGTAAGACCGTCATTAAATGTAATTATTCTAAAGGTTTAGAACATACAGATTTAGCTCTTTCGTCAACGTATGACCATAATTGTAGACAATCTTTTTTGTACACCAGTATTTCACCAGAAGATGGCAATGCTGTCTCTTGGCCTGAGAAAATGGCCTACTCAATTGTATTGCAGTATTATTTGTTAAAGTCTTGCCAAAAGATATTTAGAGCCCAATGTCTGGTTTGAATAATGCTGTAATGTGATCAAAAGGTTAATTTGATGGACATATCAATCAACTAATTATAATCTTACATTTCTTCAATACTCTTGACTGGATATAGTCTTGGATTTACCCAAATTTGCTGTAAATGCAATGTTAACTATGTACTGTAACTAACACACTAAACTAGTGTATGGAGCCCCTAAACTAGTGTATGGAGCCACTAAACTAGTGTATGGAGCCCCTAAACTAGTGGTATGGTGCCCCTAAACTAGTGTATGGAGCCCCTAAACTAGTGTATGGAGCCCCTAAACTAGTGTATGGAGCCCCTAAACTAGTGTATGGAGCCACTAAACTAGTGTATGGAGCCCCTAAAGTTTGTGTTCCTCTTTTCATGTCAGTTTAGACACAGAGCACATAGTCTCCAGTCTCTCCTCTGTACACAGTAGAGATCAGATGGGATTTGATCCAGTTTTATAATCCCAGAAGGGTTGGACAACATTAACCCTGCAGATTACCAGTAGAAACAGATGAGGGTCTGGGAGTATAAGTAGAAGCAATGGGAAGGGAATTTAAATGAGCACTTTGATTCAGTTTATCAGCTTATCAAATGTCCATTTGGTAGACTGGTGTAGAATGTTGACTTTGAATTGTGAATATCAATCTCATGATATAGTTGCTGTTGAAATAGGTAATTGGCTAACAACATGACTAAGAAGCACAGAGGTATGAAATACCTAAAAGCCATCAATATTGTGGCCTTTTTTTGTCTTCTTGAAATTTCTTCTAGACTTTGACATATAGAAAACAACTTAATCTCACCCAGTGCTTAATTAAAACGTGGACTCTCTTATATCATGTACTGTAAGACAACCATGTTTCACTTGTACTCACTTACAAGTAGTAACTGCTAGCACCCATAGTCTAGCCATTTCATAGTCTCATTCTCTTACTTTTCTTATTTTCTCATAGTCTTATTTTTCGTTCTTCTAGAACTTTCTTCAGTTGGGCCACCGGTGCGGATCGTCCAGCATCGGGAAGTCTGATGCAGCTCACCACCACCGGAGGCAAGACACAGGCCCTACCCACACAATAAGGCACATTTCCTACCCACACAATAAGGCACATTTCCTACCCACACAATAAGACACAGGCCCTACCCACACAATAAGACACAGGCCCTACCCACACAATAAGACACAGGCCCTACCCACACAATAAGACACAGGCCCTACCCACACAATAAGACACAGGCCCTACCCACACAATAAGACACAGGCCCTTCCCACACAATAAGACACAGGCCCTACCCACACAATAAGACACAGGCCCTACCCACACAATAAGACACAGGCCCTACCCACACAATAAGACACAGGCCCTACCCACACAATAAGACACAGAACCTACCCACACTATAAGACATAGAACCTACCCACGCTATAAGACATAGAACCTACCCACGCTATAAGACATAGGCCCTACACCCCTAATCAGACACAGGACCTAACAACACAATAAGACACAGGACCTAACAACACAATAAGACACAGGCCCTACCCACAAAATAGGAGACTGACCAGGTGAATATAGGTAAAAGCTATGATCCCTTATTGATGCCACTTGTTAAATCCACTTCAATCAGTGTAGATGAGGGGGAGGAGACAGGTTAAAGAAGGA
Source organism: Oncorhynchus tshawytscha (assembly GCF_018296145.1). NCBI lineage: Eukaryota > Metazoa > Chordata > Actinopteri > Salmoniformes > Salmonidae > Oncorhynchus > Oncorhynchus tshawytscha. The sequence goes on from NC_056449.1 coordinate 18,795,376, forward strand.
TGTTTAAGCCTTGAGACAATTGAGACATGGATTGTGTGTGTGTGTACCGTTCAGAGGGTGAATGGGCAATAACAAGTATTTAAGTGCTTTTGAACGGGGTATGGTAGTAGGTGCCAGGCGCAACGGTTTGTGTCAGGAACTGCAACACTTAACAGTTTCCCTTGTGTATCAAAAATGGTCCACCACCCAAAGGACATCCAGCCAACTTGACACAACTGTGGGAAGCATTGGAGTCAACCTGGGCCAGCACGCTTTCGACACCTTGTAGAGTCCATGCATCGACGAATTGAGGCTATTTTGTACAGTCAGTGTATGTGACCTTATAGAAATGTAAGCAAGGTTTGAAATGATGTTTTAGTCAAATATTATATCTGTTTGGACTTCTTGTGGTCTATTTACCGTCGATAAATGGCTGAATATAGTTGATTATCCCTGGTTTAGAGAGATGGAGAGGAGGGAGGGGAAGGTAGGAGAGTGGGGACGGTAAGACAAATATGCCCACAATACCATCTAGTGGTAGAATGAATCAGTTGCAGAGGAAACATGAACCTCAAGTACATTTACTTATTTTGAATTATTTTGATCCAGTTTGAGATTGATGAAAATGAGTAAGCCGCTGTCTTAATGTCAAACGTACAATACATTTCAGTGGAGTTGCGATACTCTGTGTCTTGTGCCGAGTGTACCCAATATGCGTGTGAATGGTTGGTTGAAGATGTACTGTCTAAGTACTATTATCAATATCTCATAACAATTTTTTTTTTAATTTTGTGCTGTTTGATGTGGTTTTACCTCCTCTGTCTCAATGTGAATAAAAATCCACATGAATCACAATCTGATTTCATAATTTGTGAGAAACAATCAAAACACTACAGCATCACTCGGGCTCCTGAGTGGCGCAGTGGTCTAAGGCACTGAATCTCAGTGCTAGAAGCATCACTACAGACTAATAGAAAACTATTATAGAGAATAAACACATTTTGGGGATCAGGGATTTGTAGCAGTTCCACCACCACTAAAATCCAGATCCCTGCCCACCTTCCCCTCATCCACAATAATATTATATTTCATTGAACTTCACTGGTCATAATTAGATGTATTCGCCTACGATTAAAGACCTACTATTTTGAATGGGGTTGGAGACCAGTTACATTATTTACCTGCCTTGACTTGATCTAGCTCACTCATGGTCATTTCCAGTGACATTTCCAGTGCCTTCCCCACCAGGTGGTGCTCCTAGATAACAACTCAATTCACCAGTCAAATGTGACCGACCACCTCGATTCGGTCTTGTGTAGCAATATTTGATATGTGTTTTTTACTTTGGATAAAAGTATAGACTCAGAGCTACAAAATGGAATATCATACACTGCAGTTGAGGAACAATGTGAAAGTAATTCTGCTTTGAAAGTGGATAAACTTCTACCCCCACTTTTGAGAATTTTACTCTTGAATGATTTTGTACACCTACTGGAGAGCTCTTCTTTATCTACACCTATTCAGCATCGGTCACACCCTCTTAAGCCCTAGCCCTACCCGTCTCTTTAAGGATTCACATGTAAGGCCATGTACTGAACAGGTGTAAGGTCGTGTAATAAACAACCAAAGATTTCAAGACTAAACGTGGGGAAAGTAGTAGCCTACAATAAGGAAAAACTCCCGGTAAAAATACACTTTATCTAGTCCTTGGCCTATATCCTAATCTGATTTTGGTGCAGGTCATGTTGTTCTTCACATTACCGTATCTGGTAAACACAGACTATATATATTAAAATCAAGTTTATTTGCCCCATGCACAGGATACAGAAGGTGTAAACGGTACAGCGAAATGCTTACTTGCATATTTGCATAGTAGCAATATAAAAAATAGAAAGAGTCCAGGTAAAAAAATATTTTATAAATATTTTATAATTATTAGATGATGATTACCCAGAGACACACTTGATTGGTCACACTTGATTGGTCTCAATTGATTGGTCATGTGAAGGAAATGCTATAACCACCCTCCATCCACACCTAGCTAAGTGGATGGGTCGCTATTGTCTAGACATGTACACATGTTCATGAAATACAATAGATGGGCGTAATCACCCCCAGACACACCTGGCTAACTTGATGGGTCATGTAATCATCTGGCGAAGTGTAGTCTTTTGTTTAGACATGTAACTAGCTAGCTAGCTAAACAATGAACCATAATCCCAACCCATACTACTAGTAATACAAACAGATTGTTATAGCTAGCCACCAGGCATGAAATGCTGTAGTATGAATGTGCATGTAGATAAAGCTAACCAACTAGGTTCAATGTTAGCTAGCTAGCTAACATTAGGCTATAACTAGCAATGCAAATGGCTTCCTGAGATACGAATAATATTACTACACAGATCATGCATGTAACATTAGCTAGCATGCCAGCAAGCTAACAGTACATTTTAACTTTAAATTAAAACGACTTTCTGAAAAAATTAGAAATGTATAATATCTGAAAATGTAGCTAGACTCTTACCCGTATACATGGATGAACATTTGTTTGCAGCTAGATACATCTTGTTTGGCCCGCGTTATGTCAAGTCACTCTGGTTCACACTGACCGTGTGCACAAAGTAGGTCATGACAAATTTTTCCCACTGATCTTTGTTGATAGCACCTGCTAAATTCAGGGCAGCAATGTTGTTGGGAGCAGTAGCAGCACTTTTGCAGTTCTCCATGGCAAATGTTATATATTTCAAAAAAGCCACAGTAGCAAGGACTATCTACACATATTGAACAGCTCACATTATAGACAGAATCCTGCTACATGGCAGGCCAATCTGAATTTATCTCTGGCATGTCCAGCTCATTCATTATTTCAGCCAATCCATGGCTAAACTAACAAGGCTCGTAATTTAAAAATTTATTCGTATTTACAGATGGCATCCAAGTTTGTTAATAAGGCACATGAAAAGGGCCTCCCGAGTGGTGCCCGAGTGGTGCAGTGATCTAAGGCACTAATCCAAGATGGCATAGCAGTCGGACGTCTTGTTGTGTCGTGTCCCTTGTATATATCGTATATATCGTTTTTTTAACATATTTTTCTTCGCATATCTTTTAAAACTTTTTGTTAAACCTCAACTTCTAAATACTCTCCTGCAACCCGCCTCACCCAATGTAGCTATTTTTTCTAAAGTACTTATATTTACTTCGGATCCGGATCCCCTCAACTGAAGCTAGCCAGCTAACTACCAGGTATCAGTCAGCAAACCATTGCTAGCGGTCTTCAGCTAACCGGTCATCAGCTAACCTTTAGCTCGGAAAGCTCTCGCCAGTTCGAACAACGCGACTCTAACCAGAGCATAACGGACCTATATTTTTTATTTTTTAAACGGAACATTTTCAGCTGGATCTTCACAACTAGCTAACTAGCTAACCGCAACCCCGGATGATTATTCCTGGCTAGCGTTTCCACCCACTTAGCTTGAAGCTAGCCCGGCCAGAGCTCCTGTGCTACCACCGAAGCATACTCCTGGGCTACAATATCCGGACCCACGACCGGTCTATCGATGTCACCGCATGAAGAGGCATAAACAGACTCACCCCATCGCGACGCCCCCCAAAGGCTAACTTTCTAGCCCTTGCTATCTCCTTGCTTGCTAATTCGGCCTGCTAACTGCTAGCTTGTTTAGCCCCGGTCTGCTAACTGCTACCTTGTTTAGCCCCGGTCCGCTAACTGCTATCTTGTTTAGCCCCGGCCTACTAACTTTTAGCTTGTTAGCACAGGCCTGCTAACCGTCTGAATCGCCGCGTCCCAAACACTCACTGGACCCATATTTACTTTCAATCTCTTTTCGATTTTTAATTTGTTTATACCTTCCGGTAACCTGCCTCACCCAATGTGATACGGAATCGCTATTATTTTTAATTTTTAGAACATACTCAAGAACCTCCAGAAGCTAACCAGCTAACTAGCTACAAGCTATTTAGTCATTGTTAGCCACTGCTAGCGGCTTTTACCTTACCCTCTGCACAGCCAGCCAGTTTTTTTAACCTGGATAATTACTCGCCAGTCCAGCTTCCCTGCCCGAACCACCGCTACCCCCTGGACACTGATCACTTGGCTACATAGCTGATGCACGCTGGACTGTCCATTAATCACAGTACTCCATTCTGCTTGTTTATGTTTTATCTGTCGGCCGCACTCAGGCTCTGTGTGTAGTTAATCCGACCCTCCCTGCCTAGTCAACGCCATTCTACCTGCTGTTGTTGTGCTAGCTGATTAGCTGTTGTTGTCTCACCTACTGTTTTAGCTACTGTTTTAGCTAGCTCTCCCAATTCAACACCTGTGATTACTGTATGCCTCGCTGTATGTCTCTCTCAAATGTCAATATGCCTTGTATACTGTTGTTCAGGTTAGTTATCATTATTTTAGTTTACAATGGAGCCCCTAGTTCCACTCTTCATACCCCTGATACCTCCTTTGTTCCACCTCCCACACATGCGGTGACCTCACCCATTACAACCAGCATGTCCAGAGATACAACCTCTCTCATCGTCACCCTGGGACACTGTGAAGTCCATGGAGAACAAGAGCACCTCCTCCCAGCTCCCCACTGCACTGAGGCTAGGTAACACGGTCACCACCGATAAATCCATGATTATCGAAAACTTCAACAAGCATTTCTCAACAGCTGGCCATGCCTTCCGCCTGGCTACTCCAACCTCGGCCAACAGCTCCGCCCCCCCCCCCGAAACTACTCGCCCAAGCCTCTCCAGGTTCTCCTTTACCCAAATCCAGATAGCAGATGTTCTGAAAGAGCTGCAAAACCTGGACCCGTACAAATCAGCTGGGCTTGACAATCTGGACCCTCTATTTCTGAAACTATCCGCCGCCATTGTCGCAACCCCTATTACCAGCCTGTTCTTTCTCTTTCATATCGTCTGAGATCCCCAACGATTGGAAAGCTGCCGTAGACATCCCCCTCTTCAAAGGGGGAGACACCCTGGACCCAAACTGTTACAGACCTATATCCATCCTGCCCTGCCTATCTAAGGTCTTCGAAAGCCAAGTCAACAAACAGGTCACTGACCATCTCGAATCCCACCGTACCTTCTCCGCTGTGCAATCTGGTTTCCGAGCCGGTCACGGGTGCACCTCAGCCACGCTCAAGGTACTAAACGATATCATAACCGCCATCGATAAAAGACAGTACTGTGCAGCCGTCTTCATCGACCTTGCCAAGGCTTTCGACTCTGTCAATCACCATATTCTTATCGGCAGACTCAGTAGCCTCGGTTTTTCGGATGACTGCCTTGCCTGGTTCACCAATTACTTTGCAGACAGAGTTCAGTGTGTCAAATCGGAGGGCATGCTGTCCGGTCCTCTGGCAGTCTCTATTGGGGTGCCAGAGGGTTCAATCCTCGGGCCGACTCTTTTCTCTGTATATATCAATGATGTTGCTCTTGCTGCGGGCGATTCCATGATCCACCTCTACGCAGACGACACCATTCTATATACTTCCGGCCCGTCCTTGGACACTGTGCTATCTAACCTCCAAATGAGCTTCAATGCCATACAACACTCCTTCCGTGGCCTCCAACTGCTCTTAAACGCTAGTAAAACCAAATGCATGCTTTTCAACCGTTCGCTGCCTGCACCCGCACGCCTGACCAGCATCACCACCCTGGATGGTTCCGACCTTGAATATGTGGACATCTATAAGTACCTAGGTGTCTGGCTAGACTGTAAACTCTCCTTCCAGACTCATATCAAACATCTCCAATCAAAAATCAAATCAAGAGTCGGCTTTCTATTCAACAACAAAGCCTCCTTCACTCACGCCGCCAAACTTACCCTAGTAAAACTGACTATCCTACCGATCCTCGACTTCGGCGATGTCATCTACAAAATTGCTTCCAACACTCTACTCAGCAAACTGGATGCAGTTTATCACAGTGCCATCCGTTTTGTCACTAAAGCACCTTATACCACCCACCACTGCGACTTGTATGCTCTAGTCGGCTGGCCCTCGCTACATATTCGTTGCCAGACCCACTGGCTCCAGGTCATCTACAAGTCCATGCTAGGTAAAGCTCCGCCTTATCTCAGTTCACTGGTCACGATGGCAACACCCATCCGTAGCACGCGCTCCAGCAGGTGTATCTCACTGATCATCCCTAAAGCCAACACCTCATTTGGCCGCCTTTCGTTCCAGTTCTCTGCTGCCTGTGACTGGAACGAATTGCAAAAATCGCTGAAGTTGGAGACTTATCTCCCTCACCAACTTCAAACATCTGCTATCTGAGCAGTTAACCGATCGCTGCAGCTGTACATTGTCTATCGGTAAATATTCCACCCATTTTTACCTACCTCATCCCCATACTGTTTTTATTTATTTACTTTTCTGCTCTTTTGCACACCAATATCTCTACCTGTACATCGTGCTCTATCGACTCCTGTGGCAGTCCGGGCGCATGCACGCTGACACGGTTGCCTCCGACACATTGGTGCGACTGGCTTTCGGGTTAAGTGGGCATTGTGTTAAGAGGCAGTGCGGCTTGGCTGGGTCGTGCTTCGGAGGACGCACGGCTCTTGACCTTTGCCTCTCCTGAGTCCGTACGGGGGTTGCAGAGATGGGACAAGACTATAACTACCAATTGGATACCATGAAATGGGGGAGAAAAAGGGATAATTAAAAATAAAAAAGGGCACATGATAGTTAATATGTTCAAGAAGGTAAAAAAATGCATTTTTATGAAATGCATTTGCCTCTCCTGTGAAGTAGTTACGTGCGACACTAGCTTTCTGAAACAGGTCACAAATGATCCAATATGATTCAAGGGAATATGTGTTGGTTACAAAACTAACTATAGATTGATGTTAACACTTACAATAGATGAGTGGATTTGGAAAAGACAACACACAGTAAATGGGCTCCACTGAAAATCTGGACATTGCTTGATTGATTGATTTTATTTGCCAGTTAAATAAATACATACACACAGTACATACATTTTAAAAAGGTGACAGGGAAAACACAATAAAGTCAGAATCCTATTTACATTGTGCCATATTCAAATGTCTTGGTTTCACTGTATATGATAAACCCAGGTTGCTGCAAAAAAATGACTGAACAGCGAATATCCTTCCTAAGAACAATTGTAGCAACATGACACAATACAGCGGGAGATCCCGATACGCCTACCACATATTACACAGAACAATAGCATCAGTAGCATTATGACAAGATAGTCCTTGTTGCTCTTATTGTCAAGTAGCTATCACAGGGAGGTATCTTTAATCAAGTGAAATATCTTCTGTGATAAACAATGGCTGTATCTATTCCCACGGGCAATCACTCTGTAGCACTACAACATCAAGAGCTAATGTACAGTATGCAGACGGGACGTGTTGAATGTGCCTGGGGCCCTCACACGTCTAGATGAATTGCCCTCCGCCACCCTATATCAGCAGGACTGAACACCACCTCCTTGTTCTCTTCTATTCATTGCAGGCATTGTGATTTATTATAGTGTGTCATCAACAGGGCCCAAGCCTTATAATCATTGCTCTTGCAGCTCACTGTGAGAAATAGCAGAGTTTAAACCTATGGCGTAATAATTGTCCTAGGGTGAATTTGTATTCACACTTAGCCGCTAATCCAATAGAATGATATATGGGATGATATTTAGGATTATGTACAGGATGATATATAGGATTATGTATAGGATGATATGTAGGATGATGTATAGGATGATATATACAGTTGAAGTCGGAAGTTTACATACACTTAGGTTGGAGTCATTAAAACTTGTTTTTCAACCACTTCACGAATTTGTTGTTAACAAACTATAGTTTTGGCAAGTCGGGTAGGACATCTACTTTGTGCATGACACAAGTAATTTTTCCAACAATTGTTTACAGACAGATTATTTCCCTAATAATTCACTGTATGACAATTCCAGTGGGTCAGAAGTTAACATAGACTAAGTTGACTGTGCCTTTAAACAGCTTGGAAAATTCCAGAAAATGATGTCATGGCTTTAGAAGCTTCTGATAGGCTAATTGACATAATTTGAGTCAATTGGATGTGTACCCCTGTGGATGTATTTAAAGGCCTACCTTCAAACTCTGTGCCTCTTTGCTTGACATCATGGGAAAATCAAAAGAAATCAGCCAAGACCTCAGAAAAAAAATGTAGACCTCCACAAGTCTGGTTCATCCTTGTGAGCAATTTCCAAATGCCTGAAGGTACCACGTTCATCTGTACAAACAATAGTACGCAAGTATAAACACCATGGGACCACGCAGCCGTCATACCGCTCAGGAAGGAGACGTGTTCTGTCCCCTAGAGGTGAACATACTTTGGTGCAAAAAGTTCAAATTAATCCCAGAACAACAGCAAAGGACCTTGTGAAGATGCTGGATGAAACAGGTACAAAAGTATCTATATCCACAGTAAAACAAGTCCTATATCGACATACCCTGAAAGGCCGCTCAGCAAGGATGAAGTCACCGCTCCAAAACAGCCATAAAAAAAGCCAGACTGCGATTTGCAACTGCACATGGGGAGAAAGATCGTGCTTTTTGGAGAAATGTTCTCTGGTCTGATGAAACAAAAATAGAACTGTTTGTCCATAATGACCATCGTTATGTTTGGAGAAAAAAGGGGGAGGCTTGCAAGCCGAAGAACATCATCCCAACTGTGAAGCACGGGGTGGCAGCATCATGTTGTGGGGGTGCTTTGCTGCAGGAGGGACTGGTGCACTTCACAAAATAGATGGCATCATGGGTAGGAAAATTATGTGGATATATTGTCGCAAATGGGTCTTCCAAATGGACAATGACCCCAAGCATACTTACAAAGTTGTGGCAAAATGGCTTATGGACAACAAAGTCAAGGTATTGAAGTGGACATCACAAAGCCCAGAACTCAATCCCATAGAAAATGTGTGGGCAGAACTGAAAAAGCATATGCGAGCAAGGAGGCCTACAAACCTGACTCAGTTACACCAGAATGGGCCAAAATTCACCCACCTTATTGTGGGAAGCTTGTGGAAGGCTACCTGAAATGTTTGACCCGAGTTAAACAATTTAAAGGCAATGCTACCAAATACTAATTGAGTGTATGTAAGTAAACTTCTGACCCACTGGGAATGTGATGAAAGAAATAGAAACTGAAATAAATCTCTCTACTATTATTCTGACATTTCACATTCTTAAAAAAAAGTGGTGATCCTACTGACCTAAAACAGGGAATTTTTACTTGGATTAAATGTCAGGAATTGTGAAAAACTGAGTTTAAATGTATTTGGCTAAGGTATATGTAAACCTCTGACTTCAACTGTATGATGCTAAATAGGATGATGTATAGAATTATATATAGGATGATGTATATGATTATATATAGGATGATGGATTTTTCAGAGGATGATATATAGGATGATGTATGGGACGATGTATAGGATGGTATATAGGATGACAGGACAAGAGTAATATACATGGGTTATTGTTTGTTTCATTTATTTAGAGTGGAAGGGCTATAAAAGTGGTTAAAATGGTTGACATTTATGTTTTCCCTTTTGCCATTGCGGGATTGGGAAATTTGCATTTGCCAAGATGAAATGCCTGGGTGATTTGTTAATTTTGTTTAGTGAGACCTTATCCTCGATCTCCAGCTTCCATTCTGTTCAGTGAGTCATTAACATATATCTCCAGCTTTTATTCAGTTTAGTGATACAATAACCTTGATTCCCAGCTTCCATTCTGTTTAGTGAGACAATAACCTCGATCTTCAGCTTCCGTTCTGTTTTGTGAGACTTTAATCTCAATCTCCAGCTTCCTCACGAAACAAGACTAAGGAGTTTTGCTTGCAAGACTAAAGTGGACTGAAGGAAACTAGTTGTGTGACCACTCAGTTTTAAAACTTAGTATTGTGAATCAATGATTATGACCATTTAGCTGATATCATATTGGACACATTATTGCAGTTTTGACCATCTTACTGTTTCATGGTCTCTCTACAAGATAGACATGGAGAATTACCCAAGATACACCGTTTAGTGACACCAACCATAGAATAGAACAGAACAGAAAATTCCCCTTGGGTTTCCCCCTGTAGTTGAGCCAAGTATTCTCCATAGCCCCAAGTATCCTGCATAGCCCCATCTGAGGCCCCTCCACCAGCACAGGCCTGAAACAAACCCCCTGGAGATGAATATCCTGATTAAACGGACCCCCTCCTACCCCTAGACCCATTTTCCCACCCCCTTTGAATGTTGTTGTTATTGGGGGGTGGGTAGGGGGTTAGAGAGGGGAGGTTATGTCTGAGATGGCAGGGTGCCATGTGGAAGCCATTGAGACCTGAAAGAGAGTGCGGTGGGGTGGGCATAACGTGAGGACAGATGGTAGTGGTTAGCCCCCTTAGCCTGCCTGCTACAGGGTTATATGGCTTGCATGTGAGTAGACCCCAGCACTACCTCTGAGAACCTAGAACCTAAGCACACATGTTGTGTTTGAGAGAGGAGGGGGTGGGGGGGATTTGGGTGGACAAGATCTTGAGTGAAATAACCAGAATGAAGACTATATGTTTAACCTGTTTAATATTTGTGTATGGAAAAATCACTCACAACAATTATCCTCCTTTCTCCTATAGGAATATTTGTAATATTGATAATATAATCATATAATAACTGAAGCTGTAACATATTGAGTATTACTATATCCTTACGCTTGCCAAAGCAATTATGAACAGTCACTCACTCCTGAATCAGATTGCCCCAGTATTCTATGACGTTTTAGAGTGAGACCTCACAAATATGAGATGCCTTCAGTGTTTCTATCCCCATAGCCCAACACTAGATGATGATATCTCCTATCTGGACTGTTTAAGATAAGGCAACATAATTTGAATTTGCATGATAAGTATTTCGCTGTAATTAAATGGATCTTGTGTTATTAAATCATTGCACAGGATGATAATTGCTAGACTTTATTTTCTTGAATACCTTGAATACTTCCTCCTGTTCCTTAAAATACAATCCAGGGCATTAGCATCATACGTTCCCCTATACAGAGGTTTCTGCAGAGCTTAATCAAACTCATGATTTTGCTCATATTCGGTTGTCTTCCATTTGGTTTGCTGTGATATGTTTGCAAGGAGAATACTGTCTCCAAACAAATTGTGTCAATGTTGTACCATAAACAATACACTGAAATACACACCGCTGATACCCAAGGCAATGCTTTGATGTATGAGTCCCTCTTGTGTGCACACACAGCCTATCACATAAAGCACATGAAGGGAATGACATAACAGCTAACAACACCATCCCAATGGTATTATTGTTACTTTATTGGTGTGGCTTCTTGTCGTGATGGCTTATTTATTAAAGACTAACATATTAGCTATTTTATTAATAGATTGTGCATGGCTTAGGGTTGAAAGCATTTATCATGTTGTTACATAGACGCCACACATCATATTAGCAGATGTTGTCATATTTAGGTTGAATGTAAGATCACAGGCTTTTATTACAATACCAGAGCAAGTTACCATGCTGTAAGTAGTGTAGAATTATGACTCAATTCTATGGACATGTAAGTGAGTGTTAATCCTCTTGTTACGGATACAGTTATCCTGTGTGTGTGTGTGTATCCTGTGTGTGTGTTTCTTTTCTCTCCTTCTCCCCTCACAGGTGAAAATCATCACTCCCCAATCAGTCAACAATCAATCATCAATCAGAAGACACACCTCCTCCTATTTCCTACCCTATCACAGTTCCTTACCCATGGTTTAAAAACCCCATCATTTGTTTGCTCTAGAGCTCAATCTCTCTGTAAATGCCATGTATGTAGATCTCTGTGTTTCACTCTCGCTTTGTGTCTTAAACCTCTCTTTTGTTTGAGCACCTCCATAGCACTTTATCATCACCTGTGAGTATTGTTTTTGGTTATGGTGTTTGTTGCTGGTGGGAAAAGGGGGAAACCAAGACAAGTCGCCCATGGGCATACACTACCCGTAGGTGAACTTTTAAATACACTAGTTAGAACTGGGCGGACCACCCACTGTAATATTGGTTAGTTAGCTGTTAAAGTAGGCTAGTCTAGCTTAGGGGTGTTTTTGTATATTTATTGTTTCTTTCCTTGGGTCCAGCTCAGCCCCTTTTCCTGCTTCCCCCCATTACCGTGTGTTTATAAATAAACCTGGAGTTTGACGGTAGATTTCTGTTGTCGTGGTTATTTCGTTCACACTTTTACTTTGTCACAATAATAATTTGCATGAGTTATGTTACGGGTCTCATTACCATCCCCCCCTAGACTGTCGGGCCAAAAGGGATTCGTAACACCTTAATGCTTTGGTCAAGTTTATTTATTTTATCAACTTTATTGGTCAGGAACCATGCATAATTAAAACATACAGAGGAAATGTAATGCATTGTACCACAAGATATAGCTAGAAAGATCATTTTCTAATATAAGATGTGTCTTTAAGCACTGAATCACACCCTCATTGAAGTTTTCCTAAATTAAATTAGGAAAACTGTAGTCAGTTCTCCTCGTTCTACTACTGCAGTTTTTGGGAGGTTCCACACGACTCTAGACGCAGTTAGGACAATTAAGGATATTAGTTCTCCGCTCCCCTCTTGGCCCAGCTAAATGTGGAGGGCACTGGGCTCAAGTAACAGGGCCAGTTAGAGAGAATATGCCTGAGGCAGTAAACTAATTCTTTCTTACACCCCTGGCAAAAAAAAGATCACCAAAACCTCTCCTTGAACCCCGAACAGTGACATCCCATCACCGGAGAGGTGAAGAGGATGCAGAAATGAAAGACAATAGGAGTTCTTATTAATATGGTGAGGGAGGGCCTTCATAACAGGCTCACTTTCACCTGACCGTTCAGCAGTCTGCAATTAATAAGATTCCTGTTTTTTAGAGCCATATTTACAAAGGTAAATGTAGCCTACTGTCATCAGAGAGAAATTCATAGGGAATAAATAAAACATGATCAATCTTTTTGACCATAACACAATGTACACAGCACTACAACAACCATTATACAACACACAACCATGTTAATGTAGTAGTATCAAATGTGGTCCTAAAATGACACATACCAATAAACCATGGACCAATAATTATTTTATTTTCAAGTCTTTACAACCAGAATGGGAATCTGATGTTTCCATTTTGTTGTCAGAGCTTGAACTCTGCATCAGCATCCCAAATGGAACCCTATTTCCTATGTAGTGCCCTACTTTTGTCCAGGGCCCATAGGACTCTGGTCAAAAGTAGTACACTATAGAGAATAGGGTGCCATTTGAGACACACCCTGCTTGTATATCCAACTACAGAGCAGCAAAAGGTGATGTGGACATGTCAATGAAATAAGCCAGTAAACTCCAGGTCATGTGTAGAGGGTGATCTGATGCTGCTGTGACCGGATTGAGACTTTCTAGCAGCTACACTATGGGATCCAAGATAAGCCTCTTGGGAGTTGTGTGCATGGTCCTCTCTGGTCCACTCAAGGGCTTAGGTATGGATGGACATCTTTCTCCCAACATGAGAATGGAGCGTCCAAAATGTTTGAGGGCAAGGAGACTCCCTTGGTTCCTAAGAGGTTATTCCTCAGTTTGGAAGCACAAACTTCCCTGTAACGTCCAGGGTTGGGGTGTGATGGACATGTAAGGGATTACAAAAATCCGTTACCAGCAAAAAATAGTGTAATCAGATTACAGATACTTTTGAAAAACTAGATGATTACTTCGAGGATTACTTTCAAATTCAGAAAGGATGTTTGCGGAAGAAAATCTTTGACCTTTGTTTCCCAATTACATTCAAATCAGCATTATAAAAAGGCGCAAGTTTAAGTTTGTTTCACCTGAGCGAGTCTGACCATAAGTCAGAGACCACTATGATGGCACACCAAATGTGTTTGATGGATCGCGAGCAGGAATAGTCTTTTGTTGGCTACAGTTCAAGCTATGTCTTCCAATGGTGCGACTGCTGTTGGCATCCAAAGATTATTCAACTTAAAATAAACGCTTGGAGTTAAGGATGACCGCAGGGGTGTACTCTACAGCGATACGGATATCACTTATTATTGATATCTACATAGCACATTGATGTGAATCACACTGCTGCTCTCTGATTGAGCTATTTGCACCTTACAGATTGTGGTTGATGTGGATGGCTGTTAAATCTAAATGTGCATTTGAACACAATGGTTGAATTCAAGAAGTTTAAGCTGCCTGTCAATCACTGTTTTTGAAACCATTGGACAGCCAGTTAAAAATGTGCTCTTGCAACAGCTGCATAGTGCGGATCCAGGCCTATGGAATAACAGTGGGTTTTATTGCTCAATCTAATTCATGCTGATGAAAAAAACATAGGCCTAATGGACACATGTTCAAACTCACATACTTTTGATAGAATTAAAGGGGCAATATGGAGTTGCTTCATCCATTTTTGGTCTTATAAATTATATACAGTTGACGTTGGAAGTTTACATACACCTTAGCCAAATACATTTATTTGGAAAGACCATTTGCGACCAAGCTTTAACTTCCTGACTGATGTCTTGAGATGTTGCTTCAATATATCCACATCATTTTCCTCCCTCATGATGCCATCTATTTTGTGAAGTGCACTTGTCCCTCCTGCAGCAAAGCACCCCCACAACATGATGCTGCCACCCTCATGCTTCACTGTTGGGATGGCGTTCTTCGGCTTGCAAGCCTCCCGAATTTTCCTCCAAACATAACAATGGCCATTATGGCCAAACAGTTCTATTTTTGTTTAATCAGACCAGAGGACATTTTTCCAAAAAGTACGATCTTTGTCCCCATGTGCAGTTGCAAACCGTAGTCTGGCTATTTTATGGCGGTTTTGGAAGAGTGGCTTCTTCCTTGATGAGCGGCCTTTCAGGTTATGTCGATACAGGACTTGTTGTTTTTTGTTTTGTTTTTTCACCCCACTTTTCTCCCCAATTTTGTGTGATGCAATTGGTAGTAGTTACAGTCTTGTCTCATCGCTGCAACTACCGTACGGACTCGGGAGAGGCAAAGGTCGAGAGCCATGCGTCCTCCAAAACACAACCCAACCAATCCGCACTGCTTCTTGACACAATGCCCATCCAACCCGGAAGCCAGCCACAACAATATGTCGGAGGAAACACTGTACACCTGGTGACAGTGTCAGCGTGCACTGTGCCCGGCCCCCCACAGGAGTCGCTAGTGCGCGATGAGACAAGGATATCCCTGCCGGCCAAACCCTCCCTAACCCGGACGACGCTGGGCCAATTGTGCGCCGACCCATGGGACTCCCGGTCACAGCCGGCTGCGACAGAGCCTGGACTCGAACCCAGAATCTCTAGTGGAACAGCTAACACTGCAATGCAGTGCTTTAGACCACTGCACCACTCAGGAACCTCATAGGACTTGTTTTACTGTGATATAGATACTTTTGTACCTGTTTCCTCCAGCATCTTCACAAGTTTCTTTGCTGTTGTTCTGGGATTGATTTGTACATTTCACACCCAAGTACGTTCATCTCTAGGAGACAGAATGCATCTCTTTCCTGAGCGGTATGACAGCTGCGTGGTCCCATGGTGTTTATACTTACGTACTATTGTTTGTACAGATGAACGTGGTACCTTCAGGCATTTGGAAATTGCTCCCAAGGATGAACCAGAATTGTTGAGGTCTCCAATTTTTTTTCTGAAGTCTTGGCTGATTTCTTTTGATTTTCCAATGATGTCAAGCAAAGAGGTACTGAGTTTGAAGGTAGGCCTTGAAATACATCCACAGGGGTATACCTCCAATTGACTCAAATAATGTCAATTAGCCTATCAGAAGCTTCTAAAGCCATGACATCATTTTCTGGAATTTTCCAAGCTGTTTATAGGCACAGTCAACTTAGTGTATGTAAACTTCTGACCCACTGGAATTGTCATACAGTGAATTATAAGGGAAATAATCTGTCTGCAAACAATTGTTGGAAAAATGACTTGTGTCATGCAGAAAGTAGATGTCCTAACCGACTTGCCAAAACTATAGTTTGGTAACAAGAAATTTGTGGAGTGGTTGAAAAACGAGTTTTAATGACTCCAACCTAAGTGTATGTAAACTTCCGACTTCAACTGTGTATATCATCCTATACATGCTATGCATCATCCGATACATCATCCCATATATCATCCTATTGGCTTAGCGGCTAAGTGTGAATACAAATTCAACCTAGGACAATTACAATTGAAATAATCTGACTAAACAATTGTTGGAAAAATGACTTGTGTCATGCAGAAAGTAGATGTCCTAACCGACTTGCCAAAACTATAGTTTGGTAACAAGAAATTTGTGGAGTGGTTGAAAAACGAGTTTTAATGACTCCAACCTACGTGTATGTGAACTTCCGACTTGAACTGTACATACAGAGGTGTACCTGTGCATGCATTTCAAGGCCTACCTTCAAACTCAGTGCCTCTTTGCTTGACATCATGGGAAAATCAAAAGAAATCAGCCAAGACCTATGAAAGAAAATTGCAGACCTCCACAAGTCTGGTTCATCCTTTGGAGCAATTTCCAAATGCCTGAAGGTACCACGATCATTTGTACAAACAATAGTACGCAAGTATAAACACCATGGGACCACGCAGCCGTCATTCCGCTTGTGATAACATGCGTCTTGGTGAGAGGTGTAGGAGTCAGGCGCAGGAGAGCAGGGATGTCTGAGAAGCGTGTTTAATAATATAGTCCACCAATACAAAACGGCACAGACAAAAATCCCAAAACTACGCTCTCGAATACTCAGAAACTCGTGCAAACGCACCGAGGAACAAACACAGTTCCGACACTTTACATACACGTGCGTAATAGCGAAAAAACATCAAATACAATCGAGCGCAATACACACAAGTCTAATCCTGCACGAATTACGGCAGGTAACAGGTGCCCTATATACCCACAGAAATCAAAGCAATTGAAAACCAGGTGTGAAAAGGAACACAGACAAAACAACCAGAAAAAGAAAAAGGGATCGGTAGCGGCTAGTAGACCGGCGACGCCGAGCACCGAGCGCCGCCCGAACAGGGAGAGGAGTTACCTTCGGTAGAAGTCGTGACACCGCTCAGGAAGGAGACACGTTCTGTCTCCTAGAGATTAATGTACTTTGGTGCGATATGTGCAAATCAATCCCAGAACAACAGCAAAGAACCTTGTGAAGATGCTGGAGGAAACAGGTACAAAAGTATCTATATCCACAGTAAAACAAGTCCTATATCGACATACCTTTCCTTGCTCAGCAAGGAAGAAGCCACTGGTCCAAACCCGCCATAAAAAAAGCCAGACTACAGTTTGCAACTGCGCATGGGGACAAAGATCGTACTTTTTGGAGAAATGTCCTCTGGTCTGATGAAACAAAAATAGAACTGTTTGATATATATGACCATCGTTATGTTTGGAGGAAAAAGGGGGAGGCTTGCAAGCCGAAGAACAACATCCCAACCGTGAAGCACGGGGGTGGCAGCATCATGTTGTGGTGGTGCTTTGCTGCAGGAAAGGACTGGTGCACTTCACAAAATAGATGACATCATGAGGAGGGAAAATTATGTGGATATGTTGAAGAAACATCTCAAGACATCAGTCAGGAAGTTAAAGCTTGGTCGCAAATTGGTCTTCCAAGTGGACAATGACCCCAAGCATACTTCCAAAGTTGTGGCAAAATGGCTTAAGGACAACAAAGTCAAGGTTTTGGAGTGGCCATCACAAAGCCCAGAACTCAAGCCCAAAGAAAATGTGTGGGCAGAACTGAAAAAGCGTATGCGAGCAAGGAGGCCTACAAACCTGACTCAGTTACACCAGCTTTGTCAGGAGGAATGGGCCAAAATTCATCCAATTTATTGAGTGAAGCTTGTGGAAGGCTACCCGGAAAGTTTGACCCAAGTTAAACAATTTAAAGGCAATGCTACCAAATACTAATTGAGTCTATGTAAACTTTTGACCCACTGGGAATGTGATGGAAAAAAATAAAAGCTGAAATAAATCATTCTCTCCAGTATTATTCTGACATTTCACATTCTTAAAATAAATTGGTGATACTAACTGACCTAAAACAGGGAATTTATACTGGGATTAAATGTCAGGAATTGTGAAAAACTGAGTTTAAATGTACTTGGCTAAGGTGTATGTAAAC
This sequence comes from Oncorhynchus tshawytscha, assembly GCF_018296145.1. NCBI lineage: Eukaryota > Metazoa > Chordata > Actinopteri > Salmoniformes > Salmonidae > Oncorhynchus > Oncorhynchus tshawytscha. The sequence goes on from NC_056449.1 coordinate 18,813,539, forward strand.
ATCCGATTTCAACTGTATATACAGTACCATTCAAATGTTTGGACACACCTGCTCATTCCAGGGTTTTTCTTGATTTGTATTATTTTCTACATTAAATAACACATATGGAATCATGTTGTAACTAAAACATTGTTAAACAAATCAAATATATATTTTATATTTGAGATTCTTCAAAGTAGCCACCCTTTGCTGACAGCTTTGCACACTCTTGGCATTCTCTCAACCAGCTTGACATTTTCACACACACACACACACACACACACACAGTCTTGTACAACTAACCTTGTGGGGACACAAAATTCAGTCCCATTCAAAATCATATTTTCCCTAAACCCTAAACCTAACCCATACCATTACCCTAATCTTAACCCTAAACCTAAACCCCCTAGAAATTGCTTTTGACCTTGTGGGGACTAACAAAATGTCCCCAGTTGGTCAAATGTTTGTTTCTTTACTATTCTTGTGGGGACTTCTGGTCCCCACAAGTATAGTTAAACATGTCCACACACAGACACACAAGCACAGATGCACACACATACACACACACACACACACACACTCACAGATACACATGCACACACACACACGCAAACACCCTAACATTTGTTTCTCATTTGGCTCTTCTCCAAAGCACACAGATCCTGTGTGTAAGGTCTGAGAAGGGGGGTGAAAGTTGGGGAATTAATATGTTTTGCTCTTTTTACAAACACAGGTAATGTTTTGATACAGATGGTTTGTTTTATTTTACACGACATGCATAGTACAACCCATGTTAAATAGGATGTCAGGCTAAATGTAGCTTTCCTATGTCACCATTGGATTGAAAACTACAAATATTCATTTCTGCATTTTTTGTTGTGATGTTTTTAGTTAACGCTTAGGCCCTTGATGACGTATTTTCCATTATTTGTTATTTGGTCTTAAAGTGTCAATCAGCAGTTGATCAAAGTGTTCTCTCCGTCCCTGTTTCGGTAAAAAGCTGTGGATGGTGCTGGAGAAATGTAACCACTCTCAAATTCATAGACAGAGCTATGGATGCAAGGACTGACCATCCATGATATTAAAATTAAGGTTTTAACCAAGTTTTGAGGCTATATAGTTTACAAACATTGGCATAAAACAAGTTTATATTTTGGGTTCTGGTGGGGTACTAAACTCATAAGATTTGAACTAAACTCATGAGACATGTATACATTATATTCTTCAAGAAGCAATGAGTACAAATAATAAATTTATTAGTCCAAATATGGATGTAGTAACTGCTGAGTGCAGTGCCCCTTTAATGGGCATTGATATCTTTTTCACAGGCATGTAGCCTCATGTTCATACATGTATCCTACAACAAGGGCATTCCTTCAAAACATGACTTTAAAAGGGCCCTCGTCCTTCATTATTCATGTTAATTTATGCAACAGAATACCAGAGTAATGATAGTTTTGAATATGTAAGTGTGTCGCAGTCAGGAGTAATGAGATATGCCAATAATAATATGTAAATTGGGTGAATTATTGAAAAGGCATGACTGAAGATTTTATATTAGTTCTCATGTTCATTTCAAAGGACATACATTTTTCAAAATGCTCCTCGTGCCCTATTCGATAACTGAATGTAATCAAACGTACAAATCAATAATTTAAGTTAGTGTGTGTGCATGTGCGCGTCTGTGTCTGTGTACAGTAAGCCTATGACATGTTATTTTTCACATTGTGTAAGTGACAACAGCAGTACTTTACGAACTTGCAAACTTTGTATCTTAGCTACAAGTTTAGGCACAACTCATTATAATAAATTGAATGTTTCACTTCGTCATCATCAAACTAAGTTCATAATTCATATGCCTGTAACGGCAGATTTCCTCCTCTTCATCTGAAGAGGAGGTGTAGCAGGGATCAGACCAAAACGCAGCGTGGTAAGTGTCCATATTGTTTATTATAAAAAATAAACTGAACACTAAGAAATACAAAACAATAAATGTGAACATAAACGAAAACCAAACCGAAACAGTCCCGTGTGGTGACAGACACGGAAACAAACACCCACAAACCAACAGTGAAACCCAGGCTACTTAAGTATGATTCTCAAACAGAGACAACTAATGACACCTGCCTCTGATTGAGGACCATACTAGGCCGAAACAGAAACAGAAACCTAAACATAGAAACACAAAACATAGACTGCCCACCCCAACTCACACCCTGACCATACTAAATAAAGACAAAACAAAGGAAAATAAAGGTCAGAACGTGACAATGCCCTTATATTGGTTATTTTCCATCACAACGATAAGCAAAACCCATACATTATTAGGCCAAAACATCCTCCAATAATAACTATTACAGTTATTTTGGAAAAAGATGAGATTGAATGTTGTTATTATGTGGTGTCTCTGTAGTCATGATAGTTGTTATGTGGTGTTTCTGTAGTCTATGATAGTTAGTATGTGGTGTCTCTGTAGTCATAATAGTTATTGTGTGGTGTCTCTGTAGTCATGCTGGGTGAAATGCTTTGCTTTTTTCTTTCTTTTTTTGCCTCATTTGCAATGATTATGTTATCAGGCCAGCCAGGGAAAAGGGTGGAGCAACCATAATTTCAGCGCCGGATTAGGCAGAAATAACGAGGTCACCAAGTTTTTGGTTGCCATGGCAACGACACATCCAAGAACACAGGATGCCGTTGTGAAAACCCAGGGCCCGGGAATCTTGTTTTGTTTTCTCTCTCCCTTTCTCTCTCTCTCTCTCTCTCTCTCTCTCTCGCTTTTTTCAGCGAGAGGACTGGAGCGTTGTTTCAATTCTTTTTGACTCTCTCTCCCTGTTTTGCAAAGCCTATGCAGAATAATAAATTCTGTTGAGCTCATTTGCATTTATGCTGGTATTCATATTCTGTGGGAGGTCTTTTTTTTAAGAGGCAAATCCAGTCTGATACAGCAGCTCGTTACGAACTAGGAAAGCAGAAAGACACAAGTTTGTTGCACTTTTGACTCATCTCAGTTTTGGAGAAAAGCTGGGAAATGGAAATCAGTCCAGAGATGCTTGAAGAAGCTTACTTCCCAAATGACATCCTGTTCCCTTTATAATACACTACTGAGCCCTGGTAAAAAAAAATTGTGCACTATATAGGATTTGGGTGCCATTTGGGACACACAATATTACTCCAGCTTCCCATGGAACCCACTGAGAATCAAGCTCTGGCTGGAGAACAATTTGTCCATTGCTTCGGTCCACATAAGCATCTATCCATTCCCATGTCACACCTGGGTACTGTTAGGAATAGGCCTCAGCAGCAATAAACTGGTTGGCCCAACTCTGATCTGAGTTCAGTAAGATGCATGGTCTACTGGCAGTTCAAAGTCCCTGTGACTGATGATGTCAGAGCCACGTAATTTCTTTAGGGGTGGGGGGTGGTTGAAGGCCTTGAATGAATTCTAACTACATCTTGTATTATTATCATACAAATGGATGAAATTGGGGGGACCATGTTGGGGGTAATGGGAATGGCGACTTTGACATACCATACCTCGATTGATGGTCTTTGAACTGTCAACTGTCAAGAACTGTCAGAATGTTTAGATTTTTTGGTTCTTTAGAAATCATATTGAAGAATGTGTGTAGTAAGTATAGATATGTGTGTATCCAAGTGTCAAAGAGGTGAGAGTTGTTGTTTTCTGTTGTTTTCAGTGTGTGTGTGTGTGTGTGTCCGCATCTGCAGGGAGTTGCCATGCTTGTGAGGTGAATGATGGGAGCAAAGATTGTTATTTTTCTTTCTCTGCGAATGTGAGATTTGGTCTCATTTTGACTTTGTATGACTGAATATTCACATCTCCCTACATCTCTGTATTCCAAAGGCATCCCTCCAAACTAAATATTGACTAATCATAAACCCAGTTGTAGCCAGTTAGTCTCTAAAATATTCTGTTCTTCACCTACATCATAATTCATCTCCTATCTCCTCTGTTCATCCCTAGGTTGTTGTTGTAATGAGAATGTGTTATCAATCAACTTAGTCAAGCCGGTCAAATAAATGTCAAATAAATAGATGGAGTATTGTATCCACCTTAGTACATCCCCTAGCAACCTCGTCAAGAGGATTGATACTCTTGGGGTAATTGCTATGGTGGTGGACAGACACTTGCATGGACCTGGGTTTGAAACTCAGTCGGGCTACAGTTTGGTGCCTAATGGAATTTGAATTCACAAACATGTAGGGTAGGTGCTTACTTCTGCAGAGGGCCCAGATTGGAGGTGGATGTGGATGAGAAAGAGGAGGGGGAGGGGGAGAGTAGAGGAAAGAGAAGAGGGGAGGGAGAGAGAGAGGGAAACAGACGAGAGGGGGAGGAGGGATGGAGGATTGGGGCGGCAAGCAAAAACTATGTCTGCGCTGCCTGCAAATCCAAAGAGGAATTTGAAAAAGGAGATCGGATGGACCCTCCAAAGAGGAATTTATATTCAGAGATCGGATGGACCCTCTGCTTGTTTCACTACAAACAGGAGAGGAATAGGCGCTGCAAGGAGAGGGTTGTCAGTGTGTCGAGGTAGTTTTAACAAACCAAACCAGCTCCTGTGACTAAAATGTCTATATTTTTTTTACCAAACAAATGTTACAGCTGGAAAACAATCCAAACAGTGTATACAACACATTAGAGTATTTGTAGCTGATGTCATAACATGTTCTGGATTTCTGATGTCATAACATGTTCTGGATTTCTGATGTCATAACATGTTCTGGATTTCTGATGTCATAACATGTTCTGGATTTCTGATGTCATAACATGTTCTGGATTTCTGATGTCATAACATGTTCCAGTAAAATACTACTTGAGTAAAAGTAAAGATACCTTAATAGAAAATTACTCAAAAGTGAAAGTCACCCAGTAAAATACTACTTGAGTAAAAGTGTAAAAGTATTTGGTTTTAAATATACTTCAGTATCTAAGTAAAAGTATAAATCATTGCAAATTCCTTATATTAAGCAAACCAAATAGCACAATTATCTTGTTTTTTATTTATTTATGGCTAGCCAGGGGCACACTACAACACTCAGATATCATTTACAAATGAAGCATTTGTGTTTAGTGAGTCCATCAGATCTGAGACAGTAGGGATGACCAGGGATGTTCTCTTGATAAGTGTGTGAATAGGGCCATTTTCCTGTCCTGCTAAGCAATCAAAATGTAATGAGTACTTTTGGGTGTCAGGAAAAAATGTATGGAGTAAAAAGTACATTATTTTTTTGGGGAATGTAGTGAAGTAAAAGTAAAAGTAGTCAAAAATATAAATAGTAAAGTACAAATACTGAAAAAACAACGCAAGTAGTACTTTAAAGTATTTTTACTTAAGTACTTTACGCCACTGGTCATAACATGTTCTGGATTTCTGATGCCATAACATGTTCTGGATTTCTGATGTCACAACATGTTCTGGATTTCTGATGCCATAACATGTTCTGGATTTCTGATGTCATAACATGTTCTGGATTTCTGATGCCATAACATGTTCTGGATTTCTGATGCCATAACATGTTCTGGATTTCTGATGCCATAACATGTTCTGGATTTCTGATGCCATAACATGTTCTGGATTTCTGATGCCATAACATGTTTTGGATTTCTGATGCCATATGGAAAATACTATTGCTTTGCCATTGTATAAAATTAGCCTGAATACTTAACATCTCAAGGTTTTATTAAACCATCAATGGTAAACACTCCCCCTGCTCAGCAAATAATATAAACAAAAACAACAAACACATCATCCACAACAAAAGATCGTTGAACATTCAACAGCACAGCTAATAATGAGATCCTCTTTCAGTGTTGAGAAGAACCCAACATGCTGAATCACAACCACAAACCAGCCATGTGACAGGATCGGGCTGCGACACAGATTTACAATCTGCATACATGGTAATCCCCTTGGAATTGCAGGAATAATCTGCACATGGGGGCTCTGGCTGCTCTGTGGCTCCTCTGCCGTCATATCCCACCACTCCTTGTGGATCACACTGCAGGCTGAAGCACCATGCAGTAATCTACCATGGATTAGGATGCTGCTAAATTAATTGGGATTGGGATGCTGCTAAATTAATTGGGATGGGAGCTATAATGGTACTGGAACGTCTTGTCAGTCATTCCTTTTTGGAACACTGTGTATGAGTTCATATCCCATAATAATGCATGTTTCTGTGGGAACAGACTTATATTTGATGGCATCCCTATACACAGTGACTGTGCTTGTTGTGATAGTTAAATTGATCTGTTTAAGTCCTTATGTGTGTGTGCACGTGCGTACCTGTGTGGTACTCGTGTGTGTGCGTGCATGGGCATGTGTGTGTGTGTGTCTGCATCCGTGCATGCATCCATGTTTTTGTGTGACTAACACCTTCACACAGGTCCAGACCACAGTGATCACTCCTCTCTAGCACACGTCTTTCCCCATCGCCTTTTACTGTAATACAAGACACCAATAGGTGGAGCTGTGGGTTTAAGGAGTAAAGTGAAGTTCCTAACGTTCAACTTGATGCACACGTTCATTTTTGAATATATATTTTTTTCAAATCAAAACGGAACTAAAAAGAAAAAGTAAGACTCCAACAACTTCCATGGACACTATTACATATGTAAATCATGTTATGTAATTGTGAACTGTATTATAAAATGAATTGATGTGAAAGTTGAATTGTGTTTATGTGAACTATTTAAATGTATATGATCAATTAAAGATCAATAAAGATAATAAAATAAATAATAAACATTCTTGCCTCTATAAACTGCTAGAATGGAATAGAATGTTGTAGCTTTTGTCTCTGGGAGTGTTTTGCTTATCAAAGCTGAAATGGATACAGTTCGCCACATCATCACAAGTCCCCAAAGATGTGGCATCTTCATTAATTTAATGATCAAATGTAATGATTGTGAGGGGATATAATAGGTGTTCTGACATATTGGAGCACTCTACTTCAGGGAAAACACGGGTGTCTACACAAATACTCACATGCAAGGAGAATATGTGTGTGTGTGTCTCAGGTTTCCTGCTGAGCGGTGAGACTGGGAGTCTAGTGAGGGTCTAGTCTAGTGAGGGTAAAATTCCATTCTCTCAGCGGAGCAGCATTCTGCATGAGCCAATTCCCAGGAGACATTGCTCTGCATGTCCTCCAGACAGCCAGGCTCAGGCACAGGCTCGCTTATTAACTGACCTGGGGGAGGGGAGAAAGATGGGGGGTAGGGGAGAGGAGAGGAGAGTGGGGTGGAGGGGGGTGGTGAGTGAGCAGGGAGTTATGGGTTTGTGTGTGGGGTTGGGGGAGAGTGTGTTCAAGGGTAGGAGGGTGGAAAGTGTGTGTGTGTGTGACTGCGTGTGTGTGCGTGATCAAGGGTGGTGGTGATGGTGAGTTGTGGGGGTGTATGTGTGTGCTATATGTGTGTAAGAGCTGGTTGAAAATATTAACTCTTTCCTAACTGAAGAACTGGGGAGAGACAATTCACTCTTTAGAAATACTAAATGAAAAGAATACTACAAAATACAGTTATGGCTGTTATTTCTAACTGTAAAGTCATGGCTGTTATTGCTAACTGTAAAGTCATGGCTGTTATTGATAACTGTCAGTCATGGCTGTTATTGCTAACTGTCAGTCATGGCTGTTATTGCTAACTGTCAGTCATGCCTGTTGTTGCTAACTGTCAGTCATGGCTGTTATTGCTAACTGTAAAGTCATGGCTGTTATTGCTAACTGTAAAGTCATGGCTGTTATTGCTGTCAGTCAGGGCTGTTGTTGCTAACTGTAAGTCATGACTGTTATTGCTAACTGTCAGTCATGGCTGTTATTCAATCAAATGTATTTATGAAACCCTTTTTAAATCAGCCAATGTCACAAAGTGCAATACAGAAACCCAACCTAAAACCCCAAACAGCAAGCAATACAGATGTAGAGGCATGATGGCTAGGAAAAACTCCCTAGAAAGGCAGGAACCTATGAATAAACCTAGAGAGGAACCAGGCTCTAAGGGGTGACCAGTCTTCTTCTGGCTGTGCCGGGTGGAGATTATAACAGTACATTTCCAAGACGTTCAAACGTTTATAGCTGACCAGCAGGGTCAAATAATAATAATAACAGTGGTTGTAGAGGTCAGGACGTCAGGAGTAAATGTCAGTTGGCTTTTAATAGCCGAGAATAACTGTAATTCACGGCTATTATTGTTAACTGTAAATCATGGCTGTTATTGCTAACTGTAAGTCATGGATGTTATTGCTAACTAAGTCATGGCTGTTATTACTAACTAAGTCATGGCTGTTATTGCTAACTGTAAGTCATGGCTGTTATTGCTAAATGTAAGTCGTGGCTTTTATAGCTAACTGTAGGTCATGGCTATTATTGCTAATTGTAAGTCATGGCTATTATTGCTAACTGTAAGTCATGGCTGTTATTGCTAACTGTAAGTCATGGCTGTTATTGCTAATTGTAAGTCATGGATGTTATTGCTATCTGTACGTCATGGCTGTTATTGCTAACTGTAAGTCATGGCTGTAATTGCTAACTGTAAATCATGGCTGTTATTGCTAACTGTAAATCATGGCTGTTATTGCTAACTGTAATTCATGGCTGTTATTGCTAACTGTAATTCATGGCTGTTATTGCTAACTGTAAATCATAGCTGTTATTGCTAACTGTAATTCATGGATGTTATTGCTAACTAACTGTAAGTCATGGCTGTTATTGCTAACTGTAAGTCATGGCTATTATTACTGATTGTAAGTCATAGCTGTTATAACTGTAAATCTAACTGTAAGTCATGGCTGCTAATTAATTACTGATTGTAATTCATGGCTGTTATTGCTAACTGTAATTCATGGCTGTTATTGCTAACTGTAAATCATAGCTGTTATTGCTAACTGTAATTCATGGCTGTTATTGCTAACTGTAAGTCGAGCTGTTATTGACAATTGTAGGTCAAGGCTGTTATTGTTAACTGTAAGTCATGGCTGTTATTGCTATTTGTAAGTTGTGGCTGTTATTTCTAACTGTAAGTCATGGCTGTTATTGTTAAATGCAAGTCATGGCTGTTATTGCTAATTGTAAGTCGTGGCTGTTATTTCTAACTGTAATCCATAGCTGTTATTGCTAACTGTAATTCATGGCTGTTATTGCTAACTGTAAGTCAAGCTGTTATTGCCAATTGTAGGTCAAGGCTGTTATTGTTAACTGTAAGTCATGGCTGTTATTGCTATTTGTAAGTTGTGGCTGTTATTTCTAACTGTAAGTCATGGCTGTTATTGTTAAATGTAAGTCGTGCCTGTTATTTCTAACTGTAATCCATGGTTGTTATTGCTAACTGTAAGTCATGATTGTAAGTCAGCTCATTGTTTGCTTGTCGGTATATTTTTCCTACGACAACCGAGGAACACAGGACAGGATCAACTACTGTAGGGAATGATCGTGTAATGTGAGCACCCATGTCCTGGGGTTGAGGATGGACGGACTGAAATATTAGACTAGGAAATCATGAAATGTGAGCCCTTGCAAATTGTTAAAAATGTAGAAGATTTTAGAAGTCGATTGTAGAAGTTGTGTATTGTATGCCCAGCATAAGTCAGTCATTCAGTAAGTCTTCTGTGTCACTAGGGGCCCAAAACGTACCCTAATAAAACAGTTTATTAGGTACACCACCCCGTTCAAGAAAATGATTTGTCCCTACACACAGTGAGTCACGTGGCCGTGGCTCACTATATAAATCATGCAGAAAGGCATCGAGTCATTAAGTTACTGTTCAATTGAATGTTAGAATGGGCTAAATGATTGACCTAAGTGACTTTCACCATTGTATGATCGTCGGTGCCAGGCACACCGGTTCCAATATCTCAGAATCATCCGTTCTCCTGTGCTTTTCACACACGACAGTGTCTAGGGTTTACCAAGAACGGTGCAACAAATTCAACAACTCCAGTTGGCGCAGTCTTGTGGGCGAAAACAGCTCTTTGATGAGACGCCTAAGGAGAATGGCAAGAATCGTGCAAGCTAACAGGCGGGCCACAACAAGACAAATAATGGCGCAGTACAATGGCGCAGTACAACAGTGGCGTGCAGAAAGGCTACTCGGAACGCACACCTCATTAATCCTTGTCACGGATGGGCTATTGCAGCAGACGACCTCACCAGGTTCCACTCCTATCAGCTAAAAACAAGAAGATGCAGCTCGAGTGGGGACGCAATCACCAACACTGGACAATTGAGAAGTCGAAAAACATGGCCTGGTCCGACGAATCCTGGTTCCTGTTGCATCATGGTAATGAGAGAGTCAGCATTTGCCGTAAGCAGCATTACTCCATGGACCCATCCAGCCTGGTGTCAATGGTAAAGGTTGGTGGTGGTGGTGTAATGGTGTGGGGAATGTATTCCTGGCCACGTTATGTCCGTTGATACCAAGCTGTTCTGGAGGCAAAGGGGGGTCTGACCCGGTACTAGATGGCTGTATCTAATAAACTCTTTATAAGAACTACGTTAACAATAATGCTTACTGTATGTCAAGAAGAATCCCAGAATGGTACATGTATTTCATTTTAATTTCATTTTCTAACTGCAGTTGTTGACATAATCTGATTCACACATGTCATGTACTTCAGACGGTACCCATACCAAGTGATCCTACAGTACATTAACTCCCTTATTACAGTGTATGTTAAGTAGCAAATGTTATTTTACCATTCCAGACTGCATTAACCTTATGTTTTGAAATGTGAATAAAAGGCTTAAATTGCTGAATTATTCTATTTGGAGGAATTCATCATCAGAATGAGCAAATATTAGTTTGTAGTTTGTTGTTTTCCCCAAAATGCTCAATATGTCCGTTATACTAATTTGTTCCCAAGTATGAGGGAAAAGCTAAATTGAATAACTTCAATAATGAAATAAAATGGTGCTTCAAAGTTTTAATTTGTTATTTTTGTTTTTATCCAGCAGCAAGTGGGGGATATCACTCACGGAAAAATGCAAATGAATCTGCAAGCTGTTAGGATGGTAATGAGATTCTGCCATAGAACTTACAGCTGCTCTAGCATGCCGAGGTATACTTCGCCCCTAAATCCTAGCCACTAATACCTAGCCCTTAATATCTTCCCCTAATACCTAGCCTCTAAGACTTAGCCCCTAATACCTAGCCCCAAATATCTTTCCCTAATACCTAGCCCCTAATAGCTTCCCCTAATACCTAGCCCCTAATACCTTCCCCTAATACGTATCCCCTAATACCTTCCCCTAATACCTATCCCCTAATACCTAGCCCCAAATATCTTTCCCTAATACCTAGCCCCTAATAGCTTCCCCTAATACCTTCCCCCTAATACCTTCCCCTAATATCTAGCCTCTAATACCTTCCCCTAATACGTATCCCCTAATACCTTCCCCCTAATACCATCCCCTAATATCTAGCCTCTAATAGCTTCCCCTAATACCTAGCCCCTAATACCTTCCCCTAATACGTATCCCTAATACCTTCCCCTAATACCATCCCCTAATATCTAGCCTCTAATACCTTCCCCTAATACCTAGCCCCTAACACCTAGCCCCTAATACCTTCCCCTAATATCTAGGCCCTAATACCTCCCCCTAATACCTAGCCCCTCTATTTGGAGCAATTCATCATCAGAATGTGCAAATATTTGTTTGTGGTTTTGTGTGTTTTTCCCTAATTGTTCAACATGTCAGTAATACTCATTTGTCCCCAAGTAGGAGGAAAATGTGTAATTGAATAACTTCAATAATGAAAAAAAATGTTGCTTCAAAGTTTAAAAAAAAACATTTTATTTTTTTATCCAGCAGCGAGGGGGGGATATCACTCACGGCAAAATGCAAATTAAGCTGCAAGCTATTAGGATGGTAATGAGATTCTGCCATAGAACTTAATGCTGCTCCGGCATCCGAGGTATACTTCGTCCATATTTGGAAAACATTTGTGGGCTCGGAATGGAGGTCACCATCAGCTTGTGTAAATGATCTCCTTCTAGTTCCCTCGTCCTAGTCCTGTCATACTCTCCCTCATTGCTCTCAACGACAAATCTGGTCCAGAAACTACCACTAGCCCCTAAATCCTATCCCCTAATACCCAGCCCCTAATACCTTCCCTAATACCTACCCCCTAATACCTAGCCCTTATTACCTTCCCCTAATACCTAGCCACTAATACCTAGCCACTAATACCTAGCCCCTAATACCTAGCCCCTAATACCTTCCCGAATACTTATCCCCTAATACCTAGCCCTCTAACCCTATTACAGGGGCTGAGTCACTGGCTTACTGGGGCTCTCTCATGCCGTCCCTGGAAGGGGTGCGTCACCTGAGTGGGTTGATTCACTGATGTGGTCATCCTGTCTGGGTTGGCGCCCCCCCTTGGGTTGTGCCATGGCGGAGATCTTTGTGGGCTATACTCAGCCTTTTCTCAGGATGGTAAGTTGGTGGTTGAAGATATCCCTCTAGTGGTGTGGGGGCTGTGCTTTGGCAAAGTGGGTGGGGTTATATCCTATCCTTCCTGTTTGGCCCTGTCCGGAGGTGTCCTCGGATGGGGCCACAGTGTCTCCTGACCCCTCCTGTCTCAGCCTCCAGTATTTATGCTGCAGTAGTTTATGTGTCGGGGGGCTAGGGTCAGTTTGTTATATCTGGAGTACTTCTCCTGTCCTATTCGGTGTCCTGTGTGAATCTAAGTGTGCGTTCTCTAATTCTCTCCTTCTCTCTTTCTTTCTCTCTCTCGGAGGACCTGAGCCCTAGGACCATGACCCAGGACTACCTGACATGATGACTCCTTGCTGTCCCCATTCCACCTGGCTGTGCTGCTGCTCCAGTTTCAACTGTTCTGCCTTATTATTATTCGACCATGCTGGTCATTTATGAACATTTGAACATCTTGGCCATGTTCTGTTATAATCTCCACCCGGCACAGCCAGAAGAGGATTGGCCACCCCACATAGCCTGGTTCCTCTCTAGGTTTCTTCCTAGGTTTTGGCCTTTCTAGGGAGTTTTTCCTAGCCACCATGCTTCTACACCTGCATTGCTTGCTGTTTGGGGTTTTAGGCTGGGTTTCTGTACAGCACTTTGAGATATCAGCTGATGTACGAAGGGCTATATAAATACATTTGATTTGATTTTATTTTATTTAGCCCCTAATACCTTCCCTAATACCTATCCCCTAATACCTAGCCCTTATTACCTTCCCCTAACACCTAGCCCTTATTACCTGCCCCTAATACCTAGCCACTAATACCTAGCCCCTAATACCTAGCCCCTAATACCTTCCCTAATACTTATCCCCTAATACCTAGCCCTTATTACCTTCCCCTAATATCTAGCCCCTAGTTCCTAGCCCCTAACGCTAGCCCCTAAAACCTAGCCCCTAATACCTTCCACTAATACCTAGTCCCTAATACCTTCCACTAATACCTAGCCCCAAATACCTTCCCCTAATACATTGCCCCTAACACTGTCCCCTAATACCTAGCCCCTAATATTTTCCCCTAATACATGGCCCCTAATACCTTCCCCTAATATCTAGGCCATAATACCATCCCCTAATATCTTCCCTAATACCTAGCCCCTACTACCTAGCCCCTACTACCTTCCCTAATACCTAGCCCCTAATACCTTGCTCCTAATACCTAGCTCCTAATACCTTGCCCCTAATACCTTCCCCTAATACCTAGTCCCTAATACCTTCCCCTAATACATTGCCCCTAACACCTTCCCTAATACCTAGCCCCTAATACTTTCCCCTAATATTTTCCCATAATACATAGCCCCTAATAGCTTCCCCTAATATCTAGGCCATAATACCTTCCCCTAATACCTAGCCCCTAATACATTGCCCCTAACACCGTCCCTTAATACCTAGCCCCTATAACTTTCCCCTAATATTTTCCCCTAATACATAGCCTTTAATAACTTCCCCTAATATCTAGGCCTTAATACCTTCCCCTAATATCTTCCCCTAATACCTAGCCCCTACTACCTAGCCCCTAATACCTTCCCCTAATACCTAGCCCTTAATACCTAGTCCTTAATACCTAGCCCCTAATACCTTCCCCTAATACCTATCCCCTAATACCTAGCCCCTAATACTTACCCTAACACCGTCCCCTAATACCTAGCCCCTAATACTTTCCCCTAATATTTTCCCCTAATATATAGCCCCTAATACCTTCCCCTAATACCTTCCCCTAATGCCTAGCCCCTAATACCTTCCCCTAATATCTAGGCCATAATACCTTCCCCTAATACCTTCCACTATTACCTTCCCCTAATACCTAGTCCCTAATACCATCCCCTAAAACCTAGTCCCTAATACCGTCCCCTAATACCTAGTCCCTAATACCGTCCCCTACTACCTAGCCCCTAATAACTTCCCCTAATACCTAGTTCCTAATACCTTCCCCTAATACATTGCCCCTAACACCTCCCCCTAATACCTAGCCCCTACTACCTTCCCCTAATATTTTCCCCTAATACATAGCCCCTAATGCCTAACCCCTAATTCCTTCCCCTAATACCTAGCCTCTAATACCTAATAGATTGGATGGGCTATTTACAAATGAGTTGTATACAGCTGCAGCGATCGGTAAGCTGCTCAGATAGCTGATGCTTAAAGTTAGTGAGGGAGATATAAGTCTCCAACTTCAGGTATTTTTGCAATTCGTTCCAGTCATTGGCAGCAGAGAACTGGAAGGAAAGGCGACCAAAGAGATGTTGGCTTTGGGGATGACCAGTAAAATATACCTGCTGGAGCGCGTGCTACGAGTGGGTGTTATGGTGACCAGTGAGCTGAGATAAGGCAGAGCTTTACCTAGCAAAGACTTATAGATGACCTTGAGCCAGTTGGTCTGGTGACGAATGTGAAGCGAGGGCCAGCCGACGAGAGCATACAGGTCGCAGTGGTGGGTGGTATATGGGGCTTTGGTGACAAAACGGATGGCACTGTGATAGACTGCATCCAGTTTGCTGAGTATAGTGTTGGAAGCTATTTTGTAAATGACGGTTTAGCTAAGGGTTGATAACAAACAACATCTGCACTGCTATGCCATATTGGAAACCACAGAGCCCCTAATACCTAAGCCCTAATACCTTCCCCTAATATATTGCCCCTAATACCTAGCCTCTAATACCTAGCACCTAATACTTTCCCCTAATATTTTCCCCAAATACATAGCCCCTAATACCCAACATCTAGCCCCTAATACCTAAGCTCTAATACCTAGCCCTTAATACCTTCCTCTAAGACCTTCCTCTAATACCTTCCCCTAATACATTCCCCTAATACCTAGCCCCTAATTCCTTCTACTAATACCTAGCCCTTAATATCTTCCCCTAATACCTAGGCCCTAATACCTCCCCCTAATACCTTCCCCTAATACCTAGCCCCTAATACCTTGCCCCTGATTCCTTCCCCTAAAAGCTATCCAATAATACCTTGCCCCTAATGCATTCCCTTTATACATAGCCCCTAATACCTTCCCCTAATACCTAGCCTGAAATACCTTCCCCTAATACCTAACCCTTAATACCTAGCACCTCATACCAAACCAGGTAGATCTGAAAGATTGGCTCATTATTCCCTTTTTCTCAAATGTTAGAGACTAGGCTACCATATTTACAGTCACCCAAATGTAACAGTTAATCAGTAAAATGGTAATTTGCATGCCAACTTCTGTTGCACATGTAACAAACTTAATCAATGTACTATCTTATACAATACAAAACACAACTGCTTATGAAATTCAAACAGGAAACAGCACTTTACATGATGCAAAAGACAAACTTGCTGACAAACTAGCCAAACACACATCTGAATTAAAGATGATCCTGTATTCCATCATCCTCTGTTGTATGATAGTAAATGAGTTAGTAGATGGTTCTGCGAAAGCGTTCGTTCTTCTCAACAGGAACAGAACAGCAGTGGTGTTCAGGTGCAAACCTGTGGTGAGTCGGCTTTTGCTATACTTTGTGCAGTAGGGTATGTTACCATAGTAACACCAAGATGGGAACCCAGCAAAGGAGAGTGTCTATCTATATGTGTCCTGACCCATTTCGATTTTCATCCAGAAGTGTTTTGTGTTTTGTCTCGCTCACCTTGGCATTTTCCAACTAAGCCACGTCTCTTGTCTCCTCTCTTCTCTTCTTCGTCTTCTCCACCATTCAAAGAAGAGGCTTACAACCATGCAGATTCTCTCTCCTAGTCACCCCACATGTACATTTATCACAATCTGTAAGAACACAGTAAATGCTGGAATCTGTTAGTTGCTCAATTCAATATACTGCAACCACACTTCAATGGTAAGCGCTTTAGGCGATACCAAATGCTGTTAGAAACGTCAATTGAAAAGGTCTTGAGATATAAAAAATGTCGTTTTTAATTAAGGGTGTATTAATAGATTTTTCTAAAGTTTTTTTAATTACCCAACTCAATGCCTGAGGCATTTGGATTACAACTTTTATCTCGATGGATTCAGACTGCTCCGACTCAGAAGCCCATCTTGAATTAAAATGTCTGATACAGTCCGGAATCTAAGCACTTGTACAAATGTGTAACATATTGTACAAATTGGAATTTGTAACATGATCACAAATTGTAAAAAATATAAATAACAATAATATAAACTGAACACAAATATAAATGCAACATAAAACAATTTCAAAGATTTTGCTGAGTTACAGTTCATACAAGGAAATCAGTCAATTGAAATTAATTTATTAGGCCCTAATCTATGGATTTCACATGACTGGGAATACAGATATGCATCTGTTGGTTACAGATTCCTTTTTTTTTTTTTAAAGTAGGGGTGTGGATCTGAAAACCAGTCAGTATCTGGTGTGACCAGAATTTGCCTCATGCAATGCAACACATCTCCATCGCATAGAGTTGATCAGACTATTGATTGTGAACTGTGGAATGTTGTCCCACTCTTCTTCAATGGCAAAGTTGCTGTATATTGGCGGGAACTGGAACATGCTGTCATACACGTCAATCCAGAGCATCCCAAACATGCTCAATGGATGACATGTCTGGTGAGTATGAAGGCCATGGAAGAACTGGGATGTTTTTAGCTTCCAGGAATTGTGTACAGATCTTTGTGACATGTGGCCGTGCATTACCATGCTGAAACATGAGGTGATGGTGGTGGATGAATGGCACGACAGTGGGCCTCAGGATTTTGTCACGATATCTCTGTGCATTCAAATTGCCATCAATAAAATGCAATTGTGTTCATTGTCTGTATATGCCTACCCATACCATAATCGCACTGCCATCTTGAGGCACTCTGTTCACAAAGTTGACATCAGCAAACCTCGAACCCAAACGACGCCATACACGCTGTCTGCCATTTGCATGGTACAGTTGATTGTGGACTACAGGAAAATATTTAGGAATACAGGAAAAGGAGGACCGAGCATGCCTCCATTCCCATCGACGGGGCTGTAGTGGAGCAGGTTGAGAGCTTCAAGTTCCTTGGCGTCCACATCACCAACAAACTAACATGGTCCAAGCACACCAAGACAGTTGTGAAGAGGGCACAACAAAACCTATTCCCCCTCAGGAGACTGAAAAGATTTGGCATGGGTCCTCAGATCCTCAAAAGGTTTTACAGGTGCACCATCGAGAGCATCTTGACGGGTTGCATCACTGCCTGGTATGGCAACTGCTCGGCCTCCTGCCATCCAGGACCTCTATACCAGGCGGTGTCAGAGGAAGACCTTAGTCATAGACTGTTCTCTCTGCTACCGCATGGCAAGCGGTACCGGAGAGCCAAGTCCAGGTCCAAGAGGCTTCTAACAGCTTCTATCCCCAAAGCCATAAGACTCTTGAACAGCTAATCAAATGGCTTGCATTTGCATTACCCCCCCCCCCTTCTACGCTGCTGCTACTCTCTGTTATTATCTATGACTAGTCACTTTAATAACTCTACCTACATATACATATTACCTCAATTACCTTGACACCGGTGCCCCCGCACATTGACTCTGTACCCCGCTATTTTTATTTACTGTTGCTCTTTAAGGATTTGTTATTCTTCTCTCTTATTTTATTATGTTGGTATTTTCTTAAAACTGCATTGTTGGACTTGTAAGTAAGCGTTTCACTGTAAGGTATACATACACCTGTTGTATTTGGCACATGTGACAAATGCACTTTGATTTTTGATTCATCCTTAAAGAGCACACTTATCTAGCATGCCAGGGGCCATCAAAGGTGAGCGTTTGCCCACTAAAGTCGGTTATAACGCCAAACTGCAGTCAGGTCAAGACCCTGGTGAGGACGACGAGCATACAGATGAGCTTCCTTGAGAAGGTTTCTGACAGTTTATGCAGAAATGATTTAGTTATGGAAACCCACAGTTCATCAGCTGTCTGGGTGGCTGGTCACAGGCAATCCCGCAGGTGAAGAAGGCAGATGTGGGCTTGTCCCGGGCTGGTGTGGTTACATGTGATCTGCAATTGTGAGGCTGGTTGGACGTACTGCCAAATTCTCTAAAATTACATTGGTAGAGAAACTAACATTAAATTCTCTTGCAACAGCTCTGGTGGACATTCCTGCAGCCAGCATGCCAATTGCACACTCTCTCAACATTTGAGACATCTGTGACATTGTTTTCTGTAACAAAACTGCACATTTTAGAGCAGAGTTTTATTGTCCCCAGCACAAGGTGCACCTGTGTAATGATCATGCTGTTTAATCAGCTTCTTGATATGCCACATCTGTTAGGTGGATGGATTATCTTGGCAAATGAGAAATGCTCACTAACAGGGATGTAACTAAATTTGTGAACCAAATTTGAGAGAAATAAGATTTTTGTGCGTATGGAAAATCTCAGTTATATTTTATTTCAGTTGACGAAACATGGGACCAACACTTTATATGTTGTGTTTATATTTGTGTTCAGTCTATACTGTATATATTACTGTATATATACAGTACCAGTCAAAAGTTTGGACACACCTGCTCATACAATATATTTTTTTTTCAAGGCACACTTAACCAGCATGGCTACCACAGCATTCTGCAGTGATATCTCATCCCATCATTTGTTTTTCAAAAGGACAATGGCCCAAAACACACCTCCAGCCTGTTTAAGGACTATTTGACCAAGAAGGAGAGTGATGGAGTGTTGCATCAGAGGACCTGGCCTCCACATTCACCCCACCTCAACCCAATTGAGATGGTTTGGGATGAGTTGGACCGCAGAGTGAAGGAAAAGCAGCCAACAAGTGCTCGGCATATATGGGAACTCCTTCAAGACTTTTGGAAAAGCATTCCTCATGAAGCTGGTTGAGAGAATGCCAAGAGCGTGCAAAGCTGTCTTTTCAATGCATCTCTGGGAAGCAGAGGGGAAGCAAGTGATCTGAAAGTATTCAGTGCAGTGAACGGTGTATACTTGATTATACTGAGTATTCAAGGGGGCCATAAACTTCATAGTCTGGATGAGGAATCATAATATAGGATGTTGACATTTTGGTCAACTTGACTGGTAAGTCACAATAGGCCATTCAGATATGGGCTTGTTGAAATACATATGGGCTTGTTGAAATTCTGTGCAGGTTGAGTATTATTGATCTGATAGCAATCTTATCAATATAACATCATTGCACACAGGTCTGCATGTCAAACTGACAGTTTCTTAGACACAGAAGAAATGACCTATTTTGTCTGTTGGATTGCTGTTGTAGTAGTAGGCTATGTAGTTGGTGTCATCCACAGTGACATGAAATATGCCGTTTTCTTTTTCACATATTCAATCTATTGTGGGTTACTCAGTGATCATATTTGCTTACTATGTCAAGATATGTATTTGCAGTTTAGGTTTAACATCTCTTGAGGTTACATTGTCAATTATGTGAATTTGTTGGTTGTGTCAGTGTTGCAATTATTGACTTAACTGCTCTAAATCAGACATGGCTATAAGGGCTTGAAATACTGCACAGATAATACTCAATTCTATATTCAAATCAAATTTTATTTGTCACATACACATGGTTAGCAGATGTTAATGCGAGTGTAGCGAAATGCTTGTGTTTCTAGTTCCGACCATGCAGTAATATCTAACAAGTAATCTAACCTAACAATTTCACAACAACTAACTTATACCGTACACACAAGTGTAAAGGAATGAATAAGAATATGTACATAAAAATGAGCGATGGCCGAACGGCATAGGCAAGATGCAGTAGATGGTATAGAGTACAGTATATACATATGAGATGAGTAATGTAGGGTATGTAAACATTATATAAAGTGGCATTGTTTAAAGTGGCTAGTGATACATTTATTACATCAATTTTTCATTATTAAAGTGGCTAGAGATGAGTCAGTATGTTGGCAGCAGCCACTCAATGTTAGTGATGGCTGTTTAACAGTCTGATGGCCTTGAGATAGAAGCTGTCTTTCAGTCTCTCGGCCCCCGCTTTGATGCACCTGTACTGACCTCGCCTTCTGGATGATAGTGGGGTGAACAGGCAGCAGCTCGGGTGGTTGTTGTCCTTGATTATCTTTTTGGCCTTCCTGTGACATCGGGTGGTGTAGGTGTCCTGGAAGGCAGGTAGTTTGCCCCTGGTGATGCGTTGTGCAGACCTCACTACCCTCTGGAGAGCCTTGTGAGGTTGTGGGGGTGTAGCAGTTGCCGTACCAGGCGGTGATACAGCCCGACAGGATGCTCTCCATTGTGCATCTGTAAAAGTTTGTGAGTGTTTTTGGTGACAAGTCGAATTTCTTCGGCCTCCTGAGGTTCACCCCGCTGTCTGTGTGGGTGGACCATTTCAGTTTGTCCAAGATGTGTACGCCGAGGAACTTAAAACTTTCCACCTTCTACTGTCCCGTCGATGTGGATAAGGGGGTGCTCCCTCTGCTGTTTCCTGAAGTCCACGATCATCTTCTTTGATTTGTTGACATTGAGTGTGAGGTTATTTTCCTGACACCACACTCCGAGGGCCCTCACCTCCTCCCTGTAGGCCGTCTCGTCATTGTCGGTAGTCAAGCCTACCACTGTAGTGTCGTCTGCAAACTTGATGATTGAGTTGGAGGCTTGCATGGCCACACAGTGATGGGTAAACAGGGAGTACAGGAGAGGGCCTCGAACGCACCCTTGTGGGGCCCCAGTGTTGAAGATCAAACGGGTAGATATGTTGTTTCCTACCCTCACCACCTGGGGGCGGCCCGTCAGGAAGTCCAGGACCCAGTTGCACAGGGCGGGGTCGAGACCCAGGGTCTCGAGCTTAATGAAGAGTTTGGAGGGTACTATGGTGTTAAATGCTGAGCTGTAGTCGATGAACAGCATTCTTACATAGGTATTCCTCTTGTCCAGATGGGTTATGGTAGTGTCTAGTATGATTGTGATTGTGTTGTCTGTGGACCTATTGGGGCGGTAAGCAAATTGGAGTGGGTCTAGGGTGTCAGGTACGGTGGAGGTGATATGGTCCTTGACGAGTCTCTCAAAGCACTTCATGATGACGGAAGTGAGTGCAACTGGGCAATGGTCATTTAGCTCAGTTACTTTGACTTTCTTGGGAACAGGAACAATGGTGGCCTTCTTGAAGCATGTGCGAACAGCAGACTGTGATAAGGATTGTTGGAATATGTCCGTAAACACACCAGCCAGCTGGTCTGCGCAGGCTCTGAGGATGCGGCTGGGGATGCCGTCTGGGCCGGCAGCCTTGCTCAGTGTATTGAGTGAATTGGCAGTAGTTATTTCCATGTTACTCTAAATAGAGTATATTACAGTTTGTAGAGTTAAATATAAACACTGAATAGAGTAGAAATAACTCTGAATATTGACCTCTGCCACAAGAGTAATTTTGACTCTTTTTAGACCGGGACCAAATGTTATCTTTTGTAGAGTATAATTGTATTCAATCTGAGTAAAATTTACTCAGTAAATTTACTGTGTGGTAACAACAAAAGTCCCCAAAGCAAAAACTGTCTGATCAGAACTGGAGTCGACTCCAATACAAGGATAGAACCAGGAAACTACCCTTAGACTGGAACCATGCAGCCCTCAAACCCGTCCAATGACCATGCGCTCCCCCTCCCTCTCTCCTACCCTGCCTTCCAGTCCCCCGTCCCTTCCTCCCCCTCCCCCTCCCCATCCTCACCTCCCCGCTATAGCAGCGAACTAGTCAGCCCAACGTGCAGAGTAGCTCAGCCTTGTATAGCGGCTGGTACCACAGCGCTTTCAAGAGCATCGCACTCCATGTGCGTTGCGTGGATGTTGAAATTGCGCTGTGCAGCTTGTTACCGCGGCAAGAACTCAACATGTCGAACCCTCCCAACGACCCGTTCTATTCCTCCCCATTCGGACCCTTCTACAGAAGGCACTCGCCCTACATGGTCCAACCCGAGTATAGGATCTACGAGATGAACAAACGACTACAATCTCGTACAGAGGTGAGTTCTGTTCAGTGTATGCTATGAACGGGGTTGTCCTGTTAATTAAAGGTGTTGGGATGTTTGTTTTGGGAGTAGAAATTGAAGTGTTGCGGCACAGGTTCTCGTGCTGTTCGGGTCGGCTCAGTAGTTTAACCTGGAAAGTGGTTATATTTGTAAATACAGATGTGTTAATGTTGCAGGTGTGTCCAACCTTCCAAGTATGTCATATCCATGTTAGGTGTAGTTTTTTATTATCCTAAATTACATGAAAGACAGATCATTTGACGTAACATTTTCAAGGAGAACATTTTTTTTATTTGGATAGGGCTATCATGTAAAATGACTGAGCAAGGAAATATGTTCAGTTCAGTGAGTTTTGGTTTCATATTTCACTGATATTGGAAGATTCCTACATTTTTTTAAACAGTAGGCTAGAACACAAACACTTACTAAATAGATCATTAGTAACAACAAAATGTATGTTTGTTATTTTAGTTGTCAGGTTGTCTTTATCAGTTGTCTTTATCAGTTCAATTAAAGTTCGATTAGGAAAAATTATATTTTTTCAAAACATGTAAGAATTATGTACTTGGCCATCAATCAGGTTTGCGCCACCTTGGATTTGGGTCACTTCAACTGAAGTATCAAATATTGAACATGACAGACTGATGGTTAAAGACATGGATTTAGAAGTAGTTGCTTTGATACATTTGTTTAAAAAGTCATACATGGGTATGTTTGCCAATTATAATGAACAATCACAGTAAAAGCATGCTGTTTTAGAATACAATTGAAGCAGAACAGTCCCCATGTCTACTTGTTATGGGTATGGCTGTCATGACTGGCATTGCTGCCCGTATGTTACGGTTCAAAATACTGGGTTACACTGAATTAGCATTATGCTAAATGATCAAGAATAAGATGTTCTGAGAAGACGTCAAGTTGCAAGCATTTGACAGTGGTTGGCTTTAAGTCTGTTCGGCCATTTGGGGAATTGAAGAGAGAACCAAGAATCTACTGACTTGACTTCGTATTTTAAACTTGAACACCAGTTTCACAGTTGATTTTAAATATCACCATTGTTTTGTCCAACTGCATTTAACTCGACCACTGGGAATTTTAATCGGAACCACAGTAAAGATTGTGATTGATAGATATTGGTTATGTCTGTAAGAATGGTGATAGAAATGGGTTATATCTGTAAGAATGGTGATAGAAATTGGTTATGTCTGTAAGAATGGTGATAGATATTGGTTATATCTGTAAGAATGGTGATAGATATCGGTTACATCTATAAAATGGTGATAGATATTGGTTATATCTGTGACAATGGTTGAAAGTAATGGAGCAAGTAATAATTGTGTAAGTACAATGTAAAACAATCAATTTGACTATTACAATTGAAATTAATTTTACTCAATTCACTCAGTGAGTTCAATGGTTATGCTTTACAGTGTAGATGTATACTTTCCTGTGTATAGGGGTGTTGCAACTTTAAGAAGACCAAGGCAATGTTGCAGAGATGCAATGGCACACCATTCATGAATTATTCAACAGGAGTGGTCCAAGCCCCAGTGGACTTCCACTCCTGTAGCCTACCTCAGATACCAAGCCTGCAACAACTCCCAGGAACATACCCTACACACCACCAATATATATATATATATATATATATATATATATATACTGTCATCATATATATTTCAGCCATAAAGGCATTAAATATATATTTTGTTTGCATTCATCTTAATTTCATGATGGATTTAATGGGGAAAATCAGGGTAATGACAAAGTGTTCTACATGCATGGAGATCAAAAATGGCCCAGATAATAATATTTTGGGGAACTTTGCATTTTGAATCTCTCAACCACCACCAACAAAAGAGGCAGAAACAATAGAGATTGTTTATGAAAACTAAAGGACTTTATTCGTGAGATTCATCTAAGTTGGTTATTATTTTTTAGCCTTGATTGTCATGTTTTATAAGATGGGCCATTAAATGAAAATAGCTGAACAGGACTTGTGTTTGCGTCCCAAATGACACCCTATTCCCTTCATAGTAGTGCACTATACAGGGAATATTGTGCCATTTGGGACTCAGCCCTGAATATGTGTCTTAGACTTGTTCTTTAATATTTCATCCGACATCACATCCTGCCAGCTGTTGTGGAAGCATTTCCTGTCTAGCTGATGATGTCCTAGTTGATCATTTTTTTAAAAACATCAAGAATTGCTCAATTGGATGGGTATAGGTTTTTTTGGTTGTCTTTTCAGAACAGTTATGTCATTTTCCTGTCAGGCTGATGAATCATGCCAAACACTATTCAGTAGAAGGACTATATGGCTTGTAGAGGAACATGTCAAGTTGCCTACAATTCATCAGCCTTTTTATCTACCATCTTTTGTATTTAGAAAAGGTAAAAAGATATACAGTGATGCCAACCATTTTGAATATGTTCTCTACCAGACAGAAACCATTATGATGGGTGTGCCTATAGATTTGTTGATTGGTCTGTATTGATGTTTGTTGTTGAGTTACCAACCCCAGACACATGTCTGCTGGGATTCAGTTTTTACATTAAGTTGTTGTTGGCGGGCAACTAATATGAGTCACTAATGTCCATGCACTGCCCAGCTGATGAGAATAATTTGGCCCAGAGAACAGCAGTTGCTGCAGCATTACTTTGAGTCTCGGCAGCAATGTTGAATCGTAGTGTCTTTGAACCTCAGTAGCATCTGTTTGACATTATGGAGCTGTTTTAGACAAGTAATAGTTGTGTTGTTTTTTCGGTAAACTATGCTATTTTGCTGGATGAAGATCTCATATGTTACTTATGTATGCATACTTTAAGGTTGTTGATGCAGTAAACATTGCGGTATGCTATATGATGAAGTTTATATAAACTATTAATCACCTGAAGTGATATCAAATTAAGTTCAGTTTCTCAAGCATGTTGCTGAGAAGTCAGCCTATTCAAAATGAACCTGTTAGATGACAATCCTCAGTACATCTTATCGTACAACATTTATGACTCTTAATAGATTCAGCCCAACTGTTAAATGCTGTTTATCGCTGTTATCATATTGGTGTTTTTCATCCCTGATATAATCCCATCAGGTTCAGTCATATAAAACATAAATGGATTTGAATAAACATCAATAAGTCATAATAAGCTTACAGTTTCTATTGTATCGTCTTACATTCATAATCTCTGTTTTTGTTTTTCATCATTATTATTTTTGAATGAACAACTGTAGGTCATACTGTAAACTGTATTAGGAATCCACTATGATAGACGACTGAACGTTTACTAACGACTAAACCCCATCACTTGTTCTTCAACACACGGCTTGCCATTGTCCTATTCCCTTTCATTTTACACAGCAAACCTTTTCTGACCTACCAGATGGGTTGGGTTAAATGCATTCAGAATACATTCAGTATTCAACTGTCTAGGTATCCCCCTTTCCCTTTCCCAATCAAAACAGCCTTTGATTGTTATGTGACCGTATAGGTACGGAACGTACGGTTCGACCGCATTGATTATGGACCGTTGCTCAGGGGCCACTGTCTTCCATATGAAGCCTCTCCACACACTCACACACTGCCGTGATTTAGGGGTTGTGGGGGAATCTGACACTTAAGCGGATATGCAAATGAGGAGTCGGATTACCATACAGAGGAGGGGTCTGCTCGACCTCAGCCGCTGTAAGCACATTAGCGTAGAAGTCATTAATATTCAGCGGGAGAGTGAGGGATGAAGCATAACGCTACGAGTGAGAAACTATAGGTGAGAGAGAGAGAGAAAGAGAGAGAGAGAGAGAGAGAGAGAGAGAGAAAGAGAGAGAGACAGAGAGATAGACAGAGAGAGAGAGATAGAGAGAAGAAAACAAAAGCACTTTAGTGGTAGCCTCATTTGAACCATCCTGATCTCGAGAGCTTACATTCTGTGTGTAGCTTAACAGAATGTTTGTAGCAAAACAGAATGTAAGATTGCGAGATCAGGATGGTTCATACAAGGCTACGTGAATGGAGGGTGCTAGAATAATATCGGCCAGCATGATCTACTGTGTTCAGTTTGGAATGCAGTTATGTGAATTTAAAAGATTCACCTGGATTTAGCCAGTGTGCCCAAACCTTAGCACTCCTGAGGTGGATTGAGGTAAATTGGGTTTAGTGAAATCAAATCATTTACTTTTCTGTTGACTGACTGCTGGTTGACTGACTGTCTATTTGTTATGTAATCAGGTGGCCTGTTCCAAAATCAGCCACTAGTCCCTTGCCCCCTGTTCCCAATCCCTAGTCATTTGTGTAGATCTGAACGGATTGGCTACTGTATAAGCATTAAGGCAAAAAGTCACCCCTCCCAGTCTATCAGAGTGTGGGTTATTACCATATTGCTAATTCTTCTCAGATCTACATTATGTGCCCAGTGGTAGGGGATAGGGGTCCATGTGGAACTGAGCATTAGGTGATGGTTGTCAGTACATTGCTTTAGGCTACTGTACACTGCACTGTCCCCATCTGGGAATGACATTCTACCTTTTCTCTGAGTTAGATCACTTGCATCACTCCATGCAAGGGAATTCCCAATATGTGGAAAACTTGCTCTGTTTACATGTGATTTGAGCAGCACATAAAAAGGACACAAAATCCAATCCTAGGTAAGTCCTTCAGTACCTAACTGGCCTGAAATGGCCATATACCACCTTAAACTACCTTAAACATTTTCAACCTGGCACCCAAGTTAGAAATTCTGTGTTTTCTGGGTACCCAAGTTCAGGAAAACATGCCCCCTTTTGGGGCACTAAGTTTCAGAGTTAATTTCCTGTAATTCTACACATTTTGCCATGGGGCGTAAAGAAAATGTATCTGTTTTAATGCACGTTTTCTGCAATTCTACACATTATTCCATGAGGCGGAGAGAAAATTGTGCAATAAAAACGAAATTATAATGAAATTCTACTCATTTTGCCATGGGGCAGAGATTTCTTTGCTGTTTTACACCAAATTTCCTGCAATTCTATCCATTTTGAGATGACCTATGCCATGCGAGGGGTTGAGTTAAATGCAGAAGACACATTTAAGTTGAAGGCATTCAGTTGTACAACTGACTAGGTATTCCCCTTTCCCTTTATTATGATATCTGAGTGAGAGTGACTTAACAAAATTAATGGGGACCCCCTGGAGGTGGGTGGGTAAGTGCCCTGCGTGCCCGGGTTGGTATTCGGCCATGAGTACTTCAAGTTTAGATAGCTGGCTAGACTAACTTAC
Organism: Oncorhynchus tshawytscha; assembly: GCF_018296145.1. NCBI lineage: Eukaryota > Metazoa > Chordata > Actinopteri > Salmoniformes > Salmonidae > Oncorhynchus > Oncorhynchus tshawytscha. The sequence goes on from NC_056449.1 coordinate 18,841,193, forward strand.
AAATCTACAAAAGGGTAGCTGGCATGGCTAATTGAGTGACTGCTGGTGACTGACATAACAAGTACATACATACATACATACATACATACATACATACATACATACATACATACATACATACATACATACATACATACATACATACATACATACATACATACATACATACATACATACATACATACATACATACATACATACATACATACATACATACATACATACATACATACATACATACATACATACATACATACATACATACATACATACATACATACATACATACATACATACATACATACATACATACATACATACATACATACATACATATGTCGTGTCTTTACTGTCATTAAATTGAAGACTTATAGTTTTTATAAAAGATTCTCTGTAATTAGTATTACGCGATCAACTGATTGATCATGTAACTGTAATTAACTAGGAAGTCAGGGCACCAAGGAAAAATATTCAGATTACAAGGTTATAATTTCCTAATATAACCTTTCAGATATTTTCATATCTGATCCATAGTCTTCTGATTAATGAATTATTTACTTAGTCTCATTCCAAATGTCTTAAATTGTTGGTTGTCTGCACGAACCCAGTCTTCACTATGAGTCATCCATACATCAATTGTCTTAAATCATTTATTTATTACTAACTAAGTAATTCACAGAAATGCATAAACAAACAAACAAGGTAAATGTGTTTACAAGAACTGATAGGGAAATGTGCCCTAGTGGGCTAAACCGGCATCGCGGCTTGTTAGACAAAAGGGGAAGTGGGGGTCGACTAAGAAGTCACTACAGAGTGATAATTATAACAATTGAAATGCTAATCCTTTGCACATGAACACTCACTCATTCGTTGTCATTGCAGGCAATCTCAATGCTGTGCGTTACAGGGTAGACATCCTCCTCCCTCATGTGGTACACTTCCTGCAGGCTCATCCTGACATGACCCTCCAGCATGACATTGCCACCAGCCATACTGCTCGTTCTGTGCATGATTTCCTGCAAGACAGGAATGTCAGTGTTCTGCCATGGCCAGCGAAGAGCCCGGATCTCAATCCCATTGAGCACGTCTGGGACCTGTTGGATCAGAGAGTGAGGGCTAGGGCCATTCCCCCCCAGAAATGTCCGGGAACTTGCAGGTGCCTTGGTGGAAGAGTGGGGTAACATCTCATAGCAAGAACTGGCAAATCTGGTGCAGTCCATGAGGAGGAGATGCACTGCAGTACTTAATACAGCTGGTGGCCACACCAGATACTGACTGTTACTTTTGATTTTGACCGCCCCTTTGTTCAGGGACACATTATTCCATTTCTGTTAGTCACATGTCTGTGGAACTTGTATATGTCTCAGTTGTTGTGTGATAATATGTTTATTAACAGTGATAATATGTTTATTTTTTTTGCTGAATTTATATATATATATATATATATATATATATATATATATATATATATATAAAAATTCTCTGACATGTTTTCGACCCACCATTAACATGTCTGCGACCCACTTTGGATTGCCACGGATACTTTAAGAAATGCTGTCACAGACAAGTGCATATCAAACTTGAACAACTGTGCTAATCAATCAGACCTGGGTTCAATACTATTGGCCGTTTGCTCTAGTCTACCTGAAGTGGGCAGGGTTTGCAGTTTTGAGATCCTATTGGTCCTTTAAGACAGGCAAGCTCAATTAAGCAATCTAATCGTAAAATCTGAATCTCTTAGTCTTAAACAGATAAAGCTTTTAAAATTATTTCAAATAGTATTTGACCCCAAGACTGATGCTAATCCTTGATCCCATAAAATAGTTACATGTCTAACTCCAAAAGAAAAGGTTTTGCCCAACACTGTGTTGGTCCGACTAGCCGGAAGCTTGGACAATGGTCCCACCTTTTTCCTGTCACTTTCCTACAGTTCCCATAGTCCCAACCAGGGTATAGATAAGAGACAGGGACCTATTCCATTCACTTCCTGTTCCATTTTTTTCAGTTTGATGGATTTCTTTACTTCATGATCATAGTGATGAATGTGGATGATGTATTGTATTGCTGAGGCCATATAGGCCACAAACATAGCTGTCCCTAATTGATTGTAATTTAACTTGTTAGATCATTACGGATAGCATACAATTGTATAAGGCAAATTATTCTCTATGACATATTAGAGATTAGATGATGACCGTTATGTGGAATGGCCATATACAGGTGAGGTAATTGTCAATGTGTCAGAAGACCACACTGCTGACTATTCCCTCCAGAAACATAAGAAAAACATATGAAGACAGCTTACAGCTGGAGTTAAATGTATTGGCATTATCACTAGGCTCTTCTTCACTGACTCAAAACAATGTACACTGATTTCAGGAGATCAGCTGATGAACTACACACTATACCAATGTTACCACAATACTCACAAAGCGAAATGAGCAAAAGTGGCGTTGAGTTTGATGAGGCAACCAGCTGCGTGTTTATTGGTCCAATTAGTGAATGCTGATGTGTTGTCTAGGACCCACTGATGCATTGTGGGTAGTGGCCATCTGAAAGCACAGTGGCTTTTCAAGGACACAGCATTTCTCTAGAATTTGCATAATGTAAGGATAGTATCCCTAATGCACCTACAATTCCTGTTTGTTACTGCTTTGTACCACGGTAAACAGCTTTAGAAAAATATATCAGCATTGCTAACTGTACAGGCATACGGAATTCAAGTACATTATAATGCACCATTCTTAGTATAGTTTGGATAATGGAAGTATCTTTTCACTTATCATACTGCATGGACTTTAGAAATGTACACAACCTTGAAAATGTCTCTATGCATCACCACCATGTTTTTCACACATTTAAAGGGGAATTCCGCCACTTTTCAAACTCCATCATCTCCAGCACTAAGTCAGTGTCTACATATGTGAAAACAGCGCATTTCTATGATCTGTGGTTAGAAAGATAAGACAGCCCCTAAAAATACTTGACTATCTACACTCACTTCCGTCATCATGAAGTGCTTTGAGAGACTAGTCAAGGATCATATCACCTCCAACCTACCTGACATCCTAGACCCACTCCAATTTGCTTACCGCCCCAATAGGTCCAGAGACGACGCAATCACACTCACACTGCCCTAACCCACATGGACAAGAGGAATACCTATGTAAGAATGCTGTTCATCGACCACAGCTCAGCATTTAACACCATAGTACCTACAAACTCTTCATTAAACTCGAGACCCTGGGTCTCGACCCCACCCTGTGCAACTGGGTCCTGGACTTCCTGACAGGATGCCCCCAGGTGGTGAGGGTAGGAAACAACATCTCCACCCCGCTGATCCTCAACACTGGGGCCTCACAAGGGTGCGTTCGAGGCCCTCTCCTGTACTCCCTGTTCACCCAGGACTGTTAGGCCATGCACGCCTCCAACTCAATCATCAAGTTTGCAGACAACTCTACAGTGGTAGGCTTGATTACCAACAACGACGAGACGGCCTACAGGGAGGAGGTGAGGGCCTTCGGAGTGTGGTGTCAGGAAAATAACCTCACACTCAACGTCAACAAAACAAAGAAGATGATCGTGGACCTCAGGAAACAGCAGAGTCCACATCGACGGGACAGTAATGGAGAAGGTGGAAAGTTAAGTTCCTCGGCGTACACATTACGAACAAACTGAAATGGTTCATCCACACAGACAGCGTGGTGAAGAAGGTGCAACAGCGCCTCTTCAACCTCAGGAGGCTGAAGAAATTTGGCTTGTCACCAAAAACACACAAACTTTTACAGATGCACAATTGAGAGCATCCTGTCGGGCTGTATCACCGCCTGGTATGGCAACTGCTCCGCCCACAACCGTAAGGCTCTCCAGAAGGTAGTGAGGTCTGCAAAACGTATCACCGGGGGCAAACTATCTGCCCTCCAGGACACCTACACCACCCGATATCATAGGAAGGCCAAAAAGATCATAAAGGACAACAACCACCTGAGCCACTGCCTTTTCACCCCACTATCATCCAGAAGGCGAGGTCAGTACAGGTGCATCAAAGCTTGGACCAAGAGACTGAAAAACAGCTTCTATCTCAAGGCCATCAGACTGTTAAACAGCCATCACTAATATTGAGTGGCTGCTGCCAACATACTAACTCAAACCTCTAGCCACTTTAATCATGAAGAATTGGATATAATAAATATATCGCTAGTCACATTAAACAATGCCACTTAATATAATGTTTACATACCCTACATTACTCATCTCGTATGTATATACTGTACGCTATACCATCTACTGCATCTTGCCTATGCCGTTCGGCCTTCGCTCATCCATATATTTATATATACATATTCTTATTCATTCCTTTACACTTGTGTGTAAAAGGTAGTTGTTGTGAAATTGTTTGATTACTTGTAAGATATTACTGCATGGTCGAAACTTGAAGCACAAGCATTTCGCTACACTCGCATTAACATCTGCTAACCATGTGTATGTGACTCATACAATTGATTTGATTTGATTTGACTATGGTGTCCAACTAATCCTTTAGCGAGCCCAAATATCTATCCTCACTATGGTATCCCACTAATGCTTTAGCTAGCCCATAGATCTATCCTCACTATGGTGTCCCACTAATCCTGTAGCTGGCCCAAATATCTATCCTCATTCTGGTGTCCCACTAATCCTTTAGCTAGCCCATAGATCTATCCTCAATATGGTATCACACTAATCCTTTAGCTAGCCCATAGAGCTATCCTCACTATGGTGTCCCACTAATCCTTTAGCTAGCCCAAATATCTATCATCTCTATGGTATCCCACGAATGCTTTAGCTAGCCCATAGATCTATACTCTCTATCCTTTAGCTAGCCCATAGATCTACCCTCACTATGGTTTCCCACTAGTCCTGTAGCTAGCCCAAATATCTATCCTCACTCTGGTGTCCCACTAAACCTTTAGCTAGCCCATAGATCTATCCTCACTATGGTATCCCACTAATCCTTTAGCTAGCCCATAGATCTATTCTCACTATGGTGTCCCACTAATCCTTTGGCTAGCTCAAAGATCTATCCTCACTCTGGTATCCAATTAATCCTTTAGCTAGCCCAAATATCTATCCTCACTATGGTGCCCAGATCTATTCTCACTATCCTTTAGCTGTCCCATAGATCTATCCTCACTATGCTGTAGTGATTATGGATCTATTGGCTAGCTAAAGGATTAGTATGACACAAAATCGTGGATAGATCTTATACCAATGTGTTTTCATTAATTGAATTCCCTTAATATATTTTATGAGAATTTGTAAGATTCTTGTTTGCATAAAATAGACGGAGACCAGTCTTATCAATAATAGGGAACATAATTTATTCTCGGAGCGTGCTGCCACGTTACCACAAGCAACAGTTTATATACAATAACATGACGTCATTTCGTTGCTCCTAAAATTAATCTCCTCCTCCAGACCGGGACAAAGGGAACTTTAAAAGTTAATTCTGAGTTCATTCTGACCCCCTAGCACATACACAGGACACACAACACAACTGAATTAACTTTTGAGTCCTCACCATTATCGATCACCACTTAGCTGACAGTTCTAATTAACAGAAAACCTAGGAATGCACTCACTGCCTTATCTAAAACACCCCAGAGCTCAGTTTCGTCAGTTCAACCATAGGTTAACTACCTTATCTGTTTACTTAATCCACAAACCATTCCTTTCTTCCTAGTTGGAATGGTGTTCATTAACTTTAATTACTCCTTGTCCGTGTCACACAATCCCTTCTTATGAACACATTTTGTTAATCAGATATAATAAAACATAGTATAAGTTTACTTAGTTACAGTTCCATTTAAAATGATTTGTTCAGTCATTTAATCATAATTTTCCTAACACTATCCTTTAGCTAGCCCATAGATCTATCCTCACTATGGTGTCCCACTAATCCTTTCAGCTAGCCCAAAGATCTATCCTCACAATGGTGTCCCAATAATACTCTAGCTAGCCCAAAGATCTATCCTCACTATGGTGTCCCACTAATCCTCTAGCTAGCCCATAGATCTATCCTCACTATCCTTTTGCCAGTCCATAGATCTCTCATCACTATAGTGTCCCATTAATCCTTTAGCTAGCTATAAATCTATCCTCACTATCCTTTAGCTTCCCCGTAGATCTATCCTCACTATGGTGTCCTGCTAATCCTCTAGCTTGCCCATAGATCTATCCTCACTATGGTGTCCTGCAAATCCTCTAGTTTGCCCATAGATCTATCCTCACTATGGTGTCCTGCTAATCCTTTACCTTGCCCATAGATCTATGGTGTCCCACTAATTATTTTGCCAGCCCATAGATCTATCCTCACTATCCTTATGCCATCCCTTAAATCTATCCTCATTATGGTGTCCCACTAATCCTCTAGCTAACCCATAGATATATCCTCACTATGGTATCCCACTAATCCTTTAGCTAGCCCATAGATCTATTCTCACTCTAGTGTCCCACTAATCCCTTAGCTAGCCCATAGATCTATCCTCACTAAGATGTCCCACTAATCCTTTAGATAGCCCATACACCTATCCTCACTATGTTGTCCCACTTTTCATTTAGCTAGCCCATTGGGCTATCATCACTCTAGTGTCCAACTAATCCTTTATCTAGCCCAAATATCTATTCTCACTAATGCTTTAGCTAGCCCATATCCCGCTCACCAACCAATTCTGAACTCACCAACCAAGAATTCATCAAATGGGACAAACACCAAAATGAGACTGCATGCAGAATTCTGCAAAAATATCCTCCTTGATCAACGTAAAACATCAAATTATGCATGCAGAGCAGAATTCGTCTGAACCCGCTAATTATCAAAATCCAGAAAGGAGCCGTTAAATTCTGTATCCACCTAAAAGGAAGCGATTCCCAAACTTTCCATAAGAAAGCCATCACCTACAGAGAGATGAACCTGGAGAAGAGTCCCCTAAGCAAGCTGGTCCTGTGGCTCTTTTCACAAACACAAACAGACCCCACAGAGCCCCAGGACAGCAACACAATTAGACCCATCCAAAACATGAGAAAACAAAATGATGGTTACTTGAGACATTGGAAAGATTTAACAAAGAAGCAGAGCTTCTAGAATGCTATTTGGCCCTAAACAGAGAGTACACAGTGGCAGAATACCTGACCACTGTGACTGATTCAAACTTAAGGAATGCTTTGACTATGTACCGACTCAGTGAGCATAGCCAGCAAGATTTGTGACCTGTTACCATAAGAAAAAGACAACCAGTGAAGAACAAACACCATTGTAAATACAACCCATATCTATGTTCATTTATTTTCCCTTTTGTTACAATACTGTATATAGACATTTTTCTTTTGGAACTTCTGTTAGTGTAATGTTTACTGTTAGAATTGATTGTTTATTTTGCTTTTGTCTATGATCGACTTCACTTGCTTTGGCAATGTTAACACATTTTTATTTTACTAGGCAAGTCAGTTAAGAACAAATTCTTATTTTCAATGACAGCCTAGGTTTAACTGCCTGTTCAGGGGCAGAATGACAGATTTGTACCTTGTCAGCTCGGGGTTTGAACTTGCAACCTTCTGGTTACTAGTCCAACGCTCTAACCACTAGGCTACCCTGCCGCCCCGTGGGTGAGAGCATGAATGAGAGAAAAATAGAGAGAGTGTGTGTGAGAAAAGGAGAGGGGGGGGGAGATAGTGCCTTGTTGACCCTGGTTCTACTCTCACTCCCTGAAGGCCCCTCACAGGACAGGATTATCTGCTGAGGTCATTCAGCCTGCTGAGTGTGACTAATCAGAATCGGTCTCACACACACGCGTGCAAGTACTCACACACACACCGAAAAGAAATGCACAAAGCTTTAGACAGCCATGCAATTTCTCTCTCTCTCTCTCTCTCTCTCTTTCTCTCTCAATTCAATTCAACTCAACTCAATTGAAGGGCTTTATTGGCCTGGTGCCTACCTGCCACTAGGCAGATAGCCTAGTGGTTGAAGTGTTGGGCCAGTAACTGAGAGGTTGCTGAATCGAATCCCTGAGCTGACACGGGAAAAATCTGTTGTTCTACCCCAGAACAAGGCAGTTAACCCACTGTTCCCTGGTAGGCTGTCATTGTAAATAAGAATTTGTTCTTAACTGACTTACCTGGTTAAATAAAAAATAATATGTTTACATTGCCAAAGCAAGTGAAATAGATAATAAACAAGAAAAAAATGAACAGTAAACAATACACTAACAACAGTTCAAAAAAATAAAGACATTTCAGACTTTTCATATATATATATATATAATTTCTTCACATTTTTCCATTTATATTTTCCAACGGGGCTATAATTTTTTTTTTTTCTCGCCTTAGTAGCCTTGTTTCACTGCCAAAAATGTAATTATTATGTGCAAAAGGGAAAATAAATATGTTTAATATGGTCATACATTTAGCAGGAGGTTAGGAAGTGTAGCTCAGTTTACACCTAATTTTGTGGGCAGTGTGCACATTGCCTGTCTTCTCTTGAGAGCCAGGTCTGCCTACTGTGGCCTTCCTCAATAGCAAGGCTATGCTCACTGTCTCTGTCTCTCTCTCTCTCTCTCTCTCTCATTCTCTCCCCCCTCTCTCTCCCCCTCTCTCCCCCTTTATCTCGATCTCTCACTCTGTCTCTCTCTCCCTCTTACCCATCCCTTTCACTCTGTCTGTCTGTCTCCCCCTCCCTCTCCCTCAGTCAACTCCCTCTCTCTCTGTCTCCTCTCTTTCTCCCTCTCCCTCAGTCAACTCCCCCACCCCCTCTCTCTCTCTCTCTCTCTCATTCTCTCTCTCTCTCTCTTTCTCTCTCTCTCTCTCTCTCTCTCTCTCTCTCTCTCTCTCTCTCTCTCTCTCTCTCTCTCTCTCTCTCTCTCTCTCTCTCTCTCTCAAACATTTCTCAACCAGCTCATCCAGTGCTGTCCCAGTGAGTCACGTGTGTGACCATTGTTGTTAGTTCAGGTATTCCCAAACTGGGGTACGCGCTATGCCGTCTGGAGTATGCCAAATAAAATGTGATTCAAATTTTTTTTAAATGAGAAAAAACAACTTTTCTGATATAAAAAAATAAATAATTTCTTCACCTTGTTCCATTTATATTTTCCAACGGGGCTATACATTTGGGTTTTTTTCTTGCCTGAGTAGCCTTGTTTCACTGCCAAAAATATAATTAAACCATCTAGTGTTCAGCGAAATAACAACACAATGTCAAATAAATGCTCATTCCGTTTGCTCGAAAATTGATGAATGGTTAAAAAAAGTAAGGCTATAGAGACACATACAAGAGCTGCAAAATCTGGACCCCTACAAATCAGCCGGGCTAGACAATCTGGACCCTTTCTTTCTAAAATTATCTGCCGAAATTGTTGCCACCCCTATTACTAGTCTTTTCAACCTCTCTTTCGTGTTGTCTGAGATTCCCAAAGATTGGAAAGCAGCTGCGGTCATCCCCCTCTTCAAAGGGGGGGACACTCTTGACCCAAACTGCTACAGACCTATATCTATCCTACCCTGCCTTTCTAAGGTCTTCGAAAGCCAAGTCAACAAACAGATTACCGACCATTTCGAATCTCACCATACCTTCTCTGCTATGCAATCTGGTTTCAGAGCTGGTCATAGGTGCACCTCAGCGACGCTCAAGGTCCTAAACGGTATCTTAACCGCCATCGATAAGAAACATTACTGTGCAGCCGTATTCATTGATCTGGCCAAGGCTTTCGACTCTGTCAATCACCACATCCTCATCGGGCAGACTCGACAGCCTTGGTTTCTCAAATTATTGCCTCGCCTGGTTCACCAACTACTTCTCTGATAGAGTTCAGTGTGTCAAATCGGAGGGTCTGCTGTCTGGACCTCTGGCCGTCTCTATGGGGGTGCCACAGGGTTCAATTCTTGGACCAACTCTCTGCTCTGTATACATCAATGATGTCGCTCTTGCTGCTGGTGAGTCTCTGATCCACCTCTACGCAGACGACACCATTCTGTATACTTCTGGCCCTTCTTTGGACACTGTGTTAACAACCCTCCAGGCAAGCTTCAATGCCATACAACTCTCCCTCCGTGGCCTCCAATTGCTCTTAAATACAAGTAAAACAAAATGCATGCTCTTCAACCGATCGCTGCCTGCACCTGCCCGCCTGTCCAACATCACTACTCTGGACAGCTCTGACTTAGAATACGTGGACAACTACAAATACCTAGGTGTCTGGTTAGACTGTAAACTCTCCTTCCAGACCCACATCAAACATCTCCAATCCAAAGTTAAATCTAGAATTGGCTTCCTATTTCGCAACAAAGCATCCTTCACTCATGCTGCCAAACATACCCATGTAAAACTGACCATCCTACCAATCCTCGACTTCGGCGATGTCATTTACAAAATAGCCTCCAATACCCTACTCAACAAATTGGATGCAGTCTATCACAGTGCAATCCGTTTTGTCACCAAAGCCTCATATACTACCCACCATTGCGACCTGTACGCTCTCGTTGGCTGGCCCTCGCTTCATACTCGTCGCCAAACCCACTAGCTCCATGTCATCTACAAGACCCTGCTAGGTAAAGTCCCCCCTTATCTCAGCTCGCTGGTCACCATAGCATCACCCACCTGTAGCACGCGCTCCAGCAGGTATATCTTTCTGGTCACCCCCAAAACCAATTCTTTCTTTGGCCGCCTCTCCTTCCAGTTTTCTGCTGCCAATGACTGGAACGAAGTACAAAAATCTCTGAAACTGGAAACACTTATCTCCCTCACTAGCTTTAAGCACCAACTGTCAGAGCAGCTCACAGATTACTGCACCTGTACATAGCCCACCTATAATTTAGCCCAAACAACTACCTCTTTCCCTACTGTATTTTATTTATTTATTTATTTATTTATTTTTGCTCCTTTGCACCCCATTATTTTTATTTCTACTTTGCACATTGTTCCACTGCAAATCTACCATTCCAGTGTTTTACTTGCTATATTGTATTTACTTTGCCACCATGGCCTTTTTTTGCCTTTACCTCCCTTATCTCACCTCATTTGCTCACATCGTATATAGACTTGTTTATACTGTATTATTGACTGTATGTTTGTTTTACTCCATGTGTAACTCTGTGTCGTTGTATGTGTCGAAGTGCTTTGCTTTATCTTGGCCAGGTCGCAATTGTAAATGAGAACTTGTTCTCAACTTGCCTACCTGGTTAAATAAAGGTGAAATAAAATAAATAAATAAATAAAACATACCAGCTCTACTGGTAGTGCTGCTACTACAAGCAGTACTACACCTGCACATGTCGACGACACAAGTCTCTCTGCTTCCACGAGCGCATCCAATGCTAGCATCAGTAATTCTACATTTGTTGTTAGCCCAGCTAGCATGGACATTGACAGTTGTGAATCTGATGCAGCTGAAGAGCTACTGCCCCCTCACTGAACAACTGACAGGGATGTTGGACCATCGAAGAGGCGCAAATATGATGAGAACTACATTGGTTTGCGGTTCACTTATATTGGGAGTAGTGCCTTTCCTCAGCCACAGTGTGTTATATGTGCAAAAGTATTATCTCACAACTCGATGAAACCTTCAGTCTTGCGCAGAGATTTAGAAAGAACATTCCAATTTCAAAAATAATCCATGGGAGTTTTTTGAGCGAGAATTAAGACAACTTTTGAGTAGTACGACATGTATAGGACCAACATATACCATTAACTAGAAGGGGCTAAACGCGTCTTATATGGTGAGCTACCAAGTGGCTAGAACAGGCAAGCCCAATACTATTGTGGAGTACTTAATGCTTCCTGCTGCCGCGGATATGGCTGGAACAAAGCTGGGGGAAAAGGCCAAAAATACTATACAGATAATTGCGTCATCAAACAACACTGATATATGAACAAGAGAGCCTCATCGAAATTGCAACAAGCGGTTATGTGATAAATTTGATTTAATCAGAAACCATTACCAGATTTCTGGATTGGGCTGTGTTTAGAGTATCCTGCCTTGGCAAATCGTGTTGTTAAGACACTGATGCCCTTTGCAACCACGTACCTATGTGAGAGTGGATTCTCGGCCCTCACTAGCATGACAATTAAATACAGGCACAGACTGTGTGTGGAAAAGGATTTAAGACTGAGACTCTCTCCAATACAAATCAACATTGCAGAGGTATGTGCATCTTTTCAAGCACACCCTTCTCATTAACCTGTGGTGAGTTATTCAGAATTTTTGATGAACAAATAAAGTTTTATATGTAAGATGGCTAAATAAAGAGCAAAATGATTGATTATTCTTATATTATTATTTGTACCCTGATCCTATAAGAGCTCTTTGTCACTTCCCACGAGCCGGGTTGTGACAAAAACTCACACTCATTCTTATGTTTAATAAATGTATCATATAGTGTGTGTGTGGCAGGCTTACAATGATGGCAAAAAACTACATTTGAGAGTGCGCTGACCCTGGTGCTAGAGGGAGTACGCAGCTGGAGGTTGAATGTTGGAAGGGGTACGGGACTATAAAAAGATTGGTAACCTCTACTCTAGTGGAATCCTGCTGTGCTAGGCATCCATGCTCCCTATCCCACCACCATACCACCCTGTCCTCCTGTCCCCTGGGGGACTCAATCCGCTGACAGTTGCCTGGCACTAGCCCAATCACACACACCATTCAGGGACTCCTGTTGAGTCAATCATCACTACTCCCAGTGTGCTAGTAGAATGCAATGATGGTGCAGCAGTGGGCGTATCTGCGTCAGAATTAAGAATCATAGTTTGCTTGCTCTAAATTTGGGTAGTGGTGATGCAGCAAAAATAACAAATATGTGACTGTGCAGAAATGGACAGATGAGAGTGTATAATTTTTCATAGGAGGAACCCGCACTTATATCCAATATCCAATGAGAATCAGATTAGCGTGTGTTGGTTACAACATTGTTAACACCTCCGATACAGCAGTGCAGTTTATCTCAATCTGTAATTGATTGAATCCCAGCCGTTAAGGTATCATAGGCCTATCCCTAGGTTTATCACCAATCTATGACCCAGGGATGTTGATGCTACTTCACCAGCGGACACTCTATTCCCAGGTCATAGTCACGTATTGATTCACCTTCAAAATGAACTGCAGAAGTTCTATCCCCTCCCCCTCTCCCTCCATCCCCTCTTTCCCCGCCCTCTCCTCCCTATATCACACACGCACACACATACACACACACACACACACCTCAAGACCTGCAGATATGAAGCACATTGAGTTGTTCATGGAGGTCCTTGGGGTCAGCACATATTGGACTTGACGCTAGGCGACATCGACATGGATAATTGTAAAAATCTGGAAGGGCCTAGCGATCCCTCAGTGGAGCAACGATTGAAAGCCTCTCGATCTGTCCTAACATGTCGGGTGAAATCAACATCACCCGTCACATGGGGTCGTCCGCGGTTACGGTACATTATCTGGTAAATAGTGGTGTCATGTTCCCCGGAGTGGCAGGTGGAAGGGTACAACGTTTTGCCTGTTAGTGATAGCAAAGTGATTTCAATATCATGATGTTGTGTACAGTGGTGGATGTCCTGGGTTGATGCGTTATGTACTTATCATGGAGAAAAGAGATTTTGGGGGAATACGTAGATGGTATAGAATCTGTTGTTTCCATAAAATATGTTCTGTGCAACAAAGCAAATTATATGATAATATTAGAACTATTTGAATTATTGATCAACTTTCTTCTCTCTCTTTCAGGAGAGTGACAGTCTGTGGTGGGATGCGTTTGCCACGGAGTTCTTTGAGGAGGACGCCACCCTGACCCTCTCCTTCTGCCTGGAGGATGGACCAAAGAGATACAGTAAGACTACACTGCCCACCTGCTTTACCAACTGTCCTCTGTTCTGTTCAGTAGCTCACTTCCTACCTACTGTCATGCCTTTCTCTAGCGTAAGGGACAGATAGCAATTTACTGGGGGGAGGTGTGTTCCAAAATAGGGGAGGGTGTTTTGCTTTGAAGAGGGTTGTGTTTTTTTTCTCCATCCATGCACCTTTTCCTATGTCAAGGTGTTTTGGTACTTCCCTTATGCACTACAGTTTTCCCTGTACTAACTTTTACTATTCCACAGATTAGCATAGTCTACCAGTCTAACTATCTATCCTGGCCTCCATCCACCAATCATAGTAACAATAGTGGTAGGTGGATCGTTGTCCAGATCTGCAGTAGGCTAACTTGCAATCATACCACACATAAAAAATATTACAAGCTGCATACATTTTTTTAATGAATCGACAAGAACAAATAGGAATAGCTGATAGACAGCGGAGATACCAGGTGCATCATTGCGCATGAAAGAACAGTGAAGGCATGAGACAAAGCTAAAAAAAATCTTGTTTAGGGACAATACAATCATCCTACCTAGACTAGCCTACAACACAATAATGCAATGAATAATTTCATTATTGTATTCAAGTGAGTACAACCTTCTAGCCTACTCTAGGGTGCAGTGAAAATGTCATTTGAGTAACGGTGCAAAAGCCGTGCTATTTGAATATTTCATTTGATATGGATCAGTTGTGGGTCTACTCTGGACAATGTGTTAGGTCTAGAAAGGCACAGTAGCAGGCCAGTCTGGCTGTAGTTTAACTTCTAATTCTGAGACACGCTGTCTGTTGCGCATTATCATTCTCCCAAGTGGTCCTATAATGTGGCCACATATGCTCCAAGCAGGCCCAGTTATTCAGGAAAGCTTAACTCACGCTCTGCCTCCTCTCCAATCCTAGCGGCTATTCCTCATGCACCTAGAATGCTTCAATATAGTCTAAATATAACTTTTTAATATGAACTTTTATACGTGGTATTAACACAACCAGTCACAATGTTTTAATCTGATTAGGCTACTTCAAAAGTCTCCTGTAAGCATACACACACTCCTATCTAGGGTTTTGTTCTGGTGATGTGATGATCAATGCTTGGATGCCATTTGACAAATACATATTATCTTGCACTTTTGTCAATAATAATCTCATCATGTATTAGGCTATAACTGCACTGTGTCTGCAAGCTGTTGGATAGAGTGCGTGACAATGCCAGAGTTGGCACATTCACTACACCTACGCAACAGTTTTTGTGACAAAACCATCAGTACTCCAAGAGTTGAAAATGCGATGGAAATCCATTTAACTTGTATTTTTTATTCGGTACATGGGAGTTTTACCTCAAAAAGTACTTTTATGTACACTACGTATTTATACACATACTTTTATCTGCAACAAGTAAATTTGATGGAAACACAACTCTGATGGGAAAATGCTCAAGGGTTTCCCTTATTGCAGCTTTTGATCAATAAAAAAAATAAAAGCCAATAAATAAAATTGTAGCAGGCCAAATTGTCCAGGAGAGACTGTCTATCATAGCCTACACCCTAAATTTGCGCATCAGTACCATTCTCTCAGGCTTTGGGCGCCTGCTACTAAAGACAGAGAGACCGAGAGAGGAGCCTTGGCTTAGGCTACTGTTGATTGTGAAAATGGAGGCCTTTTTCATTTAAATAAAATTAAAGTTAGAGGAAAAAGAGCACGCCTATAGTGAAAAGCCTACAAGGGGAATTTAATATAAGTTTTAATATTGTAGTAGACTAAGATGAGAATGCAGTCTACTGTGCAACTCACTAATCAGGTACGATGACATTTTGGAATTTATTTATAATATTTTTTGTATAGCATTGTTATTATTAGGCATCATATTTATTAATTTATTCATCTTTAAATAACAAAACCTGTTTTGTTTAATTCTATTGAGACATTTTCATTGACTAAATTAAATTTGATCTGTCATTTTTAATTGTGTGCTCCAAATTTAGTTTAAGATAGGTTATAAGTAAGTATGTTGTAAAATAAGAATAATTAGCATATTTCTGTCATTTGTTGGTTATAGTAGGCACTTGAATTTGCTGGTAATTGCTGCAATATATCCTGTTCTAAACTTTTGTGAAGGTTTAAACCAGTTCACAAGTGTTTTGTTTCACAAGTGTGCAAACCGACTCAGTTAAACATAAGGTGATTAATAATGTTTCAGGCCTTCCAGAGTTGCTCCTATAATCTAATATAATTATTTGGATTGAAAATGAACTAATTACCCTCCTTCTGTACGTATATGTCTGTATAGCAGACGCATTAGCCATCTGACAAAGAAATGCATGTAGGTGTCGTAGCATGCCTGCCGGCATATCTCTATCTCTCTGGGGCTAGCCTTAAGCTTCTCTTCCTTCATACAGTCTTAGTTTAAATATTAATATCATACAGTGGACACCTAAGCCTATAGGTCTATGCATGCAATGCCCTGATGCATTTAGTGCTCAAATCTGACAGTTGAATAATGAGGTGGACAATTATTGTTATGGGAAAGTTCCTTAAAAACATTAATAGGCTATAAAGTTCGACATATGCTACATCGAAACACAAGGAATAGTGTTTTTGCAATTTGTTATAGATATAAGATTTCAGGTATGACCCAGATGCAGACAGTGTCGACGAAACAAAAGTTTATTTCTAGTACAGGGGCAGGCAAATGACAACGGCAGGCAGAGGTCAGTAATCCAAAGAGGGTGGAAAAGGTCCAGAATGGCAGGCAGTCACCGGGTCAGAGCAGGCAGGGGTCAATAACCCAGTGAGGTGGGGCAAGGTATAGAACGGCAGGCAGGCTCATGGTTGGGGCAGGCAGAACGGTCAAAACCGGGAGGGACTAGAAAACAGGAGCAAGAACAGACAGGAGCAGGGGAACAAAACGCTGGTAGGTTTCACGAAACAAAGCAAACTGTCAACAGACAAACAGAGAACACAGGTATAAATACACAGGGTATAATGGGGAAGATGGGCGACACCTGGAGGGGGGTGGAGACAAGCACAAAGAAAGGTGAAACAGATCAGGGTGTGACAATAAGCTGTTTTTAAGGCCAACACCCCTTGTTTATTGATGGCTCTGGCTGCGCCAAGTCTGATCTGAATGCATATAGATGTCTGCTAAATTTCTCAAATATCTGGTCAATTAAAATCTTCCCAGTCACATTTTCATAAAGGAAACCCTGAAATGTGTATGTTGTTTCTATGCAGATTTTAGAATAGTAACATGAAAATCTGTTGCAAATTGGATGGAAATCTACAGACACCATTAAGACTCTGGCAAGTGCACTAGTCCAGTGTCACTGATTATGCCTGCACATCATGGTTCACCAGCAGCCCCAAACATCTAAAGAATAAACTACAAACTGGGGAATAATATTTTACCAGTATTTTACAAATGTTCCATCCCGAGAATAATCACTTTTCTCTACTAACTGAACGACAGAGGACCATGCTCTACGAAATGAACTACAGAGGACCATGCTCTACTGACTGAAATACAGAGGACCATGCTCTACTAACTGAACTACAGAGGACCATGCCCTACTGACTGAACTACAGAGGACCATGCTCTACTAACTGAACTACAGAGGACCATGCTCTACTAACTGAACCACAGAGAACCATGCTCTACTAACTGAAATGAAGAGCACCATGCTCTACTAACTGAACTACAGAGTAACCTTGTGGGTTACATAGTGTAAATAACTTGAGTTTAATTCAGAGCTAATCTTGTTTTTACATAAACACCACAACACATGACATTACACCAACACATACATGACATTACACCAACACATGACATTACACAATACACAACATTACACCAACATAATACATTACATTATATTACAACAAAATAATCCATGACATTACAGCAACACAATACATGACATTACACCAACACAACACAATGCATTACATTACACCAACACTACACAATACATGACATTACACCAACACTACACAATACATGACATTACACCAACACAATACATTACATTACACCACCACTACACAATACATGACATTACACCAACACAATGCATTATATTACACCACCACTACACAATACATGACATTACACCAACACAATGCATTACATTACACCACCACTACACAATACATGACATTACACCAACACAATGCATTACATTACACCAACACTACACAATACATGACATTACACCAACACAATGCATTACATTACACCACCACTACACAATACATGACATTACACCAACACAATGCATTACATTACACCAACACTACACAATACATGACATTACACCAACACAATGCATTACACCAACACACCAATACATGACATTACACCAACACATGCATTACACACAACACAATGCATGACATTACACCAACACTACACAATACATGACATTACAAGAACACAATGCATTACATTACACCAACACTACACAATACATGACATTACACCAACACAATGCATTACATTACACCAACACTACACAATACATGACATTACACCAACACAATGCATTACACCACCACATCACAATACATGACATTACACCAACACAGTGCATTACATTACACCAACACTACACAATACATGACATTACACCAACACAATGCATTACATTACACCAACACTACACAATACATGACATTACACCAACACAATGCATTACATTACACCAACACTACACAATACATGACATTACACCAACACAATGCATTACATTACACCACCACTACACAATACATGACATTACACCACCACTACACAATACATGACATTACACCAACACAATGCATTACATTACACCACCACTACACAATACATGACATTACACCACCACTACACAATACATGACATTACACCACCACAACACAATACATGACATTACACCAACACTACACAATACATGACATTACACCAACACAATGCATTACATTACACAATACATGACATTACACCAACACTACACAATACATGACATTACACCAACACTACACAATACATGACATTACACCAACACAATGCATTACATTACACCAACACTACACAATACATGACATTACACCAACACAATGCATTACATTACACCAACACTACACAATACATGACATTACACCAACACAATGCATTACATTACACCAACACACACAATACATGACATTACACCAACACTACACAATACATGACATTACACCAACACAATGCATTACATTACACCACCACTACACAATACATGACATTACACCAACACAATGCATTACACCACCACATCACAATGCATTACATTACACCAACACTACACAATACATGACATTACACCAACACAATGCATTACATTACACCAACACTACACAATACATGACATTACACCAACACAATGCATTACACCACCACAACACAATGCATTACATTACACCAACACTACACAATACATGACATTACACCAACACAATGCATTACATTACACCACCACTACACAATACATGACATTACACCAACACAATGCATTACACCACCACATCACAATACATGACATTACACCAACACAGTGCATTACATTACACCAACACTACACAATACATGACATTACACCAACACAATGCATTACATTACACCACCACTACACAATACATGACATTACACCAACACTACACAATACATGACATTACACCAACACAATGCATTACATTACACCAACACTACACAATACATGACATTACACCAACACAATGCATTACATTACACCACCACTACACAATACATGACATTACACCAACACAATGCATTACATTACACCACCACTACACAATACATGACATTACACCAACACATCACAATACATGACATTACACCACCACTACACAATACATGACATCAACACATCACAATACATGACATTACACCAACACTACACAATACATGACATTACACCACCACTACACAATACATGACATTACACCACCACTACACAATACATGACATTACACCACCACTACACAATACATGACATCAACACATCACAATACATGACATTACACCAACACTACACAATACATGACATTACATCAACACATCACAATACATGACATTACACCAACACTACACAATACATGACATTACACCAACACAATGCATTACATTACACAATACATGACATTACACCACCACAACACAATACATGACATTACACCAACACTACACAATACATGACATTACACCAACACTACATAATACATGACATTACACCAACACTACACAATACATGACATTACACCAACACAATGCATTACATTACACAATACATGACATTACACCAACACTACACAATACATGACATTACACCAACACTACACAATACATGACATTACACCAACACTACACAATACATGACATTACACCACCACTACACAATACATGACATTACACCAACACAATGCATTACATTACACCAACACTACACAATACATGACATTACACCAACACAATGCATTACATTACACCACCACAACACAATACATGACATTACACCACCACTACACAATACATGACATTACACCAACACTACACAATACATTACATTACACCAACACTACACAATACATGACATTACACCAACACAATGCATTACATTACACCAACACAATGCATTACATTACACCAACACATCACAATACATGACATTACACCAACACAATGTATGACATTACACCAACACAATATATTACATTACACCAACACAATACATTACATTACACCAACACAATGCATTACATTACACCACCACTACACAATACATGACATTACACCAACACAATGCATTATATTACACCAACACAATGGATTACATTACACCAACACTACACAATACATGACATTACACCAACACAATACATGACATTACACCAACACAATGCATTACATTACACCACCACAACACAATGCATTACATTACACCAACACAATGCATTACATTACACCACCACTACACAATACATGACATTACACCAACACAATGCATTACATTACACCAACACAATGGATTACATTACACCAACACTACACAATACATGACATTACACCAACACAATGCATTACATTACACCAACACTACACAATACATGACATTACACCAACACAATGCATTACATTACACCACCACTACACAATACATGACATTACACCACCACAATACATGACATTACACCAACACAATGCATTACACCACCACAACACAATGCATTACATTACACCAACACAATGGATTACATTACACCAACACTACACAATACATGACATTACACCAACACAATGCATTACATTACACCACCACTACACAATACATGACATTACACCACCACTACACAATACATGACATTACACCAACACAATGCATTACATTACACCACCACAACACAATGCATTACATTACACCAACACAATGGATTACATTACACCACCACTACACAATACATGACATTACACCAACACAATGCATTACATTACACCAACACTACACAATACATGACATTACACCAACACAATGCATTACACCACCACAACACAATGCATTACATTACACCAACACAATGGATTACATTACACCAACACTACACAATACATGACATTACACCAACACAATGCATTACATTACACTACACAATACATGACATTACACAATACATGACATTACACCAACACAATGCATTACATTACACCACCACTACACAATACATGACATTACACCAACACAATGCATTACATTACACCACCACTACACAATACATGACATTACATCACAATGCATTACATTACACCAACACTACACAATACATGACATTACACCAACTACACAATACATGACATTACACCAACACTACACAATACATGACATTACACCACCACTACACAAACATTACACCACCACAACACAATGCATTACATTACACCAACACTACACAATACATGACATTACATCAACACATTCACACACAATGCATTACATTACACCACCACTACACAATACATGACATTACACCAACACAATGCATTACACCACCACATCACAATACATGACATTACACCAACACAATGCATTACATTACACCAACACTCACAATACATGACATTACACCAACACAATGCATTACATTACACAATACATTACATTACACAACACATGACATTACACCAACACAATACACAATACATTACATTACACCACACAACAATACATTACACCAACACCAACACAATACATTGACATTACACCAACACAATGCATTACATTACACCACCACTACACAATACATGACATTACACCAACACAATGCATTACATTACACCAACACTACACAATACATGACATTACACCAACACATCACAATACATGACATTACACCACCACTACACAATACATGACATTCAACACATCACAATACATGACATTACACCAACACTACACAATACATGACATTACACCACCACTACACAATACATGACATTACACCACCACTACACAATACATGACATTACACCACTACACTACACAACACATCAATACATGACATTACACCACCACACAATACATGACATTACACCAACACTACACAATACATGACATTACACCAACACTACACAATACATGACATTACACCAACACTACACAATACATTGACATTACACCAACAACACAATACATGACATTACACCAACACAATACATGACATTACACCAACACAACACAATACATGACATTACACCAACACTACACAATACATGACATTACACCACACAACTACATTACACCACCACTACACAATACATGACATTACACCAACACAATACATGACATTACACCAACACAATGCATTACATTACACAATACATGACTTTACACCAACACTACACAATACATGACATTACACCAACACTACACAATACATGACATTACACCAACACTACACAATACATGACATTACACCACCACTACACAATACATGACATTACACCAACACAATGCATTACATTACACCAACACAATGCATTACATTACACCAACACATCACAATACATGACATTACACCAACACAATGCATTACATTACACCACCACTACACAATACTTGACATTACACCAACACAATGCATTACATTACACCACCACTACACAATACATGACATTACACCAACACAATGCATTATATTACACCAACACAATGGATTACATTACACCAACACTACACAATACATGACATTACACCAACACAATACATGACATTACACCAACACAATGCATTACATTACACCACCACAACACAATGCATTACATTACACCAACACAATGCATTACATTACACCACCACTACACAATACATGACATTACACCAACACAATGCATTACATTACACCAACACAATACATTACATTACACCACACTACACAATACATGACATTACACCAACACAATGCATTACATTACACCACCACAACACAATACATTACATTACACCAACACAATGCATTACATTACACCACCACAATGCATTACATTACACCAACACAATGATTACATTACACCACTACACAATACATGACATTACACCACAATGCAATACATTACACCACCACAACACAATGCATTACATTACACCAACAACACAATGCATTACATTACACCAACACAATGGATTACATTACACCAACACTACACAATACATTACATTACACCAACACAATACATTACATTACACCACCACTACACAATACATTACATTACACCAACACAATGCATTACATTACACCACATACACAATACATTACATTACACCAACACAATGCATTACATTACACCACCACAACACAATGCATTACATTACACCAACACAATGGATTACATTACCACCAACACAATGCATTACATTACACACAACCACTACACAATACATGACATTACACCAACACAATATATTACATTACACCAACACAATACATTACATTACACCAACACAATGCGTGACATTACACCAACACATCACAATACATTACATTACACCAACACAATACATAACATTACACCAACACATCACAATACATTACATTACACCAACACAATGTGTGACATTACACCAACACAATGCATTACATTACACCAACACAATGGATTACATTACACCAACACTACACAATACATGACATTACACCAACACAATGCATTACATTACACCAACACTACACAATACATGACATTACACCAACACAATGCATTACATTACACCAACACTACACAATACATGACATTACACCAACACAATGCATTACATTACACCAACACTACACAATACATGACATTACACCACCACTACACAATACATGACATTACACCAACACAGTACATTACATTACACCAACACATCACAATACATGACATTACACCAGCACAATACATTATACCAACACAATACTTGACATTACACCAGCACAATACATTACACCAACACAATACATGACATTACACCAGCACAATACATTACACCAACACAATACATGACATTACACCAGCACAATACATTACACCAACACAATACTTGACATTACACCAGCACAGTACATTACACCAACACAATACTTGACATTACACCAGCACAATACATTACACCAACACAATACTTGACATTACACCAATACAATACATTACACCAGCAGAATACATTACACCAACACAATACATGACATTACACCAGCACAATACATTACACCAACACAATACTTGACATTACACCAGCACAATACATTACACCAACACAATACTTGACATTACACCAACAGAATACATTACACCAACAGAATACATTACACCAACACAATACATGACATTACACCAACACAATACATGACATTACACCAACACAATACATGACATTACACCAACACAATACATGACATTACACCTGCACAATGAATTACATTACACCAACACAATACATGACATTACACCAACACAATACATGACATTACACCAACACTACACAATACATGACATTAAACCAACACAGCACTTGACATTACACCAACACAATACATGACATTAAACCAACACAGCACTTGACATTACACCAACACAATACATGACATTACACCAGCACAATGAATTACATTACACCAACACTACACAATACATGACATTACACCAACACAATACATGACATTAAACCAACACAGCACTTGACATTACACCAACACAATACATTACACCAGGAGAATACATTACACCAACACAATACATGACATTACACCACCAACACAATACATTACAACAACACAATACAGGACATTACACCAACACAATACTTGACATTACACCAACACAATACAGGACATTACACCAACACAATACTTGACATTACACCAACACAATACTTGACATTACACCAACACAATACAGGACATTACACCAACACAATACAGGACATTACACCAACACAATACTTGACATTACACCAACACAATACTTGACATTACACCAACACAATACTTGACATTACACCAACACAATACTTGACATTACACCAACACAATACTTGACATTACACCAACACAGTATTTGACATTACACCAACACAATACATTACCCCAGGAGAATACATTACACCAACACAATACATGACATTACACCACCAACACAATACATTACACCAACACAATACAGGACATTACACCAACACAATACTTGACATTACACCAACACAGTATTTGACATTACAGCACCAACACAATACATTACACCAGCAGAATACATTACATTACACCAACACAATACATTACAGTATGTTTGTGTGAATGTGTGTGCGTGAGAAGCCAGTATAAAATGAATTGTCTTGTACAACAGACCAGCGCTCTTGTGAATAAACCTTTGACTATTTTAGCTGGGCCTCCGTCTGTTTCATTCGACCAGTATCTTACAAATTCTAGGTTGCAAACTGAGTAGCATAATTGAATTGGGTTATGAACCTTGAGAACATAATTCTCCTAACAATTTGGTCCTTTGAGCCGGATTTCAATACCTGCCTCTGTCGTCCCAAGGAACTGCTGAAAACCGTGCATGGGCGGATCCAGGATCCGTAAGACAAAGACCTGACCTCTGAATTGAGGGTTTATTTCAGGCCAGTGGTGAACTGGTACACGACAGAGGTCTAACCTACATTGCTTTTCCCAGTCTACGAGAAGGTCAGTAAATCTTTATTCGCGATTTCTGGGGAATTGACGCTCAGGCAACATTCAGAAATGTATTTGATTGTTTTTGTGTAGTTTAGGTGTTGATTTTAAAATTCCCATAGGGCATTCTGACCCGGTGACCTATATTTAGAATTTTGTGTAGAGAAGAGTTTTAAAGGCAACGAAGTATGCAAATGGCTGCATTTACATACTATGCAAATGGAGGTAGGAATAGGGTGTAGAGCCAACTAGGCAGCAGTAGAAGGGGGTCCGTAATGACACCGGGTACCGAATATTGAGATTTTATTTATTTAATTATTTGTATTTAACCTTTATTTAACCAGGTAGGCTAGTTGAGAACAAGTTCTCATTTACAACTGCGACCTGGCCAAGATAAAGCATAGCAGTGTGAACAGACAACACAGAGTTACACATGGAATAAACAATTAACAAGTCAATAACACAGTAGAAAAAAAAGAGAGTCTATATACATTGTGTGCAAAAGGCATGAGGAGGTAGGCGGATAATTACAATTTTGCAGATTAACACTGGAGTGATAAATGATCAGATGGTCATGTACAGGTAGAGATATTGGTGTGCAAAAGAAAGTAAATAAATATAAACAGTATGGGGATAAGGTAGGTCAAATTGGGTGGGCTATTTCCCGATAGACTATGTACAGCTGCAGCGATCGGTTAGCTGCTCAGATAGCAGATGTTTGAAGTTGGTGAGGAAGATAAAAGTCTCCAACTTCAGCGATTTTTGCAATTCGTTCCAGTCACAGGCAGCAGAGAACTGGAACGAAAGGCGGCCAAATGAGGTGTTGGCTTTAGGGATGATCAGTGAGATACACCTGCTGGAGCGCGTGCTACGGGTGGGTGTACCTAGCATGGACTTGTAGATGACCTGGAGCCAGTGGGTCTGGCGACGAATATGTAGCGAGGGCCAGCCGACTAGAGCATACAGGTCGCAGTGGGTGGTATAAGGTGCTTTAGTAACAAAACGGATGGCACTGTGATAAACTGCATCCAGTTTGCTGAGTAGAGTATTGGAAGCTATTTTGTAGATGACATCGCCGAAGTCAAGGTTCGGTAGGATAGTCAGTTTTACTAGGGTAAGTTTGGCGGCGTGAGTGAAGGAGGCTTTGTTGCGGAATAGAAAGACGACTCTAGATTTGAGTTTAGATTGGAGATGTTTGATATGAGTCTGGAAGGAGAGTTTACAGTCTAGCCAGACACCTAGGTACTTATAGATGTCCACATATTCAAGGTCGGAACCATCCAGGGTGGTGATGCTAGTCGGGCGTGCGGGTGCAGGCAGCGAACGGTTGAAAAGCATGCATTTGGTTTTACTAGCGTTTAAGAGCAGTTGGAGGCCACGGAAGGAGTGTTGTATGGCATTGAAGCTCGTTTGGAGGTTAGATAGCACAGTGTCCAAGGAAGGGCCGGAAGTATACAGAATGGTGTCGTCTGCATAGAGGTGGATCAGGGAATCGCCCACAGCAAGAGCAACATCATTGATATATACGGAGAAAAGAGTTGGCCCGAGAGTTGAACCCTATGGCACCCCCATAGAGACTGCCAGAGGACCGGACAACATGCCCTCCGATTTGACACACTGAACTCTGTCTGCAAAGTAGTTGGTGAACCAGGCAAGGCAGTCATTAGAAAAACTGAGACCTGATCAAGAATATATTAGAAGGTCCGTAAGAATATATTAGAATATATTAGAAGGTCCGTAAATGACGCGAGGTATCAGTGGCTAACGCCAAGACTATCAGTGGACACTACCTATATAAACTAACAGAAAGAAGAAAGAAGGGAGCCTAATATAGCGGAGGGAGATACGAGATATTAACGTCAAAAGAACAAGGAACAACAGAAAAATAGGTGAGACCTAATGTCCAATCGACACCACTATAGATAGTTTCAAGAAAGGAAAAGCACACATAGGTTAAGAGATAGCAAAATACAAAGAGTTTGAACACACAGGGAGTAGCGACACACACCAATAGTGAGACACACATAGGAGTAATTTAAATCAGAAATAAAGAGTCACACACATAGATTGTGATAACAACTATAGTGATTGGATAGCTGTTAAAAGCACACACCTAGTTCATAGAAATACCTACACATAGATTGTGAGAATAAGCATAGTGACTACCAGGTTTTACTAGCAATGGGTAATAAATCCTCAACGGAGGTCCCGGAATTAACGGGAGATGAGAAATACATGCAGGGAAAAGATAAGAGGAATACCTATTTTGGCCCGAAATGGAGGAGGAAGTACGAATTTGACAGACATTTAAATATAGAAAAACTGGGATCAATGATAAGACAGATACATAAGGCATGTGGAGACAAGGCAGATAAACAATGAGCAGAGGGGCTAGACACAGCGAGGGTAGCCGACGCAAGGAAGAGAGCAGAGGGAGAAAAGAAAAAGTAAAAAAAGAAGGAAGATGTAAGTAGCAAGTAGCAAGCAACTAGGAACAATAACTCCCACGACTCCTCTGGAGGTCTCTCATAAGCCTAAATTGTACCCAACCCTGATAGACCAGGCGTGGAGAGAGAATCCCAATGATGAAACGGTGGTGAGACGACGGCAGCCAGTGCTTCCCGTCCCACCACCACCACCACCACCACCACCATATGGGGAACCTCCTGGAGCCAAGGGAGGGCTAGAGCGGGAGGAGGAAAGGATAGGGCTAGCTGCCCTAGGGAAAGTCAGGAAAGATTTAACCGAACTAGGACAGGATTTAGCAAACTTATTGAGAAAGTGGATAGAGGTAGAGAAAGGGAGAAAGTCGAGAAAAGTCGATAGAGACAGTCTAAAGAAAGGTGTAGGTAGTCAAGGGAAACAGCAGGTCGAGGGTTCAATACCGGGCTGTCTGAATCCCGGAAAAGAAGGTAAGAAGGCAAGCGTAGAGAGAGGGTGAGAGAAAGTTACAAGATAAGAGGACATAGAGAAAACGAGAGAGAGAAAGAGAAAGGAGAATCCTCACTGGGGAAAAGCTTGGACCTTCAATTAGTGCTATCTTCTGGGAATTGTCTCGGTAGCACGTGCTGGAGTCTACGACTACAGACAATTATAATAATAGGGTTATTTGCGTCTCAATCATTTCAATAGCGTTGGTGGTTGAGGGGTAGAACTCTTGCCTACAACTCGGGAGACTGGTTCGCATCTCAGCCTGGGTACCAATAGATGAAAATGAATTCTGATTGTAATTCAACTATTGATAGGTTTTGCCTGGAGAGATACGGTTGTTAGTGTTTAAGATTTAAACTGAACGTTTTAATAGCTTGTTTAGGTTCAATTGAAAGACTAATTCATTCTAAATAATGGCGAGGCGACTTCGATGTAACATGTTGTCTTGCCTGAATGATCTGCTGGAATAACGTATTGAGAATGGAGTCGTATTTTTATTTTATTTATTTTACTAGGCAAGTCAGTTAAGAACAAATTCTTATTTTCAATGACGGCCTAGGAACAGTGGTTTAACTGCCTGTTCAGGGGCAGAACGACAGATTTGTACCTTGTCAGCTCGGGGGTTTGAATTTGCAACCTTCCGGTTACTAGTCCAACACTCTAACCACTAGGCTACCCTGCCTGAATCATAGAAGAGACAGTTACCTAAGTCTAATGAATTCTAAATCATAGAGGAGAGATAATTGCGATAGAGTTGTGCCCATCGAATTGTGTTTTGTATTCTTATGGATTGACTCATTTAGGTTATAAATTTAGCAAAGTACATGGTACTTTTAAATTTGGGAGAAGAGAACGTTGGAAAGTTTGGTTTTACTCTTACGATAGAATTAAAGCAGAACTCAGTTTGAGTAGGGGTTATATTTTTGCCTAGAGGTAGGAATAGGAGAGTTGGTTGCAGTGTTGCCAACTAATTTTCGGGGTAAGTTGCTAGAGAAAGGTTGATTTGTTGCTAAATGACATTGGGATATCATTGCGTGATAACGTAAAACTGCGTCATTTTGTAGAATACACAATAATGTTAATCAAATTGATTTGATAGTCTTTAGGTACAGACTCCCACTCTTTTCTGTACTTCTGGGAGTATAATTTTGATTGAGAGATGTTGATTGATGTTGTAAGTTCTGTTCAAGATCAAACATATGTGACCAACTATATTCATTGGGTTTGGCTTGTCGAACCTGTACTACTGCTGCCTGGGCACGGGCAGAGCGCCTGCTGCTGCCTGGGCACGGGCTGAGCGCCTGCTGCTGACATCACTCACAATGCACTTTTGCCAGGCAATGGTGTTGTGACTGAGGGTGTGACAAAGAAAATCATTTGTGTCATTTAGAGGGACAATGCGTGCATTATAGCTTTGAGTCACTTTTCAAAAGTTGCTAAAAGTTCCAAATACATTTGTAAAAGTAGCTGAATTTGTCAGGGTAGTCTGAAAAGTTGCTAAATCTAGCAACAAAATTGCTAGGTGGGCATCACTGGTTGGTTGTGCGCTCACTGGGCTATATTTGACTGTAATGGATTCAGGTCTGAATAGTTGAATCGTAAAGGTTTTGTGATAGTTTCTGGTTATTGATTCTTGGTTATTGTTTCTTGGTTTGACTGTTTAGGTAACACCAGTGAAATTGAACAGGAAGTTAAGGTATTCTAACATTATAATCTGTTTCCATTACGTGCAACTATGACAGGTCCGCAAAGTGGATTGCAGGTTGGGTTAATTTTATTTTAAAGGGACAGTGCACATTAATCATAGTTGTGTGTCTAATGGCAGGGTATTCCTATTAAGCATTTTCAGGGACTGTTTGCAGACAGACTGAATGGGATTTAATGTTGCAAAGCAAGCTTGGAGCGCACGTTCAATCAAGCATAATTAACCATTGAGGAAATTTAAAACTAATGATTGGAGGGAGTATAATGGAATTATCATTAGGTTGTGTTTCTAGTAAACGTTTGGGTTTGGGTTTGAGAAGAGACACGATATCTTAAAGGGGTACACTCACATATGGAATAATAGAAGTTTTATTAAACATGTGAATTCTTTAGATAAAGGGAATGTTCTGGGATCCTGGGTACAACATGTAGAAAATGTTTGATGGTTTTTCTTTAATTTGTATTATATAGTATGAAACACGACTGTAAAAGGGTGGTATGACCTTTGACCTCTATCATGGCTTTGTCAGGCCCTGGCCATAGAGGATTTTTATTCTCTATTTTGGTTAGGCCAGGGTAGACTAGGGTGGGCGTTCTATGTTCTTTTTTCTATGTTTTTGTATTTCTTTGTTTTTGGCCGGGTATGGTGCTCAATCAGGGTCTGTCGTTGTCTCTGATTGAGAATCATACTTAGGTAGCTCTTGCCCACATGGGTTTTGTGGGTAGTTATTTTCTGTTTAGTGTGTTTTGCACCTGACGGAGTTGTTTTGGTTGTTCTTTTGTTGCTTGTTTGATAGTGTTCAGTTTTCCATTAAAATGATGAACACTTACCATGCTGCACCTTGGTCCTCACCTTCCACCAACAACGGCCGTTACAGAACTACCTACCACCAAAGGACCAAGCAGCGTGGTGAGGAGCAGCAGCGCTATCTGGAGAAATGGACATGGGAGGAGATACTGGAAGGCAAGGGACCATGGACACAGGCTGGGGAGTATCGCCGTCCACAGGAGGAACTGGAGGCAGCTAAGGCTGAGCGGAAACACTACGAGGAGTTGGCACGGCTGGCAAGGAAGCCCGAGAGGCAGCCCCAAAAATGTATTGGGGGGGGCACACGGGGAGTGGGGCAGAGTCAGGAGTCAGACCTGAGCCAACTCCCCGTGCTTATCGGAAGGAGCCAAGGATGGAACCAGAGCTGGTCAGGGCGAAATTGGACGTGAGCGACGGAAGCGAAGACAGTGAATGAGTTAATGGGGAGATTGGAGGAGAGAGTAATGAGGGAGTTGCTGTGTTGGTGCATGAGGCACGACATCCGCCCGACGGAGCGTGTCTGGGATTTGATGTCACCTGAGTCAGCTCTCCATACTCGTCCTGAGGTGCGTGCTAGATGTCTGGTGAAGACTGTGCCAGCCCCACGCACCAGGCCTCCTGTGCGCCTCCCTAGCCCTGCACATCCTGTGCCAGCTCGGCGCTACAGCTCTCCAAGACGTGCTCACCATGGCGGGCATCGTACTGGTCAGGCACCGTGTTATGCGGTGGAGCGCACGGTGTCTCCAGTACGTGTTCTTAGCCCGGTGCGCTACATCCCAGCTCCCCGCATCTTCCGGGCTAGAGTGAGGATCCAGCCAGGACGGATGGTTTCAGCCCTGCTCTCCAGACCTCCAGTGCGTCTCCTTTGGCCAGGACATCCTGCGTTGGCGTTGCACACTGTGTCTCCCGTGTGTCTGCACAGCCCAGTGCATCCTGTACCTGCGCCCCGCACGTGCCGGGCGAAAATCACCATCCAGCCAGGACGGGTTGTGCAGGCCCTTAGTTCGAGACCTCCAGTGCGCCTCCACGGCCGATCTATCCTGTGCCTCCTCCATTGACCAGGCTGTCTCTCCGTCTCCTTCCTCCACAGTCTCCCTCCAGCCCGGAGCTGCCAGAGTCTCCCTCCAGCCCGGCGCTGCCAAAGCCTCCAGACTGTCCGGCGCTGCCAGAGCCGCCGTTCACTCCAGCGCTGCCAGAGCCGCCCTTCACTCCGGCGCTGCCAGAGCCGCAGCCCCTCAGTCCAGAGGCGCCCCTCAGTCCAGAGGCGCCCTCTACGAGGGTATTCAGTCCGGGGCCCGCTGCGAGGGTCCCAGCTCCAGAGGCGCCACCTAAGTGGGCCAAGACTGAGGTGGAGCGGGGTCCACGTCCCGCACCCGAGCCGCCGCCGTAAGAGGGCCCACCCGGACCCTCCCCTTTAGAGTCAGGTTTTGCGGCCGGAGTCCGCACCTTTGGGGGTACTGCCACGCCCTGGCCATAGAGGCTTTTTATCCTCTATTTTGGTTAGGGTGGGCGTTCTGTTATTTTTCTATGTTTTTGTATTTCTTTGTTTTTGGCCGGGTATGGTTCTCAATCAGGGACAGCTGTCTGTCGTTGTCTCTGATTGAGAATCATACTTAGGTAGCTCTTGCCCACATGGGTTTTGTGGGTAGTTATTTTCTGTTTCGTGTGTTTTGCACCTGACGGAGCTGTTTTGGTTGTTCTTTTGTTGCTTGTTTGATAGTGTTCAGTTTTCCATTAAAATGATGAACACTTACCATGCTGCACCTTGGTCCTCACCTTCCACCAACAACGGCCGTTACAGGCTTTCCTTTATGGTCTGATCAGCCTCATGGGAGGGCCATTTGGATAATGGATTTAAGGTCATCTGTGATACTGATTTTTAAGGTAATTTGTAATTATGAACGAGTTTATAGGTCTTTGACATATTTGTAAGTTGAACCAATGAGAAGAAAGAAATGGCATAGCATTGGATTAATGGTAGACTGATGTTACGTATTTAGAACCTGATCCAAGCCAACAGGACAGGGATATATGACATCTGTGGTGATTCAGGATCATTGGGAGCATTGAGATAGTTTGATTAAGGTTATGTAAGGTTATGTAATAACCTTAGAGATTGCCACCATAGACAGGTGATTTTTCTAAAATCCATGAGTTCAGACAGGGAGACAGTGAGACACTTAGTCAATATTTGGAAACAACCCATATTTTGTACTGACTTATGAGAAAGAGCGACAGACAGATAGAAGGAAGGGCAGACGGAGAAGCCCTCCCCATACTGCTGAGACCTTGCAGAGAGAAGATAGAAGTGACACCGAATGGGTACATAACAGGGGAATGAAAGCTTAGTTGGTTTCGGGAGCTAAGAAGTTAGACACTGAACCATGGCCTAGAAATGATTGACTTAGGTAAGATTAATAAATTATCCTTAAATCAATGTTATGTGGGAATGTTGATATATGGGCAGAGCCGTGTATCAAGAGGGGGTAGGTTAGGACACTTTGTTGCCTATTGGATAATAAACAAAAAAAAATTGCACCAACGCCAATACATAATGTTACACCAACACAATACTTGACATTACACCATCACAATACTTCACGTTACACCAACACAATACTTGACGTTACACCAACACAATACTTGACGTTACACCAACACAATACTTGACATTACACCAACACAATACTTGACATTACACCAACACAATACATAACGTTACACCAACACAATACTTGACGTTACACCAACACAATACTTGACGTTACACCAATCACAATACTTGACGTTACACCAACACAATACTTGACGTTACACCAACACAATACTTGACATTACACCAACACAATACTTGACGTTACACCAACACAATACTTGACGTTACACCAACACAATACTTGACATTACACCAACACAATACTTGACATTACACCATCACAGTACTTGACATTACACCAACACAATACATAATGTTACACCAACACAATACTTGACGTTACACCAACACAATACTTGACATTACACCAACACAATACTTGACGTTACACCAACACAATACTTGACGTTACACCAACACAATACTTGACGTTACACCAACACAATACTTGACGTTACACCATCACAATACTTGACGTTACACCAACACAATACTTGACATTACACCAACACAATACTTGACGTTACACCAACACAATACTTGACATTACACCATCACAATACTTGACATTACACCAACACAATACTTGACATTACACCATCACAATACTTGACATTACACCAACACAATACTTGACGTTACACCATCACAATACTTGACATTACACCAACACAATACTTGACGTTACACCAACACAATACCTGACGATACACCATCACAATACTTGACATTACACCATCACAGTACTTGACATTACACCAACAGAATACATTATATTACACCAACACAAGTGGACACATTTAAATAAACAGAATATACAATACATACAAAAAGTCTAAATATACTAGATTCATTCAACCAGTTGTAAAAGGTCTTAAAACGTTTAACTTGTACCTACTTCAGAAATGTGTTTGAGTAACGACTTGCTTTTGACACAAAAGTGTCACGAGACTTTTATCAAGACTGGTTCAATTTTGATTTTTTAAACATTTCATGTTGATACTCATTATTTAAAGACAGTTTTCAACGACACAAATTCACAGATCTGTTGCATTTCGATCACACATGTCCTATGGCATGGGTAGTTGCTAGTGGGCTTGGCACTATTGGTGTTTCTGCTCATCTGCCTAGGCTAGATAGGCTGCCTTTTGATATTGACAGCTCTTTGAATATCAGACGGGCATAGATATTGATATGTATGTTTGCTGTTGTTTTGAAATACATTGTAGTGTGTGTACAGTGTGTACAAAAAAACATGTACAGAGTGTGTGTGACTTAGCCGAGAGATGGAGGCGAGTAGGTGTGTGTGTGTGTGTGTGTGTGTGTGCGTGCGTGCATGCGCTCTCTGCCTTTTTCTTTTCAAATGTAAATATTCAAAACCCCCACGGTGTTGAGACGGTAACCTGGTTCCCCCGGGAACGGACAGCTTAACGCCATGACGATGACTCACCGCCAGTCAGAAACATTCTCATTTCAAGTTCAGACTGATACACACACATATGGAACAAAGTTACATTGATACGAATGCAGGAAAAGCTGTCTCACAAGCTATAAACAGATATGACATGAGATGTATTAAAAAGTAGCTGTCAGTCAAAAACTATGGCTTGAAAATAATGACACTGTCTTTGCTTTTCTAGTCGTCCCCTGATATACAGTATTCAATGGCTTGGGACTACAGTGAAAGTGTACACTAAACCAGTGCCTGTAGATCTGTGGCGTGTCTTCCGTAAAATAATGTATTGGAATTGGGACAGTTTAACAGCATTACACTTAAATACTTGGTGTGTTTCATGACACACTGGCTGAACCATCATTCATGCAATGTCACGTTCGTCATATTGATGAGACCAAGGCGCAGCGTGATAAGCATACATTCTTTTAATGAAGGAAAAACACTAAACAAACAAAACAAAACGAACGTGAAGCTATATAACACGAGTGCTGACAGGCAACTACACATACACAATAACCCACAAAACCAAAATGGAAAATGGCAACCTAAATAGGAGCCCCAATCAGAGATAACGATAAACAGATGCTTCTGATTGGGAACCAATTCAGGCCACCATAGGCCTACATTACCTAGACATACAAAACCCCCATAGATATACAAAAACCCAACATACCCACCCTCGTCACACACTGACCTGACCAAAATAATACATAAAACATAGATAACTAAGGTCAGGGCATGACATGCAAGACTGCTATACACATTAAGCACTTGTCAAGTCTTACTAATGCATAATAGATGCTTTATAAATGTGTTGGTAAGGTGTAATTGATATGCAGTTCAACAAGTAGCTCCGAGGGTTGATGGCTGTCTATTGTTCCCATGTGGGACTACAATGCCCATAATTATCTGAACTGTACTGTATAATCTGCACCTACTTCCAACTCTATCCAATCTCAGCCTCAAGCACTCTCTCAAAACACAGAAATTGTCCGGACTACTGGTGGTTTACTGTTCTACCTGATAATTAAGTGCACACACCTGGTGTCCCAGGTCTAAATCAGTCCCTGATTAGTGGGGAACAATGAAAATAAGCAGTGCAACTGGCTTTGAGGTCCAGATTTGAGTTTGACGTCATTAGCCTGTACTGTTTAAAATAAGGGTGCTTTGCACTGTTTCTCTTTCACCTTCTCTCTCCAAAATGCCTCTCTCTCTTCTCGTCTCGCTTTCTCTGCCCATCCCCCACACATTTGTTTTTTTCTCTCCCCTCTCCTCACCCTCTCTCATTCTCATTCCAACATCCATCCTGAAAGAATATACTTTTTTCATGCCTGGTCACTGTATCTCTGATGAACTGGTTTATATTGTTTTGCTTCGTGTTGTTTGCATAGATTGTCACACTTGTGATAGTGGACATTAATTACAGGTAAATACAGTAGTCATAACATGTTAATAAGAATCCTACAGTATGCAATTTGCTTGGATCGACAGTATCGTAGACATTCAGGGCTTTTGTGTGTTTAACACAATATCCCTTTTAGTAGTTTAGTAGATGTCTTGCTGTTTTCCATTTGTTGCCAATGCCTTAAAGTATTTTCATTAGGCAACAAGGCTTTCAGAATTGGTGCTCCCTTCCCATGTTGACCTAAATATCCCCCAATTTCTCTTAGACTCTTGCAATATATAAGAAATGTTATGAAAGTTCCACAACATGATGTAATCTCACTGCAATCGGTACACTTCAAAAAATATTTCACAGCGTATCTCAGTGAAACCTTAGCATAAGCAGTTCAAAGAAGGAAAATGTGTGAAAAAATAATGAGAAATAAATAAAATATCATCATCTGACTTTACGGTGGCTCGTTACTATGCATAGGAGCACACATTATTAGCAAAACTAGAATAACCTTCATTTAGCTGTTATAATGGGTCATAATTAGTGATGGGGGAAAAATCTATACAGTCACATATCGAGATATTATTTTTTACAATATATCGTATTGTATAATTTTGACAATTTCGCAATATTATTTTTGCGCTAGTTGGCTGTACCAAAACTCCAGTATTTTTCCTTCATAGCTTGTTCTCCATCTTCTTTTTAAATAGGGAGCCAATTTGTTTTCAGAACTTTTATTTCCATGACTGATCAAGACATTTTCTCATGGCTCTCTCTTGTCCCTCTGCAGCAGACCTATGGTGAGCAATAAAATCACAGTATTGCAATACACATAGAATCGTGAGAATCATGAGAATCGCAACACATACAGTATCGTATTGGCAACTAAGTAGTGTGATAATATTGTATTGTGCGGTCCCTGGCAATTCCCAGCCCTCATCATATTGTCATCATAACATGTCATTTGTAAAACAATTTTATTTAACCAGGCAAGTCAGTTAAGAACAAATTCTTATTTATAATGACGGCCTAGGAAGAGTGGGTTAACTGCCTTGTTCGGGGACAGAACAACAGATCTTTACCTTGTCAGCGCGGGGATTCGATCTAGCAACCTTTCAGTTACTGGCCCACGCTCTAACCACTTGGCTACTTGCCACCCGCTAGGCTACCTGCCCGACATTACCATGTCATAAAAAGTCCTAGCCATGCTTTTACAGACAGCGAGAATAAGGCCTACATATAACTGTTATAATGCATCATAATGACATCATCATGAATGGGGAATGATATGGTCTCATAAGTTTAGTCTTGTGATCAGACTCTCTCTGTATTGTATTGAATAAAAGAGTGATGAGCGAGAGAGAGGTATAGAATCCTCTGATGCCCCAGCGAAGGGGGAGGGATTGTATTATTAAACGTGTGTAGGGCTCGTGTTGTGGGGGGTTGACAGAATGGGGGGTGATGTTGATCATGGGGGTGTTGAGAAATGAACAGGGGGTTGGGGCTGTTGATGTTGATGTTGGTCTGCATGGGTGTCTGCTGATGTTAGGGGGTATCTGAGTGAGAGATGGACAGGGGGATTGGTGAGGGAGGGGAGGAGGGACGTTGGGCAGAGAGTGATTGACAGGTGGGCCGATGTGGCCTTGGCTCAGCTGCAGCTTGGAGGTGCCTACTCCGTTTGATTGACAGCCGTGCGGGCCTGGGAACCACGGCGACGACGGATTGGCTACAGAGGCAAAGCGAGGAAGAGAGTGAGAAAATGATAGCGGGTGAAAGAGAATGAGGTTGTGTGTAGTGAGGAGGGGTGTGTGTGGTGGGGAGGTGTGTGTGTGTGGTGGGGAGTTGTGTAGTTGGGAGGTGTGTGTGTGTGTGGTGGGGAGATGTGTGTGGTGGGGAGATGTGTGTGGTGGGGAGATGTGTGGGTGGGGAGGTGGGTGGGGAGGTGTGAGTGTGTGTGTGTGTGGTGGGGAGGTGTGTGTGGTGGAGAGGTGTGTTTGGGTGTGTGTGTGGAGGGGACTTGTGCTTGTGTGTCTGTCTGTGCATGAGAGAGAGAAATTAATAGTTTCAGTAGGAGTAAGGAGAGAGAGAGAGAGAGAGAGAGAGAGAGAGAGAGAGAGAGAAAACCACTA
Source organism: Oncorhynchus tshawytscha (assembly GCF_018296145.1). Classification (NCBI taxonomy): domain Eukaryota; kingdom Metazoa; phylum Chordata; class Actinopteri; order Salmoniformes; family Salmonidae; genus Oncorhynchus; species Oncorhynchus tshawytscha. The sequence continues at coordinate 18,880,372 of NC_056449.1, forward strand.
TCAACTGCTTTGGCAGCAATATTCTACCCTGAACAGCCATGCCAATGAAACATATTTGAATTGATTTGAATTCAATTGAGAGAGATGTGTGGTGGTATGGCAGTGTATCATGCCTCACCATTTGTATTGGTGAGTAAGAGAAGATGTCTGTTAAACAAATGAGGAGTAGACAGTAGAAGTTCATACTCCAAACTGGTTCAGGCTCATTTGTATCCCTGTAATGGTTAAGATCTGGGTTTGGTAAACTGATCCTAGATCTGTGGTTAGGGGTCAAAATGTGTGTACTGCTTATACGTACAATAGACATATTTCACTTCAACGCAGAACTCAGACAATGATGCACACACCACTCAACACATAGCAGTAGACTGAGCTTGGGGAGTGGTCCTTTTCAGACAGGTAGTCATGATCAGATCAGGGTGGGAACCATTGAACACAGGGCAACAGGAAAAGGGGGAGACCTATCCGAGGACACCAGCTGTCATATAGGATGGGCAAGTCTCTTATCATCCTGCTTTCTCATCACTTTCCCCCATACAAAAACAAACCTAACAAACCCGCTTCCCTTCCCAGTTGGAAAACAATAGCATTTGCAAACAGCAGGCCCCTCCCTTTCCTTGTTGTTCGCACTGCCTCTCAAAGCAACAGCAGGCCCTTCCCTCTCCTTGTCGTTCACACTGCCTGCTAAGCAACAGCAGGCCCTTCCCTCTCCTTGTCGTTCACACTGCCTGCTAAGCAACAGCAGGCCCTTCCCTCTCCTTGTCGTTCACACTGCCTGCTAAGCAACAGCAGGCCCTTCCCTCTCCTTGTCGTTCACACTGCCTGCTAAGCAACAGCAGGCCCCTCCCTCTCCTTGTCATTCACACTGCCCGCTAAGCAACAGCAGGCCCCTCCCTCTCCTTTTTGTTTGCCGCTTAAGCAACAGCAGGCCCCTCCTCTAGGCTTGGTTGCATTTGTTTGTAGGGAAGTTTGTGAGCTTCCTGTGTGGTAGGGGCTTGTGTTGCATCTGTGTGTGGTGGTGGGAAGTGTGTGTGTGTGTGTGTGTGTGTGTGTGGAAGTGGTGTGTGTGTGTGTGTGTGTGTGTGTGTGTGTGTGTGTGCGCTTGCTTGCTTGCTCACAAATGTTAGAATGATGGCAATAGTCAATGGTTTGATATATTGAGTATTCTAAATTGAATACACATTATTAGATTTGTATTGGCTAGTAACTCAAATGCAATGCTATGTCAACATCATTGTCATGGTAAAGACAGTGCCTTCATACCCTTACATCATAGTTTATTTGAAACATTACGTGTATGACACATTTTTATCATTATTATTTTTAGGGATGCACCGATATAACATTTTTGACTGATACCGATATCCGATATTTTCTTTGCCAAAAAAATCCCAATACTGATAAACGATATTAACATTTTTTTTAAGCTTTTTAAGCATTTTAGTACAGTTAAATAGTTAACACACACACACACACACACTGACCAATAAGTTATTTTGTTGGCATTTATGTATGTCTCCATTACTAGTAAAACATAATTAGAACCTTTTTCTTTCACTTACTTGCTGTGCTGTTTCATTGTTCATTGGTTCAGTCTCAACCAGGATTTCATCATACTTGTCAAGCAGTGAAGTTTTAGCTCTTTCTGTCTGTGGCCTCTCTTCCTCGGTGTACACTGTCACTGTGTCTGTTTCCATCTTGTCCAGCTGTGTCTGTAACATTTCACGTAAACCCTGTTTCTTGTCTGCATTGAAGTAGCGGTCCTTGTACCTAGCATCGAGCATGGTGGCGACACAGTAAAGGCTCAGAGAGAACTCCACCAAACCGCTTGTTTACAGTCTCTAGTAGAGCACTTTTACAAGTTAACCCGACGGTCGGTGTTGGCATTTTTCTTGAGCAGGCATTTCAATGCCATGACAGAGGGTATCACGTCTGCTGCAGACGCAGTTTATGAGCTTATTTCTCCAGTCAGTTGTTCGAATGGAACTAGCTAGTGTGTTCATGTTTACAAGTTTCAAAACATGTTCTCAAATGCCATTGAAATGGCAGCAGCGGTGTGAGAACCAGCACATTCTGGAGCATGCAATACGGCTTTCCTCAGTACAAAATCCTCGTCGACCCACTGTGTTGTCAGACCCATAATGCTTATGGGGCTGACATCGCTGGTCCAAATGTCAGTCGTGAAGCTAATAGCAGTGACGCCCATAGCAAGTAGCTTATGGATGCTGTGTAACTCTGGTAGGGCAACATCTGAAAAATAGCGATGCTTGGTAGTGTGTACCGGTGCTCGACCAGTCGCCAAAGCCAACATCACCCACGACAGAGAATGGTTGATTGTCAAGGGCAATGAATTCCATTATCTTGGCTTTATTGGATTTCGCCTTTCAGTTGTCTCGCTGAAATGTTCTTACTCTTTCAAATGACTGCTGGACTTGTTGACTGCTTGATTGATCCACACAGCAGACATTGTGGGCTAGGTTAGGAATGCTGTGTGGCACGTGTAGTGCTATATTTATCACGGCGTCATTATGTCATCTGCCTACCTTATATAGGTATGCACGTCAGCTTTGACATTGGTTTTGCACGTAAGCTTTAAGCTCTACATCAGGCAGATGCCGATGTGGGCATTTTTAGCTAATATCGTCTGATTCCAATATGCTTACCAATATATCGTGCATCCCTAATGATTTTTTTTTGCAAAATTACCCCCTTTTTCGCCCCAATTTTGTCATATCCAATTGGTAGTTACAGTCTTGTCCCATCGATGTAACTCCCGTACGAACTTGGCAGAGGTGAAGGTCGAGAGCCGTGTGTCCTCCGAAACACAACCCAACTAAGTCGCGCTGCTTCTTGACACAATGCCCACTTAACTCAGAAGCCAGCCACACCAATGTGTCGGAGGAAAGACCGTACACCTAGCGACCGTGTCAGCGTGCATCCACCCGGCCCGCCACTGGAGTAGCTAAAGCGCGATGGGACGAGGACATCTCGGCTGGACAAACCCTCCACTAACCCGGATAACGCTGGGCCAATTGTGTGTCGCCCCACGGCTCTCCCGGTCGCGGGACAGCGACACAGCCTTTAATCTGCGACACAGCTTTAATCGAACCAGGATCTGTAGTAACGCAGCTAGCACTGTGATGCAGTGCCGTAGACCGCTGCGCCACTCGGGAGACCCGTGTGTTTGACATCTTTATTGCATAATTACTGTATATACAGTATATCAAAAGTAATGTCTTGTTCATAAATCACATTGTTAAACATCTTGTGTTTGTTTTCTTGCGTGTAGTGAAATCAGGTTGCAAGTGAAACGACAAAACGTGAGTTCATGAAAAAATGAAGATTGGCATGTACTTTTAAACTCTGAACATTGCAGAGAAGTCAACAAGCCACGGGAGAGCAGAAGAACTCAACCTGGGTTACATACAGAGAATAATCACACACACATTGGGACATGTTTACCCGAACGCACACACACTGGCACATACGCACGCACGCACGCACACACACACACACACACAAACACACACTTACAACACCCACACACATACAAACACACACTCACATACAGAAATCCATACCTTCATATATAATCCATGTGGGTGTAGAAATATCAGCCAATACTAAAACAGCGCTGCATTAGACTCCTCTGCCCTGCTCTCTGCCTAACTTAATGTATTGCATGTTTATGTGGCACTTTTTCATCTTACTCACTCACTCACACATACACACACACTTTCCACCCATCTACCCTCAAACACCCTCGCCCCCAACCCACACACACTCTCTTAGACTGAGTCCATTCAACTCCTGTTGTCTGTCTTTGACTGCAGGCCAAATTAATGGTAATGACCTGTGCCTCTGTTCTCTCGGCGTGGCCTCTGATAATTGAGGCTGGATCTGAAACATGCTCTGATAGCATCTCACCTGGTCCCGCTGGGCTGTCACGTTCGTAATAAGGACGGGACCAAGGTGCAGCGTGTGTTGAGTTCCAAATCTTTATTACGGTGAAACTTTAAACAAAAACATTAAACCAATAACAAAACATGAAAGTAGTAGTGCACATGCACAAACACAAAACAATATCCCACAAACACAGGTGGGAAAAATGGCTACCTAAATATGATCCCCAATTAGAGGCAATGATTAACAGCTGCCTCTAATTGGGAATCATACAAAACACCGACATAGAAATATTGAGCTAGAACACCCCCTAGTCACGCCCTGACCTCCTAGAACCAAGGGTTCTCTATGGTCAGGGTGTGACATGGGCTTTCATTCATCTACCTGGGGTGAATCACCACTGTCCTGAGAGTAACACCACAGGAATAACCACATAGCGGATGTCCTGAGAGTAACCCCACAGGAATAACCACACAGGAGACATCCTGAGAGGAACATCATAGCAATAACCACACAGCAGATGGCCTGAGAGTAACACCACAGGAATAACCACACAGGAGATGTCCTGAGTGTAACACCACAGGAATAACCACCCAGGAGATGTCCTGAGATTAACACTACAGGAATAACCACACAGCAGATGTCCTGAGAGTAACACCACAGGAATAATCACACATGAGATGTGGAGTTGTTTAAAACAAACACAGCTGGATGGCAAGATGCTTTTTTGTGTGTACAAGCGATACTCACAATTTGTGTGTGAGTGCGTGTGTGCGCGCGTGTGTGTGTGTGTGCGTGTGCGTGTGTGTGTGTGTGTGTGTGTGCGCATGTGTGGCGTTAATTCACTCAGAAGGGTTCACCGAGACTCAGTGAATGTCGTTTGAATTGATCATGTAGCAGCAGAAAGGAGGAGGATGCATCTTTAAGGAAAGTGAATGAAGCTGACTGCTGTGATTAATGGAATATTTAGTAAATAACATCATCTTAAATGATTTCTATGAACTTTAGAATTTAGTGTCATTCACTAAAATTAGTATCTTTGCTCATTTCATCATCTCAGCTGGTCTTGTTCCAACCATATTCTTCCACCTTCATTGCTGCTATTGAGCTATAGTGGCACGTCATAGTTAGATTGACAAAATGAACTCTTATTTAAGAGCATTCATATGCATTTATATCTTCGCTCACATCTAAATCTCTGCTTTATTGAAAGCAAAGTATTTTGATGTAAAACCTTAATCCAGGTTTTTCACCAGGCTAGAGCAGACGAGTGTTGTGCTAGTGTTGGGGGTAGTCTATATACTAAGGTGGTGGTGGTTGTAGCCCAAGGGGCTCCCGGAGCATGTTTTAGCCTCCCCACGGGCCTTGTTCTGGGGGGAGCAGAGAGAGAGGCCCGGCCTGGAGCAGCCCCTCCTGAATTATGGATGGAGGTGAAGAGGGGAAGAGGACTGGCCTCCAGGGGATGGGGGGATGTATACCCCCCTCCTCTTCCTCCTCCCCCTCTTCTTCTTCTTCCTTCTCCTCCTCCCTTCTTCCCCCCACTCCCGTCGGCATTCAGGCGTGGCTGAAGGCTGCTGGATGAGGGTGACTGGAGCTGCTTCTCTCTCGCTTTCTTGCGTCTCTCTCTCTCTTACACACACTCTCACTCTCTTTTGCTCTCTCTCTTTTATATTCTCTCTTACACTCACTCTCACTCTCTTTTGCTCTCTCTCTTTTATATTCTCTCTTACACTCTCTCTCTCTCTCTCTCTCTCTCTCTCTCTCTCTCTCTCTCTCTCTCTCTCTCTCTCTCTCTCTCTCTATTCAATTCAAGGGGCTTTATTGGCATGGGGAACATATGTTAACATTGCCAAAGCAAGTGAAGTAGATAATATACAAAAGTGAAATAACCAATAAAATGAACAGCAAACATTACACTCACAGAAGTTCCAAAAGAATAAAGACGTTACAAATGTCATATTATGTATATATACAGTGTTGTAACAATGTGCAAATGGTTAAAGTACAAACGGGAAAATAAATAAGCATAAATATGGGTTGTATTTACAAAATACAATGTATTTTCTCTCTCCCTCTCGCTCTCTCTCTCTCGCACACACTTTCTTTCTCTCTCTCTTTATCTCTCTCTATATATATCTGTCTCTTCCCACTCTCTGTTTGTAGCTGAGAAAGTAAAATAATTGCTCTCTCCAACACTAAGGGTTGCATTCAATCAAAAGCAGAATCCAGATGCTTATGGAGAGAGTCAAAAGAGAGAGGTCTTCCATGACTCTGGGAATTCATCTTTCATCAATATATTGTTGAGTTTATTTTTGCATCCATCAAGAAATGACGTTTTAGATAATGAAATGATTTGTTTGGCTCACAGCACAGGAGGTATGCCTCCACAGTAAACCTCACACGTAACAGCAAACAAACATATAACCGCCGTGGTTGAATAAACACATTATGAACACACAAATGCAATGGAAAGATTATTCAAAACATTTGAAGGTTTCAGCCCACTATTGACGGCTGTGTTGTTTGGTGATGCAACATTTTAAAGGTGCAGTGAAGCAGAATTAAAAACATGATGCTCTCTCAGAATTGATCATGAGTTCAAGTGTTTTGATACTCTTTGGGTTTTAAGTAGAAAAATGACACAGAACACAAGGCATACTTATCTTTTTGTGTTGCATTAAGGGGAATTGTCACGATCCTTGTCAGATGTGTTGCACTCATCCTCCACTTTTCATCTTGACGGAAAAGGCTTTCACAGAGTTGTGTTGTATTGTCAAATACTTTATATAGGAAAAGTAACTTGCTTTTTAACCTCCAATAAATAGCAGACATTTCTTAGCAACATCTCATCCTCTTTCCTACTTTGGCCTGGGTAGGTTTGCCCAAATTATTATTATTTTTTTGTCCATGTCTAAATACACAATTTGAGGGACGGAAAAGGGCAAACCACTATAACTCAGCCCTGAATATAGTATTCAAGTTTAAACCCACTATAACTCAGCCCTGAATATAGTATTCAAGTTTAAACCCACTATAACTCAGCCCTGAATATAGTATTCAAGTTTAAACCCACTATAACTCAGCCCTGAATATAATATTCAAGTTTAAAACCACTATAACTCAGCCCTGAATATAGTATTCAAGTTTAAACCCATTATAACTCAGCTCTGAATATAGTATTCAAGTTTAAACCCATTATAACTCAGCTCTGAATATAGTATTCAAGTTTAAACCCACTATAACTCAGCCCTGAATATAGTATTCAAGTTTAAACCCACTATAACTCAGCCCTGAATATAGTATTCAAGTTTAAAACCACTATAACTCAGCCCTGAATATAGTATTCAAGTTTAAACCCACTATAACTCAGCCCTGAATATAGTATTCAAGTTTAAACCCACTATAACTCAGCCCTGAATATAGTATTCAAGTTTAAACCCACTATAACTCAGCCCTGAATATAGTATTCAAGTTTAAAACCACTATAACTCAGCCCTGAATATAGTATTCAAGTTTAAACCCTCTATAACTCAGCCCTGAATATAGTATTCAAGTTTAAACCCACTATAACTCAGCACTGAATATAGTATTCAAGTTTAAACCCACTATAACCCTGAATATTGAAGTTTAAAGAATACAGTCAGATGGCTCTGCGGTTACCTCTCTTTAAAATGTACAAAACTTTTTAATGATGCTCCTTCGCTAATGTGTTTTGACAATTGTGTTAGGATCTTAATGAATTTACTAATTATAATCTGAGTGGCTTTAGGAGAAGTGTTTGCCACACAAAGAAACAGACCTAGAGTGGTACTATTCAAATCCCCAAACATACAGAGATATGAAAAAGGAGAGAGAGAGCATAGAGGGAGAGAGAGCAGAGAGAAAGAGAGAGAGCAGAGAGAGTATGGAGATAAAGAGAGTAGAAAGAGAGAGAGCAGAGAGATTATGGAGATAAAGAGAGTAGAAAGAGAGAAAGAGAGATAGAGAGAGAGCAGAGAGTATGGAGATAAAGAGAGTAGAAAGAGAGAAAGAGAGAGTATGGAGATAAAGAGAGTAGAAAAAAGAAAGAGAGAGAGCAGAGAGAGTATGGAGATAGAGAGCAAGAGAGAGTGAGAGAGAGAGAGAGGGGGGGGACTGGAGAGATCAGAAAGAGAGAGCAGAGAGAAAGAGAGAGTGACAGAGAGAGGGGGCAGAAAGAGAGAGCAGAGAGAAAGAGAGGGAGCAGAAAGAGAGAGTAGAGAGAAAGAGAGAGAGACAGAGAGAGAGAGCACAGAGAGCGAGCACAGAGAGAGGTAGAGCACAGAGAGAGATTGAATTAAAGTTTTATGACTGGTGAATCTTTAATGTTCTGGGAAGTGATTCCCACATTCTAGCTGTGTGTGTGTGTGTGTGTGTGTGTGTGTGCGTGTGTGTGTGTGTGTGTGTGTTGGTGCATACAGTATGTGTGAGCATGGCTGCTCACATATAGTCTGTGTGTCGTTAACCCATTCCTCTCTGAACTCCATCTATACTGACAAGAGCTTAACTACTAACAAGATTATATACCATTACGTTGAACAAAAATATAAACTCAGCATGCAACAATTTCAAAGATGTTACTGAATTACAGTTCATATAAGGAAACCCGTCAATTGAAATAAATGCATTAGGCCCTAATCTATGGATTTCACATGACTGGGAATACAGGTGTGCTTCTGTTGGTCACAGATACCTTTTTAAAAAAGGTAGGGTCGTTGGTCAGAAAACCAGTCAGTATCTGGTGTGACCAACACTGTGACACATCTTCGCATAGAGTTGATGCGGCTGTTTATTGTGGCCTGTGGAATGTTGTCCCACTCCTCTTCAATGACTGTGCAAAGTTGCTGGATATTGGTGGGAACTAGGACACACTGTCGTACAAGTTGATCCAGAGCATCCCAAACATGCACAATGGGTGACATGTCTGGTGAGTATGCAGGCCATGGAAGAACTGGGACATTTCCAGCTTCCAGGAATTGTGTACAGACATGGGGCCGTGCCTTATCATGCTGAAACATGAGGTGATGGCAGCAGATGAATGGCACGACAATGGTGTCAGGATCCCATCATGGTATCTCTGTGCATTCAAATTGCCATCGATAAAATGCAATTGTGTTCGTTGTCTGTAGCTTATGCCTGCCCATACCATAACCCCACCACCACCATTGGGCACTCTGTTCACAACGTTGAAATTAACATTCAATTCTCTGGCAACAGCCCTGGTGGACATTCCTGCAGTCAGCATTCCAAGAACACGCTCCCTCAAAACTGGAAACATCTGTGGCATTGTGTTGTGTGACAAAACTGCAAATTTTAGAATGGCCTTTTATTGTCTCCAGCACAAGGTGCACATGTGTAATGATCATGCTGTTTAATCAGCTTCTTGACTTGCCATACCTATCAGGTGAAAGGATTATCTTGGCAGGTAAAGAAGAAATGCTCACTAACAGGGATGTAAACCAATTTGTGTATGCAAAATGTGAGAAAAATAAGCTTTTTGTGCGTATGGAACATTTCTCTGTTCTTTTATTTCAGCTCATGAAACATGGGACCAACACTTTACATGTTGCGTTTATTTTTTGGTCAGTGTATTCTGTCAGTAAGATCACAATTGTGAATTGTGAATATTGGCACATTTAGAGTACATCATATCTTCTGTCCTTTGAGAATCTCAACCTTTGAACTTCTACCAGACCGTTTGTCCTTGTTACTGTGCTGCTGCTGCTTGCTCAATAGGGGTATAGTTACTTTAAATCCCTTTGTGACAAATGGTATTGTAAACATAATACATTCATACAAATGATGAACTGATGTTGATTATGTTTATTCAATTGATCAAAGTCTATTTTATGCCACGTGGTGTTTGTTCCTTCCTTCCATGGACCTTAACCTTTGACCCAGCAGTGACAGCAGTGACAGGTTATATTGGCGATTACACTCCAACATCCGTTGCATAATCTCAAGGATTATTGCTGCTGGAGCCAGATACAGTCAGGCAAGACAAAGGTCGATAGCAAGCCCAGTTTGTTTGTTTTGTTAAGTAGACAAGCACCGATCTCATCAATCACTGATTACAAACTCAGGAAATATGAATACATCAATGAATACATGTTTTTTTCTTGTGTGTGTTGATACCTTTTGTTGTTTTGGTGGCCTTGTCGATATGCTGTAACTTTGAACTTTTATACAGATACAGATGGATCTACATTTGATCACCGTGTTACAGGGAGAACTTTCCTGCAGTGCAGGACATTTAAAAGTTGTAGTGTATTAGGTGTCAAAAGGATTCAGACTTGATCTTCCCTTACAAAGAATTGATCAACCCCTACAAAAATGTCCATTAATTATAATTCACATAATAATTCACATTTCCTGTTGCTGCAGGATTATTTTAAAGATCCTATATACAGTGAGGAGAACAAGTATTTGATACACTGCCGATTTTGCAGGTTTTCCTACTTACAAAGCATGTAGAGGTCTGTAATTTTTATCATAGGTACACTTCAACTGTGAGAGACGGAATCTAAAACAAAACCCCAGAAAATCACATTGTATGATTTTTAAGTAATTAATTAGCATTTTATTGCATGACATAAGTATTTGATCACCTACCAGCCAGTAAGAATTCTGGCTCTCACAGACCTGTTCGTTTTTCTTTAAGAAGCCCTCCTGTTCGTTTTTCTTTAAGAAGCCCTCCTGTTCTCCACTCATTACCTGTATTAACTGCACCTGTTTGAACTCGTTACCTGTATAAAAGACACCTGTCCACACACTCAATCAAACATACTTCAACCTCTCCACAATGGCCAAGACCAGAGAGCTGTGTAAGGACATCAGGGATAAAATTGTAGACCTGCACAAGGCTGGGATGGGCGAAGAAGGATGAGTACAACTCCAAGAACACCATCCCATTCGTGAAGCATGGAAGTGGAAACATCATTCTTTGGGGATGCTTTTCTGCAAAGGGGACAGGACGACTGCACCGTATTGAGGGGAGGATGGATGGGGCCATGTATCGCATGATCTTGGCCAACAACCTCCTTCCCTCAGTAAGAGCATTGAAGATGGGTCGTGGCTGGGTCTTCCAGCATGACAACGACCCGAAACACACAGCCCGGGCAACTAAGGAGTGGCTCCGTAAGAAGCATCTCAAGGTCCTGGAGTTGCCTAGCCAGTCTCCAGACCTGAACCCAATAGAAAATCTTTGGAGAGAGCTGAAAGTCCGTATTGCCCAGCGACAGCCCCGAAACCTGAAGGATCTGGAGAAGGTCTGTATGGAGGAGTGGGCCAAAATCCCTGCTGCAGTGTGTGCAAACCTGGTCAAGAACTACAGGAAACGTATGATCTCTGTAATTGCAAACAAAGGTTTCTGTACCAAATATTAAGTTCTGCTTTTCTGATGTATCAAATACTTATGTCATGCAATAAAATGCAAGTTAATTACTTAAAAATCATACAATGTGATTTTCTGGAGTTTTGTTTTAGATTCCGTCTCTCACAGTTGAAGTGTACCTATGATAAAAATTACAGAACCTCTACTTGCTTTGTAAGTAGGAAAACCTGCAAAATCGGCAGTGTATCAAATACTTGTTCTCCCCACTGTTTGTAACGTGCGCTCCATTGAATCAATGGATAACCTTTCAAGCACTTTTGATATTTATACTTTACGCCCACTTCAACTTAAAGTAATTTTAGTTACCCAAGCAATGCTTCCAACAATTCTAATAGCAATTGTACATGGTATATTCTAGAGTTTGTTAAGTGTCTACCATTTCGCCCTTCCTCTCTAATGCGTTCTTGTCTGCAGTGAGGAAAGCTGCATTTTATGCATAATCCCCCTTTGAGTATCTCTCCACTTTCTCACCTTTTTCCCTTTTTAATTTTCCCTGACTCTGTGGGATACTCCTCCTATGACTTCTATCTCATCATCTTACTGTCCGTGCTGAGGCAGCTCAGTTACAGGAAGGCCATAAAGATCATCAAGGACATCAACCACCCGAGCCACTGCCTGTTCACCCCGCTATCATCCAGAAGGCGAGGTCAGTACAGGTGCATCAAAGCTGGGACCGAGAGACTGAAAAGCAGCTTCTATCTCAAGGCCATCAGACTGTTAAACAGCCACCACTAACATTGAGTGGCTGCTGCCAACACACTGACACTGACACTGACTCAACTCCAGCCACTTTAATAATGGGAATTGATGGGAAATGATGTAAATATATCACTAGCCACTTTAAACAATGCTACCTTATATAATGTTACTTACCCTACATTATTCATCTCATATGCATACGTATATACTGTACTCTATATCGTCGACTGCATCCTTATGTAATACATGTATCACTAGCCACTTTAACTATGCCACTTTGTTTACATACTCATCTCATATGTATAAACTGCCTATGCTGCTCTGTACCATCACTCATTAAATATATCCTTATGTACATATTCTTTATCCCCTTACACTGTGTATAAGACAGTAGTTTTGGAATTGTTAGTTAGATTACTTGTTGGTTATTACTGCATTGTCGGAACTAGAAGCACAAGCATTTCGCTACACTCGCATTAACATCTGCTAACCATGTGTATGTGACAAATAAAATTTGATTTGATTTGATTCATAGGAATGAGATGACCACAGGTGACAACACTGAAACTAAAGTTCAGTCAAGTTTATGATCATTTGTTGTATTTTATGTAAATGCTTACTAGGTGAAAAAGGCGAAATGTTGGTTTAGTTACTATACTGTTAACTGTAAAACAATACAGTGGACTAGAATCTTTAATAATTGTTATTGGCAGACTCTATTGAGCTGTTGTGCCTCCTCCACAAGTCAACTGAATGGTTGACCCTTTCGGAAATAGGAGGTATTACATATCAGATTCAGCTGTGACTAACTGGACTCAATGACCAGATAGTCAACTGTATTATGGTTAGTGGTTGATTAATGGTCAATGGTCATTTTCTGTTAGCCCTTTATTCAACCAGGAGATCCCAATGATATAAAGAAGGGAGACTGAAATCTAGCATATAGCATGCTCCCACTACAGTCCCTCTGTGCAGGGTTATATACAGTATGTGTTGCACAGTGGACTTCACCTTTCTCCTTTCCAGCAACTCCCATCCCGCTCACCACCTTAAGACCATCCCTCTCACCACCTTAAGACCATCCCTCTCACCACCTTAATACCATCCCTCTCAACACCTTAAGACCATCCCTCTCAACACCTTAATACCATCCCTCTCACCACCTTAAGACCATTCCTCTCACCACCTTCAGACCATCCCTCTCACCACCTTAAGACCATTCCTCTCACCACCTTCAGACCATTCCTCTCAGCACCTTAAGACCATTCCTCTCACCACCTTAATACAATCCTCTCAACACCTTAAGACCATCCCTCTCAACACCTTAATACCATCCCTCTCACCACCTTAAGACCATTCCTCTCACCACCTTCAGACCATTCCTCTCAGCACCTTAAGACCATTCCTCTCAGCACCTTAAGACCATCCCTCTCACCACCTTAAGACCACCTTCACCACCTTAATTCCCTCTCAACACCTTAAGACCATCCCTCTCAACACCTTAAGACCATCCCTCTCACCACCTTAAGACCATTCCTCTCACCACCTTCAGACCATTCCTCTCACCACCTTAAGACCATTCCTCTCACCACCTTCAGACCATTCCTCTCACCACCTTCAGACCATTCCTCTCACCACCTTAAGACCATTCCTCTCACCACCTTAAGACCATTCCTCTCACCACCTTCAGACCATTCTTCTCACCACCTTAAGACCATTCCTCTCACCACCTTCAGACCATTCCTCTCACCACCTTAAGACCATTCCTCTCACCACCTTAAGACCATTCCTCTCACCACCTTCAGACCATTCCTCTCACCACCTTCAGACCATTCCTCTCACCACCTTAAGACCATTCCTCTCACCACCTTCAGACCATTCCTCTCACCACCTTAAGACCATTCCTCTCACCACCTTCAGACCATTCCTCTCACCACCTTCAGACCATTCTTCTCACCACCTTAAGACCATTCCTCTCACCACCTTCAGACCATTCTTCTCACCACCTTAAGACCATTCCTCTCACCACCTTAAGACCATTCTTCTCACCACCTTCAGACCATTCCTCTCACCACCTTCAGACCATTCTTCTCACCACCTTAAGACCATTCCTCTCACCACCTTAAGACCATTCCTCTCACCACCTTCAGACCATTCCTCTCAACACCTTAATACCATTCCTCTCACCACCTTCAGACCATTCCTCTCACCACCTTAAGACCATCCCTCTCACCACCTTCAGACCATTCCTCTCACCACCTTAAGACCATCCCTCTCACCACCTTCAGACCATTACTCTCACCACCTTAAGACCATCCCTCTCACCACCTTCAGACCATTACTCTCACCACCTTAAGACCATTACTCTCACCACCTTTAGACCATTCCACTCACCACCTTCCGCACATCCCTCTCACCATTTTCAGCACATCCCTCTCAGCATGTTCAGCACATCCCTCTCACCATTTTCAGCACATCCCTCTCACCAGCATACAGTACACCCACAGACACACATACACCCAGAGACCCCCCCCCCTTCTAGTAGAAAGCCAGCCAACGGCCCCCTTTCCAGACAACCCTCGTTCTGCTCCGAGCCCAAACTGTTTCTCTCACGTCTTGTTGGCTCAGGATCCTGGCAGCGGTCCTGGGGACTAACTCACGGGGGGAACAATCCCACAAAGTGGCATGAATTAATGTGTCTAATTAACATGCCGTTAATTATTTGTAAATTGCGTGTTTGGGTACACATTACTTGAGAGACATATGTTGCTCGTCATGTTCACCCAAACAAGCGGCAGCTAATCCTATCTCTCGTGTGCCCGCCTCTGAAGATGGGCCAATCAACTTGGTGATAAAACAGAGAGATGGGAATAAGAGAGATGAGAGATCGAGAGAGCAAGAGCGATGAGCGAGAGAGAGATGAGAATAGAGAGATGAGTGATAGAGTGAGAGAGAGAGAGTGAGAGAGAGTGAGAGAGAGAGTGAGAGAGAGTGAGAGAGAGAGAGAGTGAGAGAGAGAGTGAGAGAGACCATTTGTACATTGTTAAAACACTGTATATATATATATATAATATGACATTTGTAATGTCTTTATTGTTTTGAAACTTCTGTATTTGTGATGTCTACTGTTAATTTTTATTGTTTATTTCACTTTATATATTATCTACCTCACTTGCTTTGGCAATATTAACACATGTTTCCATGCCAATAAAGCCCTTGAATTGAATTGAATTGAGAGTGAGAGAGTGAGAGAGAGAGAGTGAGAGTGAGAGTGAGAGAGAGAGAGAGAGAGAGAGAGAGAGAGACAAGGGGAAGGAAATGTTTCAAAATCAATGAGTGTTTATTTGTGAGCTTGAGGTTTCCATCACTGTAGTGGTGTTAATTGTAAGAGGTCATCGTTTGAAAAACCTTGAGGCTCGTAAAGACTCTCGCCATGTCCCTGATCCATTCATTTTGTATCGTACCAAAAAATAAATTTGCACACACCTATACCTTCTCTCTCTCTCTCTCTCTCACACACACACACACACACACACACACACACACACACATTCTAGCTCTGTTACCATCCACAACTCCATCATACCCCAATATATTAGCTTCAGATTAGAGGTCGACCGATTAATCGGAATGGCCGATTAATTAGGGCCGTTTTCACGTTTTCATAACAATCGGAAATCGGTATTTTTGGACAATTAAAATTATTGTTTTTTTGTTTACACCTTTATTTAATCTTTATTTAACTAGGCAAGTCAGTTAAGAACACATTCTTATTTTCAATGACGGCCTAGGAACAGTGGGTTAACTGCCTCGTTCAGAGGCAGAACGACAGATTTTTACTTCGTCAGGTCGGGGATTTAATCTTGCAACCTTATAGTTAACTAGTCCAACGCTCTAACGACCTGCCTCTCATTGCACTCCACGAGGAGGCTGCCTGTTACGCGAATGCAGTAAGCCAGGGTAAGTTGCTAGCTAGCATTAAACTTATCTTATAAAAAACAATCAATCAATCAATCATAATCACTAGTTAACTACACATGGTTGATGATATTACTAGTTTATCTAGCGTGTCCTGCGTTGCATATAATCGATGCGGTGCGTATCGTTGCTCCAATGTGTACCTAACCATAAACATCAATGCCTTTCTTAAAATCAATAAACAGAAGTATATATTTTTAAACCTGCATATTTAGCTAAAAGAAATCCAGGTTAGCAGGCAATATTAACCAGGTGAAATTGTGTCACTACTCTTGCGTTCATTGCACGCAGAGTCAGTGTATATGCAACAGTTTGGGTCGCCTAATTTGCCAGAATTTTACGTAATTATGACATAACATTGAAGGTTGTGCAATGTAACAGGAATATTTAGACTTATGGATGCCACCCGTTAGATAAAATACGTAACGGTTCCGTATTTCACTGAAAGAATAAACATCTTGTTTTCGAGATGATAGTTTCCGGATTCGACCATATTAATGACCCAAGGCTCGTATTTCTGTGTGTTATCATGTTATAACCAAGTCTATGATTTGATAGAGCAGTCTGACTGAGCGATGGTAGGCAGCAGCAGGCTCGTAAGCATTCATTCAAACAGCACTTTCGTGCGCTTGCCAGCAGCTGTTTATGACTTCAAGTCTATCAACTCCCGAGATTAGGCTGATGTAACCGATGTGAAATGGCTAGCTAGTTAGCGGGGTGCGCGCTAATAGCGTTTCAAATGTCTCTCGCTCTGAGACTTGGAGTGGTTGTTCCCCCGCGGCTTTTGTGGAACGATGGGTAACGCTGTTTCGAGGGTGGCTGTTGTCATTGTGTTCCTGGTTCGAGCGAGGAGAGGGACGGAAGCTATACTGTTACACTGGCAATACTAAAGTGCCTATAAGAACATCCAATAGTCAAAGGTTAATGAAATACAAATGGTATAGAGAGAAATAGTCCTATAATTCCTAGAATAACTACAACCTAAAACTTCTTACCTGGGACTATTGAAGACTCATGTTAAAAGGAACCATCAGCTTTCATATGTTCTCATGTTCTGAGCAAGGAACTTAAACGTTAGCTTTCTTACATGGCACATATTGCACTTTTACTTTCTTCTCCAACACTTTGTTTTTGCATTATTTAAACCAAATAGAACATGGTTCATTATTTATTTGAGGCTAAATTGATTTCATTGATGTATTATATTAAGTTAAAATAAGTGTTAATTCAGTATTGTTGTAATTGTCATTATTACAAATAATGATTAATCGGCATCGGTTTTTTGGCCCTCCAGTAATCGGTATCGGTATCGGCGTTGAAAAATCATAATCGGTCGACCTCTACTTCAGATGCTTTGGATCTCTTTGCACTCCGCCTAAAAAAATATGAAGGGGAAACATTGGACTACGGAGCTTGAAATGGTAAACTGTTTACCACGCCTGCCATTACACGCCTGCCATTACACGCTCTATCAGTGTGTCTTTGGTGGGGTGTGCAGTGTTATTTTGTGGGATATGTTTTGGTTGAGGCTCCTCATGCAAACCTTCTACTGAAGCCTCTGGGTAGGTAATGTGTGCTAGAAACATATCTGGGTATCTCTCTTTCCTACATCTCCCATCTCTTCTCATCTCCTCTCTCTCCCTCTCTCTCCCTTCTCCTCTCTCTCCCTCTACCTCTCTCTCCCTTCTCCTCTCTCTCCCACCTCCTTTTTCTCCCATCTCCTCTCATCTCCTCTCTCTCCCTCTCCATCCCTTCTCCTCTCTCTCCCACCTCCTTTTTCTCCCATCTCCTCTCATCTCCTCTCTCTCCCTCTCCATCCCTTCTCCTCTCTCTCCCACCTCCTTTCTCTCCCATCTCTCCCTCTACCTCTCTCTCCCACCTCCTCTCTCACCCTCTACCTCTCTCTCCCATCTCCTCTCTCTCCCTCTACCTCTCTCCCATCTCCTCTCTCTCCCTCTACCTCTCTCCCATCTCCTCTCTCTCCCTCTACCTCTCTAACCAGTCTCCCCTCTCTCGCCCTCTACCTCTCTCTCCCATCTCTTCTAGCTCCCTCTACCTCTCTAACATCTCTCTCTCCTATCTCCTCTCTCTCCCTCTACCTCTCTCCCATCTTCTCTCTCCACCTCTCTCCCATTGCCTCTCTCTCCCTCTACCTCTCATTTACACACACAGCGACTTGGGGCTGCAGACCCTCCCTCCCTCCCTCCCTCCCTCCCTCCCTCCCTCCCTCCCTCCCTCCCTCCCTCCCTCCCTCCCTCCCTCCCTCCCTCCCTCTTCCAGCCACTGCTCATGCTCCTTCTTCCTCCCTCCTTTCCCTCTCTCCCTTCCTACCTCCATCCTCCAGCCACGGCTCACACACTGCCAAACATTTTATATCTTTATTTAGTCATGCCCAGTATTATTGAATTTGAAAAAACATGCCAGTCACGGGTACTTCCTTTCCCTCTCTCTCTCCCCCGCTCCCTCTCTCTCTCTCTCTCTCTCTCTCTCTCTCTCTCTGCAGTGTCATAACCTCAGGAGCCTCAGCCACTACTGTCTTTGGGGGACATTTCTAAATGAAGTTTTATTTCCCTAGCTTTGCTCCCTCTGGGGAACAGAGGAACATAATTCCACACAACAGAGTGAAGATTTGACAGAGAGAAAATGCAGAGTATCACAAGCTTGTTTCAAAGAGGGAGAGAGAGTAGGATGATAGATTTCCAACATGCAGGGATTTTTTTGATTCAAAAGTGGAAATTCAGATTCTTCTCTTTCTTAGTCTTTTTGGTCTTTTTTCTCTTTTCCAAAATGGCTGCTTTGGAACCCAAACCCAAATAAGAACTCATATTTTGCTATTCTCCTTTCCAACATGGCTGCTTCGAACATAAACACAAACAAGTATATACAGTATACTTTATTGTAGATACATTGTCTCCTTTCCTTGTTACACATTCACTTCTCAGACAAGCTGATAATGTGATGAAGAGATATAGTTTTGTGATATCGTGATGAAGAGATATCCTGTCTGTTTTGCATAGTCACAGTGTATCCTAAAGCATCGTCCTTTCATATCCTGCATTATATTCCTTTAAACAGAGAACTAGTTGACAGAGAACAGAGGGAAGAGAAGAAAGGAAGCCTGAGGGCAAAAGACACTGACATACTTCCTCCTCCTGTGCTCTCTCTTTCTCTTGTTTTTGTCAAACTCTAAATCCACGCCGTTCCTGCGCTTTGAGTTCTTTTAGCATTCTCTAGTAAACATTTACAGCGTTCCTGTAGCTTTCTCACCAGACTGTCCAGGTTGGGATTGCTTGACATCAATCCCTCGCTAAATGGGCAAACAAGTAAAGGAACCTGTATGTTGCAAAACAAATGTTTTGTTACTGTGTGGACACTTCACAACTAGACAAAGGAAAGCAGATCACTAATGACTAAAATCAGTTAGCATACATGGTGTAACACTGTCCATTCACCTATAGGTCTTTGTCAGGTACCTACACATTTTAATAGATCATGGTTATCCTACCAAAACTAGTTTGTTAAAAACTCAAGTCTACAAATGAATCAATTACTTGATGAGCAAATTATGTATTTGTCCTCTTTTTCCCTCTATTAAATTGGACAGACACTCACCCTTCACTACTTTAGTCTCATATTTCAACTATAAATAATCATTTTCTTTTTCTTTTTCTCAGCTATCGGACGAACGCTCATCCCGCGCTACTTCAGCACTGTGTTTGAGGGCGGAGTCACTGACCTGTACTACATCCTCAAACACTCCAAGGAGTCTTTCCACAACTCCTGCATCACTGTGGACTGTGATCAGTGCACCATGGTCACCCAGTATGGGAAACCAATGTTTACAAAGGTAAGGTCTGTAATCCTAATCCAGGGGCTGCCGCTGATTGGCTGAATACCCAGGGCGCGGGGTGGTTGGAGTTGTCAACAAAGCAGCAGGACAGAAATATGATGCCACGTTTTTGAACTACCGGTAGTTTCTTTGAGAAGATATATAAAGCGATCTGTGCATTTGAACAACAGTATAAATACACCTATTTCACTTTTGCAACCACTGCTGCACATGCTGCCACTGTTTTTAACAGATTAGATTATACTATTTAGAACAGGCAGCCAGCTCATGAACGAACGAGTTCACCAGTGAGAATGGTCGTCACTTGTTCCCATAGCTACAAAGTCATAAAGCCCACCTATTTCTACAATTTCTCTTCTTAAAACGTGATTTTAAACATAACCTTAACCCTGACATTAACCAAACTGTTAACCTTTTGCCTAACCCTCACCTTAAATGTTGTTTTCATGACCTTTTACAATATAGACATTGACTTTGTGGCTGTGGTAACTAGTGGAAACCAGGGAGAACACAATAAGCATTCAGAAACAATAAGTGAAAACACATGATTTAACTCGGGATAGCTAGCTAGGATAGTATCACAAAGCATGGTGTGCTAGCCAGTTAACTTTCATAACTTCATATTTCCCAGTTAGTCAGATATTAGTTCAGAAAGACTTGAAATTGGCATGGGAGCTAACTAGCTAACTAGCTAGCTAGATACCAGCTGTCAAAGGTAGATAACTGGTTCATTTGACCAAAAATGATTTCAAAATATTTCTCAATGTTTCTCAAAATCACTGTAGCTGGCTAATGATTTTGATCAACCTTTGTGATGCTGTTTTAGTCCACACAACTTGTCACCTACAATAGAACATTATGAAAACATGGTGGTAAACAAAATTGGCCATGCTTTTTTGTCCTACCAGATACGCAATGAGAAGGTTCTAGCTTGTGTATCCCTCTGTCCTTCGACTCTTGTTGGTTGCAGTTGTCCGGTTTATCAGGTCCCAGGCTTCCATGGCTGTTATGATTATTTATTCACAAGTTAATTATAATTAGCTTTTTGCTTTAGCACCATCTGTACCTGATAGAGCAGATCTAGTCTCAAGTGCGGAAAAAGCTGTCCAGCACGAGAGACTCATTGGGAGGAGACTAGAGCAGACCCAGAAGTTCTGACTGAGCAGACGCACATTTGAGTGCCTAAGGACGGTCCATTCACTTTGTACGGTTGTAATTTATGCTATGGTATCATGCAATTTCATTGGGGCAGCTCCCCTCATAGCAAAAAAGTCCAAGCAATGTTTGCATGGCATGTGCACCCACGGAGGTGGAGGTGCTGGCAGTCACTAAGGGGCAGAGTAGTAAGTAACTACAGCTTGTTTTGAACAATATATTTTTGAAACAGGAAAATGTACACATTTACCACACTTTTATGAGAATTTAAACATAATCCATAATCCATGAATTATATAATATACAGTAAAAAGGTAAATAAAATACCAATTTAAAAATATATATTTTTTATTTCACCTTTATTTAACCAGGTAGGCTAGTTGAGAACAAGTTCTGATTTGCGATCTGGCCAAGATAAAGCATAGCAGTGTGAACAGACAACAACACAGAGTTACACATGGAGTAAACAATAAACAAGTCAATAACATAGTAGAAAAAAATAATCTATATACATTGTGTGCAAAAGGCATGAGGAGGTAGGCAATAAATAGGCCATAGGAGTGAATAATTACAATTTAGCAGATTAACACTGGAGTGATAAATGATCAGATGAACATGTGCAGGTAGAGATACTGGTGTGCAAAAGAGCAGAAAAGTAAATAAAATAAAGACAGTATGGGATGAGGTAGGTAAATTGGGTGGGCTATATACCGATCGACTATGTACAGCTGCAGCGATCGGTTAGCTGCTCAGATAGCAGATGTTTAAAGTTGGTGAGGGAGATAAAAGTCTCCAACTTCAGAGATTTTTGCAATTAGTTCCAGTCGCAGGCAGCAGAGAACTGGAAGGAAAGGCGGCCAAATGAGGTTTTGGCTTTAGGGATGATCAGTGAGATACACCTGCTGGAGCGCGTGCTACGGGTGGGTGTTGCCATCGTGACCAGTGAACTGAGATAAGGCAGAGTTTTACCTAGCATAGACTTGTAGATGACCTGGAGCCAGTGGGTCTGGCGACGAACATGTAGCGAGGGCCAGCCAACTAGAGCATACAGGTCGCAGTGGTGGGTGGTATAAGGTGCTTTAGTAACAAAACGGATGGCACTGTGATAAACTGCGTCCAGTTTGCTGAGTAGAGTATTGGAAGCTATTTTGTAGATGACATCGCCGAAGTCGAGGATCGGTAGGATAGTCAGTTTTACTCGGGTAAGTTTTGCGGCGCGAGTGAAGGAGGCTTTGTTGCGAAATAGAAAGCCGGCTCTAGATTTGATTTTGGATTGGAGATGTTTGATTCTGGAAGGAGAGTTTGCAGTATAGCCAGGCACCTAGGTATTTATAGATGTCCACATATTCTAGGTCGGAACCATCCAGGGTGGCGATGCTAGTCGGGCGTGCGGGTGCAGGCAGCGAATGGTTGAAAAGCATGCATTTGGTTTTACTAGCGTTTAAGAGCAGTAGGAGGCCACGGAAGGATTGTTGTATGGCATTGAAGCTCGTTTGGAGGTTAGATTGCACAGTGTCCAAGGAAGGGCCAGAAGTATACAGAATGGTGTCGTCTGCGTAGAGGTGGATCAGGGAATCGCCCGCAGCAAGAGCAACATCATTGATATATACAAAGAAAAGAGACGTCCCGAGAATTGAACCCTGTGGCACCCCCATAGAGACTGCCAGAGGACCGGACAACATGCCCTCCGATTTGACACACTGAACTCTGTCTGCAAAGTAGTTGGTGAACCAGGCAAGGCAGTCATTAGAAAAACCGAGGCTACTGAGTCTGCCGGTAAGAATATGATAAGAAAGCCTTGGCCAGGTCGATGAAGACGGCTGCACAGTACTGTCTTTTATCGATGGCGGTTATGATATCGTTTAATACATTGAGCGTGGCAGGTAGCCTAGTGGTGGGCCACTGCCCCTAACTCCCTAATGGGCGGTCTGCCACCGTCCTAACCCCTGTAATTTGGGGTGGCAGGTAGCCTAGTGGTTAGAGTGTTGGTCCAGAAACTGAAAGGTTGCTAGATCAAATCCCCCAGCTGGCAAGGTAAAACTCTGTCGTTCTGCGCATGAACAAGGCAGTTAACCCACTGTTCCTAGGCCGTCAAATAAGAGTTTGTTCTTAACTGATTTACCTAGTTAAAAAAAGCAACTTTGTAAGTGAGAATAGGCATTGGTCTGAAGCCAAAAAAGAAAGGAAATTCACATTAGTGGCACAATGCCTATTCCACCCATGCTCTACCAAGGTTTTCCAGCACACAGCTTTGAGCTACTACAGTAGCTATGTTGGTATTGTACTTCAAACTATGTGTAGGCAGGTTGTTTAGGATTCAAACCATCTCAAACAGCCTAATTGTGCTTCCACAATAATATGATTTGTACTGTATACAAGGTGAAGTATTGGATTCTTCACACACCACAGTAAGACATTATCCCATTATGCTAACATTTCATGCTTTTTTTATAAATGAAAGGTGCTTTGCTTTTAAATGCTTTGCTTTTATACTTACCAGACCATCAGGCTTGATTGAGATGTTTTGCCTTATAGTAATGTGGTACATGCCTATATTAGCAAACATGTAATCGAAAAAAATGTATCATAATAACATCCCTTTTTTGGTAAATTGGTGCCCAACATAACAATAGGTGGTGGTGTGTTGGACACAGTAGCTCAGATAGATGGAGCCTGTCTGCATTCCTGATTTCTGTAACTGTTAGCTTACTTGTGTAATATTGAATTAAGCTCAGGACCACTTGTGTTTCCAATATGATCGTGTTTTCTATTTGATAACCTCCACTGTGTACCGAACCGATTTGGCTGAGGACCCGAGTTTTAGGATTACCTCTGGAGAACAGAACGGACAACGAGAACGGATTGTGGACTGTGAAATGGTTGGTGAATTCCCCTCTTTTCCCCAGTGTGCAAAACTCCCTAATAAACTCCCCATTTGCGTTCTAGTTGTGCTCCTTGTGCGTGTTTGGTTATTGAACTTGGTGACATGGAAACCCTACACACTTGAACCTGCTACTATATACACTGCCCTGGGAACACTGGGAACACTAAAATAACACATCCTAGATCTGAATGAATGAAATATTCTTATTATATATATTTTTCTTTACATAGTCAAATGTGCTGACAACAAAATCACACAAAATTTATCAATGGAAATCAAATTTATCAACCCATGGAGGTATGGATTTGGAGTCACACTCAAAATTAAAGTGGAAAACCACACTACAGGCTGATCCAACTTTGATGTAATGTCCTTAAAACAAGTCAAAATGAGGCTCAGTAGTGTGTGTGGCGTCCACGTGCCTGTATGACCTCCCTACAACGCCTGGGAGTGCTCCTGATGAGGTGGCGGATGGTCTTCTGAGGGATCTCCTCCCAGACCTGGACTAAAGCATCCACCAACTCCTGGACAGTCTGTGGTGCAACGTGGCGTTGGTGGATGGAGCAAGACATTATGTCCCAGATGTGCTCAATTGGATTCAGGTCTGGGGAACGGGCGCCAAACCGGTCATGCTGGAGGATGTTGCAGGCAGCAGAACGTTCTCCACGGCATCTCCAGACTGTCACGTCTGTCACATGTGCTCAGTGTGAACCTGCTTTCATCTGTGAAGAGCAGAGGGCGCCAGTGGCGAATTTGCCAATCTTGGTGTTCTCTGGCAAATGCCAAACGTCCTGCACTACCTGAGCCACTTGTGTGGGTTGTAGACTCCGTCTCATGCTACCACTAGAGTGAAAGCACCACCAGCATTCAAAAGTGACCAAAACGTCAGCCAGGAAGCATTGTTACGGTTTTCTAGTGGTGATGAAGGAGAGTCGGACCAAACTGCAGCGTGTCGATTGCGATCCATGTTTAATACAACAAAGAAACACGAACACTACACAAAACAATAAACGTAATCGAAACCGAAACAGCCTATCTAGTGCAAACTAACCGAGAGTACACATAGGACACTAAGGACAATCACCCACGACAAACTCAAAGAATATGGCTGCCTAAATATGGTTCCCAATCAGAGACAACGATAAGCACCTGCCTCTGATTGAGAACCATTCCAGACAGCCATAGACTTTGCTAGATAACCCACTAAGCTACAATCCCAATACCACCACCAAAACCCCAAGACAAACACACCACAATTACAAAAACCCCATGCCACACCCTGGCCTGACCAAATACATAAAGATAAACACAAAATACTTTGACCAGGGCGTGACAGAACCCCCCCCCTAAGGTGCGGACTCCCGAACGCACAACCTAAACCTGTAGGGGAGGGTCTGGGTGGGCATCTGTCCGCGGTGGCGGCTCTGGTGCTGGACGTGGACCCCACTCCATAATTGTCTTAGTCCACCTCCTTAGTGTCCCTTGAGTGGCGACCCTCGCCGCTAACCTTGGCCTAGGAAACCTAACAACGGGCCCCACTGGACTGAGGTAGCTCGGGACCGAGGGGAAGCTCAGGAGTGAGAGGAAGCTCAGGAGTGAGAGGAAGCTCAGGAGTGAGAGGAAGCTCAGGAGTGAGAGGAAGCTCAGGCAGGTTGATGGATCTACCAGATCCTGGCTGGCTGGTGGTTTCGGCAGATCCTGGCTGACTGGCACTTCTGGCGGATCCTGGCTGACTGGTGGATCCTGGCAGACTGGCGGATCCTGGCTGACTGGCGGATGCTGGCAGACTGGCGGATCCTGGCAGACTGGCGGATCCTGGCAGACTGGCGGATCCTGGCAGACTGGCGGATCCTGGCTGAATGGCGGATCTAACTGATCCTGGCAGACTGGCGGATCCTGGCTGACTGGCAGATCCTGGCCGACTGGCAGATCCTGGCCGACTGGCAGATCCTGGCCGACTGGCAGTTCTGGCGGATCCTGGCAGACTGGCGGATCCTGGCAGACTGGCGGATCCTGGCAGACTGGCAGTTCTGGCGGATCCTGGCTGACTGGTGGATCCTGGCAGACTGGCGGATCCTGGCAGACTGGCGGATCCTGGCTGACTGGCACTTCTGGCGGATCCTGGCTGACTGGTGGATCCTGGCAGACTGGCGGATCCTGGCTGACTGGTGGATCCTGGCTGACTGGCGGATCCTGGCAGACTGGCGGATCCTGGCAGACTGACAGCTCCTTGCAGACTGACAGCTCCTTGCAGACTGACAGCTCCTTGCAGACTGACAGCTCTGGCTGCTTCATGCAGACTGGCAGCTCTGGCTGCTCCATGTAGACTGACGGCTCTGACTGCTCCATGCAGACTGGCTGCTTCATGTAGACTGACAGCTCTGGCTGCTCCATGCAGACTGACAGCTCTGGCTGCTCCATGCAGACTGACAGCTCCATGCAGACTGGCAGCTCTGGCTGCTCCATGCAGACTGACAGCTCTGGCTGCTCCTTGCAGACTGGCTGCTCCATGCAGACTGACAGCTCTGGCTGCTCCATGCAGACTGACATCTCTGGCTGCTCCATGCAGACTGACAGCTCTGGCTGCTCCATGCAGACTGACAGCTCTGGCTGCTCCATGTAGACTGACAGCTCTGGCTGCTCCATGCGGACTGGCAGCTCTGGCTGCGCTGAACAGGCGGGAGACTCCGGCAGCGCAGGAGAGGAGAAAGGCTCTGGCTGCGCTAAACAGGCGGGAGGCTCCGGCAGCGCTGTAGAGGAGGAAGGCTCTGGCTGCGCTGAACAGGCGGGAGGCTCCGGCAGCGCTGTAGAGGAGAAAGGCTCTGGCTGCGCTAAACAGGCGGGAGACTCCAGCAGCGCAGGAGAGGAGAAAAGCGCTGGCTGCGCTGAACAGGCGAGGCACACTGAAGGCCTGGTGCGTGGTGCTGGAACTGGTGGTACTGGATCGAGGACACGCACAGGAAGCCTGGTGCGGGGAGCTGCTACCGGAGGACTGGAGTGTGGAGGTGGCACAGGATGGGCTAGACCGTGAAGGCGTACTGGAGATCTTGAGAGCAGTGTTGGCACAGGACGTGCAAGGCTAGGGATGTGCACAGGAGGCCTGGTGCGTGAGGCTGGCACCAACTTCACCAGCCGACTAACACGCACCTCAGGACGAGTATGGAGCGCTAACCCAGGTGCCATCAAATCCCCAACACGTTCCGTCGGGCGAATTCCATGCAAAAAGCACCAACACAGCAACTCCCTCATTTCTCTCTCCTCCAATTTCCCCATTAACTCCTTCACAGTCTCTGTTTCGCTCACCTCCAACACCGGCTCTGGTTCTGGTCTCCTCCTTGGCTCCTCACGATAAACAGGGAGAGTTGGCTCAGGTCTGACTCCTGACTCTGCCACACTCTCCCTGAGCCCCCCCCCAATACATTTTTGGGGCTGATTCTCAGGCTTCCATCCGCTATGCCGTGCTGCCTCCTCATATCTGCGCCTCTCAGCTTTCGCCGCCTCCAGTTCTTCCTTGGGGCGGCGATATTCTCCAGGCTGAGCCCAGGGTCCTTTACCGTCCAGTTCTTCCTCCCATGTCCATTTCTCCAGGTGGTGCAGCCTCTCCCACTGCAGCTGCTGCTGCTCCTGCTGCTGCTGCCTGTTAACACGCTGCTTGGTCCGTTGGTGGTGGGTGATTCTGTTACGGTTTTCTAGTGGTGATGAAGAAGAGTCGGACCAAACTGCAGCGTGTCGATTGCGATCCATGTTTAATACAACAAAGAAACACGAACACTACACAAAACAATAAACGTAATCGAAACCGAAACAGCCTATCTAGTGCAAACTAACCGAGAGTACACATAGGACACTAAGGACAATCACCCACGACAAACTCAAAGAATATGGCTGCCTAAATATGGTTCCCAATCAGAGACAACGATAAGCACCTGCCTCTGATTGAGAACCATTCCAGACAGCCATAGACTTTGCTAGATAACCCACTAAGCTACAATCCCAATACCACCACCAAAACCCCAAGACAAACACACCACAATTACAAAAACCCCATGCCACACCCTGGCCTGACCAAATACATAAAGATAAACACAAAATACTTTGACCAGGGCGTGACAAGCATAGGAACTGAGAAGTGGTCTTAGGTCACCACCTGCAGAACCACTCCTTTATTGGGGGTGTCTTGCTAATTGCCTATAATTTTCACCTGTTGTCTATTCCATTTGCACAACAGCATGTGAAATTTATTGTCAATCAGTGTTGCTTCCTAAGTGGACAGTTTGATTTCACAGAAGTGTGATTGACTTGGAGTTACATTGTGTTGTTTAAGTGTTCCCTTTATTTTTTTGACCAGTGTGTGTATATATATATATATATATATATATATATATATATGTATATGTGTATATATATATGTATATGTGTATATATATATGTATATGTGTATATATATATGTATATATATATATATATGTATATGTGTATATATATATATATATATATGTATATGTATATATATATATATGTATATGTATATATATATATGTATATGTATATATATATATATATATATATATATATATATATATATATATATATATATATCAATGTACATAACTGTAAAAGCAGGACACTGTAAAGTCCATTATCCCTCTGAGTAAGGGTGTGGGGTTTCCTTGCCCTATATATACTGTGTATATATATCAGTGTACATAATTGTAAAAGCAGGACACTGTAAAGTCCATTATCCCTCTGAGTAAGGGTGTGGGATTTCCTTGCCCTATATATACTGTGTATATATATATCAGTGTACATAATTGTAAAAGCAGGACACTGTAAGGTCCATTATCCCTCTGAGTATGAATTAGGATGTTTGAGAAGGTTTGAATCCGAAGCAACCTGCCTACTCATAGTTTGAAGTACAATACCAACATACTGTAGTAGGTCAAAGCTGTGTGCTGGAATATCAAATCAAATCAAATCTAATTTTATTTGGTAGAGCATGGGTGGAATAGGCATTGTGGTGTTCATGTGAATTTCCTTACTTTTTCAGCTTTAGACCAATGCCTATTCTCACCTATAACATATATTATTTTCTTTTTAATGTGATTTAAAAATATATATATTTTAATTTCCATGGAAGGTGATTATGTATCATTATTATACAGTTTAACACGTGCTCTCCTTGTGAACCCTCCCAATGTTGTGGGTTTTATTGGTTTTATTTATTGATAAGATCCCAGCTCATAATCCTACTGATCATTGCTCAAAGCAAATTGGTGAAAGCAAGGAAACAAAAACTGAAGCAAATATTTACCATGCGATTAAAACAATGCAGCTGGCTAGATGACTGCAGGAGTGTGAAATATGGATGAGCTGTTCTCAGTGAAAGGGTTTTGAAATATTCTCTCTCCCCAAGGCGAGGTGTGATCGTGAATATATCATATTCATCCACCTCAGTGGAAACGACTTGGGACACACAGAGGGGACAGCCCTGGCGTGTCAGATGCGAGTTGATTAGGAGGTAGTCCATCCGAATGTTCTCTGTGACAACGGTGGTCTACTCTGACATGACAGTGGAGGAGTTGGATGTTCCAGTGGGAGGAGGACATCAACAAGTGCATAGAGATGGCGCTATGTCAACTAGCTGGTGTTTGCATTTCAGTACTGTAGGGCAAGGTTTCCCAAACCTGGTCCTGGGGCCCACCCTGGGTGCAAGTTTTGGTTTTTGTCCTAACACTACACAGCTGATTCAAATCATCAAAGCTTGATGATGAATAGGTTATTTGAATCAGCTGTGTAGTGTTAGGACAAAAACCACAATGTGCACCCAGGGGGGGGCCCCAAGACTGAGTTTGGAAAACTTTGAGGGCAAAATATCTCCGGGAGGCGAACGCCCAATATTCTGATAACTTTAACTTTAGTGGTAACTTTAACCATAACGTCATGAATTGTCTTTTTAACACGTTGATTTTGACAGAGAATTTAAATGTCTGGAAGCGTTTGTTCCAAAATGATCTTGTTCATTCACTCAGTAGTGATTTCACATTTAGTTATCTTGCTTGATTAAAATACAATAGTCTAAAACAGTCAATTTGTTGATAACAGACTCAGTTAATCACATAGTTTAAAAGCATTTCCTTTTCTTTTGAGCGCTTGCTGCTGCAGGCATAGGATTTCGTATTATTCTGTATGTAAATCCGTGGACACTCCATTTAGA
The DNA here is from genome assembly GCF_018296145.1 of Oncorhynchus tshawytscha. Taxonomy (NCBI): domain Eukaryota; kingdom Metazoa; phylum Chordata; class Actinopteri; order Salmoniformes; family Salmonidae; genus Oncorhynchus; species Oncorhynchus tshawytscha. The sequence continues at coordinate 18,910,466 of NC_056449.1, forward strand.
ATGGTATGTTTTTGTGGATGTCCATCATCCATTTGGCATGATATGTTATGAATTTCTATTCATTTGATAAGTTACAAATTGCAGTTTGAATGATATGTTCCAAATTTCAATGTGTAACTATGTTATGAAATTGCAATACGTATGGTATGTTACAAATTCCAATTTGTTGTAACTAACGTTAGCTAGGCTAGGGGTTAGGGTTAAGGTTAGGAGGGAGGTTAAAGGATTAAGGTTAGGGGAAGGGTTAGCTAGCATGCTAATAATTTGCAAAGTAGCTAAACAGTAGTAAGTAGTTGTGAAGTTGGTAATTAGCTAAAATGCTAAAGTTCATTAGATTTGAACTCGCAACTTTTGGGTTGCTAGACATTCGCATTCGCACATCCTTTTTTGTGATTTGGCTTGTTTTTGAGAACCTTTCCCCAGCCTCATTGCACGTTGTACAGTATCAGGGCACGCAAAAGACAAGCTCCAAAAACACCGAAATATGTCCTTTTAGAAATGGACACACTCTCAGTATAGGGATGTAGGTTGATCCCTGATACTGCACAACGAGCACTGAGGAAGTGAATCACAGCTGGGATAAGTTTCTCAAAAACAAGCCAAAAGTGTCTGGACCCTTCTAAAATAAATCATTTACATACAAAATTGAGATTATTTCACAAATATGGAAATTCTCCTTTAAGTATCCTTCTGTCTTATTTAACCATACCAAACATAACATATCATACTAATTTTAGCGTCCCAGATTTTTGTTTACTATGTTACATCTAGTCTATGAGACCAAGTTGGTAAACGTAATGTTATACCCTGTTCAGCCCCTGCCATGACTACTTTTTCCTGTATCTGTATGGCTGTCATTGTGACTTATGCAAGGCTGTATACAATTCAAGGCTGTATACAATTCAAGGCTGTATACAATTCAAGGCTGTATACAATTCAAGGCTGTATACAATTCAAGGCTGTATACAATTCAAGGCTGTATACAATTCAAGGCTGTATACAATGCAAGGCTGTCATTGTGACCAAAACACCAAGATCGTATGTGATTTTATGAAGTTCACTATCAAATTGAAATATTTATTTCAAGTTCGTATCCATGCCATAAGAGTATATATTTTTTTTACATTTATAAAAAAACAAATCACAAAGCCGAAGAAAATATAGTGCATGTTGGGCGTGTCTCTTAACAGGAGTATCTAGCATTACCTGATTCAGATGATAAACTGCATTGGAATCTGGTTCTGCAGACTGTCTTTTAAATTTAAAGTGAGGCTCATGCTAGCGAGAATAGCTACAGAAATTCCTTGTGCCCTGAATGAACACTGCATTGAAGCACACACCATGATTTTAAGGCAGGTCCAATTTTACCCACAATACAGTGTTATCATAAAACCTGGCCACCATGTTAGGTGTATACCATACACTCTTACAAAAAAAGGGTTCCAAAAGGGTTCTTCGGCTGTCCCCATAGGGGAACCAATTTTGTTCCAGGTAGAACCCTTTTGGTTCCAGGTAGAAAACTTTTGGGTTCCATGTAGAACCCTTTCTCCTATGGGGACAGCCGAAGAACCCTTTTGGAACCCTTTTTTCATTGCAGTGACATTTTCTCAACCAACCACCCCGTTCAAGCTTTAACAAAATCAGGAAGGGGAAATTTTGTTAATTAAAATAAATTCCACTAACAGAGCACGTTCCGGGAGCTTCCATCCAAGCTTCTGGCTCTGGAGCGCTGAATCTCAATGAGCTCTCTACCTCACTCCCTCTTCCCTCTCCTCCACCCTCCTCCCTCTTCCCTCTCCTCCTCCCTCCTCCCTCTTCGCTCTCCTCCACCCCCCTCCCTCCATCCCCCCATTCCTCATCCCCGGGCTGCTTCTCTATCCCAGAGGGAAAAGCCCCCGCAATCCCACTGGGAGTAATCTGGATGTGTAAACCCGAAGTATGTGTGCATGTTTGTGTGTGTGTGCATGTGTGTGTGTGTGCGTGTGAGGCGGGAGTGTCGGTTTTTGGATGATGGTACCCCCTGCTGTACCCCTATGGTGTCCCAGCACCTCTATTCAACACCCAGCAGGTCCTACTATAGTTTGTTTGAGTTTATTTTATTTTTACAGGGACAGTGCACATTAATCAACTTTTCAGTAAAACTGCCGGTTTTAGCCAGCCGGCTAATTTTCAACCACAGTCCCTGGGCAGGTTATTAAAAACCTGGGCTCTGTGGATATAGCATCGTAGTATCGGGGCCAAGGTCCTTGTTACTGTAGCCCAGTGGGCCCTCGCTACCTGTGGGGACAGAAGAACCAGGTAGGTGCTCTGTGGATGTAGCATCGTAGCATCTGGGCTAAGGTCCTTGTTACTGTAGCCCAGTGGGCCCTCGCTACCTGTGGGGACAGAAGAACCAGGTGGGTGCTCTGTGGATGTAGCATCGTAGCATCTGGGCTAAGGTCCTTGTTACTGTAGCCCAGTGGACCATCGCTACCTGTGGGGACAGAAGAAAAAAGCCAGCCTAGTTTATCAGGCACTGATTCTATCTCTCTCCTGTTAATTTTAATTTGTTTATTGTATAAACTGTTTAAGCAAAAGGCAAATTGAATTGATATGGGTGATGAATTGGTACATAATATCAGTGTAATAACGGTATATTACAGCCTAATACAATGAACACTTGACTATAGAATGTATTTCCTGTTATTAACTGTATTACAGCCTAATACATGATGAATGTCTGATGTTTTATAATGTAACTACATGTAACAGATGTGTTATTAATGCTCTATTATGCCCTTATTCATAATGAATCATCTTTCAGTAATATTGATATATAAACCTAATCCATTATGAATAAGGCCTACAGTTGCATCTTATACAGTAGAGAATGATGGGATGCTGTGTTACTCTCAGAATATGTGGTTGAGATCCCTTAGCTAAGCGAACGTGCACAATATTTATTACAGGCATCTTAAATCAATGGGGACCCTCCAAGGGGCCTTACCTTTTTATGGACAGTGTTTTTATTGACCAGGATTTTCATCCGTTGCCCATACTTTTCGTACGGTCCTGTGAAGTGTCGTGTTGTAAGACTAAAGGTTTTGTTAACAAGCCACTTTAGCCAACCGATATCATAGAGGAGTCATTTTTAATTGTTTCCATCACATTTTGACTTGAATGTTTGCTGTACAGTTTATGGCCACATATGATATAATATTCATACATTTCTTCTGGACAATACTTCTGTCCATTTAGGGGACCCCTTTTGGCTCAAGTGTACCCCCAGAGGCAAACAACCCGTATCATTTATTTAACTCCCATGAAAAGGTTTCATGATGTTTAAAAACATATTTTAGCATGTGTAGGTCTTTGTGTTAATACCAATGGAAGCGGTACAGAATTTCACTTAGCACTGTAGCCAGTATTGTTAAACTCATACTTTTGCACTGTGGCTGGAGGTCAATAGTATTAGAAGCAGCTGAAATGATTTTCAAACTAGAATGAAAGCCCTTTCCATTGTCCATTAAACACTTCTGATAATTAAAAAAAACATTGCTTCTGTCTAATCCGCATGAATCTATCTAAAAACATACGCATTATCGGCCTGAACAGCATCCCTCCAACGACTAACCGTTAAGCTCGATAACTATCAAAAAGTAGTTCCGACTCTTAATCCCAATAGTAAGAATAACTCATGAATACACTATCAAGGCACACAGAAACATCGTCACATTTTAGCCAAGTAGCATAGACTATACTACAACCCCAGAATGCCCTAAATCATATATTCAATGGTAGGAGCTAGTAGAGGAAAAAATATTCCCCTTTTCTCTACTTTTTCTTTTTTTCCATTGTGGCGGAGTGATACCACGTGACCAGGCATGTATGCCCGCCAGCCTCTTTCTTGTTGATCCTCGGGAGACCATCTGTGCTGGGGGCATTGATTAGAGTGTCTGGTGGGATTACATCTTTTCTGTTGCCATGCCAACTAATCAGCTGATTTTTTTTGCTGCTCGCTCTATCCCTCCCTCTGGTTGCCACAGCAACGAAACATTGGGAACTGCAAGAGCCCTGACAACACTGAATTCAGCTAAAGGGGCGAATGTGTGTGTGTTTTTTCTGGCTCTCTCATACACTTCCACACACACACACACGCTCTCTCTCTCTCTCTCTCTCTCTCTCTCTCTCGCACACTCTAAATTTTTCTCTCTCTCTCGCTCTCGCACACTCTCTCTCTCTCTCTCTCTCTCTCTCTCTCTCTCTCTCTCTCTTAATTGGCAACTCTCTCTGACCCAAAGTTCTTGTGTCTCTGCCGTAACCACACTCCTCTCAACATCATCTTCAAGAGAGTGTGAGGAATGAGAGGAACAAGGACAGACCAGCTGAATAAGGACAGAGTAAATAATAGCCTGCCCAATTCCATACAACTTCAACGTATTCCAAAGTGAATGACATCCTGCTGAGTATTAAGAATCGATCCCTGTAATGATTACCCAAATAAACAGACGCCCGCATGCCAGCTATCTAAAAATGACTGATCGTAAAAGAAATACATCAATATGGGGAATTATTTTGAAGGTGATGTAAACCGTAGTATACTGTATCCTAAGGGCCTTTTATTTTGAAAGCGCTCTTGAATGAAGCTGAATACTATAGGCCTACATTTGTTACAAAGGTTGTTATGAATGATACTACAAGACTCATAAAGGTGTCATGCCTGTTCTCATGCAGGTGTTATGAATGCCTTATGTATACCCCCTTCAGATAAAGTGTTACCCATCTTTGTTGTTGGACAGGTATGCACAGAGGGCAGACTGATTCTTGAATTTGCCTTTGACGACCTCATGAGGATCAAGACCTGGCACTTCACCATCCGGCAATACCGAGAACTCATCCCCCGCAGCATCCTGGCCATGCACGTGAGTGGTGTGACATCATCAACATGGGCCGACTGCACGGCGACACAAATGTACCACATAGAGTTGGATAGGTGGTGCTGCCTATGCTGGATAGAGGGTGATGCCTATGCTGGATAGAGGTTGATGCCCATCAACATGGGCCGACTGCCCGGCGACACAAATTAACCACATAGAGTTGGATAGGTGGTGCTGCCTATGCTGGATAGAGGGTGATGCCTATGCTGGATAGCGGGTGATGCCTATTTTGGATAGAGGGTGATGCCTATGCTGGATAGAGGATGATGCCTATGCTGGATAGAGGGTGATGCCTATGCTGGATAGAGGGTGATGCCTATGCTGGATAGAGGGTGATGTCAATGCTGGATAGAGGGTGATGCCCATGCTGTCACAGAAGTCATTATGGCAAGATGCAAACATATACCCTCTATCCAACTCTATGGTTTGATATCATCAACATGCGCCAACCACCTCCCACCCATTTTCCATCCAGGTGTATCCTATTCTCGAATGTTAATGAGAGTCCTCTTCCTCGGGCTCTTAAGTGGCCCAACTCCACCAAGACACTTAGACGCTATTCATAAGCATATGAATTTAAAAGCTATACAAAGCAGTTTGGAAAGTGTCCCAATTTGGAGGGATTTTAAAAACCAATTTATTTGCAGACATCAAAGGAAGGCTTGGATGAAAGAGGACCCTTGCCTGAGCAAAAAATAAATAACAAGGTCACTTGAATAATCTGTTTAATTCCAGTGTAATGAACATAATAGTCACACGGAGGAAATGGCAGTGAAGTGAGCAACTTATAGGTTGTCATAGTTCCATATCTTATACATAGTATATTATATTCAGTAGTGCACAGTCATACTCTAGTCATACTCTAATATCATGAATATGTTTCCATCAAATACATTCCCTGTCTGCATGTCACCTACCATAACCTAAACACACCTACCTTCGAAGTGCGCAACACTGAAACTTTTTCTTCAGCCCTGTGGGCCTAAAGGTGTATTTAAGAAGTAGTTTTCCCTGAATAGCCAGCCTCCTTCTTTTTGCCAAATCTTTATATAAAATTCACACACGATTCAATTGGCCCCTGTGGGTATTCCCACTAATTTCAGGAGAGTAGGGTATTGTGGGCCTTGGATGGATATTTCACAGTCATACGAGTGATGTGTAAAAGTGAGTTAGCTCTTTTGATCATAGCCTCGACTAATGAAAAGTGTAGAGAGAGTCCGGACTGGAAGTGAGAAGACTGAATTTAGACAGACACAATTGTGCTAGTTCATGTGTGCATGCACATTGCCCCCAGACATTCACACACAGACATAGACACAAACACATATATTTACACACATACACACATGCACATGGATGTATGTGCTCACACGCACACAAACACACACGCACATTTTGCAGGCTTTGTTATAAAATTCTAAACATACATTTTTTTTTCAAACATTCATTTCTTGTAAAAGCACACATTTTGGATTGGAAAAATACGTGTTGTGGGTATTTCATAGTTTCACCCCACTGGGCAAAAGCTGGTTGAATCAGTGTTGTTTTCACATCATTTCATACAAAATATAAAATGTGATGGTGTCGAATCAATGTGGAATTGAAAACAGATTTGTATTTTATCTCCTTTTTCTCCCCAATTTTGATCTTGTCTCATCGTTGCAACCTCTCAACCGGCTCAGGAGGCGAAGGTCAAGTCATGCGTCCTCCGAAACATGACCCGCCAAACCACGCTTCTTAACAACCGCCCACTTAATCCAGCCACACCAATTTGTCAGAGGAAACACCGTTCACCTGATGACCGAGGTCAGCCTGCAGGCTCCCGGCCCGCCACAAGGAGTCGCTAGAGCACAATGAGCCAAGTTAAGCCCCCCCGGCCAAACTCTCCCCTAACCCGAACGACGCTGGGCCAATTGAGCGCCTCCCTATGGGACTCCCGATCACGGCTGGTTGTGATACAGCCTGGGATCTAACTCGGGTCTATAGTGATGCCTCTAGCACAGCGATGCAGTGCCTTAGATTTCTGCGCCACTCAGGAGGCCCATTTCATATTTTTTTCACCCAACTTTTAACCTAAATTCAATGAAATTATTTTTTGATTTCACATTCAATTCACGTTAGTTGACAACTCAACCAAATGTAAATCAAAACTAGACGTTGAGCTGACGTCTGCCCAGTGGGACAGTTTTGTGGGTATTTTAAGGCTAGTGATTTCTGACACTGAATTTTTGAATGGGTATTCAGTGTAGTTGTTGATGACCATAGATGAGAAAGTATTTGACATCTCTTGGAGTCACAGGTTCTCACAACACTAAGCTGTAGTCAGGTGGCTTCTTGATATTGATATTTAGTTTCCAATTTCAAATCATACTCTAAGATAAACCGATTTTTAGATGTGTTTTTTTACCATCGTCCATCTATCCTGACTTTCTCTACACCAAGATTCAACTGGGAATTAGTGTGTTTTTGATTTTGAATGGACGCAGAGCCAGGCTAGGCTTCTCATCTGTCTTTTGTTTTGTCAATACACAGCATTTTCAGACTGAAGACTTCTATTATATAAAAGAGTTCTAACAAATTAATATTAGTAGTTAATATTAATGCAAACTGTATGTTGCCCCCCCCCCTCCCCAACCCTTAGGCACAAGACCCCCAGGTTCTGGAACAGCTCTCCAAAAACATCACCCGCATGGGGCTTACCAACTTCACCCTCAACTACCTCAGGGTAAGAGCTCTCTGTCTCCTGTTTGTCTTTCTGTATCTGTCTCTCTCTCTGTGTCTGTCTCTATGTCTCTGTCTCCCTCTGTCTCTCACTGTCTCTGTCTGTGTCCTTCTGTTTCTGTCTCTGTCTCTCTCTGTCTGTCTGTGTCTGTGTGTCTGTCTGTGTCTGTCTCTGTCTCTCTCCGGCTGTGTCTGTGTGTCTGTCTGTGTCTGTCTCTGTCTCTCTCTGTCTGTCTGTGTCTGTGTGTCTGTCTGTGTCTGTCTCTGTCTCTCTCTGTCTGTCTGTGTCTGTGTGTCTGTCTGTGTCTGTCTCTGTCTCTCTCTGGCTGTGTCTGTGTGGGTCTTTCTGTTGCTTTCTGTTGCTCTCTTTTCCTTTCACATAGACACACACACAAAGATGTGCACACACACACATGCACACACACACACACACACACACACACACACACACACACACACACACACACACACACACACACACACACACACACACACACACACACACACACACACACACACACACACACACACACACACACACACACACACACACACACACACCACTATTCAGTTCAACAATCACCTTGATATAGGTACCATAGCATACCCTCCACAATTTGTAATTGTTAGGTACCTGAAAATGAATATTTATAAAATGTCAAGATGGAATATACAATATAATTCCATTCACAGACAGTACTGATAGCTGTCACCATATGTTATTTTAATCTGAATACATAAAACAGTACTGACATCTATCACAATATGTTATTTTAATCTGAATACATAAAACAGTACTGACATCTATCACAATATGTTATTTTAATCTGAATACATAAAACAGTACTGACATCTATCACAATATGTTATTTTAATCTGAATACATAAAACAGTACTGACATCTATCACAATATGTTATTTTAATCTGAATACATAAAACAGTACTGAGAGCTATATTATTCTGAATACATATTAGAGCATTGACAGCTATCACAATATGTTATTTTATTCTGAATACATAAAACAGTACTGACATCTATCACAATATGTTATTTTAATCTGAATACATAAAACAGTACTGACAGCTATCACAATATGTTATTTTAATCTGAATACATAAAACAGTACTGAGAGCTATATTATTCTGAATACATATTAGAGCATTGACAGCTATCACAATATGTTATTTTAATCTGAATACATAAAACAGTACTGAGAGCTATATTATTCTGAATACATATTAGAGCATTGACAGCTATCACAATATGTTATTTTATTCTGAATACATAAATGCATCAGTGAATATCCACCTATATGTTCTTCTTTACTTTTTGGTTCCAGTCCTCAGTGTATTTAAAACATAAACTTAGTGGACTTCTCAGCTGTCTGCACCAGAATACATTAGTCAGTATTTCAGATGTCTTTTGTTTGTGCTTTTCATTCCAAGATTGAGTGACAGCTCCGATTTCCAAATGGGAGAACAAGAGAAGAAGAGTGAGGGAGAAAAGAGAGAGGGAGTGAATTAATTGGATTGAGAAAATTAGCATAACATTAATGAATGCTCCCTGTTGACTCATAATTGTGAAATGCAGCACGGAGAGACGGCGAAGAGTTTAGCCGCTGTTTATTATGAAGAATGTGTAGAGAGAGTGGAGGGAGAGAGAGGGGAGACAGAGACAGAGACAGAGGGCTTTTGGGTAGATTTTTGAATGACCGTTCTTAACATTTTGTTGGATTAATGTTTTTTTTAAAGATTCCTTGCAGCATACCATGAAAATAATTATGGAAAGCATATGGAATGATCATATGGAATATATTGAGTGTAGTTTTGGAGAGGTGTGCGCCATAACACACCTACAAGTATATTATTTAGTTATTTTGCATAACTCAAATTACACAGACAGACTTGCTTTCCAGTTAATGACATAATGACAGTTATGTCATCCATTACCTATAGGAGATTTCGCTAGTTAGTGTAATGCTACTAGGCTATTCCTTTGAGTTTTTATGACACCCCACAACCTACCTAATTTATCCCAAACAAAATACCCCTTGTCATTTTTCACCAACAAATCCTAGTCTTGGCTCTGAGGCAAATTAGGAATTTGCTGACTTTTGGAGGTGGGATCAATTTCATACTGTACTTTGAGTAAATATCATCGGTCTGCCTCACGTCACTGTGAGCCGTAATGATTTCTCTCTTGCTATCTTAGAGTGTCGCTGTTCAAATAAAATACGCCCTTTCCTCACATAAATGGAGTCTTTATTGTCTTTCAAAAGGCGCCCATGCATTTCCTACCGTTTATCAGTTCTTCCCAAAGAGACTGATGGTTTCCTGGCCAAGGGTCAAAACAAGCTTTTTTTGGTCACTGTATTTAAGCCTTTCCATGTGTTAGAGCCGTGCAGCAGACTTCCTACCATTCAACCTGAAAATAGCACTTGTTTTCAGGGTCAAATCCAGGGATTGTTCCCTGAGCTAGGGGGGATATAGCCGTGTCAAGAGGACAGCAACAGAGAAACAACATGGGCTTAGTGTGCTACATGTGTTACATGCATGTTCTCTTCGCCTACATACCGTCCAATGGCATTAGGAAATAGATCTGTAGTAGTAGTGAATCCTATTCCTTATGATCTAAGAGGCTAAACTGATCCTATTTACACACCCAGGTCTGTTTTGATAGGCCTAGATATGTAGGATCTTAATTTGAGCCAGTTTGCTACATCAGGAAAACAAATCCTGCAGCAACAGGACATGTGAATTATTATGTGGATTATAATTATTGGACATTTTTGTATAGGTTTATACATTTTTAGTCAGGCAAAAGGGGAAACTACTAACTCGAGAAGCCTTTTAAACCTCAAATACACTACAAATGTTACATTTCCTGCTTTGCTGGAAGGTTCTCCTTCAACAGTTGTGATCCAATTAAGATCCTACACATGTATGAGTACAAACCATTTCTGTGTGGACCTCGCTTTGTGTACGGGGGCATTATCATGCTGAAACAAGAAAGGGCCTTCCCCAAACTGTTGCCATATAGTTGGAAGCACATAAATAGTATAGAATGTCATTGTATGCTATAGCTTTAAGATTTCCCTTTCCAAACCTTGAAAAACAGCACCAGAACATTATTCCTCCTCAACCAAACTTTGCAGTTGGCACTATGCATTGGGGCAGGTAGAGTTCTCCTGGCATTCGCCAAACCCAGATTTGTTCATCGGACTGCCAGATGATGAAGTGTGATTCATCACTCCAGTGTACTTGTTTTCACTGCTCCAGAGTCCAATGGCGGCGAGCTTTACACCACTCGAGCCGGTGCAGTTTGGAACTCTGTAGTGAGCGTTGCAACCGAGGACAGACTATTTTTTACACGCTATGCGCTTCAGCACTCGGTGGTCCCATTCTGTGAGCTTGTTTGGCCTACCACTTCACAACTGAACCGTTGTTGCTCCTAGACGTTTCCACTTCACAATAACATCACTTAGAGTTGACTGGGACAGCTCTAGCAGGGCAGAAATTTGACGAACTGACTTGTTGGAAAGGTGGCATTCTATTATGATGCCACGTTGAAAGTCACTGAGTTCGTTAGTAAAGCCACTCTACTGCCAATGTTTGTCTGTGGAGATTGCATGGCTGTGTGCTCATTTTTATACACCTGTCATCAAAGGGTGTGGCTGAAATAGCCGAATCCACTAATTTGAAGGGTCTGTGTACCCGCATGACAATGCTTTGGTGTGACAGCAGGGACGAGCATTTTGATGTTTGTTGCTGCCTAAGATAACTGTTGAGGGAGGCTGTTTGCCACATGTGAAAGTTACACAGCTGTGAGGGTCTTACCTATTTAAACTGACAAACTGGCCCCCGTGTCCTCTTTGTGATGACTTCATAGATCACTTGAGGATTCTCCTTGTTGGATTCTGTAATACATCATTTCAGATACAGTATGTAGAAATGATACCCTTTAGAGCGAAGCTCACACAACAATTACAGATCCATCTTCACCAACATGGAAAACAACGTGTATATGTACTATATATGCATTTGCGTTTTTATACTACCAAATTCAACATTTGCGTGTGTGTGTGTGTGTGTGTGTGTGTGTGTTCATTTTTTCCATCATCTGCAGCTGTGTGTCATCCTGGAGCCCATGCAGGAGCTCATGTCCAGGCACAAGACCTACAACCTCAGCCCTAGGGACTGTCTGAAGACATGCCTGTTCCAGAAGTGGCAGAGAATGGTGGCCCCGCCAGGTATCGTTTATACGGCTTTACTAACCAAACACACTGTTCTGCAACTATTAATACTGTGTTCCAAATGGCACCATATTCCCGCTATAGTGCAATACTTTTCACCAGTGCCCTATGGGACAGAACCAATGTTAGTATAGTGACTATAGTAATAGGAGAGCTGAGGTGATATAATGACAATGGTTAGATTGTATAATTTCTAGAGACCATGTTGAAAAGATAATAGTCATCCATTTTTATTACATTATTTGTATTTCTAAATATGTATTATATTGCATAATATCTCAAATTTATTCTCCCTGTCAGGAATCAGGAAATTGATCAGGAGTTCCTCTGGAATTTTTATTTGAATAGACTGTAACCGGCCATTTCAGGGTTTTATGGTTGATGTTCGAAGGGTGGTTCTTAAAAAATAGTTGGCCCCAAACTGGCTGTGCAATATTAAAGCTGGAGTTTTTGACATATTCAAGGGCTGCAAATTACTGCAATATTCGCCAGGGCTTGACAAGACGTCTTAAAAAAGCAACACCAGTAGAAACCCTTTGACTCGGACCTGTGTAATGTGCAAGGCTTCTGAACTTTAATTAAGGGTGCCTGGTGTAATCAAACTACAAGATCCAACTCCCTCGCTGATAGCTCCCAAGAGGTTTGAATTCTTACTGTCAATGAGCGTAGAATCATCTGGAACAGACGCTTTGAAAAAGGAGTAGTTGAACTGTCAATGTGTAATTGTGCACAAGGAGATAAACCTTTGATCAATTTCATGTTGTATAGTATCAGGGTTCAGTGAAAGAAAATGTAAGGTGCCAAACATATCAGCTGTATAAGAACTGACAGCAGCTTTGGGATCCAGAACCCTCTGTATATGTCTTTACATATTGCCTTTACTCAATACCTGTTTCACTAGTGGACTTTATTCTTAACATTGTATTGGGTGCATAGCCAGATTATTAGAATGGTAGCTTTTATCATTTGACACAGATCTAGGATCAGTTTTGCTGGTCATAAATCTTTCGTGCGCCACTACAGTTCGTCTGTCTGCCTGTGTTTTTAAAGGAAACCAAACTGAACTAAGCTGGTCTAATAATTGTGTAATTGTGGTTTCCTTATTAGTCAAGTTTTTCATCTTTCCTCCAATTCTTCTCAGACCTGGAAAATGGTTCTGTTTTAGCGAGGAAGGAAGCACGGATGCATTTATGCACTGATAAGTTTTTTTAATGGAAATGGACAAGTTTTAGTGCGTCATTTGTTCGACATCGACATAAACAGTTGTGATGCCAGAGACGGTTGTTTCTGGCAATGGACATCATGTTCCTGTTCCTGGGTTTGTCAAAGTAGTAGATGGGAATTGGTAATAGACTTGTCACCGTTTTGATAGTTTCTTGTGACAACCTTAAACATTACAATTGACTAGCAATAGAGACGTTTATTTGGTTCTGGGTGAAGAAATTACAGTTCAGATTTTTTTTAAAAGGTGTACAGTGCATTCGGAAAATATTCAGACCCCTTGACTTTTTCAACATTTTGTTACATTACAGCCTTACTCTAAAATGGATTAAAACGTTTTTTTAGTGACAAAGAAAAACTGATTTTTATAAATTTTTGCAAATGTATTTAAAAAACCTGATATCACATTTACATAAGTAGTCAGACCCTTTACTGAGCATTTTGTTGAAGCACCTTTGGCAGTGATTACAGCTTCAAGTCATCAATGGCACAAGCTTTGCACACCTGAATTTGGGGAGTTTCTCCCATTCTTCTCTGCAGATCCTCTCAAGATCTGTCAGGTCTCTCCAGAGATGTTTGATTGGGTTCGGGCTCTGACTGGATTACTCAAGGACATTCCTGCGTTGTCTTGGCTGTGTGCTTAGGGTCATTGTCCTGTTGGAAGGTGAACTTTCGCCCCAGGCTGAGGACCTGAGAGCTCTGGAGCAGGTTTTATCAAGGATCTCTGTACTTTGCTCCTCACTAGTCTCCCAGTCCTTGCCACTGAAAAACACCCCACAGCATGATGCTGCCACCACCATGCTTCACCGTAGGGATGGTGCCAGGTTTCCTCCAGATGTGACGCTTGGTATTCAGGCCAAAGTGTTCAATCTTGGTTTCATCAGACCAGAGAATCTTGTTTCTAGTGGTCTGAGAGTCTTTAGGTGCCTTTTGGCAAACTCCAAGTGGGTTGTCATGTGCCTTTTACTGAGGAGTGGCTCCCGTCTGGCCACTCTACCATAAAGCCCTGATTTGTTAATTGCTGCAGAGATGGTTGTTCTTTTGGAAGGTTTTTCCATCTCCACAGCGGAACTCTGGAGCTCTGTCAGAGTGACCATTGGGTTCTTGGTCACCTCCCTGACAAAGGCCCTTCTCCCCTGACTTCTCAGTTTGGCCGAGCGGCCAGCTCTAAGAAGAGTCTTGTTGGTTCCAAACTTCTTCCATTTAAGAATGATGGAGGCCACTGTGTTCTTTGGGACCTTCAATGCTGCAGAAATGTTTTGGTACCCTTCCCAGATCTGTGCTTTGACACAATCCTGTCTCGGAGCTCTACGGACAATTCCTTCTACCTCATGGCTTGGTTATTGCTTTGACATACACTGTCAACTGTGGGACCTTATATAGACAGGTGTGTGCATTTCCAAATCATGTCCAATCAATTGAATTTACCACAGGTGGACTCCAATCAAGTTGTAGCAAAATCTCAAGGATGATCAATGGAAACAGGATGTAGCTCAATTTTGAGTCTTATAACAAAGAGTCTGAATACTTACGTAAATAAGGTATTTCTGTTTTGTATTTTTAATACATTTTAATACATTTTAAATAAAAATGTAATAATTAAAAAAAAAACTGTTTTTGCTTTGTCATTATGGTGTATTGTGTGTAGATTGATGAGTATTAAAAAAAAGCAATTTTAGAATAAGGCTGTAACGTAACATGTGGGAAAAGTCAAGAGGTCTGAATACTTTCCGAATGCACTGTATGTTCCTCAGTTATGTTATCTTTTCAGATAAATTAGACGTCGCTGGTTGCCTTTGAATAATAAAGCATTTCCCTTGGTGTGATTAGTATGAGACATGTATTTCATTTTCAGACAACTTTTTGAAGATCACAGAAATGTTGTTTTTCCCACACTGACATTCAGAGGAATAACATTCTCTTACAAACCCTTGGTGAAAATAGCTAAACACATAATTTATGTACATCAGAAACAGATATAAGTACTGCTAAGATCTCTACTGAACCTATCTTATTACTTTACACAAGAATAATGATCAAGGATATACCCTTTTTTTATTTAATATTTAATTCATTAATTAATTAAATGTGTGGCTCATAATTAGAAAAAAAATACTTTTCATAATTGTACCCCTTAGTAATAATGTTTTTAGAAATATTACTCAACAGTAATAATATTTAGACAATATATGTGTCTGTGCATTGCAGTGAATGTACAGCTATCTTTTCTCTTATATTCTCTCTGTTGTCGTTTCTGGTCTCTCTCTCTCTCTCTCTCTCTCTCTCTCTCTGATATTTAATTACTTAAAATAATTCATCACTTCAATAAACAAAACCCATTTTGATTCTGGTTTCAGCTGGACACCCACAGAATTTCAAAACGGAAATATTCCCCACAAATCACAAAAAAGGTACCTTTTCTGTCTTCCTGTAGTTTTCAATAGAGAGAGAAGTAGTCTTGGAGATTGTATTTTATTCTCTCTCTGAACAGAATGCCATGAAATACATTGTTGTGTACTTTTTGACATGAATGCTCAACAACCGCCTAAAGACGAAATTAGATGACTGCATGTCACATTCAGTATTTCATGCTAAGTCACTATGAAATTCTAAATCATTGACCTAAAATGTTTGCTAAGACACCACACTGTCCATCACCGCTTCATATGGTGACGCAAACAAACAAACAATCTGACTCGTAAAGACAAATCACAGCAATACAAATAAATAATAATAAATTACAAATATAGATACAGTAAGATAAAAGATGGCGTTCTCTCACAGTAGGGTAGTTTTATAAAAGGTGTGTAACATATACGCTGGGAGTCAGGAAGCAGGTCTAGAAATTGAGTTTAATAGAGAAACGATACAGATTAACAAACATGAGAAGCGTCCAGAACGTGAGAGAAAACAAAACCAATACTACCTGAAGACAGAGGCTACTGAGGGCTAAATAAAGGGGAAGTAATCAAGTAAATGATGAAGTCCAGGTGTGCATAGCGATGGGGAGCAGGTGTGCGTAATGATGGTTGCCAGATATGCGTAATGTGGGTTGCCAGGACCGGTGGTTAGTAGACCGCCGACTTTGAGCACTGGAGAGAGGGAACGGGAGTAGGCGTGACAAGGTGGTGTTATCTATCACAGTAGAGCAGTTTTATAAAAGATGGTGTTATCTATCACAGTAGAGTAATTTTTATAAAAGATGGTGTTATCTCTCACAGTAGTGTAGTTTTAAGTTGGGCAGGCTTTTGAGAACTGTACAACACCAAGGTCCTTAAGGCATTCACATTAAGTCAAGCAGCACGTTCTATTGTTGAGCATTTATACAAATGAAACATGGGATCTTTCCAACTAGTGCATGACTTGGGAGATGATAACGCCTTTTGATTTCACCTCTGATATTAACAAAGCATGGATCGTTTTTTAGTTGTTGCGTGTTGTACGTATTGTGCGTGTGTATGTATGTCTGTCTGTCTGTGCATTCTTGCATGGGTGCATGTGTGTGCATGTCAATATACACATATATTTTAATGAGTTACCCCCACCTTGGTGTATGCATTATGTTGTCCCCCATGGCTCTTGTTTCCTTTGCTGGTCGTGCCAAAGCTGAGCCAACAAGACAGACGACGACGAAGAGGAGGAAAAGGAAGAACTCTGCCAGCAGTGCCAACAGCAGCGTGGGCAATGCCAACAGTAAGAAGAGAAGCCCTGCCAGCAACTTCAGCCTTTCCAGTCAGGTACCTGTAAGCATCAGATCTACTGGGTTTGGCCCACTCTTACACCACTATACATACTCTTACACCACTATACACTGTCTTTCTATCCCATGGCTCTAGTCTATCCCATGGCTCTAGTCTATCCCATGGCTCTAGTCTATCCCATGGCTCTAGTCTATCCCATGGCTCTAGTCTATCCCGTGGCTCTAGTCTATCCCGTGGCTCTAGTCTATCCCGTGGCTCTAGTCTATCCCGTGGCTCTAGTCTATCCCGTGGCTCTAGTCTATCCCGTGGCTCTAGTCTATCCCGTGGCTCTAGTCTATCCAGTGGCTCTAGTCTATCCCGTGGCTCTAGTCTATCCCATGGCTCTAGTCTATCCCATGGCTCTAGTCTATCCCGTGGCTCTAGTCTATCCCGTGGCTCTAGTCTATCCCGTGGCTCTAGTCTATCCCGTGGCTCTAGTCTATCCTGTGGCTCTAGTCTATCCCGTGGCTCTAGTCTATCCCGTGGCTCTAGTCTATCCCATGGCTCTAGTCTATCCCATGGCTCTAGTCTATCCCATGGCTCTAGTCTATCCCACGGCTCTAGTCTATCCCGTGGCTCTAGTCTATCCCGTGGCTCTAGTCTATCCCATGGCTCTAGTCTATCCCATGGCTCTAGTCTATCCCATGGCTCTAGTCTATCCCATGGCTCTAGTCTATCCCATGGCTCTAGTCTATCCCACGGCTCTAGTCTATCCCATGGCTCTAGTCTATCCCATGGCTCTAGTCTATCCCATGGCTCTAGTCTATCCCACGGCTCTAGTCTATCCCACGGCTCTAGTCTATCCCACGGCTCTAGTCTATCCCGTGGCTCTAGTCTATCCCGTGGCTCTAGTCTATCCCATGGCTCTAGTCTATCCCATGGCTCTAGTCTATCCCACGGCTCTAGTCTATCCCGTGGCTCTAGTCTATCCCGTGGCTCTAGTCTATCCCGTGGCTCTAGTCTATCCCATGGCTCTAGTCTATCCCATGGCTCTAGTCTATCCCATGGCTCTAGTCTATCCCACGGCTCTAGTCTATCCCATGCATAGCATATTTTCTTCCTTGACATGTCAATACAATGGGGCCACTTGACACAGTTTGAGGTTAAACACCTACTTAAACCACTGAGTGTTAGACCTCGCACTTCACATCACCCCGGGGGATAAAGTGCTATTGCGCCTCAATTGTTTGGACAGGCTATAGTACTTTCTCACTATCACACCCTGGGTTTGCTGTATGGACTGTTAGGAGTCATACTGACGGCGGGGGGGGAGGTAGGGATGGGAGTGGGGAGGGAGGGAGACTGGGGAACTGTGAACCCTCTTTGTTTTGGGTTACGTTGTTCCTCACGGTGCCGCAGGTCATAATTCTCAGGGCGTCTCTCTTTTTTCTCTATGTATATATTTTTTATGCCTCTCTCTCTCACCCACATAGACACACACCCTCTCCAACTCAAGCTCCCCCCTCTCTCTTGCTCTTTCTCGATCTCTCTCCCTCAATCTCCCTTTCTCACACACAAATAGACACACACCCTCGCCAACTCTAGCTACCTCTCACTCTCTTCTATCTCTTACTCAATCATTCGGACACACACACACACACACACACACACACACACACACACACACACACACACACACACACATTGTTTTCTCAGTGGGAGGCTGTTTGGCTCTGTGCCATCACTCATTATCAGTATATCTGTATACACCCCCCTTCTCCTCTCCTCTCCTTTCCTTCCCACACACAACCTCCTCTCCCTCCTCATCCCCCATCCTTTCTTTAAGAACACACACTTCCTATGGCTAATGTTGACATGCGTCTTTAAGAGCAGTGGCGGTAACATGCTGGTTACATATGTTGCACGCCTGCTAGCTTTGTCTGAGAAGTTGTTCGTTCGTTGGCTGAGCACAGGCCCTACGTGAGCCCAATGACAATAAGGAGAGGACAAGGAGGAAAGGGAGGGAGTGGGTGAATGGGGGGCATAGAGAAAGGAGGGGGAGTGGGTTGTTGTGTTGTTCAACAGGGACCTCTACTGGTTGCTGGGCTGAAATGACATTGAAAACCATGTAGAGTGCTACTATGAAACCATGCAGAGTACTCCTATGTGTTTGCTGGAGGATTCATTGGGAACATTCAGATAGAAATGGATTGTGTAGAACAGATATGGTTGTCTGTCAGGTAGAAAATGTGTGAACATGTGTGAATCAACATGTGTTGTTAGCTCTATTTGTTACGCTTCTATCTGTATCCCTCTGAACATTTCACCTCATAGGTCCTTACCTACACATTCTGTATTTGCAGATCTTAAGAGACTAGATAGGTCTTTGCTGAAAGCTCAGCCCAGCCTTTCAATGGGCATAGAGGAGCATCTACCATATTGCTTACACCTGTCCAGTTCCTTCAGATCTGCAAACACAGAAGAAGTAGCGGGTTGTCTAATATCTCAAAAGGGATGCTAATACACTAACATATGATCAGAAAATGAACATTTTTAGCTGTTTTAACAGCCCATAGGCCCATTCAGGGATAACTGGCTAGCTAATGCTAAAGATAATGAGATGAGTAGATCAAACATTATTAATTAGATCACAATTAACACTCCCCCAATCCAAGTCTGACCACCCAAACTGGCCAAAGGTAGATTGACAACCACCCCCGCAGGAACAGATGGCGAATTCAAGGCTTGTTGGCAATCAGCACGTTTTGAGCTAATGACTTAATTAGCTATTCAAATTGACAAATCAGTGTGGATATTGTCATTTAGTCAAAAAGCTCACCTAAATTAATTAGTGTGATTAAGGCATAGTAGGGTGTAGAGGCGGTAGCTTGGGGGTTTGAGAGACGTTGCCCCCCCAATCCTGATCCTCTTTGGTTGGTGTGTGTGTGTGTGTGTGTGTGTCTGCGTGCGTGCGTGTTCATACATGTGCACACATCTGCATATCAGAAGAAAGTAGCGAGAACTACCATGCCACACCACATCGACACACATGGGCAGTGATGCATGTGTTTCATTTAACTGTGTGACTTCTTCCCGAGATGCAGTGGGAGGTTGTGGGCTGCTGAGGAGAGAGAGGGTTTAGCAGACCAGGGGAGATGAGATATACAACTCAACCTGCCTAGAACAACCAATACTATCCTAACATAGTCACATAACTACTGGTAATCAATCATCTAACATTGCTTAAATTATTCAATTGCATCTCCTAGATACTCACTGTTAGTTTTATACCTGTACCTATCAAAATAGAGATTTAGCATCACCCAATTCAATTCCCTCACATTGCAAATAAAGAATCAACCACAGAATAAAACTCACTATGTTCTCATCTGTGACCTCAAGGCTAGGGGTCATGTCATAGAAATATGTCAGACATAATCACTATTGGGAAAGGGAACGGGGATACCGAGTAAATTGCACAACTGAATGCATTCAAACGGAATACAGTGTCTTCCGAATTTAACCCAATCCCTCTGAATCAGAGAGGTGCGGGGGCTGCCTTAATCGAAGTCCATGTTATCTCCGCCTAGGGAGCAGTTGTTGTGGGGGTTAACTACCTTGCTCAAGGGCAAAACTGCAGATTTTGCCACCTTGCCAGTTCGGGTTTCGAGCAAGTAACCTTACTGTCCCAAAGCTCTAACCGCTAGGCTACCTGCCTCCCAAATGGATTGGTCTGCGAGGGGCAGGAAGGGAAGGACAGTCCACTTCATCAGTGGGAGGGGGTTTCATTAGCTCAAAGTGCACTGAATGAGGTTGACCGTGTACATACGGGTTTACCGCCTTCACGGTGCTTCGCCATACACACACTCCTTAAAATCCCACCATGCACCAACTGTTATTGCAGGAGCAGCAGGGGGTTGTTTCGAAACAAGGTAAACACACGGCCAAGAGTAATGCCCTGGGCTTTACCCCTTTGGTGAAACAACAAACACACATCATCAACATTTGAATCACACCAGTTTATGGATTAGAAGGGTAAAATGGTTAGAAGGGTAAAATGGGTAAGATGTTTAGAAGGGTAAAATGGTTAGAAGGTTTAGATGGATTAGAAGGGTCAGATGGGTTAGAAGGGTTAGATGGGTTAGATGGATTAGAAGGGTTCCATGGATTAGAAGGGTAAAATGGTTAGAAGGGTTAGATGGTTTAGATGGTCAGAAGGGTAAAATGGTTAGAATTGTAAAATGGGTTAGAATGGTAAAATGGATTAGATGGGTTAGAAGGGTAAATTGGTTAGAAGGGTAAAATGATTAGAAAGGTAAAATGGGTTACAAGGGTAAGATGGTTAGAAGGGTAAAATTGATTAGATGGGTTAGATGGTTAGGAGGGTTAGATGGGTTAGATTGATTAGAAGGGTTAGATGGATTAGAAGGGTTAGATGGATTAGAAGGGTTAGATGGGTAAAATGGTTAGAAGGGTTAGATGGGATGAAATGGTTTGAATGGTAAAATGGGTTAGAATGGTAAAATGGATAAGATGGGTTAGAAGGGTAAATTGGTTAGAAGGGTAAAATGATTAGAAAGGTAAAATGGGTTACAAGGGTAAGATGGTTAGAAGGGTAAAATGGATTAGATGGGTTAGATGGTTAGGAGGGTAAAATGGTTAGACGGGTTAGATGGGTCAGATGGATTAGAAGGGTCAGATGGGTTAGAAGGGTTAGATGGGTTAGATGGATTAGAAGGCTTCCATGGATTAGAATGGTAAAATGGGTCAAATGGTTAGAAGGGTTAGATGGGTTAGATGGTCAGAAGGGTCAAATGGTTACAATGGTAAAATGGGTTAGAAAGGCTAAATGGATTAGATGGGTTGAAGGGTAAATTGGTTAGAAGGGTAAAATGATTAGAAAGGTAAAATGGGTTAAAAGGGTTAGGTGGATTATAAGGGTAAAATGGTTAGAAGTTTAAAATGGTTAGAAGGGTTAGATGGGTTAGATGATTAGAAGGGTCAGATGGGTTAGAAGGGTTTCGATGGGTTAGATGGATTAGAAGGGTAAAATGGGTAAAATGGTTAGAAGGGTTAGAAGGGTAAAATGAGTTAGAAGGGTAAAATGAGTTAGAAGGGTAAAATGGTTAGGAGGGTAAAATGGTTAGAAGGGTAAAATGGGTAAGATGGTTAGAAGGGTAAAATGGTTAGACGGGTTAGATGGTCAGAAGGGTAAAATGGTTAGAATGGTAAAATGGGTTCGATGGTAAAATGGATTAGATGGATTAGAATGGTAAATTGGTTAGAAGGGTAAAATGGTTAGAAGGGTTAGATGGGTTAGATGGATTAGAAGGGTCAGATGGGTTAGAAGGGTTAGATGGGTTAGGTGGATAAGAAGGGTTCCATGAATTAGAAGAGTAAAATGGTAAGAAGGGTTAGATGGGTTAGATGGTCAGAAGGGTAAAATGGTTAGAATGGTAAAATGGGTTAGAATGGTAAAATGGATTAGATGGGTTAGAAGGGTAAATTGGTTAGAATGGTAAAATTATTAGAAAGGTAAAATGGGTTAAAAGGGTTAGGTGGATTAGAAGGGTTAGATGGTTAGAAGGGTTACAAGGGTAAGATGGTTAGAAGGGTAAGATGGTTAGAAGGGTAAAAATGGATTAGATGGGTTAGATGGTTAGGAGGGTAAAATGGTTAGAAGGGTAAAATGGTTAGAAGGGTAAAATGGATTAGATGGGTTAGAAGGGTAAATTGGTTAGAAGGGTAAAATGATTAGAAAGGTAAAATGGGTTACAAGGGTAAGATGGTTAGAAGGGTAAAAATTGATTAGATGGGTTAGATGGTTAGGAGGGTTAGATGGGTAAAATGGTTAGAAGGGTTAGATGGGTAAAATGGTTTGAATGGTAAAATGGGTTAGAATGGTCAAATGGATAAGATGGGTTAGAAGGGTAAATTGGTTAGAAGGGTAAAATGGGTTACAAGGGTAAGATGGTTAGAAGGGTAAAAATGGATTAGATGGGTTAGATGGTTAGGAGGGTAAAATGGTTAGAAGGGTAAAATGGGTAAGATGGTTTGAAGGGTAAAATGGTTAGACAGGTTAGATGGGTCAGATGGATTAGAAGGGTCAGATGGGTTAGAAGGGTTAGATGGGTTAGATGGATTAGAAGGCTTCCATGGATTAGAATGGTAAAATGGGTCAAATGGTTAGAAGGGTTAGATGGGTTAGATGGTCAGAAGGGTCAAATGGTTACAATGGTAAAATGGGTTAGAAAGGCTAAATGGATTAGATTGGTTGAAGGGTAAATTGGTTAGAAGGGTAAAATGATTAGAAAGGTAAAATGGGTTAAAAGGGTTAGGTGGATTAGAAAGGTTAGAAGGGTAAAATGTTTAGAAGGGGAAAATGGTTAGAAGGGTAAAATGGTTAGAAGGGTTAGATGGGTTCGATGGATTAGAAGGGTCAGATGGGTTAGAAGGGTTTCGATGGGTTAGATGGATTAGAAGGGTAAAATGGGTAAAATGGTTAGAAGGGTAAATTGGTTAGAAGGGTAAAATGAGTTACAAGGGTAAGATGGTTAGAAGGGTAAGATGGTTAGAAGGGTAGAAATGGATTAGATGGGTTAGATGGGCAGGAGGGTAAAATGGTTAGGAGGGTAAAATGGTTAGAAGGGTAAAATGGGTAAGATGGTAAGAAGGGTAAAATGGTTAGATGGGTTAGAAGGGTTAGATGGGGTAGATGGATTAGAACGGTTCCATGGATTAGAAGGGTAAAATGGTTAGACGAGTTAGATGGGTTAGATGGTCAGAAGGGTAAAATGGTTAGAATGGTAAAATGGGTTCGAATGGTCAAATGGATTAGATAGATTAGAATGGTAAATTGGTCAGAAGGGTAAAATGTTTAGAAAGGTAAAATAGGTTAAAAGGGTTAGGTGGATTAGAAGGGTTAGATGGTTAGAAGGGTTACAAGGGTAAGATGGTTAGAAGGGTAAGATGGTTAGAAGGGTAAAAATGGATTAGATGGGTTAGATGGTTAGGAGGGTAAAATTGTTAGAAGGGTAAAATGGTTAGAAGGGTAAAATGGGTAAGATGGTTAGAAGGGTAAAAAGGTTAGAGGGGTAAAATGGGTAAGATGGTTAGAAGGGTAAAATGGTTAGAAGGGTTAGATGGATTAGAAGGGTTCCATGGATTAGAAGGGTAAAATGGGTAAAATGGTCAGAAGGGTCAAATGGATTAGATGGGTTAGAAGGGTCAAATGGATTAGATGGGTTAGAAGGGTAAATTGGTTAGAAGGGTAAAATGGGTTAAAAGGGTTAGGTGGATTAGAAGGGTTACAAGGGTAAGATGGTTAGAAGGGTCAAATGGATTAGATGGGTTAGAAGGGTAAAATGGTTTAGATGGTTAGAAGGGTAAAATGGGTAGAAGGGTAAAATGGTTAGAAAGGTCAAATGGATTAGATGGTCAGAAGGGTAAAATGGTTAGAAGGGTAAAATGGATTAGATGGTCAGAAGGGTAAAATGGTTAGAAGGGTAAAATGGATTAGATGGTCAGAAGTGTAAAATGTTTAGAAGGGTTAGGTGGATTCGAAGGGTTAGATGCTTAGAAGGATTACAAGGGTAAGATGGTTAGAAGGGGACATGAGGGTAGGGTAGATGGGTAGATGAGTTAGATGGATTAGAAGGGTCAGATGGGTTAGATGATTAGAAGGGTTCCATGGATTAGAAGGGTAAAATGGGTAAAATGGTTACAATGGTAAAATGGGTTAGAATGGTAAAATGGATTAAATGGGTTAGAAGGGTAAATGGGTTAGAAGGGTAAAAATGGATTAGATGGGTTAGATGGTTAGGAGGGTAAAATGGTTAGAAGGGTAAAATGGTTAGAAGGTTTAGATGGATTAGAAGGGTCAGATGGGTTAGAAGGGTTAGATGGGTTAGATGGATTAGAAGGGTTCCATGGATTAGAAGGGTAAAATGGTTAGAAGGGTTAGATGGTTTAGATGGTCAGAAGGGTAAAATGGTTAGAATTGTAAAATGGGTTAGAATGGTAAAATGGATTAGATGGGTTAGAAGGGTAAATTGGTTAGAAGGGTAAAATGATTAGAAAGGTAAAATGGGTTACAAGGGTAAGATGGTTAGAAGGGTAAAAATGGATTAGATGGGTTAGATGGTTAGGAGGGTTAGATGGGTTAGATTGATTAGAAGGGTTAGATGGATTAGAAGGGTTAGATGGATTAGAAGGGTTAGATGGGTAAAATGGTTAGAAGGGTAAAATGGTTAGAAGGGTAAAATGGGTTAGAATGCTAAAATGGATAAGATGGGTTAGAAGGGTAAATTGGTAAAAAGGGTAAAATGATTAGAAAGGTAAAATGGGTTACAAGGGTAAGATGGTTAGAAGGGTAAAATGGTTAGACGGGTTAGATGGGTCAGATGGATTAGAAGGGTCAGATGGGTTAGAAGGGTTAGATGGGTTAGATGGATTAGATGGGTTAGATGGATTAGAAGGCTTCCATGGATTAGAATGGTAAAATGGGTCAAATGGTTAGAAGGGTTAGATGGTCAGAAGGGTCAAATGGTTACAATGGTAAAATGGGTTAGAAAGGCTAAATGGATTAGATGGGTTGAAGGGTAAATTGGTTAGAAGGGTAAAATGATTAGAAAGGTAAAATGGGTTAAAAGGGTTAGGTGGATTAGAAGGGTAAAATGGTTAGAAGGGTTAGATGGGTTAGATGATTAGAAGGGTCAGATGGGTTAGAAGGGTTTCGATGGGTTAGATGGATTAGAAGGGTAAAATGGGTAAAATGGTTAGAAGGGTTAGAAGGGTAAATTGGTTAGAAGGGTAAAATGAGTTAGTAGGGTAAGATGGTTAGAAGGGTAAAATGGTTAGAAGGGTAAAAATGGATTAGATGGGTTAGATGGTTAGGAGGGTAAAATGGTTAGGAGGGTAAAATGGTTAGAAGGGTAAAATGGGTAAGATGGTTAGAAGGGTAAAATGGTTAGATGGGTTAGATGGGGTAGATGGATTAGAAGGGTAAAATGGTTAGACGGGTTAGATGGTCAGAAGGGTAAAATGGTTAGAATGGTAAAATGGGTTCGAATGGTAAAATGGATTAGAATGGTAAATTGGTTAGAAGGGTAAAATGGTTAGAAGGGTTAGATGGGTTAGATGGATTAGAAGGGTCAGAAGGGTTAGATGGGTTAGGTGGATAAGAAGGGTTCCATGAATTAGAAGAGTAAAATGGTAAGAAGGGTTAGATGGTCAGAAGGGTAAAATGGTTAGAATGGTAAAATGGGTTAGAATGGTAAAATGGATTAGATGGGTTAGAAGGGTAAATTGGTTAGAATGGTAAAATTATTAGAAAGGTAAAATAGGTTAAAAGGGTTAGGTGGATTAGAAGGGTTAGATGGTTAGAAGGGTTACAAGGGTAAGATGGTTAGAAGGGTAAAAATGGATTAGATGGGTTAGATGGTTAGGAGGGTAAAATGGTTAGAAGGGTAAAATGGTTAGAAGGGTAAAATGGGTAAGATGGTTAGAAGTGTAAAATGGTTAGAGGGGTAAAATGGGTAAGATGGTTAGAAGGGTAAAATGGTTAGAAGGGTTAGATGGATTAGAAGGGTTCCATGGATTAGAAGGGTAAAATTGTTAGAAGGGTTAGATGGTTTAGATGGTCAGAAGGGTAAAATGGTTAGAATTGTAAAATGGGTTAGAATGGTAAAATTGATTAGATGGGTTAGAAGGGTAAATTGGTTAGAAGGGTAAAATTATTGGAAAGGTAAAATGGGTTACAAGGGTAAGATGGTTAGAAGGGTAAGATGGTTAGAAGGGTAAAAATTGATTAGATGGGTTAGAGGGTTAGATGGGTTAGATTGATTAGAAGGGTTAGATGGATTAGAAGGGTTAGATGGATTAGATGGGTTAGATGGTTTGGAGGGTTAGAAGGGTAAGATGGTTAGAATGGTAAAATGGATTAGATGGGTTAGATGGGTCAGATGGTTAGAAGGGAAAAATGGGTTAGATATATTAGAAGGGTTAGAATGGTCAGATGGGTTAGAAGGTTTAGATGGATTAGAAGGGTAAGGTGGGTAAGATGGTTAGAAGGGTAAAATGGATTAGATGGGTTAGAAGGGTAAAATGGTTTAGATGGTTAGAAGGGTAAAATGGGTAGAAGGGTAAAATGGTTAGAAAGGTCAAATGGATTAGATGGTCAGAAGGGTAAAATGGTTAGAAGGGTAAAATGGATTAGATGGTCAGAAGGGTAAAATGGTTAGAAGGGTAAAATGGTTAGAAGTGTAAAATGGATTAGATGGTCAGAAAGGTAAAATGGGTAGAAGGGTAAAATGGTTATAAAGTTCAAATGGATTAGATGGTCAGAAGTGTAAAATGTTTAGAAGGGTTAGGTGGATTCGAAGGGTTAGATGCTTAGAAGGATTACAAGGGTAAGATGGTTAGAAGGGCACATGAGGGTAGGGTAGATGGGTAGATGAGTTAGATGGATTAGAAGGGTCAGATGGGTTAGAAGGGTTAGATGGGTTAGATGATTAGAAGGGTTCCATGGATTAGAAGGGTAAAATGGTTAGAAGGGTTAGATGGGTTAGATGGTCAGAAGGGTCAAATGGTTAGAATGGTAAAATGGGTTAGAATGGTAAAATGGATTAAATGGGTTAGAAGGGTAAATGGGTTAGAAGGGTAAAATGATTAGAAAGGTAAAATGGGTTAAAAGGTTTAGGTGGATTAGAAGGGTTAAATGGTTAGAAGGGTTACAAGGGTAAAATGATTAGAAGGGTAAACGTGGATTAGATGGTTAGGAGGGTAAAATGGTTAGAAGGGTAGAATGGTTAGAAGGGTAAAATGGGTAAGATGGTTAGAAGGGTAAAATGGATTAGATGGGTTAGATGGTTAGGAGGGTAAAATTGATTAGATGGGTTAGATGGTTAGGAGGGTAAAATGGTTAGAAGGGTAAAATGGATTGGATGGTCAGAAGGGTAAAATGGTCAGAATGGTAAAATGGGTTAGAAGGATTAGATGGGTTAGAAGGGCCAGATGGTTAGAAGGGTAAAATGGGTTAGATGGGTCAGAAGGTTTAGATTGATTAGAAGGGTAAGGTGGGTAAGATGGTTAGAAGGGTAAAATGGATTAGATGGGTAAAATGGTTAGAAGGGTTAGATGGGTTAGATAGATTAGATGGGTTAGATATATTAGATGGGTTAGAAGGGTCAGATGGATTAGAAGGGTTAGATGGATTATAATGATTAGAAGGGTTAGAAGGATAAGGAGGGTTAGAATGATTATAAGGGTTAGATGGGGGTTAGATGGATTAGAAGGGTTAGATGGATTAGAAGGGTTAGATGGATTATAATGATTAGAAGGGTTAGATGGATTCGAAGGGTTAGAAGGATAAGGAGGGTTAGATGGATTAGAAGGTTTAGGTGGATTAGAAGGGTTAGATTAGTTAGATGGACTAGAAGGGTCAGATGGGTTAGAATGGTTAGATGGGTTAGATGGATTAGAAGGGTTCCATGGATTAGAAGGGTAAAATGGGTAAAATGGTTAGATGGGTTAGATGGTCAGAAGGGTAAAATGGTTAGAATGGTAAAATTGGTTAGAATGGTAAAATGGGTTAGAAGGGTAAATTGGTTAGAAGGGTAAAATGATTAGAAAGGTAAAATGGGTTACAAAGGTAAGATGGTTAGAAGGGTAAGATGGTTAGAAGGGTAAAAATGGATTAGATGGGTTAGATGGTTAGGAGGGTAAAATGGTTAGAAGGGTAAGATGGGTTAGATGGTCAGAAGGGTAAAATGGTTAGAATGGTAAAATGGGTGAAAAGGGTTAGGTGGATAAGAAGGGTTAGATGGTTAGAAGGGTTACAAGGGTAAGATGGTTAGAAGGGTAAAATTGATTAGATGGGTTAGATGGTTAGGAGGGTAAAATGGTTAGAAGGGTAAAATGGATTAGATGGTCAGAAGGGTAAAATGGGTAGAAGGGTAAAATGGTTAGAAAGGTTAAATGGATTAGATGGTCAGAAGTGTAAAATGGTTAGAAGGGTAAAATGGTTAGAGGGGTAAAATTGATTAGATGGTCAGAAGGGTAAAATGGTCAGAATGGTAAAATGGGTTAGAAGGATTAGATGGGTCAGATGGTTAGAAGGGTAAAATGGGTTAGATGGATTAGAAGGGTCAGATGGTTAGAAGGGTAAAATGGGTTAGATAGATTAGAAGGGTTAGAATGGTCAGATGGGTTAGAAGGTTTCGATGGATTAGAAGGGTTAGAAGGGTAAGGTGAGTAAGATGGTTAGAAGGGTAAAATGGATTAGATGGGTTAGAAGGGTAAAATGGATTAGATGGGTAAGATGGTTAGAAGGGTAAAATGGATTAGATGGGTAAGATGGATTAGATGGGTAAAATGGTTTGAAGGGTAAAATGGTTAGAAGGGTCAGAAGGGTAAGATGGGCAAGATGGTTAGAAGGGTCCGATGGTTAGAAGGGTTAGATGGGTTAGATGGATTAGAGGGGTTAGAAGGGTAAAAGTGGATTAGATGGGTTAGAAGGGTAAAATGGATTAGAAGGGTAAGCTGGTTCGAAGGGTAAGATGGTTATAAGGGTAAAATGGTTAGAAGGGTAAGATGGTTAGAAGGGTAAAATGGTTAGAATGGTAAAATGGATTAGATGGGTTAGAAGGGTAAAATGGATTAGATGGGTAAGATGGTTAGAAGGGTAAAATTGATTAGATGGGTTAGATGGATTAGATGGGTTAGATGGGTAAAATGGTTAGAAGGGTCAGATGGATTAGATGGGTTAGATGGATTAGACAGGTTAGAATGGTCAAATGGGTTAGAAGGGTCAAATTCGTTAGATGGGTTAGAATGGTTAGATGGATTAGATGCTTAGAAGGGTAAAATGCTTAGATGGGTTAAATGGTTAGAAGGGTTAAATGGATTAGATGGGTTAGATCGTTAGAAAGGTAAAATGGGTTAGAATGTTAGTATGGTTAGAAAGATTAGATGGGGTTTGAAGCCCATGAGTAGTTGTCATAGAGATGGATAGAGGACTCACTTGCTGCAAAAGACTGTGATAGCATGGGAAGTTTATGGGTTGTAGCATTATGTACTACAGTACCGATAATGATCTGTATAACATATCAGGTTTTATCCTAGGTTGGGATTCAATCCGATCAGCATTAGATCTGTGTTATAGCTCACTTGACATTTATTGGTAATTTCAGATTGAACCGACATCTGCAGCGTTAACCGTAAATACGATCTCCACAAACGTTGGGGAAAATGCCTTTAAAATCTGCATTGTCAACTGTCTAGTGCGCTGCGCTATGAATTGAATCCCGGCCTTAGTAAATATGTTATTGTAGCTATAACAGAATGGTGTCCCATCTCCTTACCAACATATGGTGTCAGAAGTGGGATCTGAACCCACGTCTCCATTCAGGATTAGAAGCTCAGGGGTAGGCTACTTGTGTAGGCTACTGGTCTTGATGAGACCCAATGTCCTCTAGTGTTTTTGCTTTTGGCCCTTCATTGCAGTGGTAGGAACTATCATCCATACAGATTAGAGTGGACACTTGTCAGTGGCAATAGTACAGCAATAAGCAGGAACAGAGACAGTTCTAAGCTTAATTTCGGTTTGACCAATACACTTTGCATGTATAGTCATCGACAGTTATATGAACGTCTAAAGGCTCTTGACTTATGCTTTGACATGAACTGTGCTGAATGAATATTTCCATAGACTAAGAGTTAGTATAACCTGCATATCACACCATCAAACATATATGATCAATACACAGTACCAGTCAAAAGTTTTTAAAAACTCATTCAGTTTCTTTATTTTTACTATTTTCTACATTGTAGAATAACAGTGAAGACATCAAAACTATGGAAATAACACGTGGAATCATGTAGTAACCAAAAAAGTTTTAAACAAATCAAAATATATTTAAGATTCTTCAAAGTAGCCACCATTTGCCTTGATGACAGTTTTGCACACTCTTGGCATTCTCTCAACCAGCTTCATGAGGTAGTCACCTGGAATGCAACCAATTAACAGCTGTGCCTTGTTAAAAGTTAATTTGTGGAATTTCTTTCCTTCTTAATGCGTTTGAGCCAATCAGTTGTGTTGTGACAAGGTAAGGGTGGTATACAGATAGCCCAACTTGGTAAAAGACCAAATCCATATTATGGGAAGAACAGCTCAAATAAGCAAAGAGAAATGGCAGTCCATCATTGCTTTAAGACATGAAGGTCAGTCAATACGGAACATTTCAAGAACTTTGATAGTTTCTTCAAGTGCAGTCGCAAAAACCATCAAGAGCTATGATGAAACTGGCTCTCATGAGGACCGCCACAGGAAGACCCAGAGTTACCCCTGCTACAGAGGATACGGTCATTAGAGTTAACTGCACCTCAGATTGCAGCCCAAATAAATGCTTCACAGAGTTCAAGTAACAGACACATCGCAACATCAACTGTTCAGAAGAGGCTGCGTGAATCAGGCCTTCATGCTCGAATTGCTTCAAAGAAACCACTACTAAAGGATAGCAATAATAAGAAGAGACTTGCTTGGGCTAAGAAACACAAGCAATGGACATTAGACCGTGGAAATCTGTCCTTTGGTCTGATGAGTCCAAATTTGAGATTTTTGGTTCCAACTGCCGTGTCTTTGTGAGACGCAGAGTAGGTCAACGGATGATCGCCGCATGTGTGGTTACCACCGTGAAGCATAGAGGAGGAGGTGTGATGGTGTGGGGGTGCTTTGCTGGTAACACTGTCTGTGATTTATTTAGAATTCAAGGCACACTTAACCAGTATGGCTATCACAGCACTCTGCAGCGATACACCATCCCATCTGGTTTGTGCTTAGCGGGACTATCATTTGTTTTTCAACAGGACAATGACCCAAAGCACAGCTCCAGGCTGTGTAAGGGCTATTTGACCAAGGAAAGTGATGGAGTGCTGCATCAGATGACCTGGCCTCCACAATCACCCGACCTCAACCCAATTGAGATGGTTTGGGATGAGTTGGACCGCAGAGAGAAGGAAAAGTAGCCAACAAGTGCTGAGCATATGTGGGAACTCCTTCAAGACTGTTGGAAAAGCATTGCTCATGAAGCTGGTTGAGAGAATGCCAAGAGTGTGCAAAGCTGTCATCAAGGCAAAGGGTGGCTACTTTGAAGAATCTACAATCTATTTTGTTTGGTTTAACACTTTTTTGGTTACTACATGATTCCATATGCATCATGTCATAGTTTTGATGTCTTCATTATTATTCTACAATGTAGAAAATAGTAAAATTAAAGAAAACCCCTTGAATGAGTTTGTGCTTCCAAATGTTTGACTGGTACTGTCATACAATCAATATGGGTGGCAGGGTGGCCTAGTGGTTAGAGTGTTGGACTAGTAACCGGAAAGTTGCAAGTTCAAATCCCTAAGCTGACAAGGTACAAATCTGTCTTCTTCCCCTGAACAGGCAGTTAACCCACTGTTCCTAGGCTGTCATTGAAAATAAGAATTTGTTCTTAACTGACTTGCCTAGTTAAATAAAGGTAAAAAAATATATATATATTATCAATTCTACATATATTATCTCTCAGAATGTCATGCATTTCTCACAGATGCAGCAATGTGTCATTAAACATTTCTGACCTTAATGTCTGGCCCTTAACCTCTCTCCTTTCAGGACGTGATGGTGGTTGGTGAGCCCACCCTGATGGGCGGGGAGTTCGGGGACGAGGACGAGCGTCTGATCACACGTCTGGAGAACACGCAGTACGACGCTACCAACGGATTGGACGACGAGGATGACTTCAACGGCTCGCCAGCACTCGGCAACAACAGCCCGTGGGGCAGCAAGCCGCTCAACAACCAGGACAGCAAGGCCGAGAGCACAGCGCCTCAGTCGTCACAGTAGAACACACAGAGACCAAGGCCACCAAGAGCACAGTCAGTGCCCCCACCTTCATATGTCTGCTTAGCTGACATTTAACTTCAATGGTTGAATGTTACTATTTTGGACATATTCTAATGAGACCATGTTGCCCTCACAGTAAAACAAAGAGGGAAAATAATTATTAAAAAAACTGTACCTATTTGGCACAGTAGGGCGGCGCCCTCTAAAACCTCACATTGTACTGAATTGAACCCTGTTGGCAATTTTTTTCACGTCGTGGTCAACGGTGTCACTGTCACTCATCATGATCGATCATCTCCACCAAATACCAGAACAATTCTTCTCCGACTTCACTGTAACATCGAGGAGCGAGACAGAGAACTGAATAACATTGCACAGCAATATCCATACGAATAACACTGCTTTTTCACCTAAATACATACAGGTTGTATGCATTGCAATGATGACGTAAACAATACTGGGTTTTCTTTTTCAATTTTTCCTAGAATTCCTCTGTTTGGATTTGGTGGGAATTCACAGTGTTAGGAGAGTTGGGATAGCTCTGGGAATGACAATGCAGGTGTATATATGAATTGTCCCTCTTGGACACCTTCTCAGTCCTTGAGCTTTAACTGTAGTGCGATTCTGTGGTTGTTGCCCTTTTGACCTTTGATTTGCACGTTGCAACACCTCTGGGACAGTTGACAGGGGAAGTCAAAACAAAACATCAAAAACAAAATGGCTCCTTTAAGGGCATCAGCCTCAATCAGAACTAACCGGCAAGGTTTATACTCAGCCCATATAGAGCCACCAAACTGCATCCGCGATGGCCGAGACGTCGCCGTCTTGAGCTTTTGCCTTTTTATTGAAATTTAATTTGGCTGTTGGTTTGTTTACAGTTGTTTTTTGTTGGATTTTCAATGAAAAGGAAAGTGACTCTGTTTCACCTTTAATTAAGGACAGCTTCAAGTGGGGAGACACGTGTTCCATGATTACTTTTCCAGAATTACTGCATCAGCGCCAATTGTTATTTCATGCAAACCTGTTTGATTGTGTTTGTAGTCTATTGGTGTTCTTTTGCTTCTCCCCAAAATACTTTACAATCATGTTTGTACTTTGCCAATCAGTAGGCCTTTCACATTTGGAATTTGTTCTTTCCCTTTAATGACCTACTCCCAAACTGATGTTTAAAGTTTTTTCCTGCATGATTTAGTTTTGTTTGTTTGATATACAGTACCAGTCAAACGTTTGGACACGCGTACTCATTCAAGGGTTTTTCTTTATTTTGACTATTTCTACATTGGAGAATAATAGTGAAGATATCAAAACTATGAAATAACACATGGAATCACGTAGTAACCAACAAAGTGTTAAACAAATCAAAATATATTTTAGATTCTTCAAAGTAGCCACCCTTTGCCTTGATGACAGCTTTGCACAGTCTTGGCATTCTCTCAACCAGCTTCATGAGGTAGTCACCTGGAATGCATTTCAATTAACAGGTGTGCCTTGTTAAAAGTACTTAAAAAATGTCTTTCCTCCTTAATGCGTTTGAGCCAATCCGTTGTGTTGTGACAAGGTAAGGGTGGTAGACAGAAGATAGCCATACTTGGTAAAATACCAAATATATATTATGGGATGAACAGCTCAAATAAGCAAAGAGAAATGACAGTCCATCATTGCTTTAAGACATGAAGGTCAGTCAATACAGAACATTTTAAGAACTTTGAAAGTTTCTTCAAGTGCCGTCGCAAAAACCATCAAGCGCTATGATGAAACTGGCTCTCATGAGGACCGCCACAGGAAAGGAAGACCCAGAGTTACCTCTGCTGCAGAGGATAAGTTCATTAGCGTTACCAGCCTCAGAAATTGCAGGCCAAATAAATGCTTCACAGAGCTCAAGTAACAGACACATCTCAACATCAACTGTTCATAGGATGCTGCGTGAATCAGACCTTCATGGACGAATTGCTGAAAAGAACCCACTACTAAAGGACACCAATAAGAAGAAGAGACTTGCTTGGGCTAAGAAACATGAGTAATGGACATTGGACCAGTTGAAATCTGTACTTTGGTCTGATGAGTCCAAATTTGGGATTTTAGTTTCCAACCGCTGTGTCTTTGTGAGACGCAGATTAGAACGGATGGCTATTTGACCAAGAAGGAGAGTGATGGAGAGCTGCATCAGATGACCTGGCCTCCACAATCACCCCACCTCAACCCAAAGCAGACAACAAGTGCTCAGCATATGTGGGAACTCCTTCAAGACTGTTTTGAAAAGCATTCCAGGTGAAGCTGGTTGAGAGAATACCAAGAGTGTGCAAAGGGTGTCTATTTGAAGAATCTAAAATATATTTTGATAAAACACTTTTTTCATTACTACATGATTCCATATGTGTTATTTAATAGTTTTGATGTCTTCGCTATTATTCTACAATGTAGAAAATAGTAAAATAAAGAAAAATCCTTGAATGAGTAGGTGTGTCCAAACTTTTGACTGGTACTGTACTGTACAGTACAGGGAGGCAGGTAGCCATGGTGGTTAGAGCGTTGGGCCAGTAACTGAAAGGTTGCTGGATCAAATCCTCGAGCTGACAAGGTAAAAATCTGTCGTTCTGCCCCTGAACAAGGCAGTTAACCCACTGTTCCTTGGTAGGCCATCATTGTAAATAAGAATTTGTTCTTAACTGACTTGCCTAGTTAAATAAAGGATAAATAAATAAATACATTATATTATGTACCTTTTTGTGACACAGCCATTTTATTCATCAGTTTGGGAACACTGTTACAAGGTTTCTAGCTCTGTAACATAGAGAATGATAGAGACCGTTTTACCAGGAGCAGCGCCATTGAGGCCTTCCAGCTTCCTTCATTTGAAAGTAGTCAAAGTAGTCAACTAGGTATGGATTTCTATGGGTTGTAGCCTCAATGGGTTGCTCATGCTGTCACAGATTCTATAATGGCACAGATATAAGGATG
This sequence comes from Oncorhynchus tshawytscha, assembly GCF_018296145.1. NCBI lineage: Eukaryota > Metazoa > Chordata > Actinopteri > Salmoniformes > Salmonidae > Oncorhynchus > Oncorhynchus tshawytscha. The sequence continues at coordinate 18,946,102 of NC_056449.1, forward strand.
AGTCCTCTAACTAGCTCTGTGCTCTGTAAATAGAGGTGTGAACTACAATTTTATCCATATAAGATTAGCCACCATTCTGAAACCATTTTGTACTGTACATGGCAGCTGTTTCGACAAGCTTTTTGATTTGTATGAGTTTCACATTTCTATAGGGCATTTTGGATTCTGGTTGTTTGTCTGACCGATTTCTGCTGCTATAAGCAGCACATTTATTGTTTTGTTTATATCCAGTCATTTATTTAATGCAGAAGTCATATGTTAAACAACATTTTAGTCTCAATGGAGAGATATTAAAGATATACTGAACAAAAATATAACAACAACATGTGAAGTGTTGGTCCCATGTTTCATGAGCTGAAACAAAAGATTCCAGAAATTTTCCATACACACAAAAAGCTTATTTCTCTCCAATTTTGTGCACAAATTTGTTTACATCCCTATTAGTAAGCATTTCTCCTTTGCCAAGATAATCCCTCCACCTGACAGGTGTGGCATTTCAAGAAGCTGATTAAACAGCATGATCATTACACAGGTGCACCTTGTGTTGGAGAAAATAAAGGCCACAAAAATTTGTCACACAACCCAATGCCACAGATGTCTCAAGTTTTGAGGGAGCGTGCAATTGGCATGCTGTCTGCAGGAATGTGCACCAGAGCTGTTGCCAGAGAATTTAATGTTAATTTCTCTACCATAAGCCACCTCCAATGTAGTTTTAGAGAATTTGGCAGAACGTCCAACCGTCCTCACAACCGCAGACTACGTGTAACCACGCCAGCCCAGGACCTCCACATCCGGCTTCTTCACCTGCGGGATCATCTGAGACCAACCACCCAAACTGAGGAGTATTTCTGTCTTGTAATAAAGCCCTTTCGTGGGGAAAACTCATTCGGATTGGCTGGGCCTGGCTCCCCAGTGGGTGGGCCTATGCCTCCTAGACCCACACATAGCTGCGCCCCTGCCTAGTCATGTGAAATCTATAGATTAGGGTCTAATTCATTTCTTTCAAAAATACTGATTTACTTATATGAACTGTAACTTAGTAAAATCGTTGAAATGTTTGCATGTTACATACATGTTTTCGTTCAGTATACATAATTTTTGCAAATTATTGAGCAAAAACCAGCATACTCAAGGCCCTACAGAAATGCAGTTTTAAAACCCCTCCTTTAGTGTTACCAGTTGTTCTTTGACTATGATTCCCCCCTGATCTCCTCTAGTCTACTCTTCTGTTGGATTTAGTTTCTTAAAGGCAAGAAGACAACGTTTGGATCTTTTGTGTATTTATTTGTGCATTTGTAAGGAAGCTAACACATTTCTGAATAGGTTTGAACCTGGTATTATTAGAACTCTGCACAATTTGTACATTATATCGCAGAGATGTTTTGTGTCATATCTGATGTCTGGTATGTATGCTTTGCCATTATGTGTGCCAATAAACCGTGCTTAAAGATTGTTTCCGATTGGGTTTCTGCAGAAATTGTATGGATTACTGTGCATTCTGTGTTCATGCATGTCTGTTTCTCCATTAATCTGTTTTCATATACCTTTATTCTAGTCTGTCTGTTCTCGTATCAATAGGTAGCCAATACGATATGATGGTACTACAGTGTAACTGTGCTGTATCCTTATGTATTTCCAATGTGACAGATTGATGGACAATAACCTATTTTAAGACCAATTTCTAATGTGGCTCATGTCAGCCACACCTTCTTAGATCCTTGATCAATATAATGAGTTATTTAGGTTCATGGGGTCAACTGGTTCATCAATTCATTTGTTTATCTTTGAACAGGAATCAAGACAGAAATCAATCATTCAGGCATTAGTTACTAAAGGCAGCGAAGCAGCATGATATCAAGGGTGCGTTCGTAAATTCACTATGGCTATCTACTCCAATTTCAGAACACTCTCGTCTGTGTGCCAGAGCGCTAAATAACTGATGAATTTACTAACGCTCGACACCCGTTGTATATGACCGGTGACAGTAGACATCGGCAAAAAATATTAATTCAATAATTCAACAGCCTAACCAGCTCTCTGCTAGGGTGAGTAAAATGGTCAGAGTGAGGTGTTCTTTCATTTATGTCTGGAAGTAGCTAACAAGCTGGCTAACTTTAGCCAGTTAGCTTGGGTGCTTGACTACCGTTGTGAGGTCAGAATGCTCGGATCAACCCTACTCCTCTGCCAGAGCGTCCTGCGTGCGCTCTGAACGCTCCAAAAGCGAAATGCTCTGAATTTACAAATGGACAATCTGACAATGTTCTGAATTTACAAACGCCCAGAGCACACTCTGAGCACGAGCTGCCACTCCAGAGGGAATTTACAAACGCACCCCAAGTGTGAACTATTTGGATGGGTCTTTGTTGCCATCTTGTGGTTTTGAAAGAACATTGATTATCCAAATAGAATATTCCTATTTGGTTTGAAAGTCACATCAAAATGTTATTATTCCCATTGATTGAATATTGCGGTTAAATTAATTGAGATTTAATTGAAATTGTCACCTTATTTTTTTTTGCAAAAGCCTATGATTATGTGATACTTATTTTGGATAAAGCAAAATATTACAAATCACATACCCGTTGTACATATGTGTGGTGAATTTTGTGGGTCTATAATCGGTGTGGATAATGTTTGTTTGATAAATATCTATATGTTTGTATATTTTATGAATCAATCCCTCCGTGAGAAAGTGATGACGTTGCGTTGGTCTCTGAATGTTGCTACCAGCGCGGCGGCATAGTGAAGATGGCGGACTTGTTGGGGACCGGGCCGTCAGATGAAAAAGAAACCGAAAATGAGGACAAGAAGGAGGGGAAACGGCCATGGGATGACATACCAAAGTCGGAGAAAATCGTTAGAACTCCAGATTTGGCGGAAACATTGGGCTTTTACGATATGAACGCTGTCAGACAAGAGCAACGTGAACGCGAAAACTCAGGTGGGTTTCCCTGGATCTCTTGCGCAGATCAAAGCGGTATCGTTTAGCTATAATTTTATCTGACCTCTTTAATATGTATATTAATTATGCATTGGAAGCTGACGATCACATTTAAAGCATTGTAAAATGCATGTTATAGTGGCACAACAATTTTCTGTTATCGTTGGGCTGTCCGGACAGAATGCACAACCAATTGGATTGTCTAGCTGTCAAGCGGTGTTGTTGTCATAGCTAACAAGCTGATTTGCAAGATTGTTTGTCAATAGAGGCTTTCAGTTAGGCTTTCTCACCTTCATATTAGTAGCCCGTGACAAACATATTTATGCTAACTGATCATTACAAATATTTGTCATTTAGCGACTAAATACTTACGACGTTTTAATTCCTGGTAATTTGCTTGCATGTCACGAACCGCGCCAAGGCACGAGACGTCTACGTTAACTTACCCCATTCATAGACGCTAAATACCTTTAGTACATTATTGGGCTAGCCTACGTGGAGGGGGCAACAGTCACTGAAGTCGGCATAGACCCTACTAGCTAGCAAGATAGTGAACTACAGTACCTAGCATTAGGTAGCTACGTTCTTTGCTTAGCACAGGTTAATGTTTCTCTAGCTAACGTTACCTATAAAGTCAATGTTTGGGCTAACGTTAGCTTGCTGCCTTTTCTTTTTGCGTGCATCAATGCATACTGTAACTGTAGGGCGCCGAGTTACTACACAAAGTTGTGGAATCCGGCCAATGTAGACAATTATTTCTGTTGGAAATCATCTTTGCTTTCAATATATCATGTTTGACAGGTTCTCACTATTTCCAAACGACTGGAAAATATTTCAATACTGTATGGGGTCATTTCGGGTAACGCCCTCAAGTCAATGTAAAAAGGGGGTCGGGGTCTTTGCTTCACATCAACAAACAAGAACAGTCTCTGCTCACTCATGTGAGACTGTTTTAAATTCTGCATGAATTCTACTGTTATGTATATTTAACAGCACAGCAGACTCGTAGTTCCTATACTCCAAAACTTCATAAGTGGGATGTTGCCATTGTAGCTCAAAGTTTTCCTCATACCAAAAGTCATATCTAGCAAGTGTATTAGATAATCCATTAGGGTTACATTGGCCTTCAAATTCAGTTGGTATTGTCTAGAAGGAATACAGCTATTGTCAAGATTTACTTTTCATAGCAGGTTTAGGAGAAATTACACAGCAGGTTAGGAGAAATAACGTAGTAGGTTAGGAGAAATAGGTTAGGGTTAGCTAAAATATTTGTAAAAAATTATACTTTTGATGTCAATTTGAGAAAAGCTGCATCCATTCTAAACATGAGCAATTCTGTTGGTTCCTGTCCTATGTTTATTTTATTTTTTAATTGAACTTTTATTTAACTAGGCAAGTCAGTTTTACAATGACAGCCTATACAGTGGAAATTATAGCATGTCAATCTTGGTGGAGCAAAAAAAAAGTGGGGTGCATGCCAGCAAAGCCACCACACAACACAAAACAATACATTAATTGCACTATAACGGTGACAAACAGTGCCCACAAACGGCCTACATAAAGCTGTCCCAACATCTTAACACTGCTACACCTACACATCAGCGTTGCCTCTTCCAGCGAAAAACAGTTAAAGCAGCCTCATTTACTGCCTTTAAAAAAACATAGCTGATATGGCTGACTTGCTCAAACAAATGTGGTTTCTGATGACAATTGAGATGTACAAACTATGGCATAAGAGGACGACAAGCGGATAAGAGGCAATCCGTAATTTTGATTAAGACATTAATAATGAGCGAGCTAGGACGGACGTAGTATATATATATATATATATATATTAATAAATTACCTTTATTTTACTAGGCAAGTCAGTTAAGAACAAATTCTTATTTTCAATGACGGCCTAGGAACAGTGGGTTAACTGCCTGTTCAGGGGCAGAACGACAGATTTTGTACCTTGTCAGCTCGGGGGTTTGAACTTGCAACCTTCCGGTTATTAGTCTGTTTGTATGCTACCCTAACTATTTGTTTAGCACATTTTAAATGTATTGTGACAGAATTCAAAACACGGGCTGTTCTTACAGTGTTCTCCCTGTACACCAAGTCAGAACTGTAGGATAAATAAAGGGGCATATAAGCAGACAATGAAACCTCTTACAATATTCAATCAATACTCTCCAAAACAAGTTATAGGCTACATGTGCACCACCAAGTCAGAACAGTAGGCGAAATTAAGAAGGGTAAATAGACAAAATTATTAGGGTGAGGCACATGGTCTACTAACATCTTACAACACAACATACACTTAAGTATTACTTTCTTAGCTACAGTATACATATCTCCCAGTCATATTACATAATTTATGCAGCAGCATACAATACATTTTTGGACGCCACTTGTTGTGCTGTGCTGACTTGAACAGGAAGGTGGTGTGGCGGTCCTTCGTGGGAAAATGTTGTCATCAAAGTCTGGCATTTTCTGAATTTATGGTGCTTTCAAAACAACTGGGAACTCTTGAGAACCCCCCAAAAAAAAAAAAAAAAACAACAAAAAAACAAGGTCGAATCATGACGACCTCATTGATCTTCAGGTCGTAGCTCTAGAAAGAGGCAGGATATACAATTCCAAGTTGGATGACCGTTCAAAATGTATTTTCCCAGTCGGAGCTCGTTTATTCCCAGCTTCCCAGTTGTCTTGAACTTACTGAAGTCAAGTTTTTGCAATTCCGAGTTAAGTTGTTTTGAGCGCGGCACAAATCATGCTTCATGCACAGCAAGGCCAATGTTGAATGTTTATCATTTTAAACTTGGAAAAGAGCCCCTTAATCCCAGATTTGGGACCTCTCAGCCACTCCACTGAATAGCAGGCTAGTGTTTGCTTTGCAATGCTTGCAGTTAGCCACTGTCACTGATTTCTTCCAAACCACTCATTGTTGAATTTGCGATTTCCAACTTGTTGTGTAATGTTTATGTCCAATGGCCGATGAGCACTGATACATTTTATCTATAACTTCTCTTCATAAGACAAGGATTAAAAAGGATTTGCCAGATTGTTGACTTGATTCATGATGTTGACTGCTAGCTAAGAGTTGAAAGTATGATTTTGACATGATCAGTCCAATCAAAGTTATTGTAGATATATTGTGATTTGATGTCATTTTGTCTGTGGCCAATGACCTTGAGCCTTCTTGGATGGGCACTTCCAATGTAACTCTATGGCAGCACCCAATTTTCTAGCTCTACCTTTAGACTTGGCGGTGACGTAGTGTCCCCATGAGTGACAGAACACTGAGCCAATCACGGTGCAACGCTCTGTATTTTCTGCTGGCTTACCTCACCACCACAGAAAGCACTGAGCTAGGCTGAAACACCTGCCTTTTGGAGCTGCCTTACTCAAGAAAACAAAAAAGAGACCATTTGTATGCGGATTTATTAACTCAATGATATACACTACCATTCAGAAGTTTGGGGTCACTTAGAAATGTCCTTGTTTTTGAAAGAAAAGCAATTTTTTTGTCCATTAAAATAACATCAAATTGATCAGAAATACAGTGTAGACATTGTTAATGTTGTAAAAAATGACTGTTGTAGCTTGAAATGGTTGATTTTAAAAACTTTTTTTTATTTTTTAAATGGAATATCTACATAGGTGTACAGAGGCCCATTATCAGCAACCATCACTCCTGTGTTCCAATGGCACGTTGTGTTAGCTAATCCAAGTTTATCATTTTAAAAGGCTTCTCTGCCTAGAAGGCCATCATCTTGGGGTCGCCTCTTCATTGTTGACATTGAGACTGGTGTTTTGCGGGTACTATTTAATGAAGCTGGCAGTTGAGGACTTGTGAGGCGTCTGTTTCTCAAACTAGACACTCTAATGTACTTGTTCTTTTGCTCAGTTGTGCACTGGGGCTTCCTCCTCTTTCTATTCTGGTTAGAGACCGTTTGCACTTTTCTGTGAAGGGAGTAGTACACAGCATTGTACAACATGTTCAGTTTCTTGGCAATTTCTCGCATGGAATAGCCTTCATAGATATTCCATTAAAAATCAGCCATTTCCAACTACAATAGTCACTTACAGCATTAACAATATATTAACACTATTTCTGATCAATTTGATATTATTTTAATGGACAAAAAAGTTGCTTCTCTTTCAAAAACAAGGACATTTCTAAGTGACTCCAAACTTTTGATCGTTAGTGTAATATATATACATCTTTTTACATTTTTTGCAAACTGATATGTGACACATATTAATGCCAAAAAAACATGCAAAACAGGCAAGCCCCTGTTTTGTATTTAATTATTTTTTTTGCCAAAAATATTGGGCTCAAAACATGTGGGGCTCTGCCCTGAATGACGGGTCGCCACCAGTCCTATATGAATGGTTAGGCTACTTTGTCTTATTTAGGCAATGATTGGTGTGTCATTCTTTCTTTCATTTTCAAAAGAGAAATTTCCTTTCCCTCACATTTTCATTCATGATATATTTTGTTTTCTGTGTCAGAGCTTCCCACAGTTAGAACACTGCCATGTATTTTGGCCATTATGTTGATCACCAGGAGCGTGAACAGTGACTGTGGAGGGACAATAGCCATGTGGTAACAGAACGCTAAGTGTTGTCATAATGTTTTTCCAGATCCGTCGCTGGCACGCTTCCTGTGTGCTGAGCTGACCCGGGGCTACTTCCTGGAGCACAACGAAGCAAAATACACGGAGCGCAGAGAGAGAGTGTACACATGCATGCGCATTCCCAGAGAACTGGAAAAGGTAGGTACAGTAGAGGCCCCTGGGAACCACACGCACAGATAACCACACAAAAAGGACAATTCAACAGTGTTTGTTTAGCATTGCCCTTGGTAATGTTCTGGAGCATCTGGTATTTCCAGTGAAATTAATATTCAAATTTTGTATTAATATTCATATCGGTCGCAGTTGTAAATGAGAACTTGTTCTCAACTAGCCTACCTGGTTAAATAAAGGTGAAATAAAAAAAAATATAAAAAAAATATCGCATTTTTTATAGAGTTGACACAAATTGATATACAGAGAATAGTGTGTAGGCCTATATGGTTCTTTCTCTGTCATTTATTGCTATTGCCTATTATTGCAGCCCAGAATGTTTTTCAGTATGCTGTCATAGACATGAGTTGTGTTCGAATACTCATACTAACCGCACTCACCATACTATTTGTGACGTGAATTGAGTATATAGTATGCTTACTGGTCATGGTATGGATATTGGTAGTATGCCAAAAGTTCCCAGGCGTCGTACTACATTTTCCAAAATACGAAGTATACACACAGAGGACACTATTTTCATACTTTTAGGGCCCATAATGCAGTTATTCAGAAAATAGGCGTGGCTTCACATTTTCAGATTTGAAGAACATGGCAGAAAATATGCAGCAAAAGTCCGACGAGCGAATACAAATTCATTGAACTAATTCATGACAAATGTCAAGAAAATGTTGAGCAATGTAATAAAGTAATGACTTTTCAAGTAAGTTGCGTTACACGTTATGTTGGCTAACAATTTGTTAGCTACGCTAACCTTACGAACCGCATAGCATTCCAGCAGTAAGTTACCGGTATGATAACTAGTTACCTAACGTTAGTTGGATACTAATACATCGAACTTGCCAGCCAGTATATTAACTAACTAACCAACGTTTATTGAGTTGATTATTCACATCATTCTTAGCGAAGTGGTATAGTCGTGCGTTTCAATGGACATAGTAACATGTTACATTGATAACATGATGCAGCGTCTCTATAGAACCAGTAGATGGTGTTGTTTACATTTTCAATGGAATATGTTACAAAGATTCCCATAAATTCACCTCTGTAAACTCACCTGGGAAAAATAAACCTCTGCACTAAATTCTGATACCATAAATAGGTACATTTACCCATGCCTTTATTTCTCTCCTCAAAACCCCCAACTATTGGGAAGTGTGTGTGTGTGTGTGTGTGTGTGTGTGTGTGTGTGTGTGTGTGTGTGTGTGTGTGTGTGTGTGTGTGTGTGTGTGTGTGTGTGTGTGTGTGTGTGTGTGTGTGTGTGTGTGTGTGTGCTCTGAGATAGCTACTCTTCTGGGACTACTTTTAATAAACTGTGTCTGATGTTAGAGAAGCTTCCATTGAAGAACACTCTCTGGGTTCTATTGGATAAATAACTCTCCAACCGTGTTATGGCAGGTGATGTAAAGCCATAGCAAGTGAGTTTCTTCAATAACAAATTATGATCAATAACATCAAAGGGTGCACTGAAATTTAACAATACAGCTCCAACTATCATATTTTAACCAATCATCAGTCATCTGAGTCAGTGCAGTACAATTTGAGTGCCTTTCTCTATATGCATGCTGAAAGTCAGTAGTTAAATTGTTCTCTGAAAAAAGGCTTTATGTTTGGTCATATAAAATTCTCTCCATCAGTTTACTATGAATAGGCAGCAAATTGATTGGGCAGCTGTTAGAACCAGCAAAGTGTGCTTTACTATTTTTAGGCAGTGGAATTACTTTAGCTTCCTTCCACCCCTGTGGACACACACTCCTTTAGGCTTTGGTTAAAGATATAGCAAATAGGGGTGGCGTTCTCAACAGTTTCCCATCAAGGTTGTCTGTACCTGGTGGCTTATCATTGATGGATAACAATATTTTTCCCTCTACCACACTAACTTGACCAAATTCAAAACAGCAATCCTTCTCCTTAATTATTAGATCTTTTAAACAGAAATATGATGGTTCACTGTTCGGCAATTCTTTGAACCTAGGGCTGTTGCGGTGACTGTATTACCGCCACACCGGCAGTCATGAGTCATGACCGGAGACCAATTCCACTTGACCATCGAGTCATGGTAATCTCCGCTTATGCATTCTAGACATGCGTTCAGTACCCAACTTGGTAACGACCACCAGGTCCTAATGGCCTGGTACTCAGCGCTCTGTTTTCTCTCTAACCATTTCGATGCAATCGAAAATCCCATCAAACACTTATCATCAAAACAGTATCATGCTTTTAAAACTCGCCTCATAGGTCAATTTAAAGAAAGAAGTTCAACAACCGGTTGAAACTTAGTGGAAACCATGGTTGTTGTGGATGTTTCAAAGATACACAAGGAAATGGACAGTGCTTTTTCTAAGGTGACGATTAATTCAAAACATCAATATGTATATTAGAGCTTATGCATGCAGTACCTTTGGGAAAGTATTCAGACCCCTTTACTTTTTCAACATTTTGTTATTCTACAGCCTTATTCTAAAATGGATTACATTTTAAAAAACTGCTATCTCAACACAATACCCCATGAGGACAAAGCGAAAACAGGTTTTAAGACATTTTTGCTAATTTATTACAAATAAAAAACAGATACCTTACTCAAATAACTATTCAGACCCTTTAATAACCAGCTGACAAAATGTCATGACTTCCACAGCCCTAGTAGAATGCAATGTGATTTTCTGGGACAGTGATGTCTTTGCCAAACTTCTGCGTTTTCTCGAACATTGCGATCTATGGACAAGCAGAGACTAGCTCAGTGAAGTAAGCTCAAACTGAGGTGTGTTGAATGGGGAATATGCCAGCAGGGATGGTCACTAAATGGAATTGTTGTTCTAAATTGAACTATACAATTGTTCAATGAATCATAAATCCAGAGGACTCTAACAGTTTTCACAGTTAATTTCTTAACAGGTGCATGTATTTGATTTGCCCTAAACATAACCCTTTATTCAGGACAAAAAGTGAATTGCTTTAGTGCCTTGTTGCAAACAGGATGCATTTTTAAAATTTTGTACAGGCTTCCTTCTTTTCTCTCATCATTTAGGTTAGTATTGTGGAGTAGCTACAATGTTGTTGATCCATCCTTAGGAACAAACTATCACAGGCATTAAACTTTGTATCTGTTTTAAAGTCACCATTGGCCTCCTGGTGAAATCCCCGAGCTGTTTCCTTCCTCTCCGGCAGTTATGAAGGATGCCTGTATCTTTGTAGTTACTGGGCGTATTGATACACCATCCAAAGTGTAATAACTTCCCCATGCTCAAAGGAATATTCAAAGTCTGCTTTTCATTTGAATTTTTTAAAACCCATCTACCAATAGCTGCCCTTTGTGAGGCATTGGAAAACCTTCCTGGCCTTTGTGGTTGAATGTGGGTTTGAAATTCACTGGAGAGGGGTAAAAACTAAAAGTCAAGGGGTATGAATACTTTCTGAAGGTACTGTAAAAATCAAATGGACCACAACCTTAACATCATTGCTATTTTTCATTCGAAATTTGCCCTTGGGCAACAGTGCGCCCTCAGACCTTCACACTGAGACTGAACATCAGTGTAGATCAGTCATCACCTAGCTTAATCTACATCCCCACCCCAACCCTCACTGGCTAGCCATAGCATGCCATGCCCTAGAAATCTGAGGAATGTGTGTAAACAGATCTAGGTCTAGAAGCTCTGCCTGAAGTATGCTACAATACCTGAAGAGAGAAGTCCGGGACCGACCAATGAAAGAGTGACTTGTGACTCTCTTTAACCAACCCAACCCTCACTACTCACTTCCTGGTGGGAAACGGGAAGTGTTGCAACACCATCACTACTGCTGTTTGTGAGGCTAACGCAGGACTTACTGAAGCTGGCATGCGCTTAATAACCTCCCTCATCATGAGATGACTGGTCTCAGATGGTATTTTCTATTTGAGAAGGTATGTGTGGGGTTCATGTTTGCAGGCTTTTTGCCCTTTTAACCTTGCTTCCTCAAAAGTTGCATCTTAGGTGTATATTTTCATTTCTCTTCAAACGTTGTATTGAGTGTGATGTGTAGACTGACAATTCCTTTCAAGGTGAAAGCTAATCATTACATTTTGAAAACATTTTTTGGTTAAAATGGGATTGCAATGGATTGTTTCTTGTAGCGTATTCCTCTTTTCGTAAAATACAAACCTCTGAGAGGAACCGGTGGGTCAAGTCTGATGTGTGGTGTTGACGTATGACCTCTACCAATGTTTTTTGATTATCATAGAATAATATGGAGCCAAACAAATGGCTTAATACTTAGCCTAATGTGTGTGTGTGTTTTAGCCTGTAGTCTACCTCAATCTTGCTGTCTCATACCAGGAAATTCTACACTACATTCAAAGTAGCACAACCCAAGTCATCTTTGAACATGCCGATAACCTGTGAAAATTAAAATATGCCAAGCTTACTGTAGACACACACACACACACACAGTGGCCATGTTTAACCTGTGTGTGTGTGTGCATACTATAGTATTTATAGTAGTTAGTTCAGTAAACACGAAAATGCTATTTCAAAATCTACTATAGGGCTTGCCCTGTGAAAATGAAAACGTGCCATTCTATATAGAGCGACCAACAAACACTGACGCTTTTTAAACTCACACACAGCCCACACACACACAGTTGCTCTATTTGTAGGTGTGATTGAGCAGCTGTGTTTTACCTGTGTGTGTGTTGTGTTCTACCCTCCAGCTGATGATCTTTGGCTTCTTCCTGTGTCTGGATGCCTTCCTCTACGTGTTCACTCTGCTGCCCCTCCGGGTGCTGCTGGCCCTGCTACACCTCTTCACCCTGCCCTGCTGCGGCCTCCGGTGAGCCCCCCCCACACACACACACACACACACTCTCTGGGTTGCGATAGAAATGCAGTGAATAGATCTGAAATGCATGTCTAGTCTACCAAATGTATTTCTATCTGAACGTTTTGTAAATGTGTGAACGTACCTCTGACACTGACGAAAAAACACTGCATGATTACATTTGAATTATGGGTGCTACGTGACCACTACCATATCTATCTATAACATAAATGATTCATTGTTACTAAGGCAATATGTGTAGGACTATCTCACCCAGTTTCCCCCCAAAATAGGCCTAGTTCCCCAAGTGGGGCATAATCCTAACTTTGAGTGTTTAACTCAAACGTTCACAGAAATCACACCTTGATATTAATGAGATTTGCATGAAAACCGGAATTTGCTCATATCTCTAGTTAGGATTCGGCTTTTCTGGAGACTGATCCGTACGTTATCTAGGTTTATAATCCAAAGTAAGTATTGTTCTCACTCAGTTTGCCTGTGACTGGTCTGTACAAAGATCACTCTCTTCCCTTGCCTTCTTTCCCTGCAGGGCAAACGTATGCCCCTACTGCAATCGGAGCAGGTATGCTCGTCTCACGCCTGCCACAGCTTCATCACTTATATTTATGATTTCACCACCTCCATCTTGTTTGTCCTGATATGCAGCTTTGTGCTGTATTCTTCATGCTCCATGCAAAAGCCACTATTAGTAGTGTTCACAAACAGGGCTGTGCTATATATGGCAACACGTATACTAAATTGTATGATTTCCCTGCAAGGGCCCAGATACAGGGCCTATAGAAAGTCTACACCCCCCTTGGGTTTTCTTCACATTTTATAGTGTTACAAAGTGGGATTGAGATGTATTTAATTGACATTTTTACTACTGTGATTTCAGAGTGGAAGAATGTATTTATTTGTAATTTTTTTTACTAATGAAAAATAAACCGCTAATATACCTTGATTCGATAAGTATTCACCTCCCTGAGTCAATACGTGTTAGAAACATCTTTGGCAGCGATTTACAGCTGTGAGTCTTAATGGGTAAGTCTCTTAAGAGCTATGTTTGCCCATTTTAATTATTTTCAAAATTCTTGAAGCTCTGTCAAAGTGTTGGGGATCATGGCTAGAGAGTAATTTAAGTCTTGCCATGCAGATTTAAGTCAACTGTAACTTGGCCACACAGGAACATTCATTGTCTTCTTGGTAAGCAACTCCAGTGTAGATTTGGCTTTGTGTTGTAGGTTATTGTCCTGCTGAAAGGGGAATTCCTCTCCCAGTGTCTGGTGTAAAGCAGACTGAAGCAGGTTTTCCTGTAGTATTTTGCCTGTGCTTAGCTCTTTTCTGTTTCTTTTCATCCTGAAAAACTCCTCAGTCTTTGCAATGTCAAGCATACTCATACCATGATGCATCCACCACCATTCATGAAAATAAGGAGACATTACTCAGTGATGTGTTGGATCTGCCCCAAACATAAGGCTTTGCAATTAGGCCAAAAAGTCTATTCCTTTGACATGTTTTTTTTACAGTATTAATTTAGTGCCTTGTTACATATTGGAATATTTTGTATATTTGTTTTATTCATTTCACTCTCATTAAGGCCGTTATTGTGGAGTCCATCGATCCGTCCACAGATGTTTAAAAAATCATCAATGACCTCTTGGTAACATCCCTGAGCGGTTTCCTTCCTGCCTTGCAGCTCAGTTCAGAAGGACGACTGCATCTTTGATGTGTCTATTTTTTTTAATACATCATCCACAGCATAAATATTATCTTGACCATGTTTAAAGATACCTTTACATTCAATGTCTGATTTGCTATTGTTACCCATCCACCAATCATTGCCATTCTTTATGATGCTTTCAAAAAGCTCCCTTGTCTTTTGTAGTTGAATCTGTGCTTGAAATTCAGTACTTGACTGGGGGACATTACAGACGTTGTATGAATGGGGGACAGAGGAAGAGTTAGTCATTCAAAAATCATGTCAAACCCTATTATTTCAGAGTCCAAATAACTTGTGATTTGTTAAGCCACATTTGACTTGTGAACTCATTTAGGCTTGTTTAAACAAAGGAGGTGAATACTTATGCAACGACTATTTTAGTTATTGAATTTGTATTAATTTGTAAAAATGTGTAGGACTTTCCTTTCACTTTGACATTATGGAGTTTTGTGTGTAGATCGATGACAAAAATGGCAATTCAATATATTTCAATCCCACTTTGTAACGCAACAAAATGTGAAAAAAGTTGAAGGGAATGTAGATTGTCTATAGGCCCTGTACATAGTGGACATAGTTTCTTCAACAAGATTGGCCCATCAAACTGATTTCCAGGGTATAGGCCTAACAAAGCTCCTGCCTTGTTGAAATGCTCAACATCAAATTACAACACACCAACAATGTGAAGTTCTCCTTGTTTGGTTGAGGACTCCTGTGTGAAAGATTTATATCCAGAGTATGTACGGTACGCAGAATATTATGTAGGCCCAACTGAAGGGCTGATTTGAGAATGGGGGGTGGATGGGTGATAGCTGTGCACTGCAGATGCTCAGTTAGACATTGCATCGACAAATGGCTTGAGCTCTCTACAACCTTGTTACAGCACCCTCACTTTCTCCATCCCCACATGAACACAGAGGTCGTAATCAGGCACTGTGACTGACTGCTAGCTTGTGATAATTATTGACCACATCTCAAATAAGCTTCCAGAGTTGAGGATCGGATGTTGTTGAACTCCTTCATGGTTTATAAAGCCTTAGCTTGAAAACATCAGAACAAATGAACCTGATTCACCCCATACAGAAAATGCCTATGAATTGCATAGGTTGTTTCACAAGTCCACTCCTATGGATCTTTGAGTGTCGTTTTTGGTGGCTTGGCCGTTTCCCTGTCATTTTTTTGTAAGTTGTAGTAGGCCTAAGGTAATGTATTGTAATTTCAGTAGTAGTCCAAAGATAATATTGCCGTAACTGAGGAACAACTGTGTCTCGACACTGAATCTTTCAAATTTGTGATACCCCAAGAGAAGTTTTTTTGTTTTTTGTTTTCACACCTCCGAGAACAACCACATTTTGTATGCCAATAACAGTATACCAGGACTTTGTCCAGAATTCTGCTCCTCTCACACAGTACAACTCACCGCTGATGGCTGTAGCCTTTGTGGGATCCGTTTGATGATGCTGCATGCCCTTTGTGTCTGTCTGCATGGCAGCAAAGCATGACTGACCTTTACACACACACACACACACACCGGTTGTTGGCCTGAGCTGCAGTCAGTCAGCTCGGGCTATCAGATTCATGGTGCTGGCTGGTGGGGGCGGGGTGGCACAGGGCCTGGCATACACTGGCAGGACAGAGTACACATTTTACTTGAACAGCTTCAGCATTGTGATGTTATGGGTCACTCACTGGCCACTCCTCAGCAAAGATCCAATAGAATGTGGTTGAGGTCTATCTCTGAGTCCCGCCAGTAGATGGTGCTAGAGCACAAGCAGTGAATTCATCTTGTTCATACCCCTGTATGAGTTGGCATATAATATATTCTATCTCTCCTTGAGGCTGATCTCTATTAGATTTGCTTTCACTTATTCAGTCATCTATAGCAGGGTTTCCCACATTCGGTCCTGGGGCCCCCCGGTGCATGTTTTGTTTTTCGCCCTAGAACTACACAGCTGATTCCTGATTCAAAGAATCAAACCTTGATGATGAATTGCTTATTTGAATCATGTAGTGCTAGGGCAAAACCCAAAATGTGCACCCAGCAGGGGCCCCAGGACAGAGTTAGGGAAACCCTGGTCTAGATGATTAAGTGAGAACAAATCTTCCTGGCCCCCAATATTTATCAACAATGATCTTAAGTCCATCTTGCCATAATCTTTATGATGATAAACTCTGTTTGCTTCCTTTCATACCTCACTGCGCACTATTTGGGAAGTGGAAGAGACACTTGATTAAGGATTCTAATTTGCACTTCCTAAACTCGAGCTCCTCTGTCTCATCCCAGCGTCACTGCCACCCTCCCAAAATAACCTCCTGACAGACAGCCTGAGATATTGAGCTGTTTTGCACCTCCCCTACCGTTCTCCTTGTGATGCTTTAGCCATTCTATAGCAGTTTCCTTAAGTCATTCCGTCTTAACACAAGTATTGATGAATCTTAAAAGGTGCATTTTTTTCTTCTTCTTCCAATCCCTTGAAATGATGTTTTTTTTGGGGAACTTCTTTAAGTTCCCTAAGGTGAGGGTGGTGATGGATAGTCTCATTCGTGGGGTCTTATGCCATTATTCAGTCTATCGCCGGTAGTGGATTTCTGCATATCACATTGTCAACTCCTTCCATTAGGGACAGGCTGCTGTACAAAACAAACACACTTTTGAAAACACTATTCAGAAATCCACCACCTGCAATCGTTTTGAATACTGCCCTTAGTTTGAATAATGAGTAGTTGAGTGGTGGGTACTAGTAGTATACTGTAGTTATTAGCTTAGACATACAGTAGATCAGTCTATTTAGTAGCCTTTCACCAGCTACGTCTTGATCAACTTCCTAACAGAGACTCAAGCCCCTAACATGCCCTCATTCTGCCTGCCATTACCTTTCATTTAGCCTACTCATTATGGGTGTAACATACATTAAAAAGGCAGGCTATAAGAATAATATTAAAATGTGCATGTGTTCATATGACAGATTTGGTGAGCTACTTCATTCTTCAACCCCCCCCGCCCGCCCCAACCGTCTACTTATGTGTTGAATGTTTGATCCTACCTTGATCAGCCGGAGTACACACAAGTTTCATATTCATATTGTTAATGCTGCTTAATAAAAATTGTCATTGATGTTCAAAATAACTGGACAGTCATTCTTCTGGGGTTATTAAACCACTTTGACTCACACATGACACACGGACTTTCTATAGCCTAATAGTGCATGAAGCTGTCAGTCAACCAACATCCCAAGGTTCACTGTGGGAGAATCTCAATTACATACTCCTCACGTCTTCTCTCCTCAACTCCTCAAAACCCATTGGATGAGAAAGCCAAAGGTCTTTCCCATCTGACCTTCTACTCCAATGGATTTTGAGAAGAGCATGCAATTGAGATTCCCCCCCCATGTCATATCACACACCGGTGTGACCACTAACAGTAAGCTTACGGTAAATTAGATGTGTGTGTGTATACATGAGCATGCATACATATAGATATGACTAGGCTCTATGTGTAATGTGTGTGTGTGTATGATTAGGCTTTATGTGTAATGTGTGTGTTCTGCCAGTGGCTCGCTCCTGCTGCAGCCGGCCCAGGTGTGCGACATCTTGAAGGGACTGATAATGGTGCTGTGCTACTCCATGATGCACTACGTGGACTACAGCATGATGTACCACCTGATCCGGGGACAGTCCGTCATCAAACTCTACATCATCTATAACATGCTGGAGGTACAATGGGTTGGATTTAGAGCTGTTGTACTAATCTGATCTAATATGCTTCCACTCTATAGCTCTCACTGATCCAGTCATGTATGGCCAGAGAGTAGTTTAAGGGATGCGTATTGGCCGAAGTATTTGATTTGGGCCTCGGATACCCTATTTAGTCTGAAAAGGTGATGTCTTCTTATTAAACATGGTTCTAGTTTGAGTTGTTAGGCTGATATGAACCGTACTAAGGCCTAGAGAAGTGTCATGGCTGTAATCTGTCATAGTCTACCACCAATAATGTCAGTTCATTAACCCATGCTGAACTTGACTTAACTACTTACCTACCCTCTTTAGGTTGCCGACAGGCTGTTCTCATCATTTGGCCAAGACATCCTTGATGCTCTCTACTGGACGGCCACGGAGCCCAAAGAGAGGAAGAGAGACAGCATAGGGGTCATCCCCCATTTCATCATGGCTGTTTTCTACGTCTGTATCCTTAATGGAGAACTTGGACGTATACACAGGAAGTACTCTGCTGTAGGAATGTGTGATCTCTCAACTTCTACCCTCACGCATGTATCACTTTTCAGTTAGTGTTATTTTGTCATTGGAAAAGGTGTCCACTATCAATGATATGTCAACAATCTGAGCCCCTAGAGTGTGCGGCTCTCCTTTTCTTTAACAATGTGAGCACACACACACACACACACACACACACACACACACACACCCCTTACTGCAGCTGATGCTCTTGCCACCATGTTCAGTGTTTTCCTGAGCCTCTGTCTCAGTCCTGCATGCCATCCTCATCATGGTCCAGGCGTCAACACTCAACGTGGCTTTCAACTCTCACAATAAGTCCCTGCTGACCATCATGATGTCCAACAACGTGAGTACACACACACTCATGTACACACACACAAAATGTAATGCTAACATGTAGAGGGCACTAAAATACATTTTCCTCTATTTCCTGTATGAACAGTTTGTAGAGATCAAAGGAAGTGTGTTCAAGAAGTTTGAGAAGAACAACCTCTTTCAGATGTCCAACAGTGGTGAGTTACTGTAACACATGTCATATGCATTATACTAAACATTTAAGTGTGCCATGGACAGTATCTTTAACACTTACCTAGTTCTCTGGTTCAAAACACCCAACTTTTACAGTGCTCTGAGTCTGTTACGGTGCTCTGAGCCTTTCTATGCTGTAGGGTAAAACTCAGTGGGAAGCGAAGGGTTAAACTTCCTCCTCACCGTTCTTCCTCCTCTCTTTTAACATTTTGAAGGAGCAATCAGAGCTGTTCATTCAGTTTTGATAACCCAGAAGAGATGCGCTATGGATTTAATGCTTTTTGAACTATGTCTCTATGTGGCTGCTGGCTGCATGTTTTCATCTTTGTCGCTGTCATTCTTCACGAATGAAAGGACCCGAAAATAAGCTTGAATCATTTCCCCCTCTTGCAATTTGCTCACACCTTTAAAGATCTGTCAATTTAGCAAGTTACACTTGGTTCCAGACCACACAGGATTTCCGATTTAATATATGATATTTATGCCAAATGATATGTAACTTTGAAAGTACATTTGAAAATGGATACCTTATTGGTTGATAGTCCATATTCACTGTTGTTATGTTGGTACATGATTCTAAGTAATAAGTAGTAACCAATATGCCTTTTTTTTAAACATTTATTAAATTAATTTTAGATATCAAGGAACGGTTCACCAACTATGTGCTCCTGCTCATCGTCTGCCTCAGGAACATGGAGCAGTTCTCATGGAACCCAGGTAACCATTTCACACACATTACAGCTAAACGGGTCATGTCTAGAAGGAATACAGCTTTTGTCAAATTAAAATGTATTTTTATATATTTTTAACATTTTAGCCCTAACCCTTTTCCTAACCTTAACCTAATTCTCTTAACCTATTATGTTAATTCTGTGTAAGTTCTCTTAACCTGCTATGAAAAGTCAAGTCTGACAAAAAGCTGGATCCCATCCACTCAAAACCAGATAAACATGCAACAATAATGCTTGGATACATTTTATTATGTTTACAGGAACAGGTGCATTTTTCATCAATGTTGTAGTGTGTAGGCTACAGTCTGTATTGAACTAAGAAATTATTTCTGTAACACTAGGTTACTGCTACCATCAATCACCCTGAATCCTGGTACCCTTTTTAAAAGCGTTTCATCCACTCCCTAGGGATAAGTCATTGTGATGATGATGAGAGTAAGGCTGTACTTCCTGACCGCTCTCTTAATCCAGTCAGCTGGCCCTTCCCTTCCCCCTCGACAGCCAGAGCCTCACAATGTCAGCAGCGGTCATGATGCTAATGTCGTACACTGACAGGGTCTGACCTTATGGTATGACCTAGACCTTATCCAAAAACATTTGGGCAGACTTGCAGACCCAGATGTGAGTGTGATGAAGATTGTACTGTGTTCAAGTCAAAGTCAAATACTTTTTCTTCCTGTGATGGAATGTATTTGTACTAAGCCTAAAACAAGATGCATAATTAAACCAAGAAATCGTGAAATGTACAATTGAGTCAGTTAAAAAGAAAGACCAGACATTCAGTAAGGTAATGAAAGAATAGTGTACATTTAGAATTCAGCTCTATGTTCTTATCCACCCAGAGATTTAGTTTCACCTCACAAGTTGTCAGTTGTCTCATCTCTGTGTTTCCAGATCATCTCTGGGTATTGTTACCGGACGTCTTCATGGTGATCGCCTCAGAGATCGCAGTGGACATCATCAAACACGCCTTCATCACCAAGTTCAACGAGATCACGGCAGATGTAAGGACGGATCACAGAGATGATCATTAATGATTTGATGAGTGGGAGTTCAATGAACTGAAAACAATGAATACAGTTTGCGGTTGCACACCAAGAGGGAACAGTGTATTTTGAGGTCAATCTAGGAAGTGGATTGAAACTCCCCATTCACAACAACAATCTCCATAAGGAATAAATGGCGCTTAAAAAAAAATATTACATGGGAATTGAATTAATCGACTGAATAAATTGATTACATTTCAACATAATTGACCTCAACCCTGCGGAAAACACACATGGGTGTGTGACTGTGAATTGTACGGATGTTCACTGGAGAGGGTCTGCTCTGTTCAAGTCGGAAGGATTAGTTGGTTGGCCCTTTTTTGGATTTCACGGTGGCTTAGGCAGCAAAAATAGCGTGGCACTGTTTAGCCAGTCGTCCTCACTCTCTGCTGTGTGCCTCAACCTCTTTGGCGTGCCGTGGTCTTCTCCCCTCCTCTGCCCTCTTTCGAAATCACAACACGTCACATTATGCCCCAGTAGGCCTACAGAGCTAGCACACCAAACGCCAGCCACATCCTCAGCCTCATCAACTGGATTATAGCTGCCCCATATCCCACCGTCAATCGTAACCCATTCCCAGCTCTTGTGTGGTGAGAAACCTTGCCTAAGACCTGAAGCTCGAAGGGCTAACACAGTCCTGTGGTGATCAGGAGACCCGGGTTCGAATCCAGTCTGATACATTGGTCCCGTTACTCTGCGAGGAGTTGGTCATAGGGGGGGAGGAGTGTAATGGCGGTGGTTCTGGGGAACCATGCTCACGTGATAAGGAACCTTCCCTGAGACCTGAAAATGACCTAGGCTTAATTTCTGCCAGCTAACACGGTCTTCAAATTCAGTCGGTCACTTGTAGTCTAGTGTTATCAATTTGTTTCTCAGAGCCATAGCAGATGGGTACAGGTTTCATATCAAACAACATAACCAGAGCGATACAGTATAATAATAGACACACCCTTATAGTTATAGTTTGTGTGTTAAGGACGTGGCTGTTTTCTTCCACAGGTATACAGTGAATACAGAGCCAGCCTGGCCTTCGATCTCGTCAGCAGTCGGCAGAAAAATGTACGTAGTAGCATCTCTTGAACACAGTGATTAGGCATCCAGTTACATTATCCCTGCTGTTTTAATCAATGGGTTTTGTTCACTGGTGTAATTGAGTCTTTTTTTGTCAATGGGCAGGCCTGCACAGACTACAGCGACTCTGTAGCCAGAAGAATGGGCTTCATTCCTCTTCCTCTTGCAGTCCTGGTAAGATCAGCTTTGTACAACAGTCCAGTGCAGTGTTACAATAGTAGGGGTATGTTGATGGACAGTGTGCAGCTCGGCACTAATTATATGCTTTGTTTTATCGCTATGAATCAAAGTACAGTTCCTTAT
This sequence comes from Oncorhynchus tshawytscha, assembly GCF_018296145.1. NCBI lineage: Eukaryota > Metazoa > Chordata > Actinopteri > Salmoniformes > Salmonidae > Oncorhynchus > Oncorhynchus tshawytscha. The sequence continues at coordinate 18,968,265 of NC_056449.1, forward strand.
TGTATGAAATTGTTTATTCATTTCAGGACAGTGTAGTTGATTTAGAACTCCATTTTATTGTATCAAATTGACTACTTCCTTACCACTGTCACATGCAACAATGTTTCTACTGAAGATTTTCTTTTCTATTGTAATTGACAGCTAATCCGTGTGGTGATGAGTTCAGTGAATGTACAGGGAGCCCTGTCCTACTCCTGTCTGTTGCTCTTCTACTTGGGGTAAGACTCAAATCAAGTTCTTATTCTTTGTCATATATTATGATTTTCATTTGCATAGCACCTCTTCCATCATGTAAATGTACTCACTTTACACGTTTCCTAGACTAACTTGCCGTGTCAGTAGCATTAGTTGTTAGCATGGTAGTCACACTTTATGCAATATGTATTTTCTACGTGGATGTTTGTGCCAGTCTGATCCTATTGAGTTACGTTAGCATGAGCCTTCTGCTTGGCTTTGATAGGGCTATCAGGGATGGGTATCAGGGATGTAAACTAGTCACCTTTTGGCGAAATTGGCCGTTTTGAATCCAAAATAGGTGACCTAGGTGAATCGTGTAGATCTGTTGAGAAAGGTTTGGGAGGTGGTGGCTTTAGATCACTACTGGCTGTAAGTGAACAGTGATGCGCATTTGGAGCAATACTGGCTGTGTCCAAGGCTCATTTAAAGTAAAGTCTAGGCAACAAATAACATTGGATTGCTTTCCTTACATTTTTTAGCTGTGAGTTAGTTTCACATTACCCACTTTTTATTTTACACACTGAGACTGATTATGTAGATCATATTCTTTTGTTGTTTAATTAGTTAAAACCTACATTAACCCCTAGCAGGGATTTTTTTTTTTTTTGCATGTTTCAGAGAGAGAGAAAAAGTGTCACCTTTTTGGACCCTCAACAGTTTGCATCCCTGGGGTATAGACCACTGAACAGTTATCCTGAGGTGGAATACAACATTGTCATCGCCAGTGCCCCCCCCACGTCCGTTTTAAAAATAGCTGTGTCCCCAACGGACGCTGGTGTCTGTGCAAAGACCACAGTACGGCTAGCACGAGCCCAGCAAAAACCCTCTGAGGGCGTTTGGTCCACAGACATAGATGTTGCTGTCTCTCTCCATCGGATTTCAAATGCATCATAGGCTTCAGATATGCAGAAGCCTAGTGTGTCCTAAAGCTGTTGGTTAATGATGACCTTTTTTGTCCATGTACTGAGCGTTATAAAACCAATTACTTTGTATTCGTTTATTTTTGGGGTGCCTAACTTTAATTTCCCACAGTAAAAGCCCTTCATACTCAGTGTGGGTAGTATGGATACTGGTAATGTTGCTATTCCCTAATACAGTGAGATTTTGAGCTAACCTTTTGAATTGGCAATTTTTTATTGAATATCAAATATGTGCCAAAAAGGCCATACCAGTATACCTTATCTGTTTTTAAGTATACAATCAAATCTAGACCTGTCCACAATGAAAACACTCAATGATTACAGTATTTTGCTCTTGTGAGCAAATGACAAATAGTCCCCTTCACCTTAGATAGCATTACTAATCGTCTTTTCCCTCTATAGAGTGGCGAATATCATTACTAACCCTCTTTTCCCTTTGTAGAATGGTGAATATCATTACTGATCCTCTTTTCCCTGTGTAGGATGGTGAATATCATTACTGATCCTCTTTTCCCTGTGTAGGATGGTGAATATCATTACTGATCCTCTTTTCCCTGTGTAGGATGGTCAATATCATTACTGATCCTCTTTTCCCTGTGTAGGATGGTGAATATCATTACTGATCCTCTTTTCCCTGTGTAGGATGGTGACCCTGAAGGTGCTGAACAGTATCGTGCTACTGGGGAAGTCGTGTGTGTATGTGAAGAGAGCCAACATGGAGGACAAACTGTTTGAGAGGCCCTCCACAGCCGCCCCCGGGAAGACGCCTAGTAGAACCAGGAAAACATCCAGATGTACTGCCCCCTCAGGTACCCAGCGACAGACGATACCCTAGTATTACCCAGCGACAGACGATACCCTAGTATTTATCTTTATTTTACCAGGGAGGGAACAGCTTCTCATTTACAATAATGACCTGGGAACAGGTACAAACCTTGCATAAGACCATGAAGACTTGCTGAGCTAATGCCTAGGGTTTTGCTCAGTGTGCTAACACAATATTATGGCATGCAGGAGACCCAGATTTGAACCCAGTCAGTCACATACAGCCTACCCAGCTTCAATAAGACACTTGGTTACATTAAATTACTCATTCTTCTTAGCAATCCCAGCATGCCAAACCCAGCCTCAAGCGAGCAGATGCGTATTCCGACTCGGGTAATTGAACTCCCGCAGTGCCCCACACACACACACACACACACAATCTATGTCATCCACATCGAAACTGCTATTGAAATTCGATGCACGTGACAGAGATAAAATGTTAGTTGTGTGTTTCTCAGTGCGCATGGATCTTCAGCTTGGCAGACGAGCCTGCTGCGCTAAGCTGAGAGCATTAGAGCAACAAGCAGCGCCACGTCGTCACTTCAGAGATCTTCCTCACTACTGTGTTTATACAGAACCGCCATTTTCAGAGAAAAGATTCAGTAGTACAGTATGTGACATGTTAAAGCACCAAACCATATGTTACCAGAATTATGTTCTCAATGTTCATAACCCAATTCAATTAAACTACTCAGTCTGCAACCCAGGATTTGTAAGATACTGGTTGAATGAAACAGACGGAGGCCAAGCTATGATACCAAAATGTTTATTCACGAGAGCGCTAGTTCGTTGTACAACACCATTCATTTTATACTGGCTCCTTACGCACATACTCTCACACACAAACAGAAGGTATCCTACGCACATACTGTCTCCCGACCCAGCCGTTATCCTACGCACATACTGTCTTCCTACCCAGCCGACATAGATTATGGAGACCGTGAGAAGCACTCCCTGCCCTCTCCCAAATCTCTGTGGCCCCTAGCCAAGGTCGGCACCGAATTTTGCTCTGACAGTCTGTGTTTAAGATACTATAGGGACATATTGTACAATTATATTGTTTTACCCTAATTCTGGCTAAAACTACACACATCATTAATAATAATTTTATGATCCTAATCAATTTCATACAATTATATGGTTTCAGGGTGGAATATTCTAATCATTCATTTAAACATATAAATTCCATTAACACCATATCATGTGGGATCAGAAGGTCTCTGAAGCCTGAATGCTTCCGCTGCTATTCTTAATTAGCCCATCTGTAACTACTGTACTCAACCCGGCTGTCTCTTCTGGGCTGCATTCATAAGGGCAAAATGTTTTGGGTTGGAAAACGAGCATCTCTTATTGGACGAGTTCAGGTAGTCCTCGGTTTGGCCGGTAGGGATATCCTTGTCTCATCACACACCAGCGACCCCTGTGGCGGGCCAGGCGCAGTGCGCTCTAACCAAGGTAGCCAGGTGCACGGTGTTTCCTCCGACACATTGGTGCGTCTGGCTTCCTGGTTGGAGGCGCGCTGTGTTAAGAAGCAGTGCGGCTTGGTTGGTTTGTGTTTCGGAGGACGCATGGCTTTCGACCTTCGTCTCTCCCGAGCCCGTACGGGAGTTGTAGCGATGAGACAAGATAGTAATTACTAACAATTGGATACCACGAAATTGGGGAGAAAAAGGGGGTAAAATTACAAATGTTAAAAATCTGTTTGTTGCCTAATGTTTTTCAAGTTGGGAGCAGTGTGTATGTGTTTGTGGGAGAGTGTGGGCAGACTGTGTACGGAGTGTTTGTGGGAGAGTGGGACGGAGACTCAGGGAGAGTGTGGGACGGAGACTCAGGGAGAGTGTGGGACAGAGACTCAGGGAGAGTGTGAGACGGAGACTCAGGGAGAGTGTGGGACGGAGACTCAGGGAGAGTGTGGGACGGGGAGAGTGTGGGACGGAGACTCAGTGTGGGGAGAGTGTGGGACGGAGACTCAGGGAGAGTGTGGGAGAGTGTGGGACGGAGACTCAGTGTGGGGGAGAGTGTGGGACGGAGACTCAGGGAGAGTGTGGGACGGAGACTCAGGGAGAGTGTGGGACGGAGACTCAGGGGAGAGTGTGGGACGGAGACTCGGGGAGAGTGTGGGACGGAGACTCGGGGAGAGTGTGGGACGGAGACTCAGGGAGAGTGTGGGAGGGAGACTCAGGGAGAGTGTGGGAGGGAGACTCAGGGAGAGTGTGGGAGGGGACTCAGGGAGAGTGTGGGAGGGAGACTCAGGGGAGAGTGACTCAGGGGAGTGTGGGAGGGAGACTCAGGGAGAGTGTGGGAGGGAGACTCGGGGAGAGTGTGGGTGGGAGACTCAGGGAGAGTGTGGGGGGAGAGTGTGGGAGGGAGACTCAGGGAGAGTGTGGGAGGGAGACTCAGGGAGAGTGTGGGAGGGAGACTCGGGGAGAGTGTGGGGGGAGACTCAGGGAGAGTGTGGGAGGGAGACTCAGGGAGAGTGTGGGAGGGAGACTCAGGGAGAGTGTGGGACGGAGACTCAGGGAGAGTGTGGGGAGAGTGTGGGACGGAGACTCAGGGAGAGTGTGGGACGGAGACTCAGGGAGAGTGTGGGACGGAGACTCAGGGAGAGTGTGGGACGGAGACTCAGGGGAGTGTGGGACGGAGACTCAGGGAGAGTGTGGGACGGAGACTCAGGGAGAGTGTGGGAGGGAGAGTGTGGGAGGAGACTCAGGGAGAGTGTGGGACGGAGAGTGTGGGACGGAGACTCTGGGAGGGGAGGGAGAGACTCTGGGAGGGAGTGTGGGACGGAGACTCTGGGAGGGGGAGTGTGGGAGAGACTCTGGGACGGAGACTCTGGGACGGAGAGTGTGGGGAGACTCTGGGAGGGAGAGTGTGGGACGGAGACTCTGGGAGAGTGTGGGACTGGGAGGGAGAGACTCTGTGGGAGGGAGAGTGTGGGAGTGTGGAGTGTGGGACGGAGACTCTGGGAGAGTGTGGGACGGAGACTCAGGGAGAGTGTGGGACGGAGACTCAGGGAGAGTGTGGGAGGGAGAGTGTGGGACGGAGACTCAGGGAGAGTGTGGGACGGAGACTCAGGGAGAGTGTGGGAGGGAGACTCAGGGAGAGTGTGGGAGGGGGAGGGAGAGTGTGGGAGGGAGACTCAGGGGAGGGAGAGTGTGGGAGGGAGACTCAGGGAGAGGGAGGAGACTCAGGGAGAGTGTGGGAGGGAGAGGGAGAGTGTGGGAGGAGACTCAGGGAGAGTGTGGGAGGGAGACTCAGGGAGAGTGTGGGAGGAGACTCAGGGAGAGTGTGGGACGGAGACTCAGGGAGAGTGTGGGAGGGAGGGAGAGTGTGGGAGACTCAGGGAGAGTGTGGGAGGGAGAGTGTGGGAGGGAGACTCTGGGTGGGGAGAGTGTGGGAGGGAGGGACGGAGACTCTGGGAGGGGAGTGTGGGACGGAGACTCTGGGACGGAGACTCTGGGAGGGAGAGTGTGGGACGGAGACTCTGGGAGGGAGAGTGTGGGACGGAGACTCTGGGAGGGAGACTCAGGGAGAGTGTGGGACGGAGACTCAGGGAGAGTGTGGGAGGGACTCAGGGAGTGTGGGAGGGAGAGTGTGGGAGGGAGAGTGTGGGAGGGAGAGTGTGGGAGGGAGACTCTGGGGGAGGGAGAGTGTGGGACGGAGACTCTGGGACGGAGACTCTGGGAGGGGACGGACGGAGACTCTGGGACGGAGAGGGACGGAGACTCAGGGAGAGTGTGGGACGGAGACTCAGTGTGGGAGGGAGACTCAGTGTGGGAGGGAGAGTGGGGGGGGACTCAGGGACGGAGACTCAGGGACGGAGACTCAGGGAGAGAGTGGGACGGAGACGGTTGGGGGAGACTGGGTGTGGGACGGAGACGGTTGGGGGAGACTGGGTGTGGGACGGAGGGAGACTGAGGGAAGGAGGGAGTGTGCCTTTGCTAACTGAAGAGTAAAGAAGGTTTTCCCCCTACTGACCCAATGACATGCAGACAATTATGCCTTTACAGTATATTCCTTCCTCCCATTCGTCCAGCCAAATCACAGGTAGGCCTTTGCAAATATGAGCAAATCAGTCATTCTATGCAGTATTCTACTAAGTTACTACTAAGTTAATTCAAAATGTGTTGTATTGACTAGAAATGGGAATATCAGTGACAGGTTTTTTGCGTAGCACATGTGAATAACATTTAGAAAACGGAAACAAGCATCCGGGGCACAGGGGCGAACAGGATGCTAGGTCGCTCTGAATTTTCCCCAAAAATTGTACTACTCTCTATCATAATACCTGGCCTGGTATCGTATCATTAATAAAATGTTGGTATTGTGACAACACTAGTCCCTCCCTATTTCATTCCGTTTGGTGCCTAATGAACACCTTGGAGAAATGGGTTAATTTTAGCCCACAGGTTCCAATGGATGCCTTACCATACTAACAGACTGGTTTGTCTCTCGTTCTTCATAACCATTTGGATGAAAATCTAATTGGAGGTGCCGTATGTCTGAGGAAGAGAATATACTGATGAGCAACTGTGGTCTCCCTCAGGCTGTGTCATGGCTGTGTCATGGAAGCTTCTGGTGAAAGCATATGGCTAGTTGAGGAAATAATGGATAAAGACCACATGTGTGTTGGTTATACCACTGGTTCAGTACCACAATGCATTTTCTAAAGTAGGTCTGCTTTATCCCCTTGTGTTGTTGCCTGTAAAGGAGCACACATTTATTTCATGCAGTCTGGCGAATACACACATACACTCTTGATTGCTGCTCGCCTGGTAAAGTCTAATTTGCAACCCACTCTTTTATATGCAAGTGAGGCATGTCAGCGCCCTGGGCAAATGGCTGTCTCCGTATAGTAACCCATGTGCTGATATGCTGCTGCTTCACTCAACTTTATTTGAATATATCAGAGGTCATGAATTATTCTGTTTGGCTGACCAAACTTGTGTACGCCATTTACACTGAATACTGGTATTTAAGGCCAGGATTAGTGGAGCTTGAGAAATCTACTGGTATTAATGTAGCTGTGTCTCTTTGACCCAACCATATATAGTAGGAGTTTGTATTCTTATAAATTCATTTAGTTGGTTTTCATGTTTATTTTGTATCTCTACAGTCAAATCTAATCAAAAACACATTTTGCGATGTTCTTGTTTACTTGCTTATTGTCTGTGTTACTAACTTTTCTCCAATCCTCAAATTACCAAGTATTGTTCATGTTTGTGTTAAATCTCTCTCTCTGTCCCGTCAGGTGATCCATCAGGTGATCCGTGGTCCGAGCGGTCCCCATCCAGTCCTTCCTGCACCTCCATCACCGCCCAGCCTACCCCCACTGCCAGCCCCACCCTGCGGCCAGAGACCGTACCCCCTCCCCCCACTACTTCCACAACCCCAGCCAGCCCTCCCATCCCAGAGCCAAACTCGGACCCTGACACCCTCACCCCCTCGCCCCCTGCCACTCCTGAGCAGAAAGAGGAGGAAGGGATGGAAGGCACAGAGCTGAAGCATAGGACCCCTAAAAAGGACCTGCTGGATGTTGACCGCTTCACTATATGCGGGAACCGCATCGATTGACCCCTTCTATTGACCCCTCCCCAAAAAAGTGATAATCACTCAGGAGAGGCGGTGAGCTGGACGCAAGCCAGCACTTCGGCTCTCTTAGCCAAAGCCAGCGGAAGCAACATGTATTTATTGAGCTAGACGGACAATAAGTTATTGCCATACAGTAAGCTATTGTGGACTCTGGGACTGGCTGTTAAATTTAAGTCGACCTGTTGTTTTTTTGGGGCCCGACAAGAGAACTAAGTTGGTTGGGCAACGGAAGAATGTGAGCGGTATTGTTGTTTCCATGACAACCCAGTCGTGTGCGCGTGTGTGCGTGCATGGACACGAATGTGAAACATGAGAAATGGGGCCTCTTCTCAGATAAACATCCAGCAAAAGATGAACAAACTAAAATCAAACTGCAAATGAGGTTTCTGGATCATTATGGTTTACAAGAAAACAATACCATGTTAAATTAGTTATCTGTCAATGTTATACCGTTTAATATGGACATATTAGATCGAAATGAGTGAAATTAAAAACTATTTGCTCATCAAAAAGCTTGACCCGAATAAATGGAATTTAGTGTTATGAAATATCACATTTGGTACGAGTTCCATTTGGTAGTGTGAAGAACATCTATACATGTGACTATGTAGAGAGCTTTCTTTTACAGATATTGTAATATCCTTCAGTTTGATTTAAAAGAGCCACGGGTACCCTTCATTTGATGGTTTTATGTTCGCCATTACCACAATTATTGCATATATTTCCTTTGTGGCAGCAGAGTAGCCTAGTGGTTAGAGCGCTGGACTAGTAACCGAAAGGTTGCAAGATCGAATCCACGAACTGAGAAGGTACAAAATCTGCCGTTCTGCCCCTGAACAGGCAGTTAACCCACTGTTCCTAGGCCGTCATTGAAAATAAGAATTTGTTCTTAACTGACTTGCCTAGTTAAATAAAGAATAAATAAATAACAATTGTGGAAAGTTCATAATAGCATTTTATGATGACAATAATCCCTATTTTGGTGTATTCTGGGTTGTCAAACCTTTGGGGATTTTTGTTATGAATGTTGCACTGATGTACCGTGTTGTCTTAAATATGCTACATATGACAGGTTTTCTAGCTATTTCTCATGCAATGTTTTAATGTTTACTTCCCGAGCATTTCAGAAGCAATTTATCCAAAACATAGTGCACATGCTTTTTTAATGAAGTTATTTCAACATGCCTTGAGGGAAGTGGTTTTGCTTTGATTTGGCCCTTTGTATTTTATTGCTACAGTTAATTATAAACTCACTGGTATTTTTTCTATACCAGTGGCCAAAATGTATATTAGACCGGCCTGATTCTGATTTGGTGCCCATCTTATTAGAATGTGATAAGTGAAACATCATGTTTTATTTAGTTACAATTATTGTATAATTTTATACTATATTTAAACACCTGGCCATAATATTACAGCTGCTGTGCTTATATGTGTTGGGAAATGGAAGCCACTGAACCTCATTTGAGTAGAACAGCGTAGAAATCAATAAATGATGCAAAGTGACATAGCACTTCATTGGTCTTGCTGTTTAGGTTCTTTAGGCAACACTTTACATGGTGTACAGTATTTTAGCACAAGCAGGTACCACTGCTGTCTGTATTCCAAGTAAAGAAACCAGTGAGTGCTTACTGTAAATGGTACGTACCAGGGTTGGGGTCAATTCCATTTTCAATTCAGTTTGTTTTGGATTGACTGAATTGAAAACAGAATTGACCCCAACCCTGGTAAGTATTGCACAACTTTTACAGGATATTAATGACCGCTATGTTTCCTCTGTTACGGTAGGTACTCTGGTATAAGCCCTATGTAATGTAAAGGGATGCCATTTTTTTTCTCGCTATTATGAAAATATGTAAAGTGTGAAATACTCACGCATATCAGCATTGATTATACTTTGTTTGGAGAAATAGCTGTTTTTAATGTTCATTACCATTGTTATAAGGAAGATTGTTCTATTTTTGGAGCTGCCAGGTCATATCAAACCCGATTGTATTTGTCACGTGCTGAATACAACAGGTGTAGACTTTATAATATTTGATAGTATTTTGCGCGTAGAACTTCCACAGAACCATCTCCAGGGGTTTTGTACTGTTCTGATGCAATGATGAAAACCTGTTCACTTAATCTCATCTGTTTGGTTCATAAGAACTTCACCGTGATATGAAATGGCCCTCTTTTTGGGGTGATGATGAATAAAAGTTATTTTGTACTTCTGTTGTCATTGTCTAACATCTACAGTTTGAGGGGTGATTCTCGCTCTCTCTCACTGTCTCTTGTCGTCTCTCATCTCATCAGATGATCCCAAGCCTGAGTTGAGCCCCTCCACTCATTCCTGCTCCTCCATACTCCCTTCCTTTTCTTCCGTTACCAGCAAGCCCCTGTAGAGGTTTACAGTTGAGGTAAGCTGACTGTCACGCTCACACCAATAATGACCTTGCCTCCTAAAGAAGAAGAGGGCGCTGACTCAGACAGGTTGTGTAAATCCACCCCCAGCCAAGCATGTCTGAGAGGGCTTAGCGTCTTACCTTGGAGGCTGAGCTGGCCCATGCCCTCTCTTTCAGGCTTGAGGTAAGCAGTCCTCTGGTAGTGGTCTGGCTGGAGCAGGACCAGTGATGATAAGGTATACGTATAATCTCACGCTAGAGCAACCCTAGTTCTAGACCAGGGGTCATCAACTAGATTTAGCCACAGGACAATTTTTTTCTTGAGTGGATGGTCAGGGGCCAGAACTTAATTACAAATAATTTGAAGACAGCAAGAAGACCAAACAGATATATTTGACTAAAAAGATCATTTCAAACCTTACTTCCATTTGTATACGATCACATCTCTTACGCATGGTAATACTTTGGAACACATTTCCAAAATTCAAAACACTTGTAGCTGATTTTCTGATGTTTTTTACTATTTGGGGGGCCAAATAGCTGCTAGTTGGAAACCTGTCTGTCCTAGAGTGTGACTGTACCAAGACTAGTGGACTCAGCTGAGGTTAGGCTAATGTTCATATGAAAACAACTGCACACAATGATTACAGATGACGATCTATTTTAGTCCTGATAAAGATGCGGTGTTGATCCTCAAGATGTTGACTCAAACTGCATAAGCCACATGCAGTGTGCTGGTTTTATTTTGTGAAGAATGTACAGAATAGCTCATCGGGTAAACACAGCACATCACCTCAACTCTGTCGCCTTGCCAAACAAGAATTGATATATTTTGAAATATGTCTTTAGTGTCCCAAGAAGCAGTCCTCTAGTTTGTATTGTAATGGTCCCTGAAGGCCACTGGTTTAGCAGGACTTTAGTACGACATTGAAAGAAGGCTAATTTATTTTCCGCAACCATGTCTGTCATTCTCATTCTGGCTATTTGGGGATTTCCTGTATTCTTTTTGACAATGAACTGTTGCGATTTGTGTTGACAACATTTGCTGGAAACATATTAGTGGTGGTGGAGATTTAATACAGTATATACAGTACCAGTCAAACTTTTGGACACACCTACTCATTCAAGGGTTTTTCTTCATTTTAATTTGACTGTTTTCTACATTGTAGAATAATCGTGAAGACATCAAAACTATGGAATCATGTAGTAACCAAAAAAGAAAAATATTTTATATTTGAGATTCTTCAAAGTAACCCCCCCTTTGCCTTGATGACAGCTTAGCACACTCTTGGCATTCTCTCAACCAGCTTCATGAGGAATGATTTTCCAACAGTCTTAAAGGAGTACCCACATATGCTGAGCACTTGTTGGCTGCTTTTCATTCACTCTGTGGTCCAACTCATCCCAAACCATCTCAATTGGGTGATTGCTCGTGTTTCTTGGCCCAAGCAAGTCTTCTTTTTATTGGTGTTCTTTAGTAGTGGTTTCTTTGCAGCAATTCGACCATGAAGGCCTGATTCACTCTGTCTCCTCTGAACAGTTGATGTTGAGATGTGTTTGCTACTTGACCGCTGAAGCATTTATTTGGGCTGCATTTTCTGAGGCTTGTAACGCTAATGAACTTATCCTCTGCAGCAGAGGTAACTCTGGATCTTCCTTTCCTGTGGCGGTCCTCGTGAGAGCCAGTTTCATCATAGTGCTTGATAGTTTTTTCTACTGCACTTGAAGAAACTTTCAAAGTTATTGAATTGTTCCATATTGACTGACCTTCATGTCTTAATGTAATGATGGACTGTTGTTTCTCTTTGCTTATTTAAGATGTTCTTGCCCTAATATGGACTTGGTCTTTTAACAAATAGGACCATCTTATACCACCACTACCTTGTCACAACACAACTGATTGGCTCAAACACATTAAGAAGGAAAGAAATTCCTCAAATGTACTTTTAACAAGGCACACCTGTTAAGTGAAATGCATTTCAGGTGATTACCTCATGAAGCCAGTTGAGAGAATGCCAAGAGTGTGCAAAGCTGTCATAAAGGCAAAGGGTGGCTATTTTGAATAATCTAAAATATGTTTATATTTGTTTAACACTTTTTTTGGTTAGTACATGATTCCTTATGTTATTTCAGAGTTTTTGTGTCTACAATGTAGAACATGTTAAACATAAAGTAAAACCCTTGAATGAGTAGGTGTGTCTACACTTTTGAGAGAAATTGTCTATACACACAAAGCTTATTTCTCTCAAAATTACAGCCGCAGACCATGTGTAACCATGTCAGCCCAGGACCTCCACATCCGGCTTCTTCACCTGTGGGATCGTTTGAGACCAGCCATCCAGACAGCTGATGAAACTGTGGATTTGGACAACTGAATAATTTGTGCACAAAATGTCAGAAACCGTCTCAGGGAAGCTCCTCTGCTTGCTCGCCATCCTCAGCAGGTTCTTGACCTGACTGCAGTTCGGGGGTCATAACCGACTTCAGTGGGTAAATGCTCACCTTCGATGACCACTGGCACACTGGAGAAGTGTGCTCTTCACGGATGAATCCCGGTTTCAACTGTACCTGGAAAATGGCAGACAGTGTGTATGGCGTCGTGTGGGCGGGTGGTTATGATATGGGCAGGCATAAGCTACGGACAACTAACACAATTGCATTTTATCGATGGCAATTTGAATGCACAGAGATCTTGTGACGAGATCCTGAGGCCTATTGTGCCATTCACCCGCCACCATCCCCTCATGTTTCAGCATGATAATGCACGGCCCCATGTTGCAAGGATCTGTACACAGTTCCTGGAAGCTGAATAAAATTCCATGACCTGTATACTCACCAGATCACCCATTGAGCACATTTGGGATGCTCTGGATCGACGAGTATGACAGTGAGTATGACAGCATATTCCAGTTCACGCCAATATCCAGCAACTTTGCAGAGCCATCGAAAAGGAGTGGGACAACATTCCACAGGCCACAACAAACAGCCTGATCAACTCTATGCAAAGGAGATGTGTCGCGCTACATGAGGCAAATGGTGGTCACACCAGATACTGACTGGTTTTATGATCTAGGCCCCTAGCTTGTTTTTAAGGAATCTGACCAGCAGATGCTTAACTTTATTCCAGTCATGGGAAATCCATAGATTTGGGCTTAATGACTGTATTTAAATTGATTGATTTCCTTATATGAACTAACTCAGCAAAATCTTTGAAATTGTTGCATGTTGCATTTATATTTTTGTTCAGTGTAGAATATTGTATAAACAACATGAAAGCATGAGTGTACATTTATCTGCCAAAGACTGCACTGTTTCTCATTCCAGTGGACCAGTGGGAGTCTTCTGGCAGGAATTCCCTCAAACAACTTGAATACCGGCTACTGTACATAACCGATCCCACTTTATGAACATGGCATTTTGGGCATTTTCTAAATTTAGTTAATCTACATATCATATGCAGCAGAGCACTGACAACATCTCCACATTTACCTGATGTGAAGAAAAAACATTTACTGTAGTTACACAACATTGACCCCCTGTATTTGCCTACTCAGGGACCACATTTGAAATAGAACACATACCCCTATTCAAAGGCTTTTTTCATTCACCTGATCTGGTTTGCTTCTCTCAGTGCGGATCTAATGAGTGTTGTGAATGCACTGAAGTATGGAGTCCTGTAGCCCTGATCAAAGCCCTGCCCACATGGAGCCTATCCAGAGGGGCCCTGCTGTGTTCTGGGACATCAACAAGGACCACATTGTGCATGGGGACGCTGGGTGTGAGCCTACCTGGGTTCTGCTCCACCAATCACAGTGCTTCTAGATCTGTGGGCTGTGGTGTCAAAGTATCTTGTGTCTACCCACTAGGGGTGGGGAGGTGGGGGCAGGGGCAGAGTTTGGGAGGTCATTGAACACCTGTGATGTGGGGGCAGAGAGGTGGTGGGGAGGGTTCAAGACAGTTTGGCATCTGTTTATCTGAAAGTGGACACTTTGGGTGTAGGTTAGGACATTGGTCCATGGGTAGGCTACATCATTGGTAGGCTATACAGTCAAAAATAGTCTATTCATATTTTAAAAATCTTAATACATATTCCATGGTTGTTGGAGATTATGCATTCATTTGGTGCAACTAAACTGTTCTAAAAAAAATGTATTCTTTAAGAGTATTAGGGTAACCAGCTAAAGGAATTAAAGAGAGCCTACATCATACTAGGCTACATCTCAAAACAAATGAAAGGTCATGTTCCATCTTTTCAACGAGAATCTCCCAGTCCTCCTTCCCCCGACAGGCGGAGCGCTTCCCATTGGACCAACTGTTTCCCGGGGCTCCCACAGTCAGTAGACCGAATGCGCGCGCTTACACGCTATATGTGCTATATGGCATCCTTGGGACTTCCCTTAACTGATTGAAGTTGACATTTTAAAATGGTTAAGGCAATGGTTAGGGTTAGGTTATGGTTTGTGTAAGGACGTCCAAAGGATCCCGGATAGCAGCAGGCAGCCAACCGTTCCAGCAGCTCTCCCGCACAGATGCGCGAGCCAACTTGTCAGTTGGTCTCATTTCGCAGGGGAACGGAGCGGTTCGATCCGAGCGGTATGAGGAACCACTGACGGTGGAAACGATGATAATCACGAAATCTTCCCCGGCCAGAAGGACTTAACCTGCAGTCCCACTGCTCACCCCTTCCCGTTTTATTTCCACCTCTAGAGATACGGACCTAACGTTAGCGACATTTCTGTACCATCTCCATTGTAGACTATCTCTCCCTTTGATCTTTTTTTTAACCCCGTACATTAAGGTTAGAGTGTCTTGACACGATGTGGAAAACTGGGCTCCTTCTCCTCTTTTGGGGACTATTAACATCCAGTGAACTCCAGCAAGAAGCAACGGAGCCGGAGCCCCGAAATCAACCACCGTCGGGAAAGTTGGATTTTGGCTATGTGCCCCAGGGAGTTTACAAAACCCTCGCCTATTACGAACCTGGAGTAATAGGGATACTGTTCCACATGGTGCACGCTTTTCTATACGTCGTGCAGCCCAACCCTTTCCCTGAAGGTAAGGCATCGATAGTGCAATGTTTTGATGCCCATTGAGCTGTCCCTTAAGATTTCGTAATAGCGTTTCCTCGTTTAGCGTCAACACTGTCATGTGTCGTTTGTAATGTTTGGCAATGGCAAAATAAACTATTCTGTATGAGATTTTCAAATCATGCCACGAAACACTTGATGTATTTGGCTGCTGTGAATATGTCACTAGTTTATGCAAAACATGCCCATCAAATCCTGAAAACGGTCTTTATTTGCATAATATTTATCTTGTGCCTTAAATTCATTAATTCATGCATGTACAGTATGTGTCCACAACAGACAGTCTACTTGAAGGCAGTATATTGTCTATAGTGTACTGCCCAGAGCCTGTGTCAACATAATTAAAATGTTACTGACCTCTTGCTGACTGTGTGCATCATGTGGTCACTGGTCATGAAATAGTTTGAGCACCCAATGCACCAGAAAACGTAATAAAATAGGTTGGGAGGTGGACAATTTGTCAAATTAAATTTGAATGCATTAGGACTAACTTTCCATATACTCAAATAAGATGTATTTAAAGTGAGTATTGGGTGGTCACTTGAATAGAGGGGTTAGTAGACAAGACTACCCCATATCTGTTTTCATAATCAATTGGTAAATCTGGAGGTTAGGAGTGGCTCCCTGTATCACAGATTTAATGAGGTAATCCCATAATCTGGAATGCCATATGTTGCTGTGCTTTTAGTTTACATGATTGTCAGTCACTAATTGATATAGCTCAAACTCACTTACTCAATAGAATAGATGTTCAATTTGTTCATTGGATGTAATTGAACTTTTGGGTTCTATTACACATCTCAAATGAGTGTATTAGTCGTTTACACAGATTTGCAGGTGCAGTGAAATTCTTGTTTCTAGCTCCAACAGTGCAGTAATACCTAGAAATCTTTAAGGAAAGTTGAAATCCCATGTTAGAGATAATGAGGTTTGCAATGTAAAATCTGGCTTCTTCTGGACAGTGCATTAAAAAGGTTCTATGAATGTTAAATTGAACACCCAAATTAATTATATGACCATGAATTAGACTGTGTGCGTGACCAATTAGCTTAATATATTTTAGACATCCAGACATATTACTATAGGGGGTTCCATCATTTTTTCAAATTCATTTTATGTTTAACTTTTTTTAAATTCTGGGAAACCGAATTGCCTCGACTGTATAGCCACGTGTTCATCAATTTAATTGGGACAATATAATGCACGCATGGAGATTTAGCATGATAATCCAGCAATCTGTCAGGCCTATTTTGATTAGAGGGGACAGGCTGTTATGGAAAAACCCTGTGGGACTTTCAGGGCTACACAGTGTACCAGCCCCTATGCTTCCCTGTAACACTGTTGTGACTTCCATAAAACATCAAACTTAGTGTGGAATTGTGCAATTTTCAGAGAGAAATGTATTTGGACCCAAACTGATTTCTTAATGCCATATAAAATCTATTGTACCCCTGTTTTCCTCTATTAATTTCTTGGTGGTGCGCCAGGGCTCCGAAATCAACAATCAGGGCTGTAAACTTCCAAAATATCCCATTCGAAGGCCAAATATCCCATTTGAAGGCCAAATAGTTCAGGTGGGAGCCAACAGAAACTACTGGTAGGGGAGCCCACCAAGTCTTAGTAATGGCAAAGGTGTGGTTAGGGGGTGTCCTCCTCCCTAGCACATTAGAGTAAACCCTAATATCTGTGACAGTCTTCTCTTGGTTACTATCACGTTTTTAGATAAGACCCAGATGCAGACAGTGTCGAAGAAACAAACATTTATATCTAAAACGGGCAGGCTAACGACAGGTCAAAGGCAGGCAGGGGTCAATAATCCAGAGAGGGTGCAAGGGGTCCAAAACGGCAGGCAGTCTCAGGGTCAGGCCAGGCAGGGGTCAATAATCCAGAGAGGGAGCAAGGGGTCCAAAACGGCAGGCAGTCTCAGGGTCAGGCCAGGTAGGGGTCAATAATCCAGAGAGGATGCAGGGGCCAAAACGGCAGGCAGTCTCAGGGTCAGGCCAGGCAGGGGTCAATAATCCAGAGAGGGTGCAAGGGGTCCAAAACGGCAGGCAGTCTCAGGGTCAGGCCAGGCAGGGGTCAATAATTCAGAGAGGATGCAAGGGGTCCAAAACGGCAGGCAGTCTCAGGGTCAGGCCAGGCAGGGGTCAATAATCCAGAGAGGGTGCAAGGGGTCCAAAACGGCAGGCAGTCTCAGGGTCAGGCCAGGCAGGGGTCAATAATCCAGAGAGGATGCAAGGGGTCCAAAACGGCAGGCAGTCTCAGGGTCAGGCCAGGCAGGGGTCAATAATCCAGAGAGGATGCAAGGGGTCCAAAATGGCAGGCAGTCTCAGGGTCAGGCCAGGCAGGGGTCAATAATCCAGAGAGGGTGCAAGGGGTCCAAAACGGCAGGCAGTCTCAGGGTCAGGCCAGGTAGGGGTCAATAATCCAGAGAGGATGCAAGGGGTCCAAAACGGCAGGCAGTCTCAGGGTCAGGCCAGGTAGGGGTCAATAATCCAGGAAGGTACAGAACGGCAGGCAGATTCAGGGAAGGCAGAAAGGTCAAAACCGGGAAGGACTAGAAAACAGGGCAAGAAACAGGCAGAAGCAGGGGAGCAAAACACTGGTAAGTTTCCCGAACAAAACGAACTGGCAACAGACCAACAGAGAACACATGTATAAATACACAGGGGATAATGGGGGAATATGGGCAACACCTGGAGTGGGGTGGAGACAAGCACAAAGACAGGTGAAACAGATCAGGGTATGACAGTTACACAGTACGGCAGGTAGTCTAGCGGTTAGAGTGTTGGGCCAGTAACTGAAAGGTTTCTGGTTCGAATACCTGAGCCGACAAGGTGAAAAACTGTGCCCTTGAGCAAGGCACTTAGCCCTAATTTGCTCCAGGGGTGCCGTACTGCTGTGGCTGACCCTGTAAAACAAAACATTTCACTGTACTTATCCGGTGTACAGTATGTGACAATTTAAAAAAACACAGTATTTTTTTTTCCATCACCAACTGGTGCTGTGACAACTGCAAGAGACGATAAGGTTGAATTTCCAAAACATCCATCATTTTGTTAGGATTTATAGAATTGCCTACATCATACTGCTAAACTGCAAGATGTTATCATTCAGTTGTTAATGACAGCTTTTCTTTACTGCCCGCCAACCTGTAAGAGCTGTTATTAGCAATATAGCAACAGTTGTCAAGTTGTCTATCACTCCCACCCACTCATGCAACCAAGCGCTAGGCTATCTGACACATGGCCAAACACATGCACATTACCCACACATGTCACACAGCAATAGAACCTGTAAAGCAAATGACTAATTTATGTTGTTCATCCATTTGCTGTCGTTTCAAACCATTTGACTTATGGTAATAGTACTGTTATGTAACATAAGTCACCCTACACTTTTTTTTTATGCAGTTCCTGCTGTCACCCCGAATCTGTTGGTGTGAGGCTAGAGGGATTATAATAACTACAGCCATGCAAATTCCAGTTGAAAAGTGCTCTGTGACAAATAGAAAGTTTTCTCATCAACGGCTCAATTCGCCACGTCTGCTTGCAATACCCTGTCCCCGAAGTAGCTATGACAGGTGTAATATTGACTCCATGGACACAGTGCTTCGGCGAGAAACGGGCATTAGTTAAGGCTAGGGAACAGTTGCCAGGGAAACACACACACTGCCAGGCATGGTAGCCAATGTATTTTTGATTTCCTTCTTTTTGCCCTGCATATGAAGTGTGAACTGAGACAGTTTGGAGGCAATTATTGCATTTTAGCGGTTTTAGCAAACCATATTTCCACTGTTCTGGAGGTGCTTCGCTGAGAGAAGCAGCACCTTTCAATCCCAGTATTGAGTGTCTCTATAGAATACATTGTTTCCGTTGACATGATGGATTTTTGGTTTAACCCATGGAAGGAGAAAGTGTTACATATCAGTAGCTCCTGGCCTTACGGCATACTAGGGAAGAGGAGCCTGGTATTTAAACCATAACAGATAATGGGTTTAAACACTAATATCCTCTTTAGCTCTCTTGGTATAGGCCTAGGTGATAGCAGGGCCTAATCCTACTTCACACATGATACGCTACACTACAAACAGTATGTCATGCTTCTGCAGTGCACTGTGTCTGAAATGGCAGTTATGTTTTTGTGAATGTGAACGGCAGCTGTGGGATGATGGGGAATTTAGAGGGGCAGAGATTGGTCACAGATGGTGTTGTAAATGGGCATCATCTGTGGTTTTCTCCTCACAAAGATCCCCTCCCTTGGCTCTGCCGGATCCTCTCAGGACATCATGGTTGTGTCTGAATGGCCCTGCTACAGTTCGTACTGTTTACTAAGTGTACTAACAGTATTCTATAAGACACTGTTGAGTGAGACGTAGCCTATGCAGGAAGCTACAAATATGAGCCTATGCCTCATCCATCCATATGGAGCTGGAGCATGCATCTTTCTCCGTCACTATTTTCTCTTTATTTACTGACTGAAAACAACATGCCCCCTTTTCCCAGTTGCATTGCATTGTGGGTATGAAATGGCAATTATAGCCTACTTCCTGACTACTGTACATCAAAGTCCTACTATGGTATGTCCATGTCAGTCTGTTGCTCTTCACATTCAGATAACGCTCCTTTTTTGTGAGTGGGTTGCATTCAAAACATCTGTCACTTGCATATCACCCCATTACATGTAGGAATATCTGTATCTATAGTTCTGCTTACTGTTACTGTAACAGGAAGTCAAGATGTGAGTGGGCTGGATGTATGGAGCTGTTTGTCTGGTGTGTATCTATGCCTGTCACAAACAGTCATGTCACTGTGGTGACTGTGGTGCCTGTGGTGTGGTAATGCTCCAAGACAGCCATGGGCATAGCCTAACATAATGCCAGCTGAACGCCTGTGGCAACGTGCCACTCTGTCACATAGTTTAGTAGGCCTATGTATTCTCCTGCACCCTATTGAGTCATTTCATGTATATGTTTTATGATTTACATGATGCTTTGTTTATAGACTTAATGTACTTTTATGCCATCTGAAGTAGTCTATAAGGCCACGTCTTGAAACAGGCTGACAAAGAGTATTAAGTGACTAACGTGGACATTCTGTCCATTGGGCTCAAACTGTGCATATTATGTAATATGAGCACAAATAGATCTCCATTATTCTGACATTGTCTGTCATTCAGAGCCTATCATTATGTGCAGTTAGTGTTTCAGTCTAGCTATTGCCACTCCATTGTGTAGGAGCAGGTATGACTACATCGTTGATATCAAAATAACACAATAGTTTTCACTGTGGTCCTGATATACTGCCAAACCAATTGACTAAATAACTTCAAGAAGACAATGATAGATAATCATAGAATCGGATAGTGTGAGGAAACTCGTCATTCACACACCAACAAAGGCTGGAACAGGTGCTTGAGTTATTACTTTCCTTTCGGATGACTTAGGCCTAAATAAGTTGATTTGTGACTACTTTGGCTTGTCTTCCCACACTGTATTTAAAGTCAACTCAATACTGAAGGTGCTCTGGATGGGACACAACTGGAACAGCTATTATAAATGGTGACCCATTACATTGAGTCTACTTCTTTTGAGCTGTTAGTGTTCATTTTGTTTTTATGAGCTTCTTGCTTTATGTGTGTACAGCAGAGAGGGCATTTATTTGTAATGGAGTATCAAACGTAAATTGATTGAAATGAGGACATGGAGTCACGGACCATCACTAATAGCCAAGCAGGAGTTATTTTCTTCCTACTGTACAAAGCAAATGTGACTCACCACCTGGATTCGGTCTTATGTAGCATTTTTTTTTTACATTGGATAAAAGTAGAAACTCAGAGCTACAAAATTGTATATCATGCACTGTATTTGAGGAACAATGGGAAAGCAATTCTGCTTTGAAAGTTTATAAACTTGTAAACTCACTTTTGAGAAAATGACATTTTAGTGTTTCGGTGAGAGAGCTCCTGTTTGTCTACACCCATTCAGCTTCATTCACACTCTCTTAAGCTTTAGCCCCACCCATCTCCTTGCTTTCAGAGCGCACACTTGACGCTCTGGCCGATGATTTGTTTACCTCTGGATAACATGGAAACAGCCTAACCAGCTCTGCTGGCAGCAATTTCATTATGCTTTTTTGCCGACGTTTACTGACACCGGCCATATTCAACAGGTGTTGTACACTTAAGCTTAAGACATGTAGCTAGCTACCTAGGTAAACAATTAACCTAGCTAGGTAAACAACATGTAAGATCACACACATCACGTCACGCCACCTAGCATTAGCTAGGGAGCCAGACAGCTGACAGTACACTTTAGCTTGAAATGAAACCACTTTCTGTCAAAATTAGAAACGTGAAATATCTGAAAATGTAACTAGCTAGACTATTTTGCCCGTATACATCATCATGCATGGTGGACGCATCTCCCTGTCACGGATCCATGCCACGGATCCATGCCACAAATGCCCTTAGTTTGAAGACGTAATCCAGAAACATGTGTTTTCCCATCTCTTTAGCTATCGTACTATAATTCCACTGATTTCAAAACTTGATCCTCCAGAGAGCAGAGAGAACACTTATGCAGCTATAAAAAAAAAAGCTGCGTTCACCTTGGTTACCAACACAGACTGACCAGCTCAAATAGACAAAAGCCCTCTATATAGTAGACCAATCCAAACTCATCTCTCGGCATGTCCAGCCCACTCGTCTCAGCCAATCATGGCTATTGGGAAGGTTGCTGTCTTTTTTATGTGACTTATCCAACAAGGCTTATAATTTAACAATTGTATTCATATTTACAGATGGAATGCATGTTTGTTATTAAGGCACATGAAAGTTCACATGTTCAAGAAGTCATTTCTGGACAAAAATGGATTTTGATAAAACATATTTTTTTATGTTCTAACTGCTCATCTGTGAAGTCGTGACTTGCAACATATGCCTAGTTTCCTGAATCGGGTCACAAATGCCAAAACCCCCACCATCGCTCTTTCCTTTAGTGCCACCATGGGGTAGCCTAGTGGTTAGAGCGTTGGACTAGCAACTGAAAAGTTGCAAGATCAAATCCCCAAGCTGACAAGGTAAAAATCTGTCGTTCTGCCTCTGAACAAGGCAGTGTTCCTAGGCCGTCATTGAAAATAAGAATTTGTTCTTAACTGACTTGCCTAGTTAAATAAATAGCTACCAAGGGACTGGTTTGTGTTGTAGGCTATCCTATAAGCATTAGGCCTATTCTGCCAGGCTTTTTAACTATGTCTTGAGGCCAGCAAAAATATAGCATATATGCATAATTTACAATATTGCCTGAAATTAACTCTCACTCCTCCCATTCAAATGCAATGACACTCAAAGATCAGATGGAGGTTGAGTAAACCACCTCCTCACTTTCAGAAATAACACTGGAATCAAAATCCACTCCTTTTTGCAGACACAATTCATTGGCATGGTTCTCCACTTTTCAAAGCAGTTTGAAGGCAGAACACTTCTCTTCCATGCAGTTTATAACTAACTAGGCCTACACATGAATTTCTCCTCGACTTTAAGCCAACGCTGGAGAATCCAAGATTAAGTCTGAGGTACAGGCTCATGTCCCTCCCCTTGTGACGGTTGTATTTGAACCATCCAGAAAAAAAGCTTTGCATAGTGTTCCACATCAGTGTGGTATTAAAGAATATAAGACGGAACCCCTGCAGGTACTCGATTCCCCCAAGGGGAAGGCAGCCAAAATGCTAGTACTGAATGAAATGCTTATTTTTAGTGGAGCTACTTTCTTTCACACAGCCTTGGATGGGATTTGGTCCAAGCTGCAAGACAAAGAGCTGAACTCAGAGTGCCCAGTGCTGAAAGACTCCTAATTGTCCCCACAATATGTGTTACGTAAAACCTTTTTCTCTGTAAAGTGAATGACCATTCAATTTGCCAGAAAATCTGCATGTAGGGGGATGCTCTTCAACAGGAGTGGCACAAATTGATTAAAGTACATAACAAAAAGGTATTTCCTGAAATTCTGATCCAAGAGGCAAGCTGTATCTCATTAATTGAATCTTGCCATACCAAATGCCAGGTTGGCATAATAGCAACATGAGAATGGAACAGATGATTAGAGATATGGCATTAAGATGGCCCGGGACTTTGAGGCTTTCAGGTAATGCTATAATGACACCAGCGCTTCAATCTGCATAAATTCAATCTGCCAAAGAGTTTAGAAATGGAGTCTGATGGAAAGACCGAGAGAGAACCACACATAAAAAACACAATGAAAAGGCAGGAAATCCACATAATAATAGGAAGTGAAACAGTCAAAGAACCAGACAGGAAAATAAACATAGCAGTGGTTTTCTCATAGAGTAGCCAGCCAAATAGAAAAGTACCCAGCCAGGTGCCCCTGGAGGATTCAAAATGTTTTACTGAATGAGCTCTATTTTGGCGGCCTCTGGTACGTTCTAATGCCTTGATTTCATCTGGAATACATAGCAAAATTATTGAATACTTTATTGCGTTTACCTCCCAGATTGGAAAAATGTGTTGCGGTATTGTGTAGAAAGACATTCCAATTTAAATGACTGAAAGTGTGTGAAATCAGTGTATTGTTAGTTGTTCTGGATATCATCTAGGCCTATGTGACCAGACTAAGAGAACATTTAAACCATCTTCTCTTGATATTAGTCTTATTCCGTTTTCTCCGTTGAGTTTTTCCAGGTTTCCTTTTTATTTTTTATTTTTTAGGTTTTCAGTCTCAAAATCACACTTTTTTATAAAAAAAATCTAAGTCCACAACAGTGCTTAAACCTCATCAGGAGACCACGTTTAGGGACGTGATTCGGTAGGCTACACTGGCTGATGAGACCAGAGTCACACACTTTAGCGTGACTGTTTCGGTTTCCACCAGATAGCACAGCCACAAAGTTGAAATTGACTATACCGAAAAAAAATCCATGGAAACGCAAACGTGCTTTTTGGTCTTAATTGAAGGTTAAGGTTAGGCATAAGGTTATCTGTGTGGTTAAGGTTAGGTTTCAAATCGCATCTTAAGAAATTGTAGAAATGGGTGGGGTTTCTGACTTTGTTGCTGTGGTAACTAGTGTCTACCCAGAGTCTGGCAAGCCCTGACATTCTAGGAAAGGAAACCTAGGAAATCCTTTGGTTTACTTGTCTCAATGCAATACCATGAACAAATAACTATGTGGCATGATTTATGAATGGAAAAGAGATATAGGAGATCGACTTTATTCAGTAAGTTCGACACCTTTTATAAACTAGTCAACGCTTGCTCTTCAGTTGTCAATCAAAGCACAGTAAATAGCCTATGAGCCACAACTCTGCATGGGTGACTATGTGAAACGTGCAAAAAAAATAATTAGGCTAAGTGGATTTTGACTCATTGTTACCTCTTCCATTACATGGGACATGCAAATTCACAAGCGTCATGTGTAAAGAAATGCGACTGCAACCAACCACAGTGCACAAATATTGTGCTGGGAGGCGGGACAGACAGCGGACTGCGTTTCCCCGTCATCGCTGGTTTTGTGACTGACCGGCGCCTGTCCTATCAATAGATCACTAGAAGATGCATATTGTTCATTCTAGCAGGAGAGGGCTCGACGGACTAGCGAATTGAAACTTTTAAATTAAAGGTAGCCTAGTTAATATGAAGTGGGAAAAGTATCCGGTTGAAAATCTGTAACCAGCTATAACCAGCTGGCACTAATGGAAAACACTGACATGCAGTCAGGTCCATAAGTATTTGGACAGTGACACAATGTGCATCATTTTGGCTCTGTAGACCACCACAATGGATTTGAAAGGAAACAATCAAGATATGTAGACTTTGATCTTTAATTTAAGGGGTTTGTCAATAGTATTGTATAGGATATTTTTTATATAGCCCCTCAATTTTAGGGACTCAAAAGTAATTGGACAAACTAATATAATCATACATTAAATTGTGAGTTTTAATACTTGGTTGCAGATAAATAAATACAAGGGAACCAGTTCCATTGGCAGCCATACATACCCACTCCATAACACTACCTCCACCATGCTTTACAGATGAGGTGATATGTTTTGGAACATGAGCAGTTTCTTCCCTTTCCCATACTCTTCTCTTCCCATCATTCTGGTACAAGTTGTCTCATCTGTCCATCAAATGTTGTTCCAGAACTGTACAGGTTTTTTTAGATGTTTTTTGGCAAACTCTAATCTGGTCTTCCTGTTTTTGAGTCTCATCAATGGTTTACATCTTGTGGTAAATTCTCTACATTTACTATGGTGAAGTCTTCTCTTGATTCTTGACTCTGACACAGATACGCCTACCTCCTGGAGGGTGTTCCTGATCTGGCCAACTGTTGTGAAGGGGTTTTTCTTCACCAGGGAAAAAATTATTCTGTCATGCACCACAGTTGTTTTCTGTGGTCATCCAGGCCTTTTGGTGTTCCTGAGCTCACCAGTGTGTTCTTTCTTTTTAAGAATGTACCAAATAGTTGATTTGGCCACACATAATGTTTTTGTTATCTCTCTGATGGGTTTGTTTTGATTTTTCAGCCTAATGATGGCTTGCTTCACTGGCAGTGACAGCTCTTCGGACTTCATATTGAGGGTTAGCGGCAACAGATTCCAAATGAAAGTGCCACACTTGAAATCAACTCTAGACCTTTTATCTGCTTACTTGTAAATTAATGAATAAGGGAATAACACACACCTGGCCATGGAACAGCTGAGCAGCCAATTGTTCAAAGGGGGGGACCACATACAAAAATGTTGTAATTCCTACCCCTTATGATTTAGATGTAAATACCCTCAAATTAAAGCTGGAAGTCTGCACTTTGAGCTCATATTCATTATTTAATTTCAATATGCTGTGATATACAGCTAAAATAATAATAACTTGGTCAATGTCCCAATATTTATGGACCTAACTGTGCATAGAGATAAAAGAGGGAGAGATATTTAAAGATGAAGAGAAGCAGCGAAAGAAGAAGAGTGACAAAGAATGAAATAGATAGCGTGTTGGAGAGAGAAATAGAGAGAGCTGACACATCATGAAGAGACTGTTGGGGCTATGTCTTGCTGGGGCACGTCATATGGATCAGGCCTTGGAAGCTGAGCAGGCGAGCATGCCGCTCTTCTGGTGAATGGATGGCATGCCATGTATCCTCTCCGTCGTTTAGTTATGCTTCATGGGCGGGTGCAACCGTGCCTACTGGGAGCTGGCACTGGGGACATGGTGAGTTGTAATTGCAGATGTGCTACATTAAGGGTCAGTCTGCCAAAGCCAGAGATGACTACTCGGACTACCCACTCTGCGTGGCATCAGCTTCAGTGCCACTCATGCTGTTTTAGACTATGCTTTTAGCCTTACTACATTTGAGAGAGAGCAAAGTTAAATTGATCACAGACGGACTGTTTCACAATGCAGGGGTGAGGTTAAGTTCATGTCACAGTGCAGGGGCAAGGTTAAGAGCATGTCACAATGCAGGGGCGAGGTTAAGAGCATGTCACAATGCAGGGGCAAGGTTAAGAGCATGTCACAGTGCAGGGATGAGTTTAAGAGCATGTCACAGTGCAGGGGCAAGGTTAAGAGCATGTCACAGTGCAGGGACAAGGTTAAGAGCATGTCACAGTGCAGGGACAAGGTTAAGAGCATGTCACAATGCAGGGACAAGGTACATTTTTATTTTTTATTTTACATTTATTTAACTAGGCAAGTCAGTTAAGAACAAATTCTTATTTTCAATGACAGCCTAGGAACAGTGGGTTAACTGCCTGTTCAGGGGCAGAATGACAGATTTGTACCTTGTCAGCTCGGGGATTTGAACTTGCAACCTTTCGGTTACTAGTCCAACACTCTAACCACTAGGCTACCCTGCCACCCCAAGAGCATGTCACAATACAGGGACGAGCATGTCACAGTGCAGGCGCGAGGTTAAGAGCTTGTCACAGTGCAGGGGCAAGGTTAAGAGCATGCCACAGTGCAGGGGCGAGGTTAAGAGCATGCCACAGTGCAGGGGCAAGGTTAAGAGCATGTCACAATGCAGGGGCGAGGTTAAGAGCATGTCATTTAGCTCTTGAGGACAGGGATTGGTTGATGTCAGGGATATGTCTTTCGAAAACCAATCTTAATGCTGATTGGTTAAGGGCCCAGCCTAACTATCCTTAGCCCATCAAGGAGTGTTTCACATGGACTGTAGTTAGAGTTAACTGTCCGTCTTTGTCGCCATGACACTGGTGTTAGCTCCTTAAAAATTATTGCTCAGTTTGTGGTGCGCAGCATTGCGGTAGCACATATTGCTAGCAGCATTTTATCCAAAGACTGTTATACTAGCTGTCTAGTCTGTGTTTATAAATGTGCAATGAGCATGAAACACAATTATATAAGAACTGGCAACTCATTCAGTGAAATAAGGTAGGCCACTTGATTTCAACACCTGAACAAAGTGGACAGGCTAGCATGCTATTCAAACGGTTAGAGATAGACAAAATTGTGTGTTCATAACAATTCAACTGTCAGCTAGCAAATAGATCCTCTAAAGATTAGCTGGATACTCACTAGCACGTGGGATTGTGTTGACAGATTGTTTATGAGACGTGTTCATTTTCTATAATGCCTGCTAGAAGAAGTTAGTCATTATTAGTGAATGTGCATTATGCATGGTTCAGGTTAAATTTGTAACAAAAATGTCATTTTAATAGACAGACTTGAAAGCCAGATCAGTTAACTCGAATGCAAAAAAAACAGGTTTTGATCAAATCATTAAATTATTGGGTCTTATGGTTGTGGAAGGCTTATTTAGCCTAAGTACACTGCTCAAAAAAATAAAGGGAACACTTAAACAACACAATGTAACTCCAAGTCAATCACACTTCTGTGAAATCAAACTGTCCACTTAGGAAGCAACACTGATTGACAATAAATGTCACATGTTGTTGTGCAAATGGAATAGACAACAGGTGGAAATTATAGGCACCCCCAATAAAGGAGTGGTTCTGCAGGTGGTGACCACAGACCACTTCTCAGTTCCTATGCTTCCTGGCTGATGTTTTGGTCACTTTTGAATGCTGGCGGTTCTTTCACTCTAGTGGTAGCATGAGACGGAGTCTACAACCCACACAAGTGGCTCAGGTAGTGCAGCTCATCCAGGATGGCACATCAATGCGAGCTGTGGCAAGAAGGTTTGCTGTGTCTGTCGGCGTAGTGTCCAGAGCATGGAGGGGCTACCAGGAGACAGGCCAGTACATTAGGAGACGTGGAGGAGGCCGTAGGAGGGCAACAACCCAGCAGCAGGACCGCTACCTCCGCTTTGTGCAAGGAGGGGCACCGCCAGAGCCCTGCAAAATGACCTCCAGCAGGCCACAAATGTGCATGTGTCTGCTCAAATGGTCAGAAACAGACTCCATGAGGGTGGTATGAGGGCCCGACGAGTAGTATGAGGGCTGTAAGCACAACCCAACACCGTGCAGGACGTTTGGCATCTGCCAGAGAACACCAAGATTGGCAAATTCGTCACTGGCGCCCTGTGCTCTTCACAGATGAAAGCAGGTTCACACTGAGCACATGTGACAGACGTGACAGAGTCTGGAGATGCCGTGGAGAACGTTATGCTGCCTGCAACATCCTCCAGCATGACCTGTTTGGCGGTGGGTCAGTCATGGTGTGGGGTGGCATTTCTTTGGGGGACCGCACAGCTCTCCATGTGCTCGCCAGAGGTAGCCTGACTGCCATTAGGTACCGAGATGAGATCCTCAAACCCCTTGTGAGACCATATGCTTGTGCGGTTGGCCCTGGGTTCCTCCTAATGCAAGACAATGCTAGACCTCATGTGGCTGGAGTGTGTCAGCAGTTCCTGCAATAGGAAGGCATTGATGCTTTCCTCTTGAGCACATCTGGGACATCATGTCTCGCTCCATCCACCAACGCCACGTTGCACCACAGACTGTCCAGGAGTTGGCGGATGCTTTAGTCCAGGTCTGGGAGGAGATCCCTCAGGAGACCATCCCCCACCTCATCAGGAGCATGCCCAGGCGTTGTAGGGAGGTCATACAGGCACGTGGAGGCCATACATACTACTGAGCCTCATTTTGACGTGTTTTAAGGACATTACATCAAAGTTGGATCAGCCTGTAGTGTGGTTTTCCTCTTTAATTTTGAGTGTGACTCCAAATCCAGACCTCCATGCGTTGATAAATTTGATTTCCATTGATCATTTTTGTATGATTTTGTTGTCAGCACATTCAACTATGTAAAGAAAAAAGTATTTAATAAGAATATTTCATTAATTCAGATCTAGGATGTGTTATTTTAGTGTTCCCTTTATTTTTTTGAGCAGTGTATAATTTCGTAAACCCTGAAATCATTAGATTATTGCTGAATGTTTGAAATGCAGTGTACTTGACCTTTAATTGTACAACAAAGCTTATTTCGACAGAACGTTTTTAGGCAATATCGCCCAGCCCGAATGGAAATCCTAAAAACTAGGCTAAACTTGGAATGTTTGATGCTCCAAATCTTGCAGTAGGCCCAGGCCTAACCCTTTGACTGTACTGTACTGTGGGTCCAATCCCGACAGAACCATGTGTGGTCGTGTAGTGTAACAAAGAGCTTTCATGTTCGTTTGACAAATTTGATGGTCTTTCATCCAGTTCTGTATCACATCTTATGTCTGGATCCATTAAATGAAAGTGTTCCACATTGCCATGTGTAAACACATCGCTGTGATTTAACTCGATTGCTCTGCCTTTTAGTTGCATATTACAGAATTATGTTATAATGCCATAACAATGCTGTAGTTGAAAGAACAATTCCAATTACATGGCAATCTTAAAATCCCAGACTTCCTTTTGGTTTGACTTAAGTGCTTTGAGTGAATCATGTAGCAAACCAAGCAGGAGGTCATATCCCCACACAAAAAAAATAGACTGAAACCATTCCTCTTTTCCTCCTAAAATGAACTCTACCATCAAGCTCTGTTCTCTGTGGCCTGTTACCCTTCCTTCTGCCCACCACAGTTGATCATAATGATTATTCTTAATAAGGATATGAAGAAGGAGTAATTATGAAAATGTTGTCTATGACACTGCCTCTGGGGGGAACACTCAAATCAATGGAGTGGAGAAAATATGAAGGAAAACATTTCCTTGATCACCAAAGCCCCAACAAGATGCCATTTGATGAGCTATGTGGATGAAATGTGTCCCTAGGAGAAAGAAATGCAAAAGACCCAGCTTGGTTTACTGTTTCCTTCAGCAAGCTTGGGGGAAAAGGGACAAAGGAGGAGAGGGGGAGGGAGGGAAGGAGAGAGAAAATACTTTAGTTATTGTATGCAAGAATGCATCTGCATGGTGAAAACAGGATGTGCCTGACTTCAATCTTGCCTGTCTGTCTGTCACTGTGTGTTTTTCTCAACTCGTACATGTGTCCTATTTCTGTGTGTAGTCTCTCCAATGTTCTTTCAAACTGCACACGGTCATTATTCTGATGTGTTTATGTATACTGTACGATGCATACTGTACCATACGTACTGTAACATGCATACTGTAACATACATACTGTACCATACTGTACATACTGTAGCACATACTGTAGCACATACTTTACCATACATACTGTACCACACTGTACATACATACTGTACCATACTGTACATACTGTAACAAATACTGTACCATACATACTGTAACACATTGTACCATACTGTAACATGCATACAGTACCATACATATTGTACGTGTTTGTTTGTGTATTTGATTACCTGAGTAATACTGTGTGTTGAGATTCTTCACAGTAGTCACCCTTTGCCTTGATGACAGCTTTTATAGAGAGAATGATTTATTTAAGCTTTTATTTCTTTCATCACATTGCCAGTGGGTCAGACGTTTACATACACTCAATTAGTATTTGGTAGCATAGCCTTTAAATTGCTTAACTGGGGTCAAATGTTTTGGGTAGCCTTCCACAAGCTTCCCACAATAAATTGGGTGAATTTTTGGCTCATTCCTCCTGACAGAGCTGGTGTAACTGAGTCAGGTTTGTAGGCCTCCTTGCTCGCACATGCTTTTTCAGTTCTGCCCACACATTTTCTATAGGATTGAGGTCAGGGCTTTGTGATGGCCACTCCAATACCTTGACTTTGTTATCCTTAAGCCATTTTGCCACGACTTTGGAAGTATGCTTGGGGTCATTGTCCATTTGGAAGACCCATTTGCGATCAAGCTTTAACTTCCTGACGGATGTCTTGAGATGTTGCTTCAATATATCCACATAATTTTGTTTCCTCATGTTGCCATCTATTTTGTGAAGTGCCCCAGTCCCTCCTGCAGCAAAGCTACCCCACAACATGATGCTGCCACCCCCGTGCTTCACAGGTTGGGATGGTGTACGTTTGGCTTACAAGCCTCCCCCTTTTCCATCCAAATATAACGATGGTCATTATGGCCAAGCCTATCAGAAGCTTCTAAAACCATGAGATCATTTTCTGGAATTTTCCAAGCTGTTTAAAGGCACAGTCAACTTAGTTTATGTAAACTTCTGACCCACTGGAATTGTGATATTGTGAATTATAAGTGAAATAATCTGTCTGTAAACAATTGTTGAAAAAATTGCTTGTGTCATGCACAAAGTAGATGTCCTAACCAACTTGCCAAAACTGTAGTTTGTTAACAAGAAATTTGTGAAGTGGTTGAAAAACAAGTTTTAATGACTCCAACCTAAGTGGATGTAAACTTCCGACTTCAACTGTAGGTCGGAATAAAGTGACTCGGCAACATGATAGATTATAAACAGTAGCAGGAGCATATGTGGTGAGTCAAAAGAGTTAGTGCAAAAAGGGTCAATGCAGATAGTTAAATAGTTAGTCTGGGTAGATATTGGTTATCTACTTAGCAGTTTTGGGATGTAGAAGCTGTTCAGGGTCATGTTGGTTCCAGACCGCTTGCCGTGCGGTAGCAGAGAGAACAGTCTATGACATGGGTGGCTGGGTCTTTGACATTTTTTGGGCATTCCTCTGACATTGCCTGGTATAGAGGTCCTGGACGGCAGGGAGCTTGGCCCCAGTCATCTACTGGGCCGTACACATTACCCTCTGTAGCGCCTTGCGGTCGGATGCCAAGCAGTTGCCATACCAAGCGGTGATGCAGCCAGTCAAGATGCTCTCAGTGGTGCAGCTGTTGAACCTTTTGCGGATCTGAGGGCCCATGTGTAATCTTTTCAGTCTTCTGAGGGGGAAGAGGCGTTGTCGTGCCCTCTTCACAACTGTGTTGGTGGTGTGGACCATAATAATTCCTTAGTGATGTGGACACCGAGGTACTTGAAACTCTCGACCTGCTCCACTACATCCCTGTGGATGGGGGCGTGCTCAGCCCTCCGTTTCCTGTAGTCCACGATCAGCTCCTTTGTCTTGCTGACCTTGAGGGAGAGGTTGTTGACCTGGCAGGCCTCTGACCTCCTCCCTGTAGGCTGTCTCATTGTCATTGGTGATCAGGCCTTCCACCGTCGTGTCGTCTGCAAACTTAATGATGGTGTTGGAGTCGCGCGCGGCCAAGCAGTCGTGGGTGAACAGGGAGTACAGGAGGCCCCGTATTAAGGGTCAGCGTGGCGGATGTGTTGTTGCCTACCCTCACCATCTGGGGGAGGCCCGTCAGAAAGTCCAGGATCCATTTGCAGAAGGAGGTGTTTAATCCCCAATCGCGTCCTTAGTTTATTGATGAGTTTGTAGGGCTCTATGGTGTTAAACGCTGAACTGTAGTCAAGGAACATCATTCTCACGTAGGTGTTCCTTTTGTCCAGGTGGGAAAGGGCAGTGTGGAGTGCAATCTCTATTGCACTCCACACCTTGGTTTGTGCTTACTTCACTGAACTAGGCTCTGCTTGCTCACAAATAGCCTTGTTTGGGAGAACGCAGAAGTTTGTTAAAGCCATCTCTGTCCCAGAAAATCACATTGCGTTCTACTCTACCATACAAGCAGGGAGGAGTTGAGCGAATTGAAGAGTGCCTTGGAAATGTAGGCCTACATCACAGATATGCAGTATACCATTTCCACCCGTAAGCCTGTTATATGGATGCCCCCCCTATACGGGGTAAGAAGGTTTAAGCTGGAGTAATATTAGAATATTGTCGGTGCGGCTGGCTTTTGTAGGCCGTTGATTCGTTTTTTTTTTATTGTAACCCAAGGTCCCATCAGTTACAGTGCCTTCATGGGTAAATACGAGTGATGGGACTTGACTTGACAGACTGTCTCTCTCCCTGTCTCATATGTGCTCTTTCTTTCTTTTTCTTTTCTTTTCTTTTCTCTCTCTCTGACAGACACACAATATGTCCCTCTCTCTCTCTCTCTTTCCCTTTCTCACACACATATACTATCCCTCTTTACGCTTCTCTGAGACATTTATGAAGCAAAGTACATTTTTCCCATCTGTGTGTGTTTCCTGCCTCCTCAATGATGCTCATCTGATTCTGAAAAATACGTTTAATGCTTATGTCCAACGGTGGACCAGCTAGAGAATAGCAGGTTTTGGATATTCCCCTTATGTCAGTGGCCAACACAGGGGTCTGGCATATTTGTCTTGAATTTGTTTTCATTCTGCAGCACTAATACTCGGTTGAATAGGATTCACTTACATATTAACATTTGCACTACAAAAACTACCACAGAATGTGTTTCATTTTCGTTTTTGCCATTCTCATCATTATAAATTCACTGTAGGGAAATGCCCTCAAAATAAAGCCCCTTGTGGAGTGGGAGGAAATTTTTAACACATAAATGTATATGTATTTTTGTGAAATTGGCCATTCTAATTTCCCTTGAGTGCAGGTATTTCAGAGACAGTGTCACACAAGATCCTACAGCAGTCGTCATAATGATGAATATAATACTGTATGCCTATGTGGTGCCTTGCATCCCAAGATCCCACAGCGCATCAGTACACGGTTCACTCATCTTATCTACACAGTTGGGTGATATTCAGTATCCATTTTGTGCCAGAACACTCCCCGTGGTTATTACAGTTCATTCAAATGAGAAAGACTGATTTTAAACGTGTGTTTACGTCATTCTGTGTGTATCACCAACCCAGGCTCCCTTCAGATTATCTTTCGAGATGATTCATGCGCTGCTGAATTGGGTACATGTTGTATTGTCTGCCCCAGTGCGTGGGCTTCGACGTTCACTCAAATAAATTAAAGCGCTGCGCTAATCGCTCTGTTTTACATGGACGCCCAGGGGGCTGAGGCTGAGGATTAGCTTCACATTGGGGGTGTTTGGAGAGATGTGATCATAGTTTAGATGGTGTAGTCATTCTCTATTGGCATCAATTAGACAGTACCACTTTGAACAACCAACACGTTTTAAGGTAAACCTAGGCCTAATAAAGGCGTCATAGACCCTGTAGGCCTTAAAGGGTGGTCTAGTGGTGCAGTACAGTATAAATCAAATCAAATCAAATCAAATCAAATTTTATTTGTCACATACACATGGTTAGCAGATGTTAATGCGAGTGTAGCGAAATGCTTGTGCTTCTAGTTCCGACAATGCAGTAATAACGAGCAAGTAATCTAACTAACAATTCCAAAAAAAAATACTGTCATACACAGTGTTAGGGGATAAAGAATATGTACATAAGGATATATGAATGAGTGATGGTACAGAGCAGCATAGGCAAGATACAGTAGATGATATCGAGTACAGTATATACATATGAGATAAGTATGTAAACCAAGTGGCATAGTTAAAGTGGCTAGTGATACATGTATTACATAAGGATGCAGTCGATGATATAGAGTACAGTATCAACGTATGCATATGAGATGAACAATGTAGGGTAAGTAACATTATATAAGGTAGCATTGTTTAAAGTGGCTAGTGATATATTTACATCATTTCCCATCAATTCCCATGATTAAAGTGGCTGGAGTAGAGTCAGTGTCATTGACAGTGTGTTGGCAGTAGCCACTCAATGTTAGTGGTGGCTGTTTAACAGTCTGATGGCCTTGAGATAGAAGCTGTTTTTCAGTCTCTCGGTCCCAGCTTTGATGCACCTGTACTGACCTCGCCTTCTGGATGGCAGCGGGGTGAACAGGCAGTGGCTCGGGTGGTTGATGTCCTTGATGATCTTTATGGCCTTCCTGTAGCATCGGGTGGTGTAGGTGTCCTGGAGGGCAGGTAGTTTGCCCCGGTGATGCGTTGTGCAGACCTCACTACCCTCTGGAGAGCCTTACGGTTGAGGGCGGTGCAGTTGCCATACCAGGCGGTGATACAGCCCGCCAGGATGCTCTCGATTGTGCATCTGTAGAAGTTTGTGAGTGCTTTTGGTGACAAGCCGAATTTCTTCAGCCTCCTGAGGTTGAAGAGGCGCTGCTGCGCCTTCCTCACGATGCTGTCTGTGTGAGTGGACCAATTCAGTTTGTCTGTGATGTGTATGCCGAGGAACTTAAAACTTGCTACCCTCTCCACTACTGTTCCATCGATGTGGATGGGGGTGTTCCCTCTGCTGTTTCCTGAAGTCCACAATCATCTCCTTAGTTTTGTTGACGTTGAGTGTGAGGTTATTTTCCTGACACCACACTCCGAGGGCCCTCACCTCCTCCCTGTAGGCCGTCTCGTCGTTGTTGGTAATCAAGCCTACCACTGTTGTGTCGTCCGCAAACTTGATGATTGAGTTGGAGGCGTGCATGGCCACGCAGTCGTGGGTGAACAGGGAGTACAGGAGAGGGCTCAGAACGCACCCTTGTGGGGCCCCAGTGTTGAGGATCAGCGGGAGGAGATGTTGTTGCCTACCCTCACCACCTGGGGGCGGCCCGTCAGGAAGTCCAGTACCCAGTTGCACAGGGCGGGGTCGAGACCCAGGGTCTCGAGCTTGATGACGAGCTTGGAGGGTACTATGGTGTTGAATGCCGAGCTGTAGTCGATGAACAGCATTCTCACATAGGTATTCCTCTTGTCCAGATGGGTTAGGGCAGTGTGCAGTGTGGTTGAGATTGCATCGTCTGTGGACCTATTTGGGCGGTAAGCAAATTGGAGTGGGTCAAGGGTGTCAGGTAGGGTGGAGGTGATATGGTCCTTGACTAGTCTCTCAAAGCACTTCATGATGACGGATGTGAGTGCTACGGGGCGGTAGTCGTTTAGCTCAGTTACCTTAGCTTTCTTGGGAACAGGAACAATGGTGGCCCTCTTGAAGCATGTGGGAACAGCAGACTGGTATAGGGATTGATTGAATATGTCCGTAACCACACCGGCCAGCTGGTCTGCGCATGCTCTGAGGGCGCGGCTGGGGATGCCGTCTGGGCCTGCAGCCTTGCGAGGGTTAACACGTTTAAATGTCTTACTCACTTCGGCTGCAGTGAAGGAGAGACCGCATGTTTCCGTTGCAGGCCGTGTCAGTGGCACTGTATTGTCCTCAAAGCTATTTAGTCTGCCTGGGAGCAAGACATCCTGGTCCGTGACTGGGCTGGGTTTCTTCCTGTAGTCCGTGATTGACTGTAGACCCTGCCACATACCTCTTGTGTCTGAGCCGTTGAATTGAGATTCTACTTTGTCTCTGTACTGGCGCTTAGCTTGTTTGATAGCCTTGCGGAGGGAATAGCTGCACTGTTTGTATTCAGCCATGTTACCAGACACCTTGCCCTGATTAAAAGCAGTGGTTCGTGCCTTCAGTTTCACACGAATGCTGCCATCAATCCACGGTTTCTGGTTAGGGAATGTTTTTATCGTTGCTATGGGAACGACATCTTCAACGCACGTTGATGAAAACTTTGATAAATATTTCCCTAACGTAAGATGAGTTCTTATGTGATGCCACTGAAACTTTGTAGCTCTGTGGAGACGCCATTTGGTGAAGTCTGGCAATGATGGACAGTGTATCATAATCCCACTCATACGTCTTTTCCTCTTAGGAAAGGGAACAGACTTGAACTTGAATTAGCCCAGGTAACTCAGCCAGCCCCTGAGGATGCCCACTGGCTACTACATTCTTGCAGGGTCTGTTGCAGGCAGCATACCCTGTTTAACCCACCTCATGAATACAGTAGCATATATATATATATACAGTTGAATTCGGAAGTTTACATACAACTTAGCCAAATACATTTAAACTCAGTTTTTCACAATTGCTGACATTTAATCCTAGTAAAAATTCCCTGTCTTAGGTCAGTTAGGATCACCACTTTATTTTAAGAATGAGAAATGTCAGAATAATAGTAGAGAGAATTTCTTATTTCTTTCATCACATTCCCAGTGGGTCAGAAGTGTACAGAGCTGGTGTAACTGAGTCAGGTTTGTAGGCCTCCTTGCTCGCACATGCTTTTTCAGTTCTGCCCACACATTTTCTATGGGATTGAGGTCAGGGCTTTGTGATGGCCACTCCAATACCTTGA
The DNA here is from genome assembly GCF_018296145.1 of Oncorhynchus tshawytscha. Classification (NCBI taxonomy): domain Eukaryota; kingdom Metazoa; phylum Chordata; class Actinopteri; order Salmoniformes; family Salmonidae; genus Oncorhynchus; species Oncorhynchus tshawytscha. Next base: position 19,005,671 of record NC_056449.1, read on the forward strand.
CTTTGTTGTCCTGAAGCTGTTTTGTCACAACTTTGGAAGTATGCTTGGGGTCATTGTCCATTTGGAAGACCCATTTGTGACCAAGCTTTAACTTCCTGACTGATATCTTGAGATGTTGCTTCAATATATCCACATAATTTTGTTTCCTCATGTTGCCATCTATTTTGTGAAGTGCACCAGTCTCTCCTGCAGCAAAGCACCCCCACGACATGATGCTGCCAACCCTGTGCTTCACGGTTGGGATGGTGTTCTTCGGCTTGCAAGCCTCCCCCTTTTTCCTCCAAACATAACGATGGTCATTATGCCCAAACAGTTCTATTTTGTTTCATTAGACCAGAGAACATTTCTCAAAAACGTACGATCTTTGTCCCCATGTGCAGTTGCAAACCGTAGTCTGGCTTTTTTATGGTGGTTTTGGAGTAGTGGCTTCTTCCTTGCTGAGCGGCCTTTCAGGTTATGTCGATTTAGGACTCGTTTTACTGTGGATATAGATACTTTTGTACCTGTTTCCTCCAGCATCTCCACAAGGTAATTTGCTGTTGTTCTGGGATTGATTTGCACTTTTCGCACCAAATTACGTTGATCTCTAGGAGACAGAACGCATCTCCTTCATGAGCGGTATGACTGCTGCGTGGTCCCATGGTGTTTATACTTGCGCACTATTGTTTGTACAGATGAACGTGGTACCTTCAGGCATTTGAAATTGCTCCCAAGGATGAACCAGACTTGTGGAGGTCTACAATTTTATTTCTGAGGTCTTGGCTGATTTCTTTTGATTTTCCCATGATGTTGAGCAAAGAGGCACTGCACTGACGTTGAAGGTAGGCCTTGAAATACATCCACAAGTACACCTCCAATTGACTCAAATTATGTCAATTAGCCTATCAGAAACATCTAAAGCCATGACATCATTTTCTGGAATTTTCCAAGCTGTTTAAAGGCACAGTCAACTTAGTGTATGTAAACTTCTGACCCACTGGAATTGTGATACAGTTAATAAATAATCTTGTCTGTAAACAATTGTTGGGAAAATTACTTGTGTCGTGCACAAAGTAGATGTCCTAACCGACTTGCCAAAACTATAGTTTGTTAACAAAAAATTTGTGGAGTTGTTGAAAAAATGAGTTTTAATGACTCCAACCTAAGTGTATGTAAACTTTCGACTTCAACTGTATATATATATATATATATATATATATATATATATACATACATCATATATATATACATACGTCATATTTACAATGACGGCCTACCTCAGCCAAACCCGGACAATGCTGGGCCAATTGTGTGCCGCCCTATGGGACTCCCAATCACGGCCCGATGTGATACAGCCTGTATTTGAACCAGGGACTGTAGTGACGCCTCTTGCACTGAGACGCAGTACCATAGTGCAGTGCTATAGGAGCTCTTTATTTGTTTGAGCCTATCTTATTTCAACCAGTTGATGCTGCACACTGATCCTAAGCAGAACAAAGAAAGTATTAGACTTGATTCTTAGGATATTCTCGGCTGTGCATTTTAAGGGGCTACCTCTGGGAAATCTCCCAATGAAATATTTATCAAAGTTTTCTTCTTTATCTCCAAGGCTAATATCATCTGAGAATGGGATTTGCTGCGGTCAAATCTGTCTCTCACTTACTCAGGCTCGGAGGCGGTGAGATGGTAGCTGGCATCCACACGCTTAGCGCAGATAGAGTTAACGAAGACAGAGAGACGTGGTGTGGGTGGGAAACATAATCAGAGGTAAATGTGAGCTGTTGTGCTACCATTGATGGAGGAGGATTAGATGTCTCTATTCACTGGGCCCGGGCTTGGATCCCTTCCACAATTACATCCCCTTTATCTCTCTCTCTCACTCTATTCTTTCACCCCTCCAGAGCTGCTCATCACTCACTCACTCACTCATTCACATACATTCACATATCGGGCCCACACATCCATAAGCCTCTCCTAAACGTCTGGAATACCACTTAGCTAAGGCACAGGCATTTGCTAGTCCTCGAGTTGAAGGTTAGTCATCAGGTGAGGGATTCACTGGCATGTTTTCCTTTGTATAAAGTGTTTCTGATCTATGCCTCCATAAACCGTTTTCCTTCACCTCTGAAAATGGAGAGGTCGATGCCCATAGGGGATCCTATCCATCTCAACTACACAACAGCTTCTCCAAATATCTCCTCCGTAGGGTTTCACAATTTGGACAAAATATTTAATTGCAATATTTTGGCCAGATATTGCAATTGTGAATTGTGATTTTCAAACACTTTGGTGAAAACTTGGTCATTCCACCAGACATGGTTAAAACAACTGTCAGGGTAGAGAACATCACTTCTAACATGAGATCATATGAATGAATACATTACATACTGTGCTAACTTTTTCAAATTGTTATACTACAGGCTACATATGATAATAGATATTATTATCACGCCTACATTTTTTTGTATTTTTTTAAGGGGTGGATCAGCTTTAATATTTTGCGGATAGATTGTTGCTGCCATCAATGTAATTGTCTGCATAATTTCCAATCTCCCATATATTTTTGGGGTAAATATATATATCCACATACATACACACATACCCATATATATGTATAAAAACATACATACATACATACATACATACAGTATATACACATTTTCTTTAGAATATACCTTTATTATTCCCCGCAAACCCTACCACCCCTCCCCCAATTGGAGTAAACTAATAAACAATAACACTTAGGCTTCTACCTTCAGTTTATACATCTTATTCACATTTTACAGACACAATCTATTTTACAATAGTTATATTTTGTTTGTTTTTAGTCCTTCCTTTATTTCTAATGTCCATCCAGTTTGATTTCTATTTGTAACTATGCTATTTCACAACATTTCTGAACATATATACATTTTACAGACCCCGTATGATTTACATTGGTTATCTTGATGTTATTAGTCGCCCCCTTCAACTACATTCAACCCCTCCCATCTCTCTTAACCATCCATTTTGGATTTCTATTTGCCATATATTTTCCAACTGTGCTGTGATGCTTCTCAAAAGTACTGAACATTTCTATTCTCATAGCTTCTACAGATTGTAAATGAAAGATAAACATTTTTGCTAAAATAATTATTATTATCAATGTTGTATATTTTATTTTATAGAGATTATTGATTGATTGACTATGACTTTTCAGATCACCCAGTGTTGCTATCTGCAGCGTTAGTTCTAGCTCAATGTTGCAATTCTTCAGCCATTCCTGGACCTGTGACCAAAAACGAGCTACATACTGTATGGACAGTACCAAAATAAATGATCTAAGGACTCTGCCTCCTCGCAGCAAAATCTGCAGAGCTGGGAAGATTGTATCCCCCATATACATGTATATAACATTCTATTGGTTGCAAGAATTTTATATAATAATTTAAATTGAAAAATTTGAAGTTTTGAATCCGCCGTTGTTTTGCGTGTCAATTAAATAAACTATGTGCCATGGAATCGGTACATTGAAAATCTCTTCCCAACTATTTTGCAATTTATATGGCACAGCTGTTAATTGTTTGGTCCTTAAATGAAATTGGTATATGTTCTTATTTATCACAATTTTCTTGTACCATTAATGGTTAATGCAGGGCCAACAGACAAGTTCTTTACTTTTTCCCCCTTCTACTTGCCTCTTCCATTTTTGTGGTAATGCTGCAATTAGTTGGCTGTAATTTTGGGTAGAGCAGACATTTCCATTTGCTGCATGTGTGACATAACTCCACCAGTCCTATTTATGATATCATTTTCAAAAATTATACCTTTTTTTTTAAATGTATAAAAAAATATGTTTTTTTATTTTGATCAATTAGTATATTTCAGTTTAACCACAATATTTGTTGTATTATTTGTTCTGTCTTTTCAGGTGGATTAAACTGAAATTGCAACCAACTTTCTAAGGCTTGTTTAAAAAATAACGAGATTTTGGAGATTTTTCAAATAACCGAAAGTGATCAGTTGTAATCTGAAAAAAGGGCAAAATGCCATTTATTGAACATGGGGTGAGACATTCTTACTAATTTACTATAGAACCATTTCAGATTTAAGTATAACTTTTGTATGACTGATGCCTTTAGTGAGAGGTCTAATGCTTTACTATTTAATCATTTCTGCCCTCTGAACTCAGATTCGTTATAGGCCCTTTTCATTTCGTCTGGCTTGCCATTCCAAATAAAATTGAATATTTTTTGTTCATATAATTTAAAAAGCAGGTCACTAGGTGCAGGCAAAACCATAAGCAAATAGGGGAACTGTGATATGACTAAAGAGTTAATCAGGGTGATTTTTCCACAAATAGACAGGTATTTTCCTGTCCAGGGTAGCAAGATGTTATCTATTTTTGCTAACTTTCTATAAAAATATATTGGAGTGAGATCATTTCTTTCAGGATTTGTGTACCGAGTATGTCCACATCCCCCCGTCAGACCATTTTATTGGTTGGTAAACTACACGGTAATGTAAAAGTTGCATTTTTTAGTGATCCAATATGTAATATGGTACACTTGTCATAATTTGGTTTTAATCCGGAGAGGTTAGCAAAATTATCTAGATCCTCTATGAGGCTGTGGAGGGATTCTAATTGTGGTTTTAAAAGAAAACATGAATCATCAGCGTACAATGACATTTTTGTTTTTAAGCCACGGATTTATAAAAACATAATATTATTGTTGGATCTGATTTTAACAGCTAACATTTTGATGGCAATAATAAATAGATATGCCGATAGTGGACAACCTTGTTTTACTCCTCTTGACAGTTTAAAACTTTGAGATGTAGCCATAATTTACTATTTTACACCTAGGGTTACTATACAAAACTTTAATCCATTTTATAAAAGATTCTCCAAAATTGAAATATTCTAGTAATTTATACAGTGGGGCAAAAAAGTATTTAGTCAGCCACCAATTGTGCAAGTTCTCCCACTTAAAATGATGGGAGAGGCCTGTAATTTTCTCTAGAGGAGATCTGCATGGAGGAATGGGCCAAAATACCAGCAACAGTGTGTGAAAACCTTGTGAAGACTTACAGAAAACGTTTGACCTCTGTCATTGCCAACAAAGGGTATATAACAAAGTATTGAGATAAACTTTTGTTATTGACCAAATACTTATTTTCCACCATAATTTACAAATAAATTCATTAAAAATCCTACAGGGTGATTTTCTGTTTTTTTTTCTTCTCATTTTGTCTGTCATAGTTGAAGTGTACCTATGATGAAAATTACAGGCCTCTCTCATCTTTTTAAGTGGGAGAACTTGCACAATTGGTGGCTGACTAAATACTTTTTTGCCCCACTGTATATAAACTCCAGTTGTACTTTATCAAAAGACTTTCCCCGATATTTCATAGTATTCTATTGTTTCCAGTACTTAAAGGCTTTAATTGCATCAATTGCATCCTCCTCTGTAATTTGGCCTTCACATGAGTCTTTCTGTACAGATGTTAATTTTACATTATTAATAGGAGAAAAAATCCATACAATTAGCTTCAGTTAGTGGAGATGGAGGAGACTGAAATGAAAACATATTCTTAAAGTACTTTATTTCCTCTTTCAACATATCATTCGGTGAATCATGTGTGACTCCATCATTTGTAACAAGTTTCAATAAAAAAAATGGTAGCATTTCTATGTTGAAGATTGAAAAGAATTTGGAGCATTTTTCACCATATTCCATCCAGTTAGCTTTATTTTTATAATATATTACACTGGATCTTTCTTGAATAAGTTCCTCCATTTCTTTTTGTTTTTCCTCTAACTTATTCTGTGCCTCTATGGTACAGTTTTTATTGCTATCTAACTGTACTGTTGGTCTTTCAATTTCCTTTCTTAATATGGACTCTTCTGATCTAAATTGCTTTTGTTTTATAGATGAGTACTGAATTGCATGGCTTCTAAAGGCACATTTTAAAAGTGTCCCATAAATAATAGGATCTGCTGTACCTATGTTATGTCGGAAAAGTCAGTTATATATTATTCTGACCTAGCTATAAACAAGTTATCATCCAGTAGGCTTTAATTAAATTTCAAATATCCTCGCCCATGTGGAAATTCTGTAAGAGTAATATATATACCAATTATGTGATGATCTGACCGCATTCTGTCCCCTATCAACCCTTTTTAAACTTTTGGTGCCAGAGAGAATGACATAAGAAAGTAATCAAGACGACAAGCTTGATTAAGCCTCCGCCATATATATCTCACTAGGTCAGTGTCGCGACCTTCGTCGGAAAAAGAAGAGGAGTCATTGGACCAAAATGCAGTGGGGTACGTGTTCATCTTTATTAGCTTAACTGACTGAACACTGAATACAATATAACAAAAGAATAGCCAAAACAGTTCTGCAAGGTGCAACTAACACTAAACAGAAAATAACCACCCACAACTAACAGTGGGAAAACAGGCTACCTAAGTATGGTTCTCAATCAGAGACAACGAAAGACAGCTGTCCCTGATTGAGAACCATACCAGGCCAAAACCTAGAAATACAAAACCTAGACATACAAACATAGAATGCCCACCCACATCACACCCTGACCAAACAAAAAATAGAAACATACAAAGCAATCTACGGTCAGGGTGTGACAGTCAGGGTATTTAAGCCTCCATATATCCACTAATTCCAGTATGTCCATGACATTCATGATTTCGTTAAGTGCCTGAGGGTGATGGTTTGTAGTGTGATTTCCTTTACGGTCCATAGAGGTATTTGAAAACGTATTAAAATCTCCTACCATAATAATAGAGTGTAGTGTTGGTTGTAGAGTTGATCAATTCTTATTTATATTTTCAAAGAAGCCTGGATCATCATTATTTGGAGCGTATTGGTTAATAAGCCTTATCTGTTTATTGTCCAATAACATATTTTAAATAATCCATCTACCTTCATGATCTATTTGAACAATTTGCAGATTTGGATCAAAATGACCTTTAATTAATATCATCACCCCCGTTTGAATATTCTTTGCCCATGGGAGAAATATATTTCACCCCCTCTGTCCTTTTTCCACAAAACTTAATCTAAAATTGTTGAATGAGTTTCCTGTAAACAATAGATATTATATTCCTTCTCTTTTAGCCAGGGAAATACTGATTGTCTTTTCTTATTATCTGCTAAGCCATTGCAATTATAACTGGCTATACTTACTTCACCACTTAACATAATGAGACACAAGTTTCAATTTTATTTATCAAAATATATGTTTGTTATCGTACCATTAAAAAGTAACATGATTGAGTGTCTATATAGCTGTACCATGATATTTGCATTGCTACTAAGTAAACCTCCAATTGGTCCCCACTATTCCACCTGCTAAAAGCCTTCCTCATCCCAAGTTGGGTTGTCATCCCAATGCCACCCCCGACCCCTTTCTTATTTTCCATAAATAGCTATTATTTGTAGTAATGTTGTCAATTTATGCAAAGTAATTTTACCTCTCACCAGTCTCGCCATTACCAAAATTACATTATGGCAAGCAATTATTATATTACCAAACAATTATTGTGAATCATCCTATATTGTCCCACACATCTTTTACTCCCTCGCAACAGTTGTGGGATACACACACAACACACACTCAACCCCTTTCCCCCACAACAACCATAGACTCAGATTCTCAACAGTTGCACCATCCCAGAGCCCAACTCAAGGAAGGTCTTGATTTACGAATGCATATACAGTTTGCAGCTGTATGAGAAGGCCTGCAAAACTGTGCAAATAAATGGGAAGAAATGGAGAAATTTGATTAACCATTGTCACGTCCTAGATGATTGTCACGTCCTATTATCACGTCCTAACCATTGTCACGTCCTATTATTGTGCCACCAGGGCCACAATAATATGCCCCCTCTCTGAAAGTCCGAGTTTGACCCCCTCCCCATGGGTTACTGCAGCTAGTGTTGCCAGCACTACCACTGCCTGGGTGGGGGCACACTACCGGAATCTCCACCAGCTCGGTACAAGGTCGTCAAGGATCTCATTAGCAGCTTTGAACATTTCCTTGTATATTATGCTCTCCCATCAGGGGGCTTTGGCTTTGCAGGACCAACCCTGCCAAGCATGCTCAGAATCTTGAGGCGGCGGTGCTGCTCTAGAAGGTCTCTGACCGCATTTTGGCTGCATACAGGCTGCTTACAGCAGGCCTACAAAACAGATAGGGACTTATCCTTAGTATCTGGGTCGTTCAGGTGGGTGTCTAGGGTATAGGGTTGTGGACCGTTCCATCAATATAGGACCATAAATAAATATATTAGATGTATAATTTATTTGAGAAATGTAGTTCCCCATGATAGGACAATAAATAAATGAGATGTATAATTTATTTTTAAAACGCTGTTCCACCATGATTGGACAACAAATAAATAAGATGTATAATTCATTATAAATTGTATATCCCTCATCCGCACAACATTGAAAGCTCTCTCACAACACCTGCTCACAGAAATACATTGGTTCTGGGATATGCAACCATTTCCTTTCTCTCTCAATGCCACACTTTCCCAAACACCAAAAAACACACCACACCATCCATCCACACATACTGTGCCTTCTGTTTACTGAGTTTTTACCTCCACCATGTTGAATTAGTGCTTTTGTGTTCCAATTAGTTACATTTGAAGATAAATAGAAAAGCTATATTTTTTTGTTGTATTATTACAATTCAATTCATAACAGGGCTAGAATTGTGTGTTTCATTATTTGCCTCTATGAGAACTTTGTCATTTTTAAAATAGCCATGGAGTCTCTTTGTGTCTCTGAACAACTGGTTATCAATATACAGTTTAATCAACCATGAGAGCTACGCGTTTCCATTTCAATCTGTTTCCTTGAAAATTGGATACAGAACCTTACGCCGTTCTGCAATTTCCTTCGGGAACTGATCATTCATGCCTATTTTCGTGCCAGCAAGTCCTATACCCAGGCTTTTAACCATTATTTTATCTTTAAAGAAAGCAAATTTGGCAACAATTGGGCGTTCATACCTCTGCCCTCTCTGTCCGAAGCGGTGTACACGTTTGAGTTGGATTTTGTTGTTAGCTTCGGGTGGGATCTGAAGCGCTGTAAGGAGGAACTCTCGAACTACAGATTCAGGAACAACTTGTTCTTTCTCTTGGATACCTGTAAGTAGCAGATTCTCTCTCATGAATCTAGTCTGTATGTCATGTAAGGCTACTCTCAGAACAATGTTCTCATTTTTAAGTTCATTAACTTCAGTTTCAATCTTATTGACTGTCCCTTTTAGCTTGTTTGTGTCTTTCTCTAATGTCGAAGCTGTTTCGTCACTCATCCCGAGGCTTGCCTTCAACTCTTTTATATCGTTACTGACTAGTTCAAGTATACCCAGTTTGTCATTTATTGATTTTAACAAATCGGTTTCGACCTTTACCAGATCAGTGGTGAAAATATTAAATTGTCTGTGTCTGTAGAAGAGTCATGTTTTCGTTTTGAAATAGGTTCCCCTGTCTTACTCTCCCGTCATGTTTGGGCATTGCTTGTTTTCGTAAACAACTTGGGAGAAATATGTGCGAGATGGAATCTTATATCTCCTGTCCAGCTTGTTTATTATCTTCTTGAAGCCGTCTTTGATGACTGTGTAAATAAGAAGCATGTGTAACCGACACAGTGAGTCAGGAAGTAAGTATAGTTAGTGAGTTTAATGACGGAGAACATGGAACGATACAAAACAAGGAAAGCGTCTAACATGGAAACATAAACAATATTGCCTGGTGGGTGATAACATAGGAGTGCAAGATAAAGGGGAAGTAATCAGGGTAGTGATGGAGTCCAGGTCTGACTCATGATAGGGCGCAGGTTTGCATAATGTTGAGTTGCCAGAACCGGTGGTTAGTAGACCGGTAAAGGCAAGCACCGGAGAGGGGGAGCGGGAGTAGACGTGACATTTTGTTTTGTAGTATGCACATGGATACAGTTTTGTGGATTACCTTGATGTTGTGACAGGAGGGCCTCCCATGCCCACTTCTGAGGCGTCCACCTCCACCACGAAGGGCAGCGTAGGGTCTGGGTGTTTCAGCAACGGGGCAGAGTTGAAACACCCCTTCAGCAGGCGGAAAGCCTCATCAGCTGCAGGATTCCACGCCAACTTACAGGAACCACCTTTGAGGAGAGAGGTAAAAGGAGAGGCGATGGAGCTGAAGTTCCTGATGAAGCGGCGGTAAAAGTTGTCAAACCCCAAAAACCGTTGTAGTCGCTTTATGGTGGTTGGGACTGGCCATGACCTGTACGCATCTAGCTTACTTTTTTCCATAACCAATCCCTGTGGGCTGATTCCAAGAAGGAGACGGTGACCTGGTGGAACTGGCACTTCTCCACTTTGACGTACAGATGGTTATCCGGGAGGCGTCCCAGGACTACCCACATTGTGGGCGATGTGCTCCTCCAAAGTGGCTGAGTAGATCAGGATGACGTTGATATACACAACCACCTGGCACCCAAGCATGCCCCGAAACACCTCATTAACGAATGCCTTGAACACCGTCAGGGGGTAGATGTGGAGGCGCAGAGTCTGTTAGCAGGTCAATGACACAGTCCCAGGGGCGATGAGGAGGGAGATAGGTGGTGTGAGTCTTGGAGAAAACCTCCCAGAGATCCTGGTAAACCTCCGAAATGTCGGCCTGGAAGGCAACCACAGGACTCTCAACGGACATGGAACCACAAGGTAAGGGAAAGCAGGTCATCCGGGCACACAGGCCGTAATCGCCATCCTCGGCCAGGATATGGTGGGGTTGTGGCGTTGGAGCCACGGAAGGCCGAGGACGACTGTGTACGGGTGACTGGATGATGAGGAAGGGGAGGCTTTCTTGGTGCAGGGGTCCCACAGGGATGGTGAGTGGTGCTGTGATGTGTGTGTTCTCTCGGGTTAGAACATAGCAGACATCGTTGAAGCTGGTGTGCCTCCTGGCCACAGTACGGACAGAGCCCCAGCTGTCTCCAACAGCGTCGCTCAGCTGCGGGGAGGCGTGTGGCCCTTACCTCCATGGATCCAGGCTGTGACTCAGATTGGGCAACAAAAGAGGGAGAGAGGCGATGGGAGTCCCGACACTCCCGAAGGAAGTTATCCAGATGGATGGCCATCGTGATGAGTCCGTCCAATGAGAGGGTGTTGTCTTGGCATGCCAGGTCCATATGGACCTCCTCACACAATCCTCTTCTGAATAAGAGTCATTAAAACTCGTTTTTCAACCACTCCACAAATTTCTTCTTAACAAACTACAGTTTTAGCAAGTCGGTTAGGACATCTACTGTGTGCATGACACAAGTAATTTTTCCAACAATTGTTTACAGACAGATTATTTCACTTATAATTCACAGAGCTGGTCGACCGATTAATTTGGGCCGATTTCAAGTTTTCATAACAATCGGTAATCAGCATTTTTGGACACCGATTATGGCCGATTACATTACACTCCACGAGGAGACTGCGTGTCAGGCTGACTACATGTTACGTGAGTGCAGCAAGGAGCCAAGGTAAGTTGCTAGCTAGCATTAAACTTATCTTATAAAAAACAATCAATCTTAACATAATCAGTAGTTAGCTACACATGGTTGATAATATTACTAGTTTATCTAGCTTGTCCTGCGTTGCATATAATCGATGCGGTGCCTGTTAATTTATCAGCGAATCACAGCCTACTTTGCCAAATGGGTGATGATTTAACCTCTTGAGCTTACTTGAGACGCAGACGTCTCACCTAGAGCTCTAGAAATGCACATGCGCAACGCTATATGCTAATGGTATTAGTTAAAACGCAAACGTTCATTAAAATACACATGTTTGGTATTAAAATAAAGCTACAGTCATTGTGAATCTAGCCACCGTGTCAGATTTTTAAAATGCTTTTCGGCGAAAGCATGAGAAGCTATTATCTGATAGCATGCAACACCCCAAAAGACCCGTAGGGGATGTAAACAAAAGAATTAGCATAGTCGGCGCTACACAAACCGCACAATAAAATATAAAACATTAATTACCTTTGACCATCTTCTTTCTTTGCACACCTTGATGTCCCATAATCAATACTGGGTCTTTTTTTGGATTAAATCGGTCCATATATAGCCTAGATATCGATCTATGAAGACTGTGTGGAAAACGGAAAAAAGAGCGTTTCATAACGTAACGTCATTTTTTAAAAGTTAAAAAGACGATAAACTTTTACAAAACACTTCGAAATACCTTTCTAATGCAACTTTAGGTATAACTACACGTTAATAAGCTATAAAAATCATCAGGAGGCGATGTAAATTCGATAGCCTGCCGTGTGGAAAAATGTCCGGAGAAAAAGACAGACAATGCCTCGGGTCGGTGGTCGGAGAGAATCGTTTCCCTTCGGGCGGATCTACCAAGAATCAATTCAGATTCAAATGAGGAGACTCTATAGATCCTGTGGTAGCTGTAGGTACTGCAAGCTTGGCCAAATATATTACGGTTCACCTTTAACAATTCATGGGAGTGGCGCATGGATACTTTTTTCCATCTCCAGTGATCAGATTTTCCTGCCTGTTTTCGATGAAACAGACGTTCTGTTATAGTCACAGCCGTGATTTAAACAGTTTGAAACGTCTGAGTGTTTTCTATCCACACATACTAATCATATGCATATACTATATTCCTGGCCTGAGTAGCAGGACGCCAAAATGTTGCGCGATTTTTAACAGAATTTCAGAAAAAGTAGGGGGAAGCTTAAGAAGTTTTAACAAGCGCATTCGCGAAAAAAGCACTGTCATTGCACCAGTGTGTACCTAACCATAAACATCAATGTCTTTCTTAAAATCAATACACAAGTGTATATTTTTAAACCTGTATATTTAGTTAATATTGCCTGCTAACATGAATTTATTTTAACTCGGGAAATTGTGTCACTTCTCTTGCGTTCTGTGCAAGAAGTGTCAGGGTATAATGCAGCAGTTTGGGCCGCCTGGCTCGTTGCGAACTGTGTGAATACCATTTCTTCCTAACAAATACCGTAATTAATTTGCCAGAATTGTACATAATTATGACATACCATTGAAGGTTGTGCAATGTAACAGCAATATTTAGACTTAGCGATGCCACCCGTTAGATAAAATACGGAATGGTTCCGTATTTCACTGAAAGAATAAACTTTTTCTTTTCGAAATGATAGTTTCTGGATTTGACCATATTAATTACCTATGGCTCGTATTTCTGTCTGTTATTATATTATAATTAAGTCTAGGATTTGATATTTGATAGAGCAGTCTGACTAAGCGGTGGTAGGCAGCAGCAGGCTCGTAAGCATTCATTCAAACAGCACTTTCCTGCATTTGTCAGCAGCTCTTCGCTGTGCTCCAAGCATTGCGCTGTTTATGACTTCAAGCCTATCAACTCCCGAGATTAGGATGGCAATACAGACAGTAGTATAGTGCCTATAAGAGGATCCAATAGTCAAAGGTTAATGAAATTCAAATGGTATAGAGACAAATAGTCCTATAATTTCTATAATAACTACAACCTAAAACTAATATTGAAGACTCATGTTAAAAGGAACCACCAGCTGTCATATGTTCTCATGTTCGGAGCAAGGAACTTAAACCAAATTGAACATGTTTTGTTATTTATTTGAGACTAAATTGATTTTACTTATGTATTATATTAAGTTAAAATAAAAGTGTTCATTCAGTATTGTTGTAATTGTCATTATTACAAATATATATAAAAATTGTCCGATTAATCGGTATCGGGTTTTTTTGGTCCTCCAATAATCGGTATCGGTATCGGCGTTGAAAAATCATAATCAGTCGACCTCTAATGCAGACCGTTTATTTTGTTGAAGCACCTTTGGCAGCGATTACAGCCTCAAATCTTTTTTGGTATTAGGCTACAAGCTTGGCACACATGTATTTGGGGAGTTTCTCCCATTCCTCTCTGCAGATCCTCTCAAGCTCTGTCGGGTTGGATGCGGAGCGTCGCTGCACAGCTATTTTCAGGTCTCTCAAGAGATGTTTGATCGGGTTCAAGTCTGGGCTCTGGCTGGGCCACTCAAGGACATTCAGAAACTTCTCCCAAAGCCACTCCTGCATTGTCTTGGCTGTGTGCTTAGGGTCGTTGTCCTGTTGGAACGTGAACCTTCGCCCCAGCCTGAGGTCCTGAGCGCTCTGGAGCAGGTTATCATCATGGATTTCTCAGTACTTTGCACCACTCATCTTTGCCTCGATCCTGACTAGTATCCCAGTCCCTGCCGCTGAAAAACATCTTCACAATATGGTGCTGTCACCACCATGCTTCACTGTAGGGATGGTGCCAGGTTTCCTCCAGACGTGACGCTTGGCATTCAGGCCATAGAGTTCAATCTTGGTTTCATCTGACCAGAGAATCTTGTTTCTTTAGGTGCCTTTTGGAAACTCCAAGCGGGCTGTCATGTGCCTTTTACTGTGGAGTGGCTTCCGCCTGGCCGCTCTACAATAAAGGCCTGATTGGTGGAGTGCTGCCAGGATGGTTGTCCTTCTGGAAGGTTCTCTCATCTCCACAGAGGAACTCTAGAGCTCTTTCAGAGTGACCATTGGGTTCTTGATCACCTCCCTGACCAAGGCCCTTCTCCCCCGATTGCTCAGTTTGGCCGGGCGGCCAGCTCGACGAAGAGTCTTGGTGGTTCCAAACTTCTTCCATTTAAGAATGATGGAGGCCACTGTGTTCTTGGGGACCTTCAATGCTGCAGACATTTTTTGGTACCCTTCCCAGATCTGTGCCTCAACACAATCCTGTCTCGGTGCTCTACGGACAATTCCTTCGACCTCATGGCTTGGTTTTTGCTCTGACATGCACTGTCAACTGTGGGACCTTATATAGACAGTGTGTGCCTTTTCCAAATCATGTCCTATCAATTGAATTTACCCCAGGTGGACTCCAATCAAGTTGTAGAAACATCTCAAGGGTGATCAATGGAAACAGCATGCACCGGTGCCCATTTTCAAGTCTCACAGCAAAGGGTCTGAATACTAATGTATTTGTCATTATTGGGTATTGTGTGTAAATTGCTGAGATTTTTTATTTATTTAATCCATTTTAGAATAATTCTGTAACGTAAGAAAATTTGAATAAAGTCAAGGTTTCTGAATACTTTCCGAAGGCACTGTATGTATCATATCGCTCTCAGAAGAGACCTGCATTGCTGTGTTTTCCCATCACTGATTTAATATATGCCTTCCAATATACCCCTACTGACATTGAGTCCTACCTATCTTATTGTGTAATAGAACCCTAGCCTCCTTGGCTCTTCTTCCTATTAAGTCAGTGAGAGACACAGCTCTCTTGTTTACCACTGGGCCTAAGGGACTGTTTACATCCACTTGAGGAATGGGAATTCAGCCACACTATTCAATCCTGGTCAGCTGGGTTTGGAACATTCTCCTGACCTGTTTCTATTTCCCTAGCATCACTATATCACCCAGACCTGTTTTTATAGCCCTAGCATCACTATATCACCCAGACCTGTTTTTATAGCCCTAGCATCACTATATCACCCAGACCTGTTTCTATAGCCCTAGCATCACTATATCCCCCTGACCTGTTTCTATAGCCCTAGCATCACTATATCCCCCTGACCTGTTTCTATAGCCCTAGCATCACTATATCCCCGTGACCTGTTTCTATAGCCCTAGCATCACTATATCCCCCTGACCTGTTTCTATAGCCCTAGCATCACTATATCCCCCTGACCTGTTTCTATAGCCCTAGCATCACTATATCCCCCTGACCTGTTTCTATAGCCCTAGCATCACTATATCCCCTGACCTGTTTCTATAGCCCTAGTATCACTATGACCTCCTGACCTGTTTCTATAGCCCTAGTATCACTATGTCCTCCTGACCTGTTTCTATAGCCCTAGCATCACTATATCCCCCTGACCTGTTTCTATAGCCCTAGCATCACTATATCCCCCTGACCTGTTTCTATAGCCCTAGCATCACTATATCCCCCTGACCTGTTTCTATAGCCCTAGTATCACTATATCCCCCTGACCTGTTTCTATAGCCCTAGCATCACTATATCCCCCTGACCTGTTTCTATAGCCCTAGTATCACTATGTCCTCCTGACCTGTTTCTATAGCCCTAGTATCACTATGTCCTCCTGACCTGTTTCTATAGCCCTAGTATCACTATATCCCCCTGACCTGTTTCTATAGCCCTAGCATCACTATGTCCTCCTAGCCCCAACACACATTGGATCTCTTCCCCCTCCTGCCAATCCTTTACCCTGATATTATGACATCTGCGTTTCATCTACCTTTCAGTTTTTATAATAGTTGTCACAATAAGTCAGGCACAACTGATGTCGTCATGACTCTATATGATTATGATGAGAACAGATACTGAAACATGAGCAGCATTTTAGGTCAGTTAACTAGCTTGCTGACAAGCCCACAAGAGTATGCTTATACTGTTCACAAGCTACTGCATCCTCATCAGTGTATCTATGCATGCCTATTGTAATGCTTCATGACATTATAGTGTTTAATTAGCGAGTTATCTAACTTTGGAAAACTGACACATATGCTGAACATGTCCTATATTTCAACTATAATTTTCTCTTTGGTTTATTATAAGCATGAATAAAATAAAACCTTATTATGCCTAATCACTGTTTACCGAAGATAAAAACAATGTTGCTTTGGGATATTTAACCAGACATAACAATTCCAGTGTAGATGTAAGCTTTTCAAACAGTTCTGCTACTACAGTATGTTTTGTGAGTTTACATTTTTGTGTTTAGTAACTATAGCTCTTTTTGGGTTCAATGGGAGGTCAAGGCAGACTGTATTACTTCTGCGTGGTCAGTTTGAGGCCGTGTCACTACAACTGTCAACACCAGCTGCAGATTGTGTTACCCATGCCGGGAGCACAGTGTTTCAAAACCCAGAGGCGCAACAACACGAGACTTCCGGGAAGGCTTGCGAAGCAGACCGAGGACACCAGGCTGGGTTTTGAGAAGTCAATGAGAGAAGTGAAAAATGTATTCCTTAGTTGTTAATTTTCACAAAATCAAATGGCACAACCTAGATTCTAGCCAATATCTTTAGTAATTGAACCTGTTATTTCTCCAACCTCGTGAAAGTGACAATCTGACACGTTTACATTTTTGTCAATAACTACGTTATAGTGAAGGTGTGCATTTGATTTGATGGCATGCACATACGCAGTTCACGAGAGACGGCCTTCAGACCCGATGACGTGTATCTGCGCTTGAGTTTAGCTAGACAACGTCTCCATGACATCATCCTCAAGCGTGATCGGTATTTCTATTGGAGAAGCAGTTTCTGCCTATCTTCATACTGTACTGCGGCCCGTGGGCCAAATCTGTCCCGCCAACAATATTATGTGGCCCCCCAAATGAATTATGAATATTTTTTTCATTTAAAAAAATAACATAATAATGAAAAATTATCAGACCCGAGATGCAAAAACTCCCAAATGCAATGTCCCAAGAAGGAAGTTACACTACCTACATAATGCAAAAGTTACATTTTAATGAACTTCATTCATGAGAGAGAATTCAGGACACAGTCAACTAATAAAGCCTGCGCTGAAACGTAAAGCTGCAACCACAGCGCAATCAATAGGAGTTGAACCTGCACAAGTCGAGTAATTCATTTCATCAATAATCTTCATTTTAATTTGACTTTACAAATAACAAGAGAGCTTAAATGGAGTTTATTTCTTCTGAGCCTAGGCATATATAAAATAACAACTGGCTGGGTTAGGCTATAAGGCTAAACAGCATCTTTCACAATCAAAAAATATATGGCCTAATAGAAGTGGGATTTTTATTTATTTATTAGGCCTACTTACAATTGCAACTGGCCAAAAATGTAGAAACCTACATAAAACAATACATTTAAAGAAAAAAAATGTGATCTCTGTGTCTGAATGTCTGTATCGGAATAGAATGCTCCTGTAACGACAGAACAAACTGTCAGCTTGAGACCTAAATATCCCTGGATAAGCACTCACAATAATGTTAGTATTTACTAAATACAGTCATATAGGACACTACGTTGCTTACTCAATGAGAAAAGTTGCATCCCCCTCGGACACGATCTTGTGGATGTCGGTGAGAGAGTTGTGATTTTGATGCGCAGGCAATCCTCCATTGGTTTATGTGAAAGCCGGTTACTGTCGTGAGTCTATATTGCGTTCTTGGAGGAAATGAGGACTCACAGGTGTAAGTCAATCCTAACATTGTTAGCACATAAAATGCACGTTTCTTTATTGGCTGTATTCCTCTGAGCATGCCACCCAAAATACAAACAAGGACTCGGCACTCCTGTGCGCATCCCTGATTTGTCTCGATGTCTCAAATTCAGTCAGCTTAGTTTGAATTGCGGCCTCACCCAGCGATGGTATCGTTTTCTTAGCAAAGAAGGAGAATTATCCACCTGGGCAGCCTGTGAGAGGATCACGTACAAACACAATGATATCCTTGGGCATTCTGTAGTCTTCAAATCTGTTGGAGAAGTTGTCCCTCAGCTGCTTGATGAAATCTCCCATGCTGTGGCCTGTCGTTTGTTCAGTGTGCTGAAGTGCAGAAGCCTTCCAGATGTCAAGTCCAAATCGAACAACTCAAGCTTCCTAGGAAAGGCCTTACATTTTTCCACCATGTCCACGACCGTTTTCCATCTTCCTTGTAACTGGAAATTGAACCCATTTAAGTGACAGAATATGTCAGCCAAAAAAGCTGTGTGTAGCTTGCAGTTAACAAAAATATTTCTGCGTCTGGAATCTGGGGTGGGAAGGCCACTTTGAAAGTTCCATGCTTAGATTCATAATGACGTCTGAGATTTAATTATTTGCAAACAGCGACATTTTCAATGCAAATAAGACATATTGGCTTGGCATTGGAAAAAGATGGTAAGATGAACGCATATCTCTCTGTACATTCTTCCCTGAAACTTTGATTTTCATTATCCAATTTTTTTTAAAATACTTTTTGAGAGCGACATTTTCTCTTGCTATCAAGCTAATTGTGTTGAATGAATGTTGATGTAAGAAAAAGTAGTGTAGCCTACTGTAGGCTACGTAAACCTGTTTTTCCCCACCAATCAATGCTCAAAGAAATAGGCAAAAATAATATGGTGACAAGGTGATTTTAAGTGTAATCAGATTGAAATGATTATGTTATTGTCACTGAATTTGTTATGTACTAATCAGATTTGTTAAAAATGTTGTTAAATTTGTAGTGTAGGAAAATGTATTGTGCTAATACTATATAGTAATTATGCCCTGGCCCACCAACTATTAGCTCAGAAAACATTTGGCAGGAGGCAAAACATAGTTGACAAACCCTGCTGTACTGTCTTTGCCATGAGGCTTTCAAGCTTCAAGGTGAAGTCTCCTGCACCCACCCGCCATCTTTGACTGACCTAAAAACACCTATTGTTTTTGGTTCATACACAAGCGTTTGCATCCTAAAATAAAACTCCAAGTCAGTATACAGAGCAGACCAGTACAATGTTGTTAGGTCAAAATGAAGACGAGAGACTCTCAGACATGGCCCTTCAATAACTGACGATTTTCCATTGCACAAGGTGGAACAGGAAATACATGAGGAACTATTACTTTGTTGATGGTCATGTGTGTCTCATACGCTTTTCAACACCGTCAGTGAGGTAAAGGTGGCAGGCCAGTTCCTCTCCATTAGTGTTAAAGAGTCCCCTCAATCTAATACCATTAGCAAGTCAGCTAGCAGCACAGCAGCTGACATGGGTTTATACATGTTACTTGGAATTAATTGGGTGAACATTATAATAGTAATATTTGTCACTTTGTCACCTTTTTTAATTGCATGCCTCCTCTTCTTCCCACAGCATTAGGTTCAGTGAAACACAGAGATAATAGTAACACTTGACTCCGATTTTCAGTCAAACCATATCTAGGTAGCTAACTAGCCAAGTAGAAACCCATGTGTCAGATAATGGCAGTGATAATTTGTACTGACAGGCGCTAGGGCTAACTGTTATAACAGATTATAACAGTTTGTGTCAAATCAGGTGCGTTATTGCATTGTCTATAGAGTTCACTTGAAATGTTTCAAGGATTTCTTTTGAAACCTTCCCATGGAATTATATTATGAATGCTAACCCAGAGCCTACTGTGGGTTTATGGCTGTTTGCCATGTTCCGGAGGAGGATACAGGGCACTTTTGTATGTCTTGTATGTCTTTCATTTCCTAATACTTGCTCCCACAGTTAATTTCTTCAAACCAAGCTGCTTACCTATTGCAGATTCAGTCTTCCCAGCCTGGTGCAGGTCTACAATTTTGTTTCTGGTGTCCTTTGACAGCTCTTTGGTCCTGGCCATAGTGGAGTTTGGAGTGTGACTGTTTGAGGTTGTGGACAGGTGTCTTTTATACTGATAACAAGTTCAAACAGGTGCCATTCATACAGGTAACGAGTGGAGGACAGAGGAGCCTCTTAAAGAAGAAGTTACAGATCTGTGAGAGCCAGAAATCTTGCTTGTTTGTAGGTGACCAAATACTTATTTTCCACCATAATTTGCAAATAAATTCATTAAAAATCTTACAGTGTGATCTTCTGGATTTTTTTTCCTCATTTTGTCTGTCCTAGTTGAAGTGTACCTATGATGAAAATTACAGGCCTCTCATCTTTTTAAGTCGGAGAACTTGCACAATTGGTGGCTGACTGAATACTTGTTTGTCCCACTGTAGGTCTGATATCTAATTGGAGGTTAACTTTACAGTAGTAGTATTGGTCAACAACTCAGATTTTGAATCCAAACAACTGAGATGTTTAGATAAAATTCATTGTTCTTTCTCTTATGTTCCTGACCAGGCAATGTCAGAGGAAGGCCCTAAAAATTGTCAAAAACCCCAGCCACCCCAGTCATAGACTGTTCTCTCTACTACCGCATGGCAAGCGGTACCGGTGTGCCAAGTCTAAGACAAAACGGCTTCTCAACAGTTTTTACCCCCAAGCCATAAGACTCCTGAACATCTAACCAAATGGTTACCCGGACTATTTGCATTTTGTGCCTTCCCCAACCCCTATTTTACGCTGCTGCTACTCTCTGTTTATCTTATATGCATAGTCACTTTAACGATACCTACATGTACATACTACCTCAATAAGCCTGACTAACAGGTGTCTGTATATAGCCTTGCTACTCTTTTTTCAAATGTCTTTTTACTGTTGTTTTATTTCTTTACTTACCTACACGCACACACGCATACCTTTTTTTCCGCACCATTGGTTAGAGCCTGTAAGTAAGCATTTCACTGTAAGGTCTACTACACCTGTTGTATTCGGCGCACGTGACAAAACACTTGGATTTGATTTGATTTGATTTGCTGTGGTGAGATACCTACCCTGTTTCTCTCCTTCTCCCATGAGCTATGGGCCATGGCACAAGCCATGGTTTCTTTCTCTCTCTCTTTGTCTCTGACCATGCTTAGAATAATGCCTTGCAATGCTTGTTAATGCTTTGTAACTTAAGCTTCATGCCTTGTATGTGAATCCCTTCATTTTACAAAGTAATTAAATACACTTGTATTTAGAATTCCATTCCCAGACATTTCTTCATTGCCTATTACTGTAACTCAACCATAGTCCAATCTATCTTCATGGAGTCAGATAACCATTTGAGTAGGCTAATGGCTTAGTCTTATTACGAGTTGCATGTGATGTGTATACAGTATATAGTATACTGTATATACACATATCAAATATTACTGCCCACTAAATGTCTAGAGTTCTACATTTCTACTATACGGTATCATCCACCACTACTGGAGATGCAATAGCCGGTTTCTAGATCAGTGGGTAGCTTTTCTGGACACACACAATTAAAAAGAACACTATCATGTATCTCTGGCTGAACCCCCGTGGATATGATATACTGTAAATAACAAATTATTAGCCTTCATATTGTGTAGCTGGTTCTCTGTGTACTATAGCATCACAGCACTGTAAGTCATTTACTACTGTACAGTTTAGAGCTGAAAGGTGGTCCTCAGGGGGTGGTGTTGTTAATGTTTCTGTACTGTACTTCTGGGGGAACATGATGTTGCGTAACAAACTGTGACAGCCGCTGAACTGCGACAAGTGGACCTCACACTGTGTCTGTTTCCTCCATGTCGTTTCAGATCTCGTCGTCAAAGTCGCCAAGGATAAATTTGGAGCCATTCAGTCGGAGTATCAGAAGGTGAGTCTGTTTGTGTACACACTTTATGTTTATCTGTGCTTGTTCATAGATTTTTATGATTTGACTTTCTCACTAGTGTCACGCAGTTATTTATGATACGGAAATGACTCATATTTGAGATGTTGTGCACTTCCCTATCTATTCTAAAGCAATGTGTTAATTGCTTTTGTAATCCAAGGCGAGACCTTCTTATGTGTAGGTACGCTGGAAGAACAGTTATTGCCTCTGGCAATGTGTACGACAGCAAACAGAGGGAGAAATCAGTCTAATTTTTTCTTTGAAGATCTAGGCTTCTCCTGAATCTTCAGAAGAAAAGTGTTTGAATGTTTCCAGATAGCATTTATTTATTCCAGACAGCATTTATTTAACTGTTTTGAAGCCTCCAGTCAATTGCAGGTCAAAACATTAAAACGACATCAAAGATGGAATGTACTATACATTAGAGCCTATAGATGCTCTTTGTCTGTATGTGCAACTGTCTGAATATGCATGTGAATTTTAAGTTTGATTTTCTGCTTCATCCACATTATTTCTTTGACTCTGCGTTGCCTTTGTCTTCTGCATGCCTTCTTCATCTGACTGGGCAATCCTCAGCCAGAGAACATTGTGCTGACACTCCAGGTAAAGTTTGCACACTACCTAGCCTCCTATACCTTCATCCACCTGTATGGTCCCAGTCCTTCCCCAACTACCCCTCACCCATCTAGCATATCTTTAGCTCACTCTGCCATCACATTTATTGAAGTGACCCAGTGGGCAAAACACGTTGCAATGAGATCAGATGTTGCAATGACAACGTGAGATTGTACACTCATGGCAAAAGGACATTTTGTGTACATGTCTTTTTAGCAACTATAAAAAAAATACCTCTTTATCTGCTTCTAATATGGTTATCTGACATCTCTTCAACCAGAAAACCAGACTTCATAACTTGACTGTCTATTCCCATGACAAATGTTGTCCGCTGGGGTGAGGGTCCTAGAAACTACTTAAGATAAATGGTCATAATGGGAATTTGATTCAAAGTTCTATGACAGTCAGGATATAACCAATGGGTTTATATGGGCTTTTACTGTAATGTATTAAATTATCCAGAGGAGGCTGGTGGGGGGTGCTATAGGAGGACGGTCTCAATGTAATGGCGGGAATGGAATACATTTTCATTGATTCCATGTGTTTGATGTGTTTGGTACCATTCCACTGATTCCATTCCAGCCTTTTCAATGAGCCGGTCCTCTTATAGCTCCTTGCACCAGCCTCCTCTGATGTGATCATACTAGTCATACAATGATAGGCACAGTTCGTATCTGTGTATGAGCAATTTCTTAAAGGGTCAAATGTGTTTAGGACCAGGGATTTCCATGGCAACCATTCAGTCAGGCTGAGTCCTCTGCAGTGTGATTTTCCTCTTCTCTCCCAGCCAGCCAGTCAAACCATTGCCATGCTGAGCCTCACTTGAGCCCTAGCTGTGCTGCTGAGGCCAGAACTCCAGTTAAATCCCAAGACACTGATATATTCAGTACAGTCATAGTCCATAAAGAATCTCATATATCACATTCCCATATGACTGGAGAGATTGTGTCATACTGATTTTCATACAGTGCATTCGGAAAGTAGTCAGACCCCTTCCCCTTTTCCACATTTTGTTACTTTACAGCCTTATTCTAAAATTGATTAAATTATTACTAACCCATAATGACAAAGCAAAAATATATTTTTTATGTATTAAAAATAAAATGTATTAAAAATAAAAAACAGAAATACCTTATTTACATACGTATTCAGACCCTTTGCTATGAGACTCTTAAACTTGATTGGAGTGCACCTGTGGCAAATTAAATTGATTGGACATGATTAGGAAAGGCACACACCTGTCTATATAAGGTCCCACAGTTGACAGTGCATGTTAGAGCAAAAACCAAGCCATGAAGTCGAAGGAATTGTTGGTAGATCTCCGAGAAAGGATTGTGTCGAGGCACAGATCTGGGGAAGGGTACCAAAACATTTCTGCAGCGTTGAAGGTCCCCAAAACCACAGTGGCTTCTGGAAGAGGTTTGGAACCACCAAGACTCTTCCTAGAGCTGGCCGCCTGGCCAAACTGAGCAATCGTGGGAGAAGAGCCTTGGTCAGGGAGTTGACCAAGAACCCGATGGTCACTCTGACAGAGCTCCAGAGTTCCTCTGTGGAGATGGGAGAACCTTCCAGAAGGTGGCCTTATGGAAGCCACTCCTCAGTAAAAGGTACCTAATAGCCCGCTTGGAGTTTTCCTGAAGGCACGTGAAGTACTCTTAGCCCATGAGAAACAAGATTCTCTGGTCATATGAAACCAAGATTGAACTATTTGGCCTGAATGGAAAACGTCACGTCTGGAGGAAACCTGGCAGTATCCCTATGGTGAAGCATGGTGGTGGCAGCATTATGCTGTGGAGGTATTTTTCAGCGGCAGGGACTGGGAGACTAGTCAGGCTTGAGGGAAAGATGAACAGAGCAAAGTACAGAGAGATCCTTGATGAAAACCGGCTCCAGAGCACTCAGGACCTCAGACTGGGGCGAAGGTTCACCTTCCAACAGGACAACGACCCTAAGCACACAGCCAAGACAATGCAGGACTGGCTTTGGGAGAAGTCTCTGAATGTCCTTGAGTGGCCCAGCCAGAGCCCAGACTTGAACTCAATCAAACATCTCTGGAGAGACCTGAAAATAGCTGTTTAGCGATGCTCCCCATCCAACCTGACAGGGCTTGAGAGGATCTGCAGAGAAGAATGGGAGAAACTCCCTAAATACAAGTGTGCAAACTTGTAGCGTCATACCCAAGAAGACTTGAGGCTATAATCGCTGCCAAAGGTGCTTCAACAAAGTCCTGAGTAAAGGGTCTGAATACTTATGTAACTGTGATATTAAAGTGTTTTATTTGTAAACTGTTTTTGCTTTGTCATTATGGGCTATTGTGTGTTGATTGATGAGGGGGGGGCTGAAGGTTTTTAGGCAAAATAACCCATTCAAAACGGAAAGGTCCTTGAACGTGGGAATATGCCAGGCCTATTGGGCCAAAATTAAGGATGGCCTATTGTATAGATAATAAAACAAACATGAACAAAATGTTTAAGAAATCTTATTTTTTTGCATAAATACTTTGCTACAATGGCACACTTAGTTTTCTACCCACCTCGTTCCTTACTTTTAGCATGTGCACGTAGTAAGTACACAATCATGCTTTTGGGATAAGTGTTTTTTCAGATTTCACAATGATTCTTTAGATGTGGACACTACTTCAACACACTCCCACTCTTGCTCTTGGTCCTTATCTTTGGAAGGATGTTTCAACTATGTAAAGGGATTATATGCCTGGTGGTAAGGATTGGACAGAGATGATAGTTTGCTGCTACCAATACCATCCCATCATACAACCTCTCGCAATCTGACAGTTATTCTGGAGAGAAAGGTCACTTTTTCTCTCCTTGTTATGCACTGAGAGAATGGCTGTATGTGTGTTTTCACTCCTAATTGGACAAATGCCAGTAGAAAGTGAGTAGCGCACGGCCCACCTGGAATCTTAACCTCGAGAATTAATCCGATCACGTAGCATTGAGGTACACAAAGTGCCCTTGCAAGTTGCCAACCAGTTCAAACAGCTTTTGATGGAAAAATCTATTTAACAGCAATTGTGGTGGATGTGCAGAACTCTTAACAAAGACAAACAGAACCGTGTAAAGGCAAAAGAAAAGGCCAAACCATCAAAGAGCTGGTCAGACATGGATGGATGCTTTGTTCATTATAGTAAAAGTCACACATTCCCTCCGGCTCTGAGATTTACCACCTCTGATAATGTGGAGAGAATGATGCCAGGGCGAGGGGGCTTTAGCTAAGACAGGATTTCTCTTTATCCATAGCCTCCAGGAACTACCTGACTGACACCCAGTGAGCCTTACTCAGCCAAAGAGTGGCTTTAGAAGTTGGATTAACTGAGCAGCCAGAGATTTAGAAACTTTGCCCAAAGTTTTCAAAACGAGCAGAAGAGAAAAGGAGAAGAGGTGGAAAAAAAGTTCAGTTCAGAATAGATTTGAGTCCGAGGTTTTTTACATTTTTGATTGAACTTTTATTTAACCAGGGAGGGCTCTTTGAGATTTGAAATCTCTTTTTCAAGAGGGTCCTGGAGAGTGCTAAATGGCAAGGCAGCAGATCTCCAGTGCAGGAGGGTCGCTGGGTTATGAAGATGAAGATTACTGTGAATCAGTAAGGGCAGCCATGAGAGGAGTCATTCAGACGTTTTGATAGCTGCCCCTTTCAGCCTTTTCATATTATGAAGCAGCATAATGTCATTGTGACAAGTTACATACAGAGCGGGAATTACTGATTCCTATAAAATGTCTACATTTTTAACACCCTCGCTTAGTTCAGTCGAGATAGGATGAGATAAGCGGGACAGGGACCTTATATAATAGGGGGAGGTGGGAGACAGTGTTCATGATAACTGACATGATAACTTGAGTGCTCTAAAGTTTGGTCCATTGAGTGCTCTAACGTTAGGTCCATTGAGTTTTCTAAAGTTTTGTCCATTGGGTGCTCTCAAGTTTGGTCCATTGAGTGCTCTAACGTTAGGCCCCATTGAGTGCTCTAACGTTAGGCCCCATTGAGTGCTCTCAAGTTTGGTCCATTGAATGCTCCAACGTAGGTCCATTGAGTGCTCTAAAGTTTGGTCCATTGAGCACTCTAAAGTTCAGCCTATTGAGTGCTCTAAAGTTTGGCCCATCTACTTAATCCTCTATGGTCATGACCTCTACTCCATCTCACCTAGCTACCCCCACTGTAGCTTACACTGTTAGAAAAAAAGGGGCTATCTGGAACCTAAAACAGTTATTTGGCTGTCCCCATAGGAGAACCCTTTGAATAACTATTTCTGGTTTCATGTAGAACCGTTTCTGCAGAGGGTTCTACATGGAACCCAAAAGGGTTCTACCTGAAACCAAATAGGGTTCTACCTGGGAACCAAAAAGGGTTCTCCTATGGGGACAGCCGAAGAACCCTTTTGTAAATGGTAAAGTACATTTTTTTGTCTGTAATGTATTTTTCGTTATGTGTCGGACCACAGTAAGACTGGCTGTCGCTAATGGGGATCCTAATAAATCAAATCAAACCAAAACCCTTTTTTCTAAGAGTATAGCTAACTGAAGTAGCATTGCTATTTCTGAAGCAACACTAAAGGACTAAATCTTTCTTTGCCCTTCACTAGAATTAGTCTCATTCGTTAAACTAATTGCACCTATTGAATTAAACATTTGTCTTATTTTTTGTTGTTGTTGATTGCATGCATGTCCTTTGTGTTGATGTTCCCACATTTAAAGCAATTGTTGATGCAAAATGTCATGCAATGTATGTTTCTATTGATTTGACATTGTTAATGGCAGGGATCATAAACTATATACACTACCGTTCAAAAGTTTGGGGTCACTTAGAAATGTCCTTGTTTTTGAAAGAAAATCAATTGTTTTGTCCATTTAAAATAACATCAAATTGATCAGAAATACAGTGTAGACATAGTTAATGTTGTAAATTACTATTGTAGCTGGAAACGGCAGATTTTTTTATGGAATATCTAAATAAGCGTACAGAGGCCCATTATCAGCAACCACCTGTGTTCCAATGGCACGTTTTGTTAGCTAATCAAAGTTTATAATTTTAAAAGGCTAATTGATCATTAGAAAACCCTTTTGCAATTATGTTAGCACAGCTGAAAAACTGTTGTTCTGTTTAAAGAAGCAATAAAACTGGCCTTCATTAGACTAGTTGAGTATCTGAGCATCTGCATTTGTGGGTTCAATTACAGGCTCAAAATGGCCAGAAACAAAAGATATTTCTTCTGAAACTTGTCAGTCTATTCTTGTTCTGCAAAATGAAGGCTATTCCATGTGAGATATTGCCAAGAAACTGAAGATCTCGTACAACGCTGTGTACTACTCCCTTCACAGAACAGCGCAAACGGGCTCTAACCTGAATAGAAAGAGGAGTGGGAGGCCCCGGTGCACAACTGCAAGAGGACAAGTACATTAGAGTGTCTAGTTTGAGAGCAGACGCCTCACAAGTCCTCAACTGGCAGCTTCATTAAATAGTACCCGCAAAACACCAGTCTCAACGTCAACAGTGAAGAGGCGACTCTAGGCAGAGTTCCTCTGTCCAGTGTCTGTGTTCTTTTCTTTTTTGGGCCAGTCTGAGATATGTTTTTTTCTTTGCTGCTCTGCCTAAAAGGCCAGCATCCCGGAGTCGCCTCTTCACTGTTGACATTGGGACTGGTGTTTTGCGGGTACTTTTAAAAACGATTCACTTGGATTAGCTAACACAACGTGAACGTGCCATTGGAACACAGGAGTGATGGTTGCTGATAATGGGCCCCTGTACGCCTATGTAGATATTCCATAAAAAATCACCCGTTTCCAGCTACAATAGTCATTTACAGCATTAACAATGTCTACACTGTATTTCTGATCAATTTTATTTTATTTTAATGGACCAAAAAAAAGTGCTTTTCTTTCAAAAACAAGGAAATTGTGACAAGGAAAAAGTGACCCAAACTTTTGAACGGTAGTATAGATTCAACCAATTTTTTTCTGGGGCTGAATGTCGGGGGGCCAGAACATAATTACAAATCATTTGTATACTGCAAATTGACCACAAGATTCCAAAACAGATATAATATTTGACTAAAACATAATCATTTGCTTTCATTTGTATACACGTGTCTCTGTAATGCTTGAGAATACTTGGGATGAGATTTTAAAAATTTAAATAATTTGGAACTGATTTCCAGGTGTTTTTACTTTTATGTCCAACAATGAAAATGTATTTGTTTTTATTTTATTTTGCTCAGAAAACTTGCGGGTGAAATAAAACCACCCGTCGGCCGTTGGTTGGGAAACCCTGTTTTATGGTGTTATTCCTGTTATCGTTTGCATTTTTGCTGCATAGTATGCAAATAGTATCAAAATTCAGAAATTATGTCAAACGGTATCACTGTGCCATGCCTAGGCTTAAAGTGTCACACATTTGGCATTGATTTTGAGGATAATATCTCCACAGCCATCAATGCCAGGTCGCAGTTGTAAATGAGAACTTGTTCTCAACTGGCCTACCTGGTTAAATAAAGGTGGGGGGAAAAATTGCCAAATTGCAAAAGCTATCAAACATGGCCATGAAGTAGCCTACTATGTACTGTATGAAATTACATTTAAGGAAAGTGTCAATGCCAACTGTGGGCTCTCATCATCATTCTGGAATCGTCTACTCCTCCCTCTCTACTTCTCCCGCTCTCCTCACTCCCTCTCTCTTCTTCACCGTCTCCCTCCTCCCATCTACTCCTCTTCTCTCCAGGCCATCTACTATGAGACAGGCTTCATGGTGTGTGCCGTGCTCGGCCTGCTCTTCATTGTCCTACTGCCCCTGGTTGGCCTCTTCTTCTGCCTGTGCCGCTGCTGCGAAAACTGTGGCGGCGAGATGCACCAGCGCCAGCGGAAGAACGCTGACTGCCAGCGGGGCCTGCTCACCACACTGCTCTTCGCCACCTCGCTCATCATCACGTGAGTCCACATCCATTAATATCTTACTTTCATGTATCACCTAGTACGTTTACATGCACACTAATAATTCGATATTAAACTGATAATGTAAGTAGGCCGGGTATTGCAATAGTCACGAAAACACCTAACTCTGCTTATTTTAATCAGCGTAAGGTCATAATCGAAGTAAGCATACGCCGTTTAAAACACCTGGTTTTTTGACCAATCTTTCTACATGTAAACAGCTCAATCAGAGTTTCAGCTGTGTATTTGATCTGCATCTACCCTCACCAGCAGCACAAGCCTCCATCTTTAGCGCGAGTGAAAAAAAGTTTGGAAAGTATGTATCTTAGAAATAGTTTTCACATACAAATTGTATATGTCCGAACTCAGAATCAAATAGGCTTCCCAAAAATAACATGTGGTAAAGATTTTGATTTGCGATTTTCTGCGTGTATCTGTGTCCAATCATCAGGTAGCCTGGTTTCAGATGTGTCCATGTAAACAAGTTTATTAGGGAAATTGTTATTTTTGCAAAGCATGTAAACATTTAATTCGAGCTATTATATTAATCTGACTTCACAATAATCCTTTTAATGTTTGTGTGTAACCATACTCAGTGGTGGAAGTCAACTAAATCTGCAGGAAGGGTTCACTTAGTTCTGGTCCCCTTCTGCCTAAAAGCATTGGACCTAAATGGTTTTCAATTGAAAATGTTGTTCAAACAGGCCTTGGATGTCATTTTAGGGTGTCTTTGTGCTCCGTCCGGATTATAATCTAGGGAAAACACTGGGTAAATATGAAGGCTACACTAGAAGATTTGAGCCCGCCGTGGCTACCTCAGTCTTCCTACTATAAATGTAACACAATACAACCACACATTAATCGCAGTTTATATCAAGAGAGCCCCCTGGAAATCTTCTTCAAAAGGCCAACTACTACGTTTTTTATGATCATTTATAAAAAATGTGGAATGGACATTTTACATAGACACAGTGCCTTCAGAAAGTATTCACACCCCTGTACTTTTTCCACAGTTTGTTGTGTTACAGTCTGAATTTAAAATGTATTAAATTGAGATTTTGTGTCACCGGCCTACACACAATACCCCATAATTTTGAAGTGGAATTCTGAATTTAGACATTTTTATAAATTAATTAAAAATGAAAGACTGTAATGTCTTGAGTCAATAAGTAACACCTTTGTTATTGGAAAGTCTAAATAAGTTCAGGATAAAAAATGTGCTTAAACAAGTCATAGAAAGTTGAATGGACTCACTCTGTGTGCAATAATAGTGCTTAATATCCCTTTGACCATGGTGAAGTTATTAATTACACTTTGCATGAGAAGGAAGCCAGTACAGAAAAAAATATATTACAAAACATGCATCCGGTTTGCCAAAAGGCACTGAAGTAAAACTTTATGTCCTGAATACATGTGAAAAATGTACCACTCTTCACATTTTCAAGCATGGTGGTGGCTGCATCATGTTATGGGTATGCTTGTCATCGGCAAGGACTAGGTAGTTTTTTAGGATATAGAACTAAGCACAGGCAAAATCCTAGAGGAAAATCTGGTTTAGTCTGCTTTCCAAAAGACACAGGGAGACAAATTCACCTTTCAGTAGGACAATAACCTAAAACACAAGGCTGCACTGGCATTGCTTACCAAGACAACATTGAATGTTCCTGAGTGGACTAGTTACAATTTTGACTTAAATCGTCTTGAAAAGCTATGGCAAGACTTGAAATTGGCTGTCCAACAATGATCATCAACCAACTTAACAGAGCATGAAGAAATGTAAAAATAATAATGTGCAAATATTGTACAATCCAGGTCCCAGATTCACAAAACACCTCTTACGCAAAAACGTAACAAGCTTCTTAAGAAAAAAAAGAAGTTCATAAGATAGTTCGTAAGTGAAATTCCTCAACAATATCTTAAGATATAATGATTTTCTTACGAACTTCTCAAATATCTTCTTACAAATCTTCTTAAGAGGTTTGTTGCTAGGCAACCGTTTAACTAGCAATGGCAATCGTGTTAGCATATTTCAATGTTCTAAAACATGTTCTTGGATTTAAAATAAACTTACTGAAACTTTCAGATGAAGTTTGTGAGTGAATTAAACATGGTCAATTTCTTTCATTAACTTTTTCTCTCACTGCCCTGAGTTTAAGACAATAGTTTATCTATCTTGGAATTAAGAATTATTTTCAAGAATGTAATTTCATCTTAACTTTTTGCTTAAGGAGAAACTTAAGAAATTACACAAAAAAATGTTCAATAACCTTTTTGAGTAATAGCAACTTTGCTTAACTTTCTTCTTAAGTCTATAGTTAAGGGGAAAATGGTAGTTAAGAATACATTTATTCTTAAGGTTTTGTGAGTCTGGGCCCAGGTGTGCAAAGCTCTTAAATACTTACCCTGAAAGACTCACAGCTGTAATAGCTGCCAAAGTTGATTCTAAATGTGTTGACTCAAGGGTGTGGATATATTTCTGTATTTAATTTTCAATACATTTGGAAAAAATTAAAAAAACATGTTTTCACTTATGGGGTATTGTGTGTAGTTGGGTGAGATATATTTCATACATTTTTAATTCAGGCTGTAACACAACAAAATGGGGAATAAGTCAAGGGGTATTAATACTTTACATAATATGCGTTTTTATAGTGTCTCTATAAAAAAACAAATGGTCAAATGTACTTACAGCACATTATTGGCTAGGCAGTAGAAATAGCCATATACAGACACAATATAGACCGTATCTGTGCCTTTGGCTCTACGGTGGAGGAGAGAGGATTCACCAAGCTTCTGTTCTTTGTTTGATGTTCCTGTCTTTACGGCTTTATTGGAGAGAGAGTGCTGCATTATTACAAATTCCAGAGGGGAATCCTAGCTCCATGGAGACAAGTGTCTGAGAGAGAGAAACAACCCAGAGCTCTTATTAAATCTCCCCGGCCACCAGGCGAAGACGCCACAACGATTCTAATGAACTAATTACACTGGGCACAGGAGTGAGGAGACCACCTCTCGAGCTGAGGGACAGGGAGTGTGTTACCCAGAGGGCACATGCACGCGTACAGCACATACACATAGTACTCACACACACACAGGGTATTACCAAAAGAGCGCAATCGCTGACAGCTATGGTGCGAGGATGAGATGTTTTACAGTGAGGACAGGTTGTGGTATCCCAGAAACATTGTAATTTGAATATTTAAGGCTTGCAGGCACATTATTAGAGAGGAAGAGAGAGGCT
Organism: Oncorhynchus tshawytscha; assembly: GCF_018296145.1. Lineage (NCBI taxonomy): Eukaryota > Metazoa > Chordata > Actinopteri > Salmoniformes > Salmonidae > Oncorhynchus > Oncorhynchus tshawytscha. The sequence continues at coordinate 19,038,695 of NC_056449.1, forward strand.
GAGACATAAAATTGACATGGGTGGTGTATTATACTATTTCTGTTTGATTGAATGTGAAAGTGTATTTTTAAGGTGTAGGCCTATAAAGCTTTCTGGTATGGATTATCGGTTGGTATGCCAAAGATGTCTTCGAAACTTAGGTGTAGCATCACATTGTGGTTTGTAAGGTACACTCTATATACAAACCTATGTGGACACCCCTTCAAATGAGTATATAAGGGACATTTCAGCCTCACCCATTGCTGACAGGTGTATAAAATCGAGCACACAGTCATGCAATCTCCATAGACAAACATTGGCAGTAGAATGGCCTTACTGAAGAGCTCAGTGACTTTCAACATGGCACCGTCATAGGATGCGACCTTTCCGACAAGTTAGTTTGTAAAATGTCTGCCCTGATAGAGCTGCCCCAGTCAACTGTAAGTGCTGTTATTGTGGAAACGTCTAGGAGCAACAACGGCTCAGCCGCGAATTGGTAGGCCACAGAAGCTCACGGAACGGGACCGCCGAGTGTAGCGCGTAAAAAATCGTCTGTCCTCGGCAATACTCACTACCGAGTTCCAAACTGCCTCTGGAAGCAACGTCAGCTACTGTTATTTTATTGTTGCTCCTTTATTTTAATTTAATTTTATTTATTTATTTAATTAAAATATATATATATACTTCTGTTTATTTTAGTAAATACTTTCTTAACACTTTTTTCTTAAAACTGCATTCTTGGTTAAGGACTGTTGTATTCGGCGCATGTGACAAATAAAATTTGATTTGATTTCAACTGTTCGTCGGGAGCTTCATGAAATGGGTTTCCACGGCCGAGCAGCCGCATACAAGCCTAAAATCACCATGTGCAATGCCAAGTGTCGGCTGGAGTGGTGTAAACCTCGCCGCCATTGGACTCTGGAGAAGTAGAAACACGTTTTCTGGAGTGATGAGTCACGCTTCACCATCTGGCAGTCCGATGGACGAATCTCGGATACCAGGAGAACGGATGCATAGTGCGAACTAAACTTTGGTAGAGGAAGACTAATGGTCTGAGGCTGTTTTTCATGGTTTGGGCTAGGCCCCTTAGTTCCAGTGAAGGGAAATCTTACAGCATACAATAACATTCTAGACGATTCTGTGCTTCCAACTTTGTGGAAAAAGTTTGGGGAAGGCCCTTTCCTGTTTCAGCATGACAAATGACAATGCCCCCGTGAACAAAGCGAGGTCCATACAGAAATGGTTTGTCGAGATTAGTGTGGAAGAACTTCCATCAAACACCTTTGGGATGAATTGGAACGCCGACTGCGAGCCAGTCCTAATCACCCAACATCAGTGCCTGACCTCACTAATAATATTTTTGCTGAATAGAACCAAGTCCCTGCAGCAATGTTCCAACATCTAGTGGAAGGCCTTCCCAGATGAGTGGAGGCTGTTATATTAGTAAAGGTGGGACCAACTCCATTTCAATACCCATGATTTTTGGTCATGTAGTGTATGTTTTTGGTACAATATTCCTATTTGCCTTTAGTTGTGTCACTATTATGAGGTTCGACTGGTTTAGATATAAAAGATTTGAATGGACAGTGAGCTCAATGTCTCGTCTAAAGCCACACATCTGACCAGACAGACAGGTGCACTGACTGCATTCGAGGGAAAATTGCTAGAGGATGAAGAGGATAAGAAAGCTTGTTCTCTGTGTATTGTCCTCTGTGTATTATCCTCTCTGTACTGTCCTCTGTGTATTATCATCTATGTATTATCATCTGTGTATTGTCCTCTGTGTACTGTCCTATTCATTCCATATTTATCTCAGGCTTGAAATAGAGCAGCACTGTCAAGCCTTCACCATACATTCTTAATAACTTTGTAAATGTTTGAATTATGTCGTTTCCAATATCAGTTCCAGCCTCCACAACTTTCAAATGAGTTCTGTTATGTCGTTGGAAGTCATGCCACATGACAGTTCATAGGCTACTGTGTAGAACACAACAGCAAGCCTTTTGCCTTACATTTTAAATTAATCTATTGTTCAGAAAGCAACAGATGTAGATTACAGATTAAAGTTAGGACTACAAAAGAAAAGTATCACTACAAACTATGGTTTTAGTAACCTTTCAGTGTAAAGATGATTATCCGTACTGCAGTAAGAGAGATACCCTGTCTCATAATGGACCAATGATGCGATCCACTAATCTATAATAGACCTTTTCCCCCGTACTATGGGAACAATAGAATAGTCCCAAAAGTGCAGCCTCTAGTATTTTATCATGTATTTGACCCAAGTCTCCATCTCTCCCTGACTAGAAGTATTAACATAGACTGATGTTATCTGATTTGTACAGTATGGGGTGCCTCGTTCTACCTTGTGTGTGCTGATGATGAATCATTGACGAAGTGACCCAATTAATATGTGGAAACAACTTCTCATCACTGCCCTGCTTTCTCCGGGTGCACAGAACACTGTCAGTGTGGTGTCACACGTCATGGTGAGCTGAACACACAGACGTAGGCAGACAGAAACGCACACTCACACATGGATGCGCGCAAGCACACACATATTTGAATCATTATGTGCGCCCATTCACATATTTGATAGAGTTTCACTTATGAAATATAACATATGGATTGTTCACATGATATGTACAGAGAACAGTATGGCTGTGACACACACTACCTCTCCCTGCTTTTTTGTCAGATGGTTATATTCCTCCACAGCCACCTCTCTCAGCCAACATGGAGATTCTACTACACCGCACCTCGGCAACAGAGCTCCCCAGAAGCCGTTGCCAAGGCACTAAACTCCTGCCGTTAGGCCTTGTTGTCATGGGGGATTGATATGAAAGAGTGGCACCACTGTACTGTAGCGCTAAAAGCCAACCACCTGCTTTAACAAGATACAGACAGACGGGACAGACAGTACAGACAGGCAAGCAGGCACACAGACAGACAAGACCGATGGGAGACAGACAGACAGACAGACAGACAGGAGAGGGCCCAACTTACATCTTAGCGCAGATTGTCATTAAAGCCCAAGCTAATAAGGCTAACACCCTGGTCACATAAAGGGTTGAACAGGACCACTGTATGTGTTGGAATACCGATGTGTTACCACTGGACTGGAACAAAAGCCTGTACTCACCCAGCAGCTCTCCAGGACAGGAGTTAGAGAGGCTCATTCTAGCCTTATCCCAATCAAGAACTAAACTGAGATCAGACAAATATTGAAGCACAGAATATATCTGCCTGATATCAGGCTTATCTTGAACTGCAACCGCTTAAGAGTTGGCTGTGACCCACCATTTTTTGAGACACTGCTCTACAGACCTGAAATGAACCTGGGAAAGTGCTCAGACTATTGAAACAACATTTACACAATGAGACCGTTGTATGGAGTGGAGACGTCCCTGAATTAATTTAACAAAATAAGAACCATATTTAAAGTAACTTCAGATCCAGTAAAGCCTAAAAATAAACATTGGACCTAATATTTACATCTTAGTGCAAATTGTCTTCAAAACCCAAGCTAATAATATCAGGGCCCAAAATGATAAGCCCCAGACAGGTCATCACAGGAGACTGAGGAGAGATATTGTTACTGCTATTAAATTATAGTGTATTATGGTATGATAATGATTATTATAACATCACTAGCTTTTGAACTATTGAACTTTCACACAGCTTTCACATCAGCTGTCAGAGCAGCTTACCGATAATTGCACCTGTACATAGCCCATCTGTAAATAGCCCACCCAACTACCTCATCCCCATATTGTTATTTATTATTTGCTCCTTTGAACCCCAGTATCTCTACTTGCACATTCATCTTCTGCACATCTATCACTTCAGTGTTTAATTGCTAAATTGTAATTAATTCACCACTGTGGCCTATTTATTTACTTACCTCCCTAATCTTACTACATTTCCACACACTGTATAGACTTTTCTATTGTAAAGTACTGTGTTGTTTGTGTCGCACTGCATTGCTCTATCTTGGCCAGGTCGCAGTTGTAAATGAGAACTTTTTCTCAACTGGCCTACCTGGTTAAATAAAGGTGAAATAAAACAAATAATGAGGCAGTCATGCCCTGACAAGTTATTCTGGTTTTAAAAGCATTGTTGCTTAATGTTCCCTTGTTTACACTCTCAAGTTGAGAGAATGGAGAAAAATGGATGAACATTATGGATGATAGAGATTTTGTAATGTTATTAAGAAAATACAGCTATGATTTGTTTCCTGTGTTTTGTACCCAAGACTGTGACAGTAGCTCTTGGTGGATGGGTAGTTGCACTTGTGGTCTTGAAAGAGCAGCATTTGTATAGTTGATCAAATAAGTCTTTCATTCCTTTGTGTAACTTTTTGTCTTTGTCGTCCGATTGCAGCTCTGCTTCTGATCCCCACATGTTACAGTTTGGAACATACAGTGGTCCTGTTCAACCCTTTAGGTTCCCAGGGTGAATGACCTTATCTATGTGTTTAGGGGATCGAAAGCTATGTCACGGACACACAGACGCACACACACTCACACATGTGAATGCACACGTATGTATGCATGCAAACACATATGTGGGAGAAATGTCCTGATGTGAACATATTACGCACCTATACTATACTCACACATGTGAATCCACATCCACATGTGCATGCATACACATGTGCATGCATGCATACATATTCACACAAACATACACTACCGTTCAAAAGTTTGGGGTCACTTAGAAATGTCCTTGTTTTTTAAATAAATGTTTTGTCCATTAAAATAACATCAAATTGATCAGAAATACAGTGTAGACATTGTTAATGTTGTAAACGACTATTGCAGCTGGAAACAGCAGATTTTTTATGGATTATCTACATAGACGTACAGAAGCCCATTATCAGCAACCATCACTCCTGTGTTCCAATGACATGTTGTGTTAGCTAATCTAAGTTTATCATTTTAAAAGGCTAATTGATCATTAGAACACCCTTTTGCAATTATATTAGCACAGCTGAAAACTATTGTTCTGATTATAGAAGCAATAAAACTGTCCTTTAGACTAGTTGAGTATCTGGAGCATCAACATTTGTGGGTTCGATTACAGGCTCAAAATGGCCAGAAATGAAGACCTTTCTTCTGAAACTTGTCAGAGAAATTGCCAAGAAACTGAAGATCTCGTACAACGTTGTATACTACTCCCTTCACCGAACAGCGCAAACTGGCTCTAACCAGAATATAAAGAGGAGTGGGAGGCCCAGGTGCACAAGTGAGCAAGAGGACAAGTACATTAGAGTGTCTAGTTTGAGACACAGACGTCTCACATGTCCTCAACTGGCAGCTTCATTAAATTGAACGTCAACATTGAAGAGGTGACCACGGGATGCTGGCCTTCTAGGCAGAGTTCCTCTGTCCACTGTCTGTGTTCTTTTGCACATCTTAATCTTTTATTTTTATTGGCCAGTCTGAGATATGGCTTTTTATTTGCAACTCTGCCTAGAAGGCCAGCATCCCGGAGTCGCCTCTTCACTGTTGACGTTGAGACTGGTGTTTTGCAGGTACTATTTAATGAAGCTGCCAGTTGAGTACTTGTGAAGCGTCTGTTCAATATAGTGTTCAATATTCCCAGGTAAGGACTATTTCTCTCTATACCATTTGTATTTCATATACCTTTGACTATTGGATGTTCTTGTAGGCACTTTAGTATTGCCAGTGTAACAGTATAGCTTCCGTACCTCTCCTCGCGCCTACCTGGGCTCGAACCAGGAACACAACAACAACAGCCACCCTCGAAGCAGCGTTACCCATGCAGATCAAGGGGAACAACTATTCCAAGTCTCAGAGCGAGTGACGTTTGAAACGCTATTGCGCGCACCCCGCTAACTAGCTAGCCATTTCACATCACATCGTTACACCAGCCTAATCTCTGGAGTTGATAGGCTTGAAGTCATAAACAGCAGAGCTGCTGGCAAAACGCACGAAAGTGCTGTTTGAATTCATTTTTATGAGCCTGCTGGTGCCTACCATCGCTCATCAGACTGCTCTATCAAATCATAGACTTAGTTATAACATAATAACACACAGAAATGCGAGCCTTAGGTCATTAATGTGGTCATATCCGGAAACTATAATCTCGAAAACAAGATGTTTATTCTTTCAGTGAAATGGGGAACCGTTCCGTATTTTATCTAACGGGTGGCATCCATAAGTCTAAATATTCCTGTTACATTGCACAACCTTCAATGTTATGTCATAATTACGTAAAATTCTGGCAAATTAGGCGGCCCAAACTGTTGCATATACCCTGACTCTGCGTGCAATGAACGCAAGAGAAGTGACACAATTTCACCTGGTTAATATTGCCTGCTAACTTGGATTTCTTTTAGCTAAATATGCAGGTTTAAAATTATATACTTGTGTATTGATTTTAAGAAAGTCCTTGATGTTTATGGTTAAGTACACATTGGAGCAACAACAGTCGTTGATTGATTGTTTTTTATAAGATAAGTTTAATGCTAGCTAGCAACTTACCTTGGCTTACTGCATTCGCGTAACAGACAGGCTCCTCATGGAGTGCAATGTAATCAGGTTGTTAGAGCGTTGGACTAGTTAACTGTAAGGTTGCAAGATTGGATCCCCCGAGCTGACAAGGTAAAACTCTGTCGTTCTGCCCCTGAAGGCAGAACGTTCCTAGGCCGTCTGTTACGGTTTTCTTCCGTCGAAGGAGAGTCAGACCAAAATGCAGCGTGGTAATTTAGATACATGTTTAATAAACGAATAAACACGACAAAACAAGAAACGGAACGTGAAAACCTATACAGCCTATCTGGTGACAATAAACACAGAGACAGAAACAATCACCCACGAAACACTCAAAGAATATGGCTGCCTAAATATGGTTCCCAATCAGAGATAACGATAATCACCTGCCTCTGATTGAGAACCGCCTCAGGCAACCATAGACCAAAATACTAAAATACTAAGACCAGGGCGTGACAGAATTTCCCCCCCAAGGTGCGGACTCCTGGCCGCACACCTAAACCCATAGGGGAGGGTCCGGGTGGGCGTCTGTCCACGGTGGCGGCTCGGGACGTGGACCCCACTCCAACCAAGTCTTAGTCCCCCTGTAACGCGTCCTTTGATTGGCGACCCTCGCCGCCGACCTTGTCCTAGTAAACCTCACCAAGGACCCCACTGGACTGATGGGCCGCTCGGGACTGAGGGGCCGCTCGGGACTGAGGGGAAGCTCGGGACTGAGGGGAATCTCGGGACTGAGGGGAAGCTCAGTACTGAGAGGAAGCCCAGCACTGAGAAGAAGCCCAGCACTGAGAAGAAGCTCAGGCAGGTAGTTGGCTCTGGCAGATCCTGGCTAGCTGGTGGTTCTGGCAGATCCTGGCTGACTGGCGGTTCTGGAAGATCATGGCTGACTGGCGGATCTGGAATATCCTGGCTGACTGGCGGATCCTGGCTGACTGGCGGATCTGGAAGATCCTGGCTGACTAGCGGATCTGGAAGATCATGGCTGACTGGCAGATCTGGAAGATCATGGCTGACTGGCAGATCCTGGCTGACTGGTGGCTCTAGCTGCTCTGGCTGCTCCATGCAGACTGACATCTCCGGCAGCTCCATGCAGACTGGCAGCTCTGGCTGCTCCATGCAGACTGGCTGCTCCAGCTGCTCGATGCAGACTGGCAGCTCCGGCTGCTCCATGCAGACTGGCAGCTCTGGCTGCTCCATGCAGACTGGCTGCTCCCTGCAGACTGGCAGCTCTGGCTGCTCCATGCAGACTGGCAGCTCTGGCTGCTCCATGCAGACTGGCAGCTCTGGCTGCTCCATGCAGACTGGCAGCTCTGGCTGCTCCATGCAGACTGGCAGCTCTGGCTGCGCTGAAGAGGAGGAAGGCTCTGGCAGCGCTGAACAGGCGAGGCGCACTGAAGGCCTGGTGCATGGTGCTGGCACTGGTGGTACTGGGCCGAGGACACGCACAGGAAGCCTGGTGCGGGGAGCTGCCACCGGAGGACTGGTGTGTGAAGGTGGCACAGGATGGACCGGACCGTGAAGGTGTACTGGAGAGCCTGAGAGCAGGGCTGGCATAGGACGTGCAAGGCTAGGGAGGTGCACAGGAGGCCTAGTGCGTGAGGCTGGCACAATCTTCACCAGCCGACTAACACGCACCTCAGGACGAGTATGGAGCGCTGACCCAGGTGCCATCAAATCCCCGACACGCTCCGTCGGGCGAATATCGTACCTAAAGCACCAACCTAGCAACTCCCTCATAACTCTCTCCTCCACTTTCCCCATTAACTCCTTCACAGTCTCTGCTTCACTCACCTCCAACACCGGCTCTGGTTCTGGTCTCCTCCTTGGCTCCTCACGATAAACAGGGGGAGTTGGCTCAGGTCTGAACCCTGACTCTGCCACACTCTCCCTGAGCCCCCCCCAATAAATTTATGGGGCTGACTCTCGGGCTTCCATCCGCGTCGCCGTGCTGCCTCTTCATACCAGCGCCTCTCCGCTTTCGCCACCTCCAGTTCTTCTTTGGGGCGGCGATATTCTCCAGGCTGTGCCCAGGGTCCTTTTCCGTCCAATATCTCCTCCCAAGTCCAGAAGTCCTGTGATCGCTGCTCCTCACGATAAACAGGGGGAGTTGGCTCAGGTCTGAACCCTGACTCTGCCACACTCTCCCTGAGCCCCCCCCCCCCCCAAGACATTTTTGGGGCTGACTCTCGGGCTTCCTTCTGCACCGCCGTGCTTGTCTCTTCGTCTCCATTCTTCTATAACCCTCTTCGCACTGCTCCAGCGAATCCCAGGCGGGCTCCGGCACTCTCCCTGGGTCGACCGCCCACCTGTCTATTTCCTTCCAAGTCGTATACTCCAAACTGTGTTTCTCCTGCTGCCGCTGCCTGTCACCACGCTGCTTGGTCCTGTTGTGGTGGGTGATTCTGTTACGGTTTTCTTCCGTCAAAGGAGAGTCAGACCAAAATGCAGCGTGGTAATTTAGATACATGTTTAATAAACGAATAAACACGACAAAACAAAAAACAAGAACCGGAACGTGAAAACCTATACAGCCTATCTGGTGACAATAAACACAGAGACAGGAACAATCACCCACGAAACACTCAAAGAATATGGCTGCCTAAATATGGTTGCCAATCAGAGACTAGGATAATCACCTGCCTCTGATTGAGAACCGCCTCAGGCAACCATAGACTTTTCTAGTCAACCCTACTAAGCCACAATCTCAATACCCACTAAAACCCCAATACAAATACACACCACAAAATAAACCCATGTCACACCCTGGCCTGACCAAATAAATAAAGAAAACACAAAATACTAAGACCAGGGCGTGACACCGTCATTGAAAATAAGTATGTGTTCTTAACTGACTTGCCTAGCTAAATAAAGGTGTAAAAAAATATATAAAAAAATGTTGCTCAAAAATACCGATTTCCGATTGTTATGAAAACTTGAAATCGGCCCTAATTAATCGGCCATTCCGATTAATCGGGAGACCTCTAGTGTTATACCCCATTGTAACATGTTGTGTTAGTAATGTTAACCTTATTGTAACGTGTGGTGTTGAATAACCCCATTGTAACATGTGGTGTCAGTAGTGTTAACCCTATTGTAATATGTGGTGTCGGCAGTGTTAACCTTATTGTAACGTGTGGTTTCAGTTGTGTTAAGTAGCCCCATTGTAACATGTGGTATTGGTAGTGTTAACCCTATTGGAACATGTGGTGTCGGCAGTGTTAACCTTATTGTAACATGTGGTTTCAGTTTTGTTGAGAAGCCCCATTGTAACATGTGGTATTGGTAGTGTTAACCCTATTGGAACATGTGGTGTCGGCAGTGTTAACACCATTGTTTCAAGAAGTCTTTACTTTACTTTTGCTTGTGTGCTGTCCATTAGACTTACCGATAGAGAAGACACATGACCAAGCTAAACCAGCAGCTGCTATTGTATGTCTGCACAAAATTAGCTTTGTTAAGCTGGGGATAATAACCTAATAAGGACTAAGTAAATAGTCTGGTCACCCCATGTCCACACTAAAGCCCCTTTTCACTATGATAGTAAGACAGTATTAGGGAACCATAGGTGCTTATGACAAGTCTGCTAAGTAATGCATTATGATGGTACCAATATGCAATAGTGGATTCCTAATTAGGACAGGAGTTGATACAACTCTTATACAACCTTGAGCAACCAACCACCAAGGATACTTGGTATGGAGTCATGGATACTAACATTGGTGTCAGTCTTGCAGTCTAAGACTATATATCAAGGCCTGAAACACCCATTGTCTTCCATTATACCGTATGACTACCCAGGGTCCTTGTAGGGTAAGGAATGTGATGCCTCCTGTAGGTGCACTGCACACACACACACACACACCTATGTTACTGTGTACTTTACTTTATGTTAGGTGCTCTGAACTGACAATGTGTCCTTACATGACACGACACTAGGAGGCTAAATTGCATGTTGCAGTGTGAAAGCTTTTTAGCTACCATAACACTGAATTATGTATTCACTAGCTGATTAATTCTTTATAGGAGATGTTGCTGAGCTGCGCTCAGGTTTTGAGTGTGACCTTTTGTTATTTTTGAAAATGGAATTCTAAAGTAATGTGCTCAAAAGTAAAGAATAATATGAATAACATAATAATATGTTTTGTAAATGAAAATAGTTGATATAATTCAGGGGTAGGCAACTAGATACAGCTACGGACCGATTTATATCGTAACGGATGTTCTGTCACGCACCGGACATTAGAGAGCCTCATTATTCTCTATGTTTGGTTAGGTCAGGGTGTGACTCGGGGGGGAAAATCTATGTTTTATATTTCTTTGTTTTTGGCCGTGTGTGTGTGTGTGTGGTTCCCAATCAGAGGCAGCTGTCTATCTGTCTCTGAGTGGGTTTTGTGGGATCTTGTTTTCTGTTTAGTGTCTGTACCTGACAGAACTGTGTGCTTTCATTTTCACTTTGGTTATTTTGTTTGAGTGTTTAAAAAAAAAAAAAAATCATGAACACTTTCCACGCTGCGCTTTGGTCCACTCCTTTCGCCAAGAGCCGTAACATGTACGGGTGGGTGTACACTACAAATTGACCACAACTAAGCCCAAAAAGAGAATGTATTTGAAAATAACCATAATTTCACACCTTGATTACATTGAGACATGATCACATATCTCTTTTTTTCATTTGTGGAAATACTTGGGAACAGATTTCCTGAATTAAACACATTTTTAACTGAATTCCTGGTGATCAAAATTAGTTTATTTTGTTGCTAAAAACATTGAGGGGCCCAGAAAAGTCACTTGCGGGACTGTTATAGTCCGCGGGCCGCCTGTTGCCGGCCCCTGATATAATTTGTAGTGTGTGTGTGCTTGTTGCCTTTATATATAGTTGTCTGTAGTGATAATAATGACATACTGTGCCATTCACAATGTAATTTTATTCATCTCCATTAATCATAAAACCTCTTGCCTAGTAGATAGTTTACTAGCTCATGAAGTATAGCACCACTTTATACAGGTCCTTCATACAGTAAAGTGTATTTTAATGAAAACAAAATGGATAATGACATTAAAGATTAAATCATTTTGAAAGATGATAGCAGTCACTTCCTTTCCTTAGCCTAAGTGCTCAGCCCAGTTCTGTGGTATGTAGGGCAGGCTGTGTGTCTCTCTAAACCAGTAGTATCCATTCATATTACACATCATTTTAGACCAAACACTCATGGAATTGTTCAGTATTCACACAAAGCATGGTGCTACACTGTTTTGCTGTTTGTTTGACCCTTTCGACTTAAGGTCATATCAGTAAATGTGACATTAAAGAAGGAGAATACTTTATTGGATATTTATTATACATGTCATCCGGCTTCAAAATACCAGACATCACATCCGCAACAAAACCAAGACCTATTGATTTCAATCTAACTTGTATTGCATTACACAGCTGTTATTTTATGGCCTATAATTAGTGGGTACTCTAACCTCTGAGCACAATATGAAAAGGCTACATCTTACTCCGTGCTACATCTTACTCCGTGCTGCTTCTTACTCCGTGCTGCATCTTACTCCGTGCTGCATCTTACTCCGTGCTGCATCTTACTCCGTGCTGCATCTTACTCCGTGCTACATCTTACTCCGTGCTGCATCTTACTCCGTGCTGCATCTTACTCCGTGCTACATCTTACTCCGTGCTGCATCTTACTCCGTGCTGCATCTTATTCCGTGCTGCATCTTACGCCGTGCTACGTCTTACTCCGTGCTGCATCTTACTCCATGCTACATCTTACTCCGTGCTGCATCTTACTCCGTGCTACGTCTTACTCCGTGGTGCATCTTACTCCGTAGTGCTTCTTACTCTGTGCTACATCTTTTAGACCAGTTTGTGAGACTATGGGTCAGTTCCTGTTAAGAAGTCCTACATGTAGAGTAACAATGGCCAACCCTACTCCCGGAGAACTATCTGGGTATGCAGGCTTTTGCTCCAGCCTTGCTTCAATACACCTGATTCAGTTGATCAGCTATTCGTCAGTATCTTGTTTGGCTCAATTAGCTGGAGGATAGGGCTTCATATCCTGAGTTTTGACCACCCCTGTCATTCACAGAGAATAGGGAATGGGGTCTCTAGAGACTGGAGAGAGATAAAGAGAGGACTGAGAAAGCACTGTCCCGTCCTAGCACAACACAGCTGAATACAGGCCATTGTTAGGCCATGCAAAGCCATGGAGCCACTAGACCGTGTAATGCTACACTGCACAGAGTACTGGCCTATATTAATTTCTATAGGCTAACACTGTTTGTTTTCACAGTTATCATAACTTGTTTCCTGTGGTCATATTTTCATGTCTCATTGACTTTGTTCCTCTTGTAGGCATTCATTTTACACAGCATATTTTTAGTTAGCATATAGCTAACTATCTCAAGATGAGTTTCCGTTTTTCTCATTCCGACTGAAATATTTGTTTTGTTTACTCGTTGAATGGTGTAGCACACTCTGTAGTCTATTGTCAGTTTCCCTGCTCTGGTGAGAGCTACAGTTTCAGATTATAATCTAGGCACTAGATCAGGGTCCATTCTCTTCCACACTCACTCACAAGGAGTTGGGAATTCACTTGCTGCCATCTTCAAAGCCCCTTTGTTCATCGGTAGAGATTCCGCTGACCTTGCTGGACAACGCTGACAGAGAGCTGGAGAGAGAAAGAGAGCGAGAGAGTTAGAATGAATTGGGGAGACAGACAGAAAGAGAGAGAAAATAACGTGAGAGGGGAAATTACAGTGAGAGAATGAGGGAAGGAACGAGAGAGAATTGCACAAGAGGCTTTTGTCATCTGGTAGCCATTTTGATTCTCCGTTGATCCGCATGCCTCCATGCCTACTGCCTTGCCCTAGTACAGTAGCATAATGTCCATACAACCTAAGTTAGCCAATAGTCATTTGGACGTGCTGCCAAATTCTATAAAATGACTTTGGAGGTGGCTTATGGTAGAGAAATTAACAATCAATTCTCTTTCAACAGCTCTGGTGGACATCCCTGCAGTCAGCATGCCAGTTGCGTGCTCCCTCAAAACTTGAGACATCTGTGGAATTGTGTTTTGTGACAAAACTGGCCTTTATTGTCCCCAGCACAAGGTGCACCTGTGTAATGATCATGCTGTTTAATCAGCTTTCTGATATACCACACCTGTTGGATGGATTATTTTGTCAAAGGAGAAATGCTCACTAACAGGGATGTAAACACATTTGTGCACAACATTTGAGAGAAATACGCTTTTTGTGCATATGGAAAATGTGTGGGATCTTTTATTTCAGCTCATGAAACATGGGACCAACACTTTACATGTTGCGTTTATATTTTTGTTCAGTGCACAATGTTCACACACACACACACACACTGTACAGTACACACCAATGAGTGACTCAAAATATCTCAATGTCCTAACACAGACATGAAGCTCACACTCCAAATTTTACAATATGCACTGATTCTTCTCAATAGATCAAACATTCAAAACCCATAGGAAAACAGACTCACATAGAAATGTGTCAGAATGTCTGTTTATTTAACTGTTTGCTATTTATTAGAAAACATTTAGCAATTTCTACAGATGAGATACAGTACAATATTGTTTGTGTAATGCACTTTGATCATGCGTGCGCAATGGCACCCTATGCTCTACTCTGCAATAGGCTATATAGGGAATAGAATGCCTTTTGGAAGAAGAAAAAAACTATGTTAACATTTTGCCCAAAAGCACATAGGTTGTGGAGTCCAACCTGCATAGAGAGAGACTTCCATTATCTTTTCTCAAGTCCTTTACTTATTAGCCCCCCTCTCAATACAGTACCTAGCAACTTATTTTAGAAACTAGTGTTAGTATTCTGCAACTCTGACTATTGTAGAAACTAGTGTTAGTATTCAACAACTCTATTTTAGAAACTACTGTTAGTAGTCAGCAACTCTGATTTATTTTAGAAACTAGTGTTAGTATTCTACAACTCTGACTATTGTAGAAACTAGTGTTAGTATTCAACCACTCTGACTATTGTAGAAACTAGTGTTACTATTCAGCAACTCTGATTTTGAGGCCTGCTTCATGGATCTTCCCCAGGACGCTGCTAAGATGCTGTATGTGCTCCTCCCAGGAGTGGCTGTAGATCACCACGTCGTCCAAGTAAGCAGCACAGTAATCGTCACAGTCCTGGAGGACCTTGTCCATCAGCCTCTGGAAAGTCGCAGGGGCCCCATGAAGGCCAAACGGCATGACCTTGAACTGGAACAGGCCCATTGGCGTCTGGAATGCAGTGTAGGCCTTGGATTGTTCATCCAGGGGCACCTGCCAGTACCCTTTGCAGAGATCCAATGTGGTGATGTAATGAGCTCTACCTATTCTCTCCAGTAAGTCGTCAATGCGGGGCATGGGATAGGCATCAAACTGGGAGATGGCATTCACCTTACGGAAGTCCATGCAGACGCGCAAAGAGCCATCCTTCTTTGGGACAATGACAATAGGGCTGCTCCATTCACTTGAAGATGGCTCGACAACATCCATCTCTATCATGGTGTGGACCTCTTCCTTGAGGGCTACCACCAGCCTCTCAGGCACACGGTAAGGATGCTGGCGGACAGGGTTCTGGCCAGGTTTCAAACGAATGACGTGTTCCAGGACTTTGGTTCTTCCTGGTCTCAGCCAAACAGCTGCTTCAGCTCATCTTGCTTGTCTTCTTCCAGGTGAGCCAGTATGACTTCTGCTCGTTCTTTCCATGCCTCTGTGACTCCCTCCGACTCATCCTCTTCTACTCTGCGGACAAGAAAGGACTTTCCTTTGGAGTTCCTCTTTCTCCTCCCAGGCCTTGAGAAGGTTCACATGGTAGGTTTGCTTCTTCTTACCCTTGTCCGGGTGCAGCACCTCGTAGGTCACTGGGCCCATCTTCCTCCCGATTAGGTACGGTCCTTGCTGGTAGACGAGGGAAGGAGGAGCAGGACTTTCTGTCCTGGCTCAAACTCTCTGTGGCGAGCGTGCTGGTCATAGCCTCTCTTCTGGGCCTTCTGGGCTTGCTGAAGGTTTGCTCTAGCTTCCTCTCGGTACCGTTCCACCCTGTCTCGCATCTGGAGGACATACTGGACAATCCCCTGTCCTGAGGTAGCTACTGGGGAATCTTCCCAGCACTTCTTCAGCAGGTCCAGTGGTCCTTGCACTGGCCATCCATAGAGGAGTTCGAATGGCGAGAAACCTGTCGATGCCTGAGGCACCTCCCTGTAAGCAAAAAGCAGAAAGGGTAACCACTTATCCCAGTCTTTACCAGTGTCAGCCACAAACCTCCTCAGCATGTTCTTGAGTGTTTGATTGAATCTCTCTACGAGCCCATCCGTTTGGGGATGGTAGGGAGTAGTCCTCAAGCCTTTAATGCCCAGCTGTCGGTGGAGTTGAACCATCAGTCGCGAGGTGAAGTTTGTCCCTTGGTCCGTCAGGATTTCATCTGGGATTCCTACACGAGAGAAGAGCTGAACAAGAGCACTGATTATCTTTGGAGTGGTTATGGAATGGAGTGGGAAGGCTTCTGGGAACCAGGTGGCATAGTCACAGATCACCAATATATACTTGTAACCTGCACTACTCTTCTCCAAGGGTCCAACAATGTCCATTGCAATTCTCTTGAATGGGGTAGAGATAACTGGCAGTGAACATAGAGGAGCCCGTTCAGACCTACGGACAGCACTGGTTTTCTGGCACGTGGGGCATGATTTGCAGTATTTTTGTACATCAGTATACATGGAGGGCCAAAAGAAACGGGAGCCTAGCCTAAGATAGGTCTTATGTTGCCCTAGATGGCCTGCCCATGGAACTGTATGTGCAAGGTTGAGAACAAGTGGTCTACAGGTAGATGGCACCACCAACTTCCTGCTATCTGCCTCTGACCCAAGGTAGAGTATGTGGTTGTCTACTGTGTAAATCCCCCCACATAAAGATTGACTGTCCCCAGCTAAGGCCTTGTCAAACAAACATTTCAAGGTTGCGTCAGACTTCTGCAGTGTAGCAAAATTTTGTGGAACATCCCATTGCACCTCTAACCCAGACACATCAGCAACAGGTACAGGGGTTCCCACATACTTCTCAAGACGCCGCTGGCGGCGTGACTTTCTGGGCCCTTTGGTTCCCCCCTCGCACAGACTATCACACAAGTCAGGCAGAGGTTGTAAACCAGCTTTGGCCTGGGCACGAGTGACAACTGAACATGCCATCTGAACATCAGACTGGCAAACCGACTGCTCATATAGCTGACCCCCCACACTTCCCAACAGATCAGAGAGTACAGGCACATCCCTCCCCAAAATCATCTCAAAAGGTAGCTTCTCCATTACCCCAACTTTGAGGAGGTATTTCTGACCCTGAATCTCAACTGTGAGCTCAGCTGTGGGCTGCTGTGACTGGTCACCATGGACACATTGGATCAGTGTCTGATGACCATAATCAATGTCATTAACAGGTACATTACCTTTTCTGATCAATGACAGGGAACTGCCGGTGTCAATCATTGCAGTAAGACTTTTACCATTCACTTTTACAGGTACCAAGCATGACCCTTCCTGAGTCTGTCTATTCTGAACACCATCCCCCTCTCTGGGTACATAACAGTAACCTGAGAGCTTGGGTTTACGTAGCGGACACATTGAAGCTTTGTGCCCCTGCTGCCGGCAGTAAAAACAGGTCAGACCCCTCCCATCAGAGCGAACTGCATGATCCCTTACCTCCCTCCCAGACACATAACCCCCAGAGTTACCTCCACCATCTCTGGCGTTTCTGATGTCCCTTGTGTCTCTGAGACTCCTTGGAGCGGGTGCTGCAGGTTGTGGTGGGCCCCCTTTACGTGCATTAAGATACTGCAGTGCAAGCTTGGCCGCCATAAGCCCGTCCTTGGGCTCGTGCTCTCGGACCCAGGTTCGAATGTCATGTGGTAGAACTTGTAGAAGTTGCTCGAGGATGATGACCTCCCGATTTCATCCTGTGTCTTCTCCCCGGTCAAACCCATCGTCGGTAGAGACCCTTGAGGCGGTGGTACGTCTCTGTCGGCGACTCACCCGATGGCGTTGATGCAGCTCTGAAGCGTTGACGGTAGGTTTCCGGTGAGATGTCAAACTTCACCAGCAGCGCTTCCTTCAAGCCCTTGTAGACATTGGCCAGCCCCTCATCCATTGCTGTGTAAGCCTCTAAGGCCTTGCCCGTGAGCAATGGGACAAGCCTGCAGGCCCACTCTACCTCAGGCCACTGCCACGTCTTAGCCATGCGCTCAAACCTCAGCAGGTAGTTTTCAATGTCCTCCCCCTGCTGGTATGAGGGCATCTTTGGCTCCTTCCTCAGGAATACTCGAAGATGGACGTTAACACTGCTGGACTGGTCTCCTGGTGCTGGCCTCATTACTGCTTGGGGTGCCTGCTGTGGAGTTGAAGTCCCTGCTGCATCGAGCCTTTGTCGTCCTGGTGTTGGAAGACCCAATCTTGGGCTCTCACTGACGAGTTCCGCCTGGTGGGGAGCTGTGAGGATAGATTGGCGTAGGCCACGTAACTCCTGCTTGAGGTCTTCGTCCCTCCTCTCAAGGCAGGTGAAAAGTTGCTGAAAAAGGGTTACCATGGTTGGGTGTGGTTCTGGTCCCCCAACTGCTCCTTCAGTCAGCAGCTCACCCAGTTCTGGTTGTCTTTGGCCCCGCGGTCGGGCTCCTAGTTTCTCATACTTGACCTCTTCTTCACCAGACGATTCCATGGTATTCCACCCCGGTTCAACTTCAGGTACCTTTTCTGACAGTTGATGCTGTTGCTGAGAACGCAATCCTGTACGCATTCCTTTACCTCTCTTGTTGGAATTCACTGATTTGCGGTACGCCATCCCACCACTGCCACCATATGTCACGTAGAGTAGGCCAGATGGCTAAACTGGATAACCTAACCTCTATAAAAATAAAAAGATGGCGGAACCGCAAAAGTTCTTCTGTGCAAAGGTGTTTATTTACAAGTGATTCCGGAACAGAAAACAACAGTACTGCCATCAACGTCTACCTTATGGGACAGCTTAACAACAATGCTGCCCCATCCACAGCTCAATCCAAAAATCCCCTTAGAGACTGGAGAGAGGCTCCTTTTGTAGGGCTAGCCCCTCCCCTCAGAACAATTAACCCTAATTAATTAATCAATTAACAATACAAACCTACATTTTCCATGAACTAAACATACTAAAGGATATACATTGCAACACGGTTTTAAACAATATCACAACATAACATTTACAACATTACATCATTACTGACAATATCTTTCAATATGCCCATATGCATTAATGAGCCATTTGGGACAGGCACTATAAAGCCAACCCAATTCCCTTAGCTCGGGTCCTTTTCCAGCATACCCAGAAGCTACAGAGATGGAGAGAGAGGAACAGAACAAACAAACAATGCGCTCATCCACAACATTGATAAGTATAATAATTAGTGTATCTCTCAAATATGAACATTGACAAGTGTGAAATGCATGCACCAAGACAGAAGTTAAATTGTGTGTCGACCCACATTGTTAACTTATGGTATAATGGCGCAAGGAGGAGTGATGAATATGTGTGTGCGTTAAAGAACCAAATGCTGCCCGCGGCCAGTGACGGACTTCTACGTCACAGATTTATTTTAGAAACTAGTGTTAGTATTCAGCAACTCTGACTATTTTAGAAACTACTGTTAGTAGTCAGCAACTCTGACCATTTTAGAAACTAGTGTTAGTATTCAGCAACTCTGACTATTTTAGAAACTACTGTTAGTAGTCAGCAACTCTGACCATTTTAGAAACTAGTGTTAGTATTCAGCAACTCTGACTATTTTAGAAACTAGTGTTAGTATTCAGCAACTCTATTTTAGAAACTACTGTTAGTATTCAGCAACTCTGATTTATTTTAGAAACTACTGTTAGTATTCAGCAACTCTGATTTATTTTAGAAACTAGTTTTAGTATTCAGCAACTCTGACTATTTTAGAAACTAGTGTTAGTATTCAGCAACTCTGACTATTTTAGAAACTAGTGTTAGTATTCAGCAACTGACCATTTTAGAAACTAGTGTTAGTATTCAGCAACTCTGACTATGATATACGATACAGTATATCATATATATATATGATATACAAGTTGTGAGCCACAGCATATCACATTCAACCATTTCAGTCGTCATTTTTTCATATTAAGTTAGTTCACTTTCCCAGAGAAAGGGGGAACATAAGCAGTCTCTGTTGGTCAGTTAGACTGTATTCAGTTGAAGGCCCTATACACTATTCCTATGATGCTTGTGGAACACTTGTACTGCCACCTGCTGGCATTCATGCTATATGCTATCATACAAGGCTTCCATTAAAGGGGAACTGCACCCCACTGATTTGGCCTAATTTTTTGGCTTGCTCCTCAAGAAATGCTGGCGGCCATGACAGAAGCCAAACGTAAGTTGGCTTGGGGGTGTGGTGGGCGTTTCTTGGGTGTGTCCTTGCCACTACCAAGACACACCAATCTGCCAGAACCTTGCCTGCAGCGGTTTCCCCAAACTCAATCACAACAAGCAAACCTCCTGCGGGTTGAGTTCAATAAGTACAGGCAGATGTTTGGTGAGATTCCGGAGGAAGCTTTGAATAGGTCAGTAGCCTGCAGAGGAATATGAAAAGAATGCAATTGCTGAATTTATGTAGATATTCTAAACTAAGCATTTTGATATATTTCAAACGTAGTAACAGGTCCATGTACCTTTTTTTACATAACCTTTTACATAATACCATAGAAGGAGTGTTCTGCTAATATAACAATGTTCACCTTCCATTGTCATTCCCAGCTGATACAGATACTGTGCCTACCTGCATTTTGTCTGGTCGTAATGGGGCTACATTGGCAATCATGTCAGAGTGGTCATACCTTCCTGAGTGGTGTCCCGTATACAACAGGAGTTCCCTGACCCTGTTGCAGAATAGACAGGGTTTTTCCCTCCACATATTGACTAATACCATTCAATTCAATAATTTAAAAATACAATACAAGTAAATGTTGTGTCTAGTAAAATGTTAATGCTGAGTGCCAGGTCTCCCTCCATTTAGAGACATCAGTATCAAGCCCGTCTGTCAGTCTGGACTTCATCACATCATCTTGCAAGTCTCTATGTGCTTGTGCCATACATGTTTCTGTGAACACATACACACACACACACACACACAGTCACTGTTCTATTACCAATTGCAGTTAGGATAGATAATATCTCACACACAAACAGAGTTTGAACAGGTCAGAACAGGTAAAACCTAACCAATCGTGGTCTCCCCATCAAACGACGAGGCTGGCTTCTAGCAAAAGCAACTACAGTCC
This sequence comes from Oncorhynchus tshawytscha, assembly GCF_018296145.1. NCBI lineage: Eukaryota > Metazoa > Chordata > Actinopteri > Salmoniformes > Salmonidae > Oncorhynchus > Oncorhynchus tshawytscha. The sequence goes on from NC_056449.1 coordinate 19,059,548, forward strand.
TCTCCAGCTGTAGAAATAGGCAGAGTTGAGGTAGAGTTCATTAGTGACAAATGGAATCAAAAGGGTGTTGCAAATACTGGACATTTCTGCTGTACTGTGTTATTAGTAATCCCCTTCAGTCATAGAGCCTCCTTGTGTGGCTAAAGTTAGGAGATATCTAATCAATGGAAGATGAAATTAAACTGACTGAATTAAAAGTTAAAGGCGAAGGATAGGCTACAACGAACAAGAGTCAACAGGTAGGCTGCTACTTAATATTCTGGATGGAGTTGTTGTTATTTATTAACGTTGGATGAGAATGCACTGGAGCCTCAATTAGCCTAGCTAGCTAATGTTAGCTATCATAGGTAGCGTCTCCTGGTTTGCTGCAGTCAAGACAGGTACTACGTAATCATATTTGATGATAAATAATCTAGCTATGGCAGCTATTAGTCTACTACAGCGCAAGTCCGCTTGGTTGGTTGCTGTCCCTCGTCTCTCCCTGCCTGCTCCCCATGTCACTACTCCCAGTAGGCTACGGCCCCTCCCCCGCCTCCTAGAGTGGCACCTGAACCTCTCTCTCCCTCTTGCACTTTATCAGCTCTGGTTAATAAAGAAAATCTGATGCTTCCCTCACTCAGATCGAACCGGGTATGGATCTGACCAGGTCTATACAGAATGGGTCTAGTCCTCAGGTCCATTTCGGAACAAGTCGATGGTGCTGCAGTGGAGCGGGATGAGAGTATCCTAATCTTACAAGTACTTAAAATGGTCCACACGCGCGACCATTTGTGAAGAAGGAGCGACAGTACCTCTTCCCCATCAGGAGGTTGAGAAGTTTGGCATGGGCCCTCAGATTATTGATATTGACCTCTGACATGACCTTTGACTTGAAAGTTCAGTTGAGATTGGTGGACATCGGTTAAGTTAGTGCACTATTCAGACCCTCTGTTTCTTCTGATTGGTTCCCTCGGACTCAGAACTTCCTGGGCAAAGGTCTGATTCCCATGTCCTCTTACAGTTGAGCCTTGGGATGATGGCACTGTCACTGTCCTCAATGGACCTAATAATCATAACAATACATTTGATTTTAATAGCCTTTCAAGTCACCCTAGGACACAAAAATGTAAAACACAAGATTTAAAAAACAACACAATATTGAAAAGAGATTTTTTTTAAATAGACTAACTCTTCCGTTTCTTCCAGGATGGTTCCTCTGGTTGGAACAGCCTGGGCTACTTGAAGGGCTGGACACCCTGGTCCTCTTACAGGTGACCCATGGTCCTCCCTTTCTCTTGGAGGGTGGAACCATCTGGTCCTCTCTTATGGGAGACTCTAGACACTTCACATCCAAACCTCTCTAACCTACAGAATGAAAGAGAATACACACAACCAGACTCACTAAAAGACACCATATGTCTTCACAAATATTGTATGGGATGATATTTTCTTGATAAACTTGGAATTTGATGCTCAACATCACTCAGGGAACTGGCTGAGTGAGTCCTTCTGGTTCTGCCTCCCTGCTTCTCAATCAGGTGACCCATGATGGAACCACCTGAGGGGGACATAGGCAGGCCCTCTGGTGTTCTCAGGGCTGGAGCTCTGAGTGCTCCAGCCCTGGTGCTTGCCCACCATGCGCTTTAGTTCAACAGGGGTCGTAGCCACTGCCTGGTCCTCCTCAACCCTCAGGGCATCGGTCTTGACCATTGGAACTTCACCTCTCTGGACTGTTCTAACTGGTCATCTGAATCCAAGTCAATCCAAGTCCTTGTCAGACTGATAGTTGGAGTCAGACTAGTAGCCATTGTCATACAGATGCATTGAGTGTCTTAATACTACCTGTCTTCTCAGAAGGTTAAGGTGTTTGTGGGGGGAATGTTGATTCTGTTTCTAGAATGTTGTGGGTTTTACAATGTAATTGATGGTTTCTATGGCAAACAAAGATTGGTTTGGCGAACCAGACTTCTAAAGCATAATAGTTGGCTATGTGGCCAAGGAGAGATGGACATTGAAACCTAAATCCAAACAACACAATGACATACAAATAATACAAATATTGCAAGCAATTAAGGCAATAGATGAGATGACAGGACAAGAAAAAGCAGCACTCACAGTGCTGGTCACAGTGTTTCTGAAGCTGTGTGGGTCTTGAGTGGAATGCCACAGATTGGGTGTACTAAATGGACTAGTTCAAAGTATTATTATTTTACCTTTATTTAACTAGGCAAGTCAGTTAAGAACAAATTCTTATTTTCAATGACGGCCTAGGAACTGTGGTTAACTGCTCAGGGGCAGAACGACAGAATTTGTACCTTGTCAGCTCGGGGATTTGAACATGCAACCTTTCGGTTACTAGTCCAATGCTCTAACCACTAGGCTACCCTGCCACCCAACAACAACTGAACGCCAGTGATTATTTGTGGTATTTGTAAACTGATTAGAGGTCTGTGTAGTATTCACAACTGACAGAAGATGTGAATGAAAGCTTGACATGAATTCTCTTTCAATAAAATCATACGGATGTGTTTACACAGGCAGCCCAATTATTGGCAAAAGAGCTGATCTGATTGTTCCAAAGACCAATTAGTGGAAAAATATCAGAATTGGTCTGCCTCAAGCATTTCGCTACACCCGCAATAACATCTGCTAAATATGTGTATGTGACCAATACAATTTGATTTGTATGAATGTAGCCATAAATATTAGAATATTAGAATATTTAAAACACTCTTAGCTTAGTGTGTCTATAGCCTATAACTCTTTTAATGTTCTGTGTGGCTGTGTTTGTTGTCTGTCTGCAGGGCTGGAGTACTGTGTGCGTATGCAGCTAACCAGAACCTGAGCTCCCAGCTGGAAGGCATGAAAAGACTGGTTAGCAGCAACCTGGAGGACCTGCAGACCTTTGCCAATGAGACGCCAACGGTACAGCCTTTTTACGGCAGCTTCAATGACAGTTAACTGTAGGTGTGTAAGAGATGGATAGATTAAACATCCTCGTGTGTGTGTGTGTGTGTGTGTGTGTGTGTGTGTGTGTGTGTGTGTGTGTGTGTGTGTGTGTGTGTGTGTGTGTGTGTGCACGAGAGAGAGAGAAAGGCTGACAGAGTAACACAATCTCTGACTAAAAAAAGAGTCCTGCGTGTCTGTAACTTTATTCTGCTCTTCTTTTCACAGCAAATTGATTACCTAATAGCACAATACGCCACTGCCAAGTACACAGTCATTTCTGACCTAGATAGTAAGTCCTTATTGTCTCTGTTCAGTCTATTGTCTGTTGCAGAAAACTATGAATCTATGGCCATATCAGGTCCCCTAGATACATAACAGGTGAAGTCAATTTCAGTTCAATTCAGTTAATTGAGGAAGTCAACTGAAATTCACATTTCTCTCTATTGCTTTTCTATGAGAGGAATTTGAATTTGAACGTCTGTTTACTTCCTGAATTAACTGAATTGAAATGTAATTGACCCCAACCCTGATACATAATAATGCAATGTCCCCATCCTCAGATGTGGGTCCTCTGCTTGGAGGGAATATTCATGTGGAATTGGGCACAGAGGTGCATCCTGCACTGGACGGAGTGCTCCGTATGGCTGGAGGTAAGTCCAGTCCTTATGATGTCATTTCCTGTTTCAGGCATATGCTTTAATTGTTTTTACTCTCTTCCATACTGACAATACTGTCCTCAAATTGGACACAAGTTATAAGGATATTTTAAGAATATACTGTATGTAGTACAGTAGCATTGTAGTTCTTACAGAAATATCTTGTTAATTAGCTCATAACAAGGTGTACTTTAATGGCTGAAGTAGACATCCTTCTCTTTCCTGTTTACTTGTTGTCATAAAGTCAAAGTTCAGAGGGCCATTAAAGGTAACAGTAAATTAACCTTGACCGGTGACCCCTTGACCTTGAGACTTCACCCTCGTGTCACTCTTGTGATTGGTCCTCTTGTGGTTCTCCTGGCTCTTGAGCCAATTGTATGGAGCCTGGTCCAAGATTTGTTTGTGCTATTGGCGTGACAATGACTATCGGAGATGGCAAGGCAGCAAAAACAGTTCTGGGACCAGGCTAAATCGCTAGACATCCCTGTGTGTGTACAATACAGTACCTGCCTCTATTTGGAACTGTCCAAACCTACCTTGTGTGCCATCTTAATTATGAATCGATATGGATATATTAAGTATATGTCCTCCCAAGTTCCAACCTTGCTCCAACAGTGGATTGAACCTGCAACTATTGTTCACCTGTTCAATTCTAAAAGCTTCCCCCGTGTCAATATGTGTGTGTTATTTTGTGTGTAATCAATGCCAGAGTATGGATTTGCATGTGTGTGTATTTGGTTTGTGTGTGTGTGATTGTGTGTGCATACATTGAGTGTTTTTGTGAATCTACCATGTGCATACATGTGTGTCTTTACTATGTGCACTCTCACACACACTGTAAATGTATGTAGTTCTGTCCTTGAGCTGTGTGGACCCCAGGAAGAGTAGCTGCTTTTTTCACAACAGCTAATGGGGATCCTAATAAAATACCAAATACTCACCACCTGTCCATCCTACCCCGTCCCCATCCCCAGCCATGCGGGAGACCAAGGAGGCCCTGGAGAACGTGAGTGTGTCTCTGGAGGTTCTCCAGGAGGCGACAGGGAAGCTCCACTTCAACCTGAGCCTGGTGCGCTCTAGCCTGAACAGAACCCTCAATGATCCGGGTTGCAGCGGCGAGGACTCGGATGCCACCACCACCCAGCTCTGCCGCTCCATCCACAGCTCCCTGGCACAGCTCCACGTCAGCGCCAACTTCACCCGGGTATGCTGTCACGCTTCATTAAAGATGATAATAATAGTTATACTGTAATAATTAGATTTATATAGCACAATATAAGTATTGTTGTATGTGATGTGTTGCAGTTACCTGATGTGAACAATCAGCTGGAAAGTGTGAATCAGGTGCTGAAAACGGACCTCAGCGATATCATTCAAAAGGTGAGTCTAGAAAGGTTGTATAAACTTTATGTACTGTATAAGTTGTGAGGTTTTCTTTGATATTTGTGATACTGTATCATCATTGTTGGCTTTTGTATTTCCTTCTCCAAACAGGGCTTCTCCTCATTCAATGACACTCCAGGCATGGTGAGTGACCAGATGAGGGACGTAGTCGAGGGTGAGTGGCATCTCTTTAACCTCACTTAATGCTCCCCAAAAAGTTTCAAAAGACACTAAATGAAGGGTTATATAATTTTGAGTGTTCAACTTTGCATTGCCAAGTCAGTCATGTTCAATATGGTATGAATACTCATTGAAGGTAATGTCTTATACGCCCAAATAAGATCAATGGCCATATTCCAAATATTGACCTACACCTGAACTGTTGTACCCCAAAATATAAATATGTATTACTCCATTATTTCACTAATGCCCTTGAATATATCCACTCTCTCCCTCCCAGGAGCCCGGGGCCTGTTGGACGTCATCAGCACCAACATCAGCAGCTTCTCCAAGGTGTTCCCTGTACACAGCTCTCTGGCCAACTTCACCAACTTCATCATTCACACACAGTCCAAGATAGAAGACTCTTACCCTGAGATCGATCAGATAGACTTCTACAGGTACAAACAGGAACTGGGGCCCTATTCACAAACTGTGTGTATTAAATGGCACCCTATTCCCTATATAGTGTACTACTTTTGACCAGGGCCCATGATGTGCTCAGGGTTTAGAATAAATAAATGTCTTCACCTGCCTGGTCTGTGGTAGATTGACGTAAAGAGTACAATCTGTTGTTACTGAATATCATCTGGAGTTATTTCATCAGCACAGGTCACTGTGACATAATGTAATAAATAATAAAGAGTATATTCAGTCAGTAAGCCTTTAGGTGTACCCTGGACCTGACCCTGCATACATGGCGCCCTGTATTGCCCTCCAGCTGTGATTATTACACAGTACATTTGATTGAGCCCTGAGACAGACCTGCTGTAGTCTCCATCATTATGGTGTTTTAGCCTAATGTAGTGGTTGGTTGTTACTTGTTATGGCACCTTTTTTTATTTATTTTTATTTCACCTTTATTTAACCAGGTAGACTAGTTGAGAACAACTTCTCATTTGCAACTGCGACCTGGCCAAGATAAAGCGTAGCAATTCGACACGTACAACAACACAGAGTTACACATGGAATAAACAAAACATACAGTCAATAATACAGTAGAACAAAAGAAAACAAAAAGTCTATATACAGTGAGTGCAAATAAGGTCAGATAAAGGAGTTAAGGCAATAAATAGGCCATGATGGCGAAGTAATTACAATATAGCAATTACACACTGGAATGGTAGATGTGCAGAAGATGAATGTGCAAGTAGAGATACTGGGGTGCAAAGGAGCAAGATAAATAAATAAATACTGTGTGGGGATGAGATGGGTAGATAATGGGCTGTTTACAGATGGGCTATGTACAGGTGCAGTGATCTGTGAGCTGCTCTGACAGCTGGTGCTTAAAGCTAGTGAGGGAGATATGAGTCTCCAGCTTCAGAGATTTTTGCAGTTTGTTCCAGTCATTGGCAGCAGAGAACGGTAAGGAAAGACGACCAAAGGAGGAATTGGCTTTGGGGGTGACCAGTGAGATATACCTGCTGGAGCGCGTCCTGCGAGTGGGTGCTGCTATGGTGACCAGTGAGCTGAGATAAGGCGGGGCTTTACCTAGCAGAGACTTGTAGATAACCTGTAGCCAGTGGGTTTGGCGACGAGTATGAAGCGAGGGCCAACCAACGAGAGCGTACAGGACGCAATGGAGGGTAGTGTATGGGGCTTTGGTGACAAAACGGATGGCACTGTGATAGACTGCATCCAGTTTGTTGAGTAAAGTGTTGGAGGCTATTTTATAGATGACATCACCGAAGTCGAGGATCGGTAGGATGGTCAGTTTTACGAGGGTATGTTTGGCAGCATGATTGAAGGATGCTTTGTTGCGATATAGGAAGCCAATTCTAGATTTAATTTAGGATTGGAGATGCTTAATGTGAGTCTGGAAGGCGAGTTTACAGTCTAATCAGACACCTAGGTATTTGTAGTTGTCCATGTATTCCGTCCAGAGTAGTGATGCTGGACGGGCGAGCAGGTGCGGGCAGGGATCGGTGTAATAGCATGCATTTAGTTTTACCTGTGTTTAAGAGCAGTTGTAGGCCACGGAAGGAGAGTTGTAATGGCATTGAAGCTCATCTGGAGGTTAGTTAACACAGTGTGCAAAGAGGGGCCAGAAGTGTACTGTATACAGTATACCTTATCCTAATGTAGTGGTTGGTTGTTACTTGTCATGGCATCTTATCCTAATGTAATGGATGGTTATGGCATCTTATCCTAATGTAGTGGTTGGTTGTTACTTGTTTCGGCATCTTACCCTAATGTAATGGTTGGTTGTTACTTGTTACGGAATCTTATCCTAATGTAATGGTTGGTTGTTACTTGTTACGGAATCTTATCCTAATGTAGTGGTTGGTTGTTATGGCGTCTTATCCAAATGTAGTGTTGGTTGTTAGTTGTTATGGCATCTTATCCTAATGTAGTGTTCTTTGTTAGTTGTTATGGCATCTTATCCTAATGTAGTGGTTGGTTGTTACTTGTTATGGCGTCTTATCCAAATGTAGTGGTTGGTTGTTACTTGTTATCAAATCCAATTTTATTTGTCACATACACATGGTTAGCAGATGTTAATGCGAGTGTAACGAAATGCTTGTGCTTCTAGTTCCGACAATGCCTTAATAACTGGAGGTCGACCGATTATGATTTTTTAACGCTGATACCGATTATTGGAGGACCAAAAACCCCGATACCGATTAATCGGCCGATTTTTTTAAAAATATATTTGTAATAATGACAATTACAACAATACTGAATGAACACTTATTTTAACTTAATATAATACATCAATTAAAATCAATTTAGCCTCGAGTAAATAATGAAACATGTTCAGTTTGGTTTAAATCATGCAAAAACAAAGTGTTGGAGAAGAAAGTAAAAGTGCATTATGTGCCATGTAAGAAAGCGAACGTTTAAGTTCCTTGCTCAGAACATGAGAACCTATGAATGCTGGTGGTTCCTTTTAACATGAGTCTTCAATATTCCCAGGTAAGAAGTTTTAGATTGTAGTTTTTATAGGAATTATAGGACTATTTCCCTCTATACCATTTGTATCTCATTAACCTTTGACTATTGGATGTTCTTATAGGCACTTTAGTATTGCCAGTGTAACAGTATAGCTTCCGTCCCTCTCCTCGCTCCTCCCTGGGCTCGAACCAGGAACACATCAACAACAGCCACCATCGAAGCAAGGTTACCCATGCAGAGCAAGGGGAACAACTACTAGAAGGCTCAGAGCGAGTGACGTTTGAAACGTTATTAGCGTGAGCTAACTAGCTAGCCATTTCACTTCGGTTGCACCAACCTCATCTTGGGAGTTGATAGGCTTGAAGTCATAAACAGCGCAATGCTTGATGCACAACGAAGAGCTGCTGGCAAAACGTACAAAAGTGCTGTTTGAATTCATGTTTACACGCCTGCTTCTGGCTACCACCGCTCAGTCAGATACTTGTATGCTTGTATGCTCAGTCAGATTATATGCAACTCAGGACACGCTAGATAATATCTAGTAATATCATCAACCATGTGTAGTTAACTTGTGATTATGGGGACCGAGAGCCTCCTAAGGTTGAAGATGCGCTGCTGCGCCTTCTTCACCACGCTGTCTGTGTGAGTGGACCAATTCAGTTTGTCCGTGATGTGTACGCCGAGGAACTTTAAACTTTCTACCCTCTCCACTACTGTCCTGTCGATGTGGATAGGGGGTGCACCCTCTGCTGTTTCCTGAAGTCCACAATCATCTCCTTTGTTTTGTTGAAGTTAAGTGTGAGGTTATTCTCCTGACACCACACTCCGAGGGCCCTCACCTCCTCCCTGTAGGCCGTCTCGTCGTTTTTGGTAATCAAGCCTACGACTAGTGTTTTCTGCAAACTTGGAGGCGTGCATGGCCACGCAGTCGTGGGTAAACAGGGAGTACATGAGAGGGCTCAGAATGCACCCTTGTGGGGCCCCAGTGTTGAGGATCAGCGAGGTGGAGATGTTGTTTCCTACCCTCACCACCTGGGGGCGGCCCGTCAGGAAGTCCAGTACCCAGTTACACAGGGCGGGGTCGAGACCCAGGGTCTCGAAATTGATGACGAGTTTGGAGGGTACTATGGTGTTAAATGCTGAGCTGTAGTCAATGAACAGCATTCTCACAAAGGTATTCCTCTTGTCCAGATGGGTTAGGGCAGTGTGATTGGGTCGTCTGTGGACCTATTGGGGCGGTAAGCAAATTTGAGTGGGTCTAGGGTGTCAGGTAGGGTGGAGGTGATATGGTCTTTGACTAGTCTCTCAAAGCACTTCATGATGACGGAAGTGAGTGCTACGGGGCGGTAGTCGTTTAGCTCAGTTACCTTAGCTTTCTTGAGAACAGGAACAATGGTGGCCCTCTTGAAGCATGTGGGAACAGCAGACTGGGATAAGGATTGATTGAATATGTCCATAAACACACCAGCCAGCTGGTCTGCGCATGCTCTGAGGACGCGGCTGGGGATACCGTCTGGGCCTGCAGCCTTGCGAGGGTTAACACGTTTAAATGTTTTACTCACGTCGGCTTCAGTGAAGGAAAGTCCGCAGGTTTTGGTAGCGGGCCGTGTCAGTGGCACTGTATTGTCCTCAAAGCGAGCAGGTTGTTTAGTCTGTCTGGGAGCAAGACATCCTGTTCCGCGACTGGGCTGGTTTTCTTTTTGTAATCCGTGATTGACCGTAGACCCTGCCACATACCTCTTGTGTCTGAGCCGTTGAATTGCAACTCTACTTTGTCTCTATACTGACGCTTAGCTTGTTTGATTGCCTTGCGGAGGGAATAGCTACACTGTTTGTATTCGGTCATGTTTCCGGTCACCTTGCCCTGGTTAAAAGCAGTTTCGCACAAATGCTGCCATCAATCCACGGTTTCTGGTTGGGGAATGTTTTAATAGTTGCTGTGCGTACGACATCGCCAATGCACTTGCTAATGAACTCACTCACCGAATCAGCGCATTCGTCAATGTTGTTGTTTGACGCAATGCGGAACATATCCCAATCCACGTGATCGAAGCAATCTTGAAGCGTGGAATCAGATTAGTCGGACCAGCGTTGAACAGACCTGAGAGCGGGAGCTTCCTTTTTTAGTCTCTGTCTATAGGCAGGGAGCAACAAAATGGAGTCGTGGTCAGCTTTTCCGAAAAGGAGGGCGGGAGAGGGCCTTATATGTGTCGCGGAAGTTAGAATAACAATGATCCAGGGTTTTACCAGCCCTGGTAGCACAATCGATATGCTGATAGAATTTAGGGAGTCTTGTTTTCAGATTAGCCTTGTTAAAATCCCCAGCTACAATTTATGCAGCCTCAGGATATGTGGTTTCCAGTTTACATAGAGTCAAATAAAGTTTGTTCAGGGCCATCGATGTGTCTGCTTGGGGGGGAATATATGCGGCTGTGATTAGAATCTAACAGAATTCCCTTGGTAGATAATGCGGTCGACATTTGATTGTGAGGAATTCTACGTCACGTGAACAGAAAGACTTGAGTTCCTGTATGTTGTTATGATCACACCACGTCTCGTTAATCATAAGGCATACCCCCCGCCCCTCTTCTTACCAGAAAGATGTTTGTTTCTGTCGGCGCGATGCGTGAAGAAACCAGTTGGCTGTACCGACTCCGATAGCGTGTCTCGAGTGAGCCATGTTTCCGTGAAGCAAAGAAGTTACAGTCTCTGATGTCTCTCTGGAATGCTACCCTTGCTCGGATTTCATTAACCTTGTTGTCAAGAGACTGGACATTGGCGAGTAGTATGCTCGGGAGCGGTGCGCGATATGCCCGTCTCCGGAGCCTGACCAGAAGACCGCTTCGTCTGCCCCTTTTTCGGTGTCGTTGTATTGATCCGATCCATTGTCCCGAGTGGTGGGCAAAACACAGGATCCGCTTCGGGAAATTCGTATTCCTGGTCGTAATGATGGTGAGTTGACGTTGCTCTTATATCCAGTAGTTGCTCCCGACTGTATGTAATAAAACCTAAGATAACCTGGGGGTAACCAATGTAATAAATAACACGTACTGCATAGTTTCCTAGGAACGCGAAGCGAGACGGCCATCTCTGTCGGCGCCGGAAGAACTCCTGGTTGGTTGCTACTTGTTACAGCACCTTATCCTAATGTAGTGATTTGTTGTTACTTGTTATGGCACCTTATCCTAATGTAGTGGTTGGTTGTTGCTTGTTATGGCATCTTATCCTAACGGTGGTTGGCTGTTACTTGTTATGGTGTACTGGTGTACTGACTACAGGGTTCCTCTACAGGTGGATTTGCTGTACTGGCCTCTGCTGCATGGTGGTTCTCATCCTGGCCTTCAACTTCCTGGCCATACTGTGTGGCACCATGGGATATGACAAGCACGCCTCCCCTACCACACGGGGCTGTGTCTCCAACACCGGCGGCACCCTTCTCATGGCGTAAGTATTTCTGGCCAACTGGCCGGCTGTCTCTCTGGCTGGCTGGCTGGGTATCTTTTTGTCTGGTTGTGTCTCTGTCTATCTATCTACTATGTCTGTCTATCTATCTATTCTGTCTGTCTGTCTGCCTACACTTTCTGCAGTATATAGAGCACTAAGAGTGTGAGTGTGTAGATTGATTGATTGAATGCTCTATCTATGCGTGTCTCCACAGCGGTGTGGGTTTCAGCTTCCTCTTTTCTTGGATACTGATGGGAGTGGTGACCGCCACCTTCCTTGTCGGAGGCAACGTGGAGAAGCTGGTCTGTGAACCCTTCCACACCAAGGAGCTCTTCAAGGCAAGTTATGATGTGATAACTCTTAAGGTGACAATGTTTAGGTATTGTATGTGGTCCTTCTCTATAATCATGGTCTAGAACTGTATGATGGTCTTACTGTATAATCATGGTCTAGAACTGTGTGATGGTCTTACTGTATAATCATGGTCTAGAACTGTATGATGGTCTTACTGTATAATCATGGTCTAGAAATGTATGATGGTCTTACTGTATCAATCATGGTCTAGAACACTATGATGGTCTTACTGTACAATCATGGTCTAGAACTATATGATGGTCTTACTGTATAATCATGGTCTAGAACTATATGATGGTCTTACTGTATAATCGTGGTCTAGAACTGTATAATGGTCTTACTGGTCATTTGTGTCCAAGGTTTTGGACACTCCTCACCTGGTGAACCCTGAGTGGAGGAACTTCATCCCAGGGTATATGTACAACGACTCAGACCTGGATCTGACAGTGGAGAATTTCTACAGGTAATACTGTATGGATGTAGCACTTACTACTGGGGATTCATTTCTGTGTATTTTAATGATGGCCTATGTTTTACATAGACTGGCTCGTCTATATAAACTCAGCAAAAAAATAAACATCCTCTCACTGTAAACTGCGTTTATTTTCAGCAAACTTAACATGTGTAAATATTTGTATGAACATAACAAGATTCAACAACTGAGACATAAGCTGAACAAGTTCCACAGACATGTGACTAACAGATATAGAATAATGTGTCCCTGAACAAAGGGGGGAAGTATCTGTCAGTATCTGGTGTGGCCACCAGCTGCATTAAATAATACTCCTCCTCATGGACTGCACCAGATTTAACATTTCTTGCTGTGAGAGGTCACCCCACTCTTCCACCAAGGCACCTGCAAGTTCCTGGACATTTTGGGGGGGAATGGCCCTAGCCCTCACCCTCCGATCCAACAGGTCCTAGACGTGCTCAATGGGATTAAGATCCAGGCTCTTCGCTGGCCATGACAGAACACTGACATTCCTGTCTTGCAAGAAATCAAGCAATGAACGAGCATGGCTCGTGTCATTGTCATGCTGGAGGGATGTCAGGATGACCCTGCTGGAAGGGTACACAGCGTTGAGATTGCCTGCAATGACAACAAGCTCAGTCCAATGATGCTATGACACACCGCCCCAGACCATGACAGACCCTACACCTTCAAATCGATCCCGCTCCAGAGTACAGGCCTCTGTGTAACGATCATTCCAATAAACGCGAATCCGACCATCACCCTTAGTAAGACAAAACCGCAACTCGTCAGTGAAGAGCACTTTTTGCCAGTCCTGTCTGGTCCAGTGACGGTGGGTTTGTGCCCATAGGCACCGTTGTTGCCGGTGATGTCTGGTGAGGACCTGCCTTACAACAGACCTACAAGCCCTCAGTCTAGCCTCTCTCAGCCTATTGCGGACAGTCTGAGCACTGATCGAGGGATTGTGGTTCGTGGTGTAATTCGGGCAGTTGTTGTTGCCATCCTGTACCTGTCCCGCAGGTGTGATGTTCGGATGTAACGATCCTGTGCAGGTGTTGTTACACGTGGTCTGCCACTGCGAGGACAATTAGCTGTCCGTCCTGTCTCCCTGTAGCGCTGTCTTAGGCATCTCACAGTACGGACATTGTAATGTATTGCCCTGGCCACATCTGCAGTCCTCATGCCTCCTTGCAGCATGCCTAAGGCACATTCACGCAGATGAGCAGGGACCCTGGGCATCTTTCTTTTGGTGTTTTTCGGAGTCAGTAGAAAAGCCTCTTTAGTGTCCTAAGTTTTCAGAACTGTGACCATAACTGTGACCTTAATTGCCTAAGCTGTTAGTGTCCATTCCACAGGTGCATGTTCATTAATTTTTTATCGATCATTGAACAAGCATGGGAAACAGTGTTTTAACCCTTTACAATGAAGATCTGTGAAGTTATTTGAATTTTTATGAATTATCTTTGAAAGACAGGGTCCTAAAAAAGGAACGTTTCTTTTTTTGCTGAGTTTAGAATTGAACTTGATTACTTATGGATAGAACCATGTCATAACTCTAGATATTCCTGTTTTGTGGCAGCATTTGATTTAAATAAATGCCACAGGCTAATGTCTGTGTCAATATTCTACCTCTTCACATTCCATCTGACATTGCTTATAATACATGATGTAAAGGATTGAAACTAGGGAGAGGGATACGTGAATTGCTTAGTGATCTTTTATGCCTCAGATTTCATCAACTTTCATCATCTCTCGATTAGAACAGGCAGCAAAGCTTTGTTCTAAGACCATCACGTTATGTTTCCTTATAGAGACTTGTCGCCTAAGCCACTGCCTAGTCAGGGAGTTAGCCATGACATAGTGTGTACAGACATGACCATTCCTTTACCCTTACTTCACTCTCCCACGTGACCATTGAATGTGTTCAGTTATGTAACTACAAACAATGGACCTACATGGGAAATATGAGTCATGCATGCTGACTTAATACTTTGTGTTGGATAAGCTTTCTAAAAGTGATTTGAGAGAACACTGCTTATAAAATGACCGGAAGGCAGCGATACAGAGCTGAATAGAGTTACAACTTTATTCACTGGGTGGCAGCAGAGAGAGCTAACTAACCAAGGAATTGAATGGAATGGAAGTGATAATATTGACATTTCTCTCTCTCTCTCAGTAATTGCACAAATAACAGAAGTCTCTACTCTGCCATGCGCTTGGATAAAGTCTTCAATGTCACAACCTTGCTAAACTCCAGCCTGGTCAGTATTCACATGCATTGTGCAGTGTGCACTCACTCACTGTAGGATACTTACTGTGTTCTGCATACCTGCACATGGTAGCACATGGATATAATACGCTTTAGTTACTGTAATCACACTCACACCGAATCAGACCATTTTTTTTAAGTAATTGAGATGTGTTTGTTTTTATTTGCCTAAAACAATGTAACCAGTGGAATAGTCCCAAAAGTGTCAACTATGACTATACTTCACACCAGTCAAGCTAAATCAAGTGTTTAGCTAACACTCTGCATTTCCACACTCAGATTCATGAGCATTAGCTAACAAAAGGCGTTCTTGCCAAAACAAAAAGCAGGCCAGCATTAGCCAGCCTCCTGGCAAGATTAGCTCGCCTCTTTTATTGAATAGTAAATAAGGATGGATAGAGCTGGCTAGCATAAGTTAGGCTAGGTTAGGGTTAGCGATGGATAGAGCTGGCTAGCAAAAATTAGGTTAGGGTTAGGGATGAATAGAGCTGGCTAGCATAAATTAGGTTAGGGTTAGGGATGAATAGAGCTGGCTAGCATAAATTAGGCTAGGTTAGGGTTAGGGATGGATAGAGCTGGCTAGCATAAATTAGGTTAGGGTTAGTGATGAATAGAGCTGGCTAGCATAAATTAGGCTAGGTTAGGGTTAGGGATGGATAGAGCTGGCTAGCATAAATTTAGCTAGGTTACACAAATTAGGAGTTTTTTTATATAGACTAAATACAAAAAGGTTTATGTTATTGACATGTGTTATTTATTTTGTTCTACAGTTTATCTATTGTTTTTCAATGTGGCTCTTAGATAGTGAGGATTTGTTGTGTTTTAGCTCGAGCTGTTCTATTATCTGAGTGTGTAGAAGACATAATGGAAAGAAAACAGGCCATCTTAATCTGTACTTTGTATCAATGAATGGGGTTACTTATAAATGAATTAAGAGGGGCCTACCCTGTCCCTGGTCTATGGTACCGCTCCACCCCACACCACCACTAAGGAAATAAGTAACAAACCCATCTGTTTACTTAACGCTGAATGACCAAGTAAACAACTTTGTTTTGATCACCATTTTGTTCTAGGCTCTCTAAAATAGTCTTGACCATAGAATTCTATTTCTATGTTCTGGACTCTCGCGGTACCAGACCTCAACACCGAGGTCGAGGCTACTAAAGTAGAGGCTACTAAAATAGTGTTGGAAAACAAACCATTTGCACAAATGCAAACACACATTTTTGCTCTTGTAACAACCATGTGCAATGAAGATTGGTGTAAACAAACAGATTTGCACCTGTAACTTGAAGGGTACCTACATAAGGAATTCATAACACATTCGTAACCTATCCATTACATATGAAATGTAACTAGGCTCCCTTTCTGTTTCCAGTACAACAAGGTGGTGGTGAGGATGTTTGAATGTGTAAAATTGACATACGGGCTTCATAAACCCACATTTGTTACCAATATATAGCACATTCATAGCTATTGCTTATCTTTATCGATGTAGCTGACAATTCTCCTTGTGTTTCCAGTACACCAAGGAAGTGGCGAAGATGTTTGACAGTGTGAAGATTGACCTGAGAGGTATCGTCCTGCTGGAGTCTGAGGGGAAACAGAGCCTCATTGACTTCTCTGAGACTGGCATCGCGGAGATCAACTATGCAGCGTATCTGGCGGAGGTAGAGTACTGGCATTGAGGGGAAATCTCAATCTAAAAATACTTTCCCCCCTGGTCACCTATCGTTCATTTCTATAGTTTAAAGTGACTTCCTCTACTCCACTCCTCTCCTTATCTCAATAGTTTAAAGTGTCCTCCTCTCCTTATCTCAATAGTCCAAAGTGTCCTTGTCTCCTCTTCTCTCTTTCGTCTTAATAGCCTACTTTGGCTTCCTCTCCTTCATCTCAAGCCACTGTAGACTTTTCAGATATACCTTCAAATACATTTCTTTCCGGGGTCCTACCGAGATCTTTCCGGGGTCTTCCAGGGGTCTTCCTGAGGTCTTCATGAAGTCTTCCATGGGTTTTCCTAGGGTATACACTACCGGTCAAAAGTTTTGGAACACCTACTCATTCAAGGGTTTTTCTTTATTTTTACCATTTTATTATTATTTTAGAATAATATATGAAATAACACATATGGAATCATATAGTAACCAGAAAAGTGTTAAACAAATCAAAATATATTTTATATTTGAGATTCTTCAAATAGCCACCTTTTGCCTTGATAACAGATTTGCACACTCTTGGCATTCTCTCAACCCACTTCAATAGGTAGTCACTTGGAATGTATTTCAATTAAACAGGTGTGCCTTGTTAAAAGTTAATTTGTGGAAATGATTTTCTTCTTAATGCGTTTGAGCCAATCAGTTGTCTTGTGACAAGGTAGGGGGTATACAGAAGAGCCCTATTTGGTAAAAGCCCAAGACCATATTATGGCAAGAACATCTCAAATAAGCAAAGAGAAACGACAGTCCATCATTACTTTAAAATGAAAAGGTCAGTCAATACGGAAGATTTCTTTCATCACATTCCCAGTGGGTCAGAAGTTTACCTACACTCAATTAGTATTTGGTAGCATTGCCTTTAAATTGTTTGACTTTGGCTCAAACGTTTTGGGTAGCCTTCCATAAGCTTCACACAATAAGTTGGGTGAATTTTGGCCCATTTCTCCTGACAGAGCTGGTATAACTGAGTCAGGTTTGTAGCCCTTCTTGCTCGCATACGCTTTTTCAGTTCTGCCTCAAATTTCTATAAGTTTGAGGCCAGGGCTTTGTGATGGCCACTCCAATACCTTGACTTTGTTGTCCTTAAGCCATTTTGTCACAACTTTGGACGTATGCTTGGGGTCATTGTCCATATGGAGGACCCAACTTCCTGACTGATGTCTTGAAATATTGCTTCAATATAATCCACATAATTTTGTTTCCTCATGATGCCATCTATTTTGTGAAGTGCACCAGTCCCTCCTGCAACAAAGCACCCCCACAACATGATGCTGCCACCCCCGTGCTTCACGGTTGGGATGGTGTTCTTCGGCTTGCAAGCCTCCCCCTTTTTCCTCCAAAAATAACGATGGTCATTATGGACAAACAGTTCTATTTTTGTTTCATCAGACCAGAGGACATTTCTCCAAAACGTACGATCTTTGTCCCCATGTGCAGTTGCAAACCTTGGTCTGGCTTTTTTTATGGCGGTTTTGGAGCAGTGGCTTCTTCCTTGCTGAGTGGCCTTTCAGGTTATGTTGATATAGGACTCGTTTTACTGTGGATATAGATACTTTTGGACCTGTTTCCTCCAGAATCTTCACACGGTCCTTTGCTTTTGTTCTGGGATTGATTTGCACTTTTCACACCAAAGTACTTCATCTCTAGGAGACAGAACGCTTCTCCTTCCTGAGTAGTATGACGGCTGAGTGATCGCATGGTGTTTATACTTGCATACTATTGTTTGTAGAGATGAACGTGGTACCTTCAGGCGTTTGGAAATTGCTTCCAAGGATGAACCAGACTTGTGGAGGTCTACAAAAAAAAATTCTGAGGTCTTTGTTGATTTCTTTTGATTTCTCCATGATGTCAAGCAAAGAGGCACTGAGTTTGAAGGTAGTCCTTGAAATACATCCACAGGTACACCTCCAATTGACTCAAATTATGTCAATTAGCCTATCAGAAGCTTCTAAAGCCATGATATAATTTTCTGGAATTTTCCAAGCTGTTTAAAGGCACAGTCAACTCAGTGTATGTAAACTTTTGACCCACTGGAATTGTAATACAGTGAATTATAAGTGAAATAATCTGTCTGTAAACAATTGTTGGAAAAATTACTTGTGTCATGCACAAAGTAGATGTCCTAACCGACTTGCCAAAACTATAGTTTGTTAACAAGAAATTTGTGGATTGGTTGAAAAACGAGTTTGAATGACTCCAACCTAAGTGTATGTAAACTTCCGACTTCAACTGTACGTCTTCTCTATCAGAATCTGTTGAATGGGGGAGAACATGAAGTTTTCTATGGAACATGATCGTCTTATGGCCTCTTATTGCAGCTTGTATAACTCTTTACTTAAAACTGACAACTATAATGTTTTATGACTTGTTATAAGCCTCTATGAGCCTTTATAGTGTGATATTATAAGGCTTATAAAGGTTACTGTTGTTATGTCTCTATGTGCACAGTTGCACAACTGTTATTATAAGATGAAAAGACCGAAGGGGGTCATACATGCTTATGACAAGTCTTATAATGCATTATAACACCATCATAATACATTATAATCCTATTTCTGTTCATTTGCAGGTCAACAAAGGGGTGACTCTGGTGGACTTACTGTCGTACGCCAATGAGCTTGAGGCACAGACGGACCTCATGGTGAGAACAACATATGACCAACCGTCCAATAAAAACCTCATACTGAAAAAACAACACGGCTCCAACCAACCACACAATGTTTTCTCAGTGTACTAGTAGATTGAAGCTTTATTTACACCACGATCCAAGACAGGGAGACAATGAAATGGGAGTTCAGATATAAAACTATGTGAAAGCTCCGCGTGTCTTCATCAACTGCATAGCCTTGCGGCGGTTTGCTATCGACACACACACACACACACACACACACACACACACACACACACACACACACACACACTTAAGCAGTCTCTGAAATCACTTTTTAATGTTCTGCCTTGCCTTTAAGGGTTGGAAGCTCACACAAGCTCCCCATTCATGGCCCAAAATGTTGGGCCAACTCTGGGTCCTCCACCACTTGCCATGGGCTCGGAGGCAGTGGAGCCAGTTTAAAGTGGTCTTCTGTGGGGTGATATGTGCCCCCCTAGTATTCAACTGGTGCCCATCTGTCCTGGTGCCCCATGTTCTGTTGGCATTGAGAACACACACACGGTGGACACTGAGAATGGTTCACCCGTATATAGATCATTTAAATGACTTGATTCTACATGTAATTCTATGGGTTCAATATGTAGTTTTCATGCTGCATTACATTCATTGATTAAGGCAGTCTCTTATACTAAGTGGTTTGCTGTGTGTAGGCCTGTGTACTATAGAGTTTTACACAGATTGCACATTGCCCTAAATATTTGTAAATGTATACATTCTGTACATGAATGTATGTCAAGGGACTCTGGACAATGGTGACCCTGGTAGTGACCCCACTCCCTGCAGGTGTCTCAGGGGCAGTTTGGATATGCAATAAACACATTTCTGTGACACACTTGTATAAGGAACACCCACAAGTGTGTAACAGGACAAATATTAGCACCCCCCAAATTAATCATGATTATTACCTCTTTGTATGTGTGTCTGAACCTCTGTCTATGTGTGTGTCCTTAGCCCAAAGGGCCCCTCCAGACCTCTCTGAAGGGCCACGCCAACAGTCTCCGTCAGATCCACAGTCAGCTGGTCATCCCTATGGAGCAGGCCATGGTAATCAACTATCTTCAATCATTCTTTTTTAGGTTAACATCCATGCCTGGGCCCATCAGTGCTCAGCTTCGCCCGACTGGCAGAAATGGCCACGGCCATGCGCTACCCTCTTAGAAGAAAAGGTGCTATATCTAGAACCTAAAAGGGCTCTTCAGGTGACCTCATAAGAGAACGTGTGTGTGTGTGTGTGTGTGTGTGTGTGTGTGTGTGTGTGTGTGTGTGTGTGTGTGTGTGTGTGTGTGTGTGTGTGTGTGTGTGTGTGTGTGTGTGTGTGTGTGTGTGTGTGTGTGTGTGTGTGTGTGTGTGTGTGTGTGTGTGTGTGTGTCTGCACAAATGTGTACATACATGCTTGTGTGTGTGTGTGTTCTCTGAACTTTACATGCGAGAGGAACACGTCATTGCCAGACGTCGATGCAACCTCAGTGAAGCTTTCATCTCTCACTCAAAGCCTCTAGAATATAGAGCTAGACCAGGGCTCTCCAACCTTATTCCTGGAGAGATACTCTCCTATAGGTTCTAACTCCAACCACGTTCCTGGAGAGATACCCTCCTGTAGGTTAACTCCATTGGTTGCATTGTGCCTTGCAAACCAAACCAAGTGCAGCATATCTGACATACAGTGCATTTGGAAAATATTCAGACCTCTTGATTTTTTCCACATTTTGTTACATTACAGCCTTATTCTAAAATGGCTTAAAAAAATAAAAAATCTTAACACAATGCCACATAATGACAAAGCAAAAACTGTTTTTTTTTTAGAAATGTTTGCACAAACTTTAATATCAAATTTACGTAACTATTCAGACCCTTTACTCAGTACTCAGTATGACGCTACAAGCTTGGCACACCTATATTTGGGGAGTTTCTCCCATTCTCTGTAGATCCTCTCAAGCTCTGTCAAGTTGGATGGGGAGCGTCGCTGCACAGCTATTTTCAGGTCTTTCGCAGAGATGTTCGGTCGGGTTCAAGTTGGGCTCTGGCTGGGCCACACAACGACATTCAGAGACTTGTCCTGAAGCCAGTCCTGCGTTGTCTTAACTGTGTGCTTAGGGTCGTTGTCCTGTTGAAAGGTGAACCTTCACCCCCAGTCTGAGGTCCTGAGTGCTCTGGAGCAGGTTTTCATCAAGGATCTCTCTGTACTTTGCTCCTTTCATCTTTCCCTGGATCCTGACTAGTCTCCCAGTCCCTGCCTCTGAAAAACATCCCCACAGCATGATGCTGAAACCATCATGCTTCACCGTAGACATGGTGCCAGGTTTCCTCCGGATGTGACGCTTGGCATTCAGGCCAAAGAGTTCAATCTTGGTTTCATCAGACGAGAGAATCTTATTTCACATGGTCTGAGAGTCCTTTAGGGGCCTTTTGGCAAACTCCAAGTGGGCGGTCATGTGCCTTTTACAGAGGAGTGGCTTCCGTCTGCCCACTCTACCATAAATGCCTGATTGATGGAGTGCTGTAAAGATGGTTGTCCTTCTGGATCTCCCATTTCCACAGCGGAACTCTAGTGCCCTGTCAGAGTGACCATTGGGTTCTTCGTCACCTCCCTGACCAAGGCCCTTCTCCCTCGATTGCTCTCAGTTTGGCAGGGCGGCCAGCTCAACGAAGAGTCTTGGTGGTTCCAAACTTTTTCCAATTAAGAATGATGGAGGCCACAGAGTTCTTGGAGACCTTCAATGCTGCAGACATTTTTTGGTACCCTTCCCAGATCTGTGCCTCGACACAATACTGTCTCAGCGCTCTACTGACAATTCCTTTGACCTCATGCCTTGTTTTTTTTTCTCTCAACCTGTGGGACCTTATATAGACAAGTGTGTGTCTTTCCAAATCATGTCCAATCAATTTAATTTACCACAGGTGGACTCCAATTAAGTTGAGAAACAACTCAAGAATGATCAATGGAAATGCACCTGAGCTCAATTTCAACTCTCATAGCAAAGGGTCTGAATACTTAAGTAAATAAGCTATTTCTGTTTTACATTTTTAATACATTTGCAAACATTTCTAAAAACCTATTTTCACTTTGTCATTATATAGGGTATTGTTTGTAGCTTTTTATTTAATACATTTTAGAACAAGACTGTAACTTAACAAAATGTTGAAAAAGTCATGGCGTCTCAATACTTTCCGAAGGCACTATGCATATGTATACATTCACCAGGACAAATCAATCATATCTTTAGCTATACCTCACACCTATATTTGGCTCCTTAAAAGACATACTTCATATACATACACTACCGGTCAAAAGTTTTAGAACACCTACTCATTCAAGGGTTTTTCAAAACTATGAAATAACACATGGAATCATGTAGTAACCAAAAAAGTGTTCCAACAAATCAAAATATATTTTATATTTGAGTTTCTTGAAATATCCATCCTTTGCCTTGATGACAGCTTTGCACACTCTTGGCATTCTCTCAACCAGCTTCATAAGGTAGTCACCTGTAATGCATTTCAATTAACAGGTGTGCCTTGTTAAAAGTTAATTTGTGGAATTTATTTTCTTCTTAATGCATTTGATCTGTTTTGTTGTGACTAGGTAGGGGGAGTATACAGAAGATAGCCCTATTTAGTGACCAAGTCCATATTATGTCAAGAACAGCTCAAATAAGCAAAGAGAAACAACAGTACATCATTACATTAAGACATGAAGGTCAGTCAATATGGAACATTTCAAGGTATTTGAAAGTTTCTTCAAGTGCAATCGCATAAACATCAAGTGCTATGGTGAAACTGGCTCTCGTGAGGACCGCCACAGGAATGGAAGACCCAGAATAAGTTCATTAGAATTCCCAGCCTCAGAAATTGCAGCCCAAATCAATGCTTCACAGAGTTCAAGTAACAGAAGTAACAGATCTCAACATCAACTGTTCAGAGGAGACTGTGTGAAATCAGGCCTTCATGGTTGATTTGCTGCAAAGAAACCACTACTAAAGGACACCAATAATAAGAAGAGACTTGCTTGGGCCAAGAAACACGAGCAATGGATATTAGACCGGTGGAAATTTGTCCTTTGGTCTGGAGTCCAAATTGGAGATTTTTGGTTCGAGCCCCATGTCTTTCTTTGTGAGACGAACAGTAGGTGAACGGATGATCTCTGCATGTGTATTTCCCACCGTAAAGCATGGAGGAGGAGGTGTGATGGTGTGGGGATGCTTACACTGTCTGTCATTTATTTAGAATTCAAGGCACATTTAACCAGCATGGCTAGCACAGCATTCTGCAACGATATGCCATCCCATCTGGTTTGGGCTTAGTGGGGTATCATTTGTTTTTTGAAAGGACAATGACCCAACACACCTCCAGGCTGTGTAAGGGCTATTTGACCAAGAAGGAGAGTGATGGAGTGCTGCATCAGATGACCTGACCTCCACAATCCCCCGACCTCAACACAATTTAGATGGTTTGGGATGAGTCGGACCGCAGAGTGAAGGAAAAGCAGCCAACAAGTGCTCAGCATATGTGGAAACTCCTTCAAGTGTCACGCCCTGACCACAGAGAGCCTTTTTATTCTCTATTTTGGTTAGGTCGGGGTGTGACTATGGTGGATAATCTAGGTTGTTTTATTTCTATGTTGGCCTGGTATGGTTCCCAATCAGAGGCAGCTGTTTATTGTTGTCTCTGATTGGGGATTATATTTAGGCAGCCATTTCCCCACTGTGTTTTGTGGGATCTTGTTTATGTGTAGTTGCCTGTGAGCACGCCATAGCTCCATAGTATAATTTGCTCTTAATTGCTCTTAATTTTTTGTGCGGTTCACTTCAAATAAAATATGTCGAACCGATTTCACGCTGAGCCTTGGTCCGAATGTGATTACGACGATCGTGACATCAAGACTGTTGGAAAAGCATTCATCATGAAGCTGGTTGAGAGAATGGCCAAGAGTGTGCAAAGCTGCCATCAAGGCAAAGGGTGACTATTGAATATATTTTGATTTAACACTTTTTTGGTTTCTACATGATTGTAGTAAAAATAAAGAAAACCCCTTGAATGAGTAGGTGTTCTTAAACTTTTGACCGGTAGTGTACAGTCGTGGCCAAAAGTTTTGAGAATGACACAAATATAAATTTTCACAAAGTTTGCTGCTTCAGTGTCTTTAGATATTTTTGTCAGATGTTACTATGGAATACTGAAGTATAATTACAAGCATTTCATACGTGTCAAAGGCTTTCATTGAAAATTACATGAGTAAATTTTTTCAGTGTTGACCCTTCTTTTTCAAGACCTCTGCAATCCGCCCTGGCATGCTGTCAATTAACTTCTGGGCCACATCCTGACTGATGGCAGCCCATTGTTGCATAATCAATGCTTGGAGTTTGTCAGAATTTGTGGGGTTTTGTTTGTCCACCCGCCTCTTAAGGATTGACCACAAGTTCTCAATGGGATTAAAGTCTGGGGAGTTTCCTGGCCAAGGACACAAAATATCAATGTTTTGTTCCCCGAGCCACTTAGTTATCACTTTTGCCTTATGGCAAGGAGCTCCATCATGCTGGAAAAGGCATTGTTCGTCACCAAACTGTTCCTGGATGGTTGGGAGAAGTTGCTCTCGGAGGATGTGTTGGTACCATTCTTTATTCATGGCTGTGTTCTTAGGCAAAATTGTGAGTGAGCCCACTCCCTTGGCTGAGAAGAAACACACATGAATGATCTCAGGATACCTTACTGTTGGCATGACACAGGACTGATGGTAGCACTCAACTTGTCTTCTCTGGACAAGATTTTTTCCAGATGCCCCAAACAATTGGAAAGGGGATTCATCAGAGAAAATGACTTTACCCTAGTCCTCAGCAGTCCAATCCCTGTACCCTTTGCAGAATATCAGTCTGTCCCTGTTGTTTTTCCTGGAGAGAAGTGGCTTCTTTGCTGCCCTTCTTGACACCAGGCCATCCTGCAAAAGTCTTCTCCTTACTGTGCGTGCAGATGCACTCACACTTGCCTGCTGTCATTCCTGAGCAAGCTCTGAACTGGTGGTGCCCCGATCCCACAGCTGAATCAACTTTAGGAGACGGTCTTGGCGCTTGCTGGACTTTCTTGGGCGCCTTGAAGCCTTCTTCACAACAATTGAACTGCTCTCCTTGAAGTTATTGATGATCCGATAAATGGTTGATTTAGGTGCAATCTTACTGCCAGCAATATCCTTGCCTGTGAAGCCCTTTTTGTGCAAAGCAATGATGGCGGCACGTGTTTCCTTGCAGGCAACCATGGAATGAGGAAGAACAATGATTCCAAGCACCACCCTCCTTTTGAAGCTTCCAGTCTGTTATTTGAACTCAATCAGCATAACAGAGTGATCTCATTAACACACATGTGTTAATGAGAGAATCACTGACATGATGTCAGCTGGTCCTTTTGTGGCAGGGCTGAAATGCAGTGGAAATGTTTTTGGGGGATTCAGTTCATTTGCATGGCAAAGAGGGACTTTGCAATTAATTGCAATTAATCTGATCACTCTTCATAACATTATGGAGTATATGCAAATTGCCATCATATAAACTGAGGCAGCAGACTTTGTGAAAATTAATATTTGTGTCATTCTCAAAACTTTTGGCCACGACTGTACATACAGTATAAATACATGATCACAGTAGCGCACATATGTTTCTCCCAAAATACCATAATATCCCCATAAATATTCTAAGTTATTCCTAGTACTGCATTCATATCACATAGAAATGCTGAGTTTTAGAGATCTGTCTTATCTTTTCTTTCTATATTTCTCCTTTAACTCTTCCTACTTCAATTAATGGCTGCCAAGAAATATGTTAGAGCGAGGGTAAGCATGTGTCTCCAAAATGTATCTTTGTCCGTCTGTACTGTCGAGGGCTCTGTTCCATTCTCCCATCATTTAAAGCTCATATTGACTTTTTATTTTCAAATAAATGAAAGCCTATGCCTTGCTAATATCGATATCAAACAATATCGATATCATATCAAATTACAGTATTGGTGCCCACAATTAGTTATACATGTTCCTTGTACCTCAAATCCAAGGGGCTTCCCTGGCATGCCCTGACCATTACCATGAACTTCCATTCTCTTTCAGACCATGGTAGAGATTCATGAATGAGATTTGTTAGTACACCACACTGATTCAGACCCGAATGACATGATTGTAAAAAGTGCAAGATTAGGTCCTTTACAGGCTATGTAAAAATAAATCAGTCTTTAGGATTTGTAGATTAGTCTGTGTGTAATTTGTTAATCCTGCAATTATACTTCAAATCTGGTGCATGTGCTGAATAATTACCATGTACGTATACCAGCATGGATTTAATCCTTTGTCATGTTTTCCACATATAGGTTATCACTTGTCTACACTTGTTCAAATAGTATTGAGACATTTTATTTGTGGTTTCTACATACAATATATGGGAAAAAAGTATGTGGACACCCCTTCCGACAAGTCAGTTCCTCAAATTTCTGCCCTGCTAGAGCTGACCCAGTCAACTGTAAGTACTGTTATTGTGAAGTGGAAATGTCTAGGAGCAACAATGGCTCTGCCACGAAGTGGTAGGCCACACAAGCTCACAGAACAGGACCGCTGAGAGCTGAAGCGCGTAGCACGTAAACATAGCCTGTCCTCGGTTGCAACACTCACTACCGAGTTTCAAACTGCCTCTGGAAGCAACATCAGCACAACAACTGTTTGTCGGGAGCTTCATGAAATGGTTTTCCATGGTCGAGCAGCCACACAAGACTAAGATCACCATGCGCAATACCAAACATCAGCTGGAGGGGTGTAATTGGAGCAGTGGAAAAGCCTTCTCTGGAGTGATGAAACACGCTTCACCATCTGGCAGTCCAATGGACGAATCCGGGTTTGGCGGATGCCAGTATGACACTACCTGCCCGAATACATAGTGCCAACTGTCAAGTTTGGTGGAGGAGGAATAATGTTCTGGGGCAGTTTTTCATGGTTCAGGCCCCTTAGTTCCAGTGAAGGGAAATCTTAATGCTACAGCATACAATTACATTCTAGACGATTCTGTGCTTCCAACTTTGTGGCAACGGTTTGGGGAAGGTCTATACAGAAATGGTTTATCGAGATCGGTGTGGAAGAACTTGACTGGCCTGCTCAGAGTCCTGACCTCAACAACATCTAACACCTTTGGGATGAATTGGAACGCTGACTGCGAGCCAGACCTAATCGCCCAACATCAGTGCCCCACCTCACTAATGCTCTTGTGGCTGAATGGAAGCAAGTCCCCCCCAGAAATGTTCCAACATCTATTGGAAAGCCTTCCCAGAAGAGTGGAGGCATTTATAGCAGCAACTCCACATGAATGCCCATGATTTTGGAATGAGATGTTCGACGAGCAGGTGTCCACATACTTTTGGTATAGTACTGTATTTTGCAACACATTCCTCATGACCAAAATCCACATGAAATAGCCATTGTTGTTGCTGTTGTTGTAGTTTCATATGAAGCATTTTCCTCCCAGTGGGAACCATGCCGCTCTTCTTTCCCATTGTGTGATAAAACTAGAACCGTGTCTTCAAGCATCATGGTGATGCTTGTGCCTGTCTTGTCTCCTGTTGTGTGTTTTTAGGAGTTATTACTGTCTCTAATCCCTGACCTTGTATCTCTGGGGTGTTAACTTGTGTTGTGCATTTCCCCTTAAAAGAGTACGCTGAATCAGAGCATTAGACTACTCGAAAGGACTGCCTCAGATCTGCCGGTAAGTGGGCCTCCTACAAACCATCTACCCTAACAGTTCACACTGTCTCAATCAACATCAAGCATTCGTAATGCATCCATAAACACTGAATAAAGACTACGTAACAGCTCCATAGACTGTTATGAAAGCATCTTGAGCATTCTAATGCTGTGTCCTGTCCAGAACAAAATCACTGATGTGCTGAAGACCATCGAAGCGGCCCAGTATCTCATCTCCCAGAATGCAACACATGTCGCCATCCAGGTGACTAAGATGGCTTCCCAGTCATTGTTTACATTTCAGTGCTAGGATAAAACACAGTAGGTAACATATTATCCCTTTCTCTATTAGGAAACAGAAAAGTACAAGCAAACCATTGTTGGTTACTTCAGGCAATACATAGAGTGGGTCAGGACCTCCGTAAGTATTTGTGCCCCAACAGTTTTTGAATGCCTATTACAGTTCTTATATTAGACTTATGACGTAGAAGATAAACTAGTGTTAGCTCCCAAACTATGTTGACATACAGCTTATCAACTGCTCATTCCCTGAGAATGTTAAGACTCTGGGGTCTAAAAATAGAAAGAACACAAATGGAAACCAACTTTGGAATTTCCTCTGTGAGCTTTGAACCTTGTTTTTTCCCCTCTGGGCCTTGAACCTTGTTTTCCCTGTGAACCTTGTTTCCCCTGTGAGCCTTAAACCTAGTATCCCCTGTGACCCTTAAACCTTGTTTTCCCCTGTGACCCTTGAACCTTGTTTTCCCCTGTGACCCTTGAACCTTGTTTTCCCCTGTTGAGCCTTGAACCCTGTAGCATAAGGAGGAAATTAGATAAAGCAGTACTGAGTGCTGGTAAATTACTGTTGTACTGTTTGAAAAGACTGCTTTTCACAACTTTATTGAATTGTGCCAAAAGTAACAGCTCTGCTGACTTGTTTGCAGTCAACTTAGTCATCAGTCGTCCATGTGTAAAGCTATAACATCCATTCATTTTCCAGAAATTCCAACCGACAACTTTCATAATTGTTCGCCAATAGTATAACTGTAACAGATGCCCTTTGTCTGCATGGTTTACCCAGCTGACCATGGAGGTAGCAGCCTGCAAACCCTTCAGCAACATTGTGGACACAGTGGAGATCGTAGCCTGCAGCTTCTTGGTCGACTCGTTGGTAACTAAAAAAGCAATATAAAGGGTCCTTTGAAAACATGCCTGAAACATCAGTTGGGTGGTTTGTATACGGGGGGGGGGGGGTTGGTCTCTGGAGAAGGATCACATGTTACTATACCGGAATACTTTTTTTGTGGAATAGTAGTGAAGGCATCAAAACTATGACATAACACATATGGAATCCTGTAGTAACCAAAAAAGTGTTAAATCAAAATGGACTTTAGATTCTTCAATGTAGTCACAATGGATTGGTGTTTTACCAAATAGGGCTATCTTCTGTATACCACCCCTACCTAGTCACAACACAACTGATTGGCACAAACGCATTAAGAAGGAAAGAAATTCCACAAATTAAATTTTAACAAGGCACACCTGTTAATTTAAATGCATTCCAGGTGATTACCTCATGAAGCTGGTTGAGAGAATGCCAAGAGTGTGCAAAGCTGTCATCAAGGCAAAAGATGGCTACTTTAAGGAAAAAGCTGGCTACAGTACTTTGGCTAGTCACCCCCCTCCAATCACACACAGCTACACACCTCACCCCTTCAAATCACACCTACACACCTCACCCCCCACAATCACACACACCTACACACCATTACCCCCAACCTCGCCTGATTTAGAACGTACAGGCCCCGAAATCCAGCACATGATCAGTGAGAGCTACTTGGCAGTGCGCAGTGGGGCACCCTACAGAGTGATGCAGAGATGGGGAGCGAGAGACAGAGCCAGAAAAAGAGAGGAGAAGGATATAAAACCAGCCTTACATAATCCCGACATCTGTCCTGTCGGCATGGGGCCTTATTACTAACACACTCCCAATGGCAGGAAGCATCTCTGCCTCCCCTAATGAAGTGGAACAAATAGCCACTCAGGGACTCCATAGGTTCCAGCGCCAGCTAATTGACTTGGACTGGGAACAGGATGTTTCTGGACACTCAGCACCGACCAAAGCGCTTGTTAAAGTTCAATGGGTAATTTTACTAGTGTCCCGGAACAAAGGTACAGGAACACAGGAAAGAGTTAGTGCTTCTAGTCATTCCACAATAGCTACACACCACAATAGTTTCCACACTGAGTCTATAGAGTAGAGAAGAGAGAACAGCACAGTGTATCTGGTAAGGATGGAGGAATGGAGCTGGTTACCTAACATGGAAACAGAGCAAAGCTGTGTCGCTTTGACTATCAGTGGGATTGGAGGGGAGCCAAATGTATCATGAGAGTGTTCATTCTCTAAAACAGACTATGAGGCTGTTACACACTGTTATGTCATAGCTATGATGACTTTATGACTCAGTGGTTTTCTCATTTAGAGCTGGCTAAACTGCCCCCTCTACACAAACATGCACAGACACACACAGATACACACTGCAGACATTGATGTCCAAAATAAGTCCTTTATGAATCTACAGGGCTGAGAAGTGTAGACAGTCTATGGTGCTATACTTCATACCTAAAGCTCCAGTGTTGAAAAGTTACCCAGTAATGAAATAATAAATGATTCATATGTTTAACATTTTGTTCTACCTAACCATTGCTATACTTTATTTCATAAACCAGTATACCATATGTCTTGATCATTTACTCAACGTTTTGGTGGTGGTAAATCTAAAGAGAACACAAACACAGGGCTGCTTTATGTCTGGATATCGGATCCACTGACACGGCATTATCTCTGTTTTCTCTGTTTCTCAGAACACATTCTGGTTTGGCCTAGGCTGCTGCGCCCTGTTCCTCCTTCCTAGCATCATCCTGTCAGTAAAACTGGCAAAGTTTTACCGTAGAATGGACACAGAGGATGTTTACGATGAGTGAGTATCTCTACTCCACTTTTAATATTGTGCTGTCACAAACAGTTTGTCATATCTGGAAAGAACCATTGGATCATCCTCTTAATTCAACTATAGCTGAGGTTTGGAAGTTCCCTGCTGTTAATTTGTAGTGCAACCCAGTGATTTGTTTGATGTATGGGGATCCTTATTACAGCCTTCTTCCCTGCCAATGGCCCACAACACCTAGCACTTTCCCCCTGCCTATTTGGTTAAAGAGGCCATACAGTTGATTTGAGGCCTTTGCGCCCCGCCTCGAAAAGAATCTAGGGCAAACACTGACTTTTTAGACCCTTATTATACGCATTAAAGAGACTGAAATGGGGAGGAGTCAGGATTACAAAGTGGTAATTAACACAATTTGATTCAGTCCCACAACCAACAAGTTAAATATGAGGTTATAGATAGAATTGCTTCTGTGCTGTGGTGCTAGCTACTCCTTTCTTTCTTGTTTACTATCTTTTCCCCCCTCTTATGTCTATAGCTTTATAGTAGTAACTTAGTAGTACATAGTAGTAACTTAGTAGTAAGTAGTATTAATAGGAGTAGCAAGTTACAGTAACCTAACTCTTTCTACTGCTTCATTCTCTCTCTTTGTCTCGATCTCTTTTCCCTTGCAGTTCATCTGTTTCTGGAACTTGGCATTTTACTTTGTGATAACCATTCCTACTATTTCCATATTCTTCATCCTTATTTTTCATTTAATTTCTCTCTGTCAAGCACTTTGCACTGTAAGAAAACAAACAGCGTATTAAGAGTTGTGGAATGCTATTCATGTTGTTTTATGCATCCTTCAGTCGCCCTCGCCTCGCCCAGGCACTTACAGTAGTGAATTAATGCCATAGACAAGTCACCAAGTGTCTTGATCAATGACGTGTATCGATGTCACCTGATCAGTACTATTGTGCCCAAAACCTTCTAGTGCATTTCATTAACATTTTTGCTTTTTTGTATCTTTGTAGCATTGAGACAATTCCCATGAAAACGTAAGATTCATTTTACCCATTTTACCTCTCCTTTCTCCTTCTAGTATATCTCATTGGTACGTCTGTGCTTTTCTGTGGATTTTGTACATAGATCTCATGGTGCTGGTTTGACATTTTTAGCTATGAAATGCATCTCTTGGTGGATCATTTTGGATTTGCTTTGTGTGCTATCTTGAAGAAATTACCCTTGTTGATCATTAAGGGCTCTTACAACCATTATCTTACAAAAGCAAAATTCCACCTCTGTTTTTGTAAGTTAAGATGTAAGATAAAATGCTGTGGTTTATACGTTCACAACTTTCTATTTGGAAACATTTGTCTAGAATCCTATTCCTATTTAGAGAAAAGCCTTTTATTGCTGAGGGTTGATAGCATGCCATGTCTCTTACCTCGTGTTTTTTTATGCAATGTTTTGTTTCAGTATGGAAATTGGTAATAATGGTTATCATAATGAGTGTTTACAAGGTATCCAAAACCCTGTAATGACAAGGTAAACTAAATATAAAGCAGGCCTACGGAAATAATCCATTTGCATGGCATGTTTCAGGGAGGGATGGGGGCAGGGGCGGCATGTTGGCCTGGGGGCAGTCAGTCACTCAGTGAGATGGTTAAATAAGGTAGATGGGACACTGCATGTCCTAGGGGTTTGGCTAGCCCCTCAGACACATCTGGAGGTCAGCTGGACTCTCTGCTTTGTTGCGGCTCCAGCATTGGGAGGTTGTGAGCAAGGTAGCTAGGCCACTGTTTACGGCTTGTGTGTTTTGGGTTTGGCATGACCTTTGGAGCATTACTAACTTACCCACTGCATGCTCTGTGCACTTGATCAAGTGACATAAAATTCCCTGCATGTCTTGTCTTCTTTAGAATTGGGAAAACTGCTGTGAATGTACACGTGATCATTTTGCTCAAAGAGAGGCTAAAAGAGAGGCAAGCATGTATGCTTTGGTGTGGTACTGAGACAACTGCTCATGTGACTAACTTCTTCTAACAACCTCTAACGGCATGGTTTTCATTGAAATGTACAAAAGACATCTCTGGACAGCCAACATGTTTAAACTATAACAGTGTCCAGACACAGAGAGCATCTCCACAGAATGACTGAAAGGGGAAAAGAACAATAACCAACCTGCCACCTAGGGTTTGTCATATTACAACCAACCCAATAATCAGCAGTTCACCATGGTTGGCTTGTCTTATTACAACCGACCCAATAATCAGCAATTCACCATGTTTGGCTTGTCTTATTACAACCAACTCAATAATCACCAATTCACCATGGTTGTCTTATTACAACCAACTCAATAATCAGCAGTTCACCATGGTTGTCTTGTCTTATTACAACCAACTCAATAATCACCAATTCACCATGGTTGGCTTGTCTCAAAGTCAATAGAAAATAATTTTGGATAGAGTGGTTATTATTCCTCCAGTTCAGTGCACATGCAGCATGTGTATGGTGACTGCATGCATCATGCCATCCCTGGTTGGCCTCAAGCCCTCAGCAAGTGTCCATGGAGTGGTTCTGCTTTCTGTGTCTTGGGAAATGCCTGCCCCGTTGCTCTCGTCAAGTGAAGGACCTGGAAGCGAGAGGCAGGGTCTTACAAAATGGTCGACCCTCGAATGTTCCCTGTTCCTGCCATTGATGTTGTCCCCCATCTCTGTACCCCTGTGCCTCTAGCATCCCTGCCTATGACACTATGACTAGGTTCCCAAGGGCCTCAGCTCCCCCTAGGCATATCGACTGGTGAGAGAAGGCCGGGCTTTTTGACCGGCTCCAGAAAGGTACTGAGAACCACTGATCACTGGGACGACGTCTCTCCATCCACCTCCTCAGCATTATCCTCCCTGCCTTGTTCTCTCTTCATGCCATAACCTGCTGGTTGTCTGCATAGCATTGCCACTCTGAAAAACTTCCAGAGCTTCCACAGACTCTTCTCTCTTGTCTCATCCTTTGCTTGACACTATAATTTTCTTTATTTTTCTTATGCTACCCCCTCTTCACAGCTTGTTTTAGCGCTTTTATGTCTGCTTCACTGACTTTGCAGAAAGTCTTCACGGTGAGGATTGCTGTTTTTGGAATCACTTATAAACCTTAAACCGCATATGGTTTGATGGTATTTGTGTCTAACCACTTGTAAACTTACTGTAGACCAGACCCGCTGTGTGTGTTGGCTATTCCTATTGACTTATACAGTTTAAGACTAAAGTCTCACTTCTCTCATTTCAAAACTCACATTTCATTGCTTTCATTTCTCCCTCGAGTCTCGCAATGGCAAAAGCAATAAGCTTCTGAATTATCCAATTAAATCTGATGCATATAAATGTAAATATTTTCTGATACAGTATCTTCTCTTCTACAGGGTCATCGGAAACTGGAACTGAAACACTAGATTGTACGTTACCACTATATGATTTATATGCTGTTAGTATTTTCTACGATCACTTTTAGCAGAGAAATATACCACGTTATTGGCTATCCATGTAGAAATATACCATGTTATTGGCTATCCGTGTATAAATATACCATGTTATTGGCTATCCATGTATAAATATACCATGTTATTGGCTATCCGTGTAGAAATATACCACGTTATTGGCTATCCGTGTAGAAACATACCACGTTATTGGCTATCCGTGTAGAAACATACCACATTATTGGCTATCCGTGTAGAAACATACCACGTTATTGGCTATCCATGTAGAAACATACCACGTTATTGGCTATCCGTGTAGAAACATACCACGTTATTGGCTATCCGTGTAAATAATTTTACATCAGTGCATTATTACTCAGTGTTGAATTATATTTCATCTATTTTTAGGACCCCATCCACTTCCCACCCCTTGAACAAGACAAAGCTCAGAAAATATGTCCTTACTGGCAGAAGAAGCCCCTAACAAGAAGCTGATGTCTTTTGTATGTGTTCACCTGGCCCTCTCTTCCTCTATCTCCATGGATCTATTTACTGACAACATCCTCCTGCCCAGTCACAACCTCTTCTGGATATCCAGTGTCCAATAGGACCCCCTCAGACACTACACAAGGTGTTGTCATCAACTCTTCCTTTGATTTTCCCTGGGGAACAATAAGGAAGGTGTACATCTGAGACAGTGTCGGTTGACCTTCATCCTTCACCACACACAGATGTCACCACACACAGCTGTGCCTGTGTTTACATTAGTCTGAGCCGAGGCTGAGTTCAAACTGCAGACACAACAACAATACTCTCAAACCTTTTGTACTTCTTCTGTGTTTTGTAAAAAGCAACTGAAAAGGTATTTTGAAGGTCATGTAGAGCTGTTAGAAGAACATTTCCATTTCTTGTCATAGTTGAATGATGTTTTACTAACTGATTGGGAGAGATGTTTGAAACACAACCTCGGTGTGGAAAAAGACTTGAAGGTCGTGGATCGTAGGCCTATATGTTTGTGCTTGAATAATATAAGGACAATTACAAAATAGCATGACTTTTGTATGTTTGCAACATTAGAAGACAGACAGAGGTTGTTATCCTTGCTGAGGCATACTGACAGATGACTGTTAGACCTGTTTAACCATAGAATTTTGACTGAAGACCACCATATTTGTAAGATATGAGGAAATATCTCATATCAGTGCATAACAGGTGGAATGTCACATGAACCTGAACAGAAATGTCAGGAGACTATAACATTCCTTAGTTCGTTAATTTATTAACAATAATGCAAAGTATCATGTAGAGTAAACTAACACGGCATGTTAATCAAGATATTTTTTGGGCTATTGTAGTGGTCAAACCTTAAAGTGGAGAACTGCTATTTGAAGCCAAATTCTATTCTTACTGTAGGTCTCAGGTCTTTAGTTGTTTAACAGTTATGCATAGTATATTGTTTCAATATTATAATTTTTTATCCCACAATAGCTATTGGTACCTATGGAACTACAGAAGGGTAAATGTATTGAAGAGTTGTTTGTATATAAGAGATGTATTGCTTAAAGTGAATGATGACACCCGGATGGATTATGCTGAAAAACATTAGCGTGCTGTACATGCCCCACCCCGATAATATCACCCATCTGTTCTCACTTCCTTTACAGGTTATGTTCCTTCTCCACCACTGTCTGCTTCGTAAAGATGGGGGTCATTAGCCTACTTAACTACCATGTGCTGTCAATCAAATGGCATTAAGCCAGTAGAGGTTTGTTGATGAGAGGAGTGAGGACTTCTTAATGGTTTGCATAACTGATCTTGCCCATTGCGTCTCGGACAGAAGCTTCACTTCCCAATAACTATTACTTAAGTACATGCCTGCAGACTGCTACCTGTGTATGCTTATTACATCACACGCTATTTTACTGAGTGCTTAAGACAGACATTTTGTATGCACCATCTGGTTAGATAGTGAGTGCAATGTTTACTGGTTGTTTTAAGGGTAAAACGGTAATGTTGGCACTGCTGGTGCCCATTGGAAATGAGTGCCCATGATGAAGATCTGAAGGTGTATAAATTGTGAATAAAACATTCAATTTCATTCTTGTACACAATTTTTTTTTTTAAATGTGTCTCACCAAGTGACTGCTGGAGAAACCAAACATTCTCGAATTGAAAAAACCACAGGTTACGGGAAGTGTTTAAGGGCAAGAGGTCTCCTATTTTGGACACTGTGTCCTTTGTCTTGTGTAAAGCGTTATCTACATATGATCAGGAACATTTGACATGAGACAGTGGGCTGGCACATTTGAGATATTACCAAAAAGACCAGTCTTATATGTTTCCACTGTCGGATATAGAACATGGCGTACTCCATTACGTACCCGCTATTTTGAAAAGGAGATTATCATCTTTTCCAATGGGCTAGGAGGACTTGACGTTTTTCACAGTCATTTGGCACCCACACCTACTGTACATCTGTGGAGACCAGATATACATTTTCTAGTCCGCACATACCACATGACCACTTCTCCCTCACCCTAAATGTGCAACTGGTTAAAGAAGATTGGGTAATGCTTTTATACTTTAGAGGGAGTCATTGGATACCTTCAAGATGATTCTATTTATAATCTTAGGGAATTGTATTTTGATTATTAACCATAGCTAGGGTTGCAAAGCTACTGGTAATTTACGAAAGTTACTGGAATCTTCTATAATTTTGTTATTAACAGAAAATCTATGGTAACAATGGTAATTTATATTTGAATAACTTTTTGAAAGGATATATAGTATTCATTTTTTATATCTGTGTCTATATTGTCCATGAGTTTCTAGTAGAGAGACCATATTGTTCAAAAGAAAATAGCCTTTTATTTAATTTTATTTATTTATTTCACCTTTATTTAACCAGGTAGGCTAGTTGAGAACAAGTTCTCATTTGCAACTGCGACTTGGCCAAGATAAAGCATAGCAGAAGAAAATAGCCTAATTAATGAAAAAGCATCTAATCAACAATGGCACAATTTTCAATGAACTCTGCAACTCTTTCAACTACAGTAGCCAATTTTCTTCACAACTGCCACCAGTTTGACAACAAAACATTGACAACAAATACATATTGAAATAGTAAAATAAATAAAAGTGTAAAAAATGAAGTAAAGGATATTTAATGCTGAAACCCTCATATTAAACAGCAATGGTATTCCCTTAGTTTATGGTTTATATTTAGGATAATGTTTCACAGCTTTGTCGTAATACATTTTTTTAAATCATCTTATTTCATATATTTTAGATGTGATAAGGCCACACAGGGCCAGAGATAATGACAGACACCTGTTATAATCTGAAGTACCCAAAAGGGCCACTAGATGTATTGTGATAGATTACATAAAATCTTTGAAAGATACCACAATTCTGGTGGTTTACTGGTCAACTTCAACAGTTCCCAGTAATATACCCTCCCTTTTCAACCCTAACTGTAGTACATCATTCCTCAGGCTGTCTGCAGTGATTTTGGTTCACCACCTTTGCAATTCTTTCCACTCGCTGCAAAGCATCTTTTAATTTATTTGATTTTAACTAGGCAAGTCAGTTAAGAACAAATTCTTATTTTCAATAACAGCCTAGGAACAGTGGGTTAACTGCCTTGTTCAGGGGCAGAACGACTGATTTTTACCTTGTCAGCTCAGGGATTCAATCTTGCAACCTTCCGGTTATTAGTCCAACACTCTAACCACAAGGCTACCTGCCGCCCCAGCTGTAGCTATTAACATGCAGAGGGAGAGAGTGGGATGGATAAATGCCTGGCCCTTCCTTTGATTCCACAAAGTGAAGCGAACCTGCACCGGATGTTTACATTACAGATTCTGCGTCACTCACAAGGAGCCTTTTCTTCCACGTAAGGAAAATAAAGCTGCAAGAGGCATGTGCTGCTACCCCCTTGCTATGTCACAGACACACACACTCGCTGAACAGCCATGTTACATACATACCGTTGTCTCGCGTCAGCAACTCTATTATGGGTTATTCTTGTTCTTTCTTAACTGCCACAGTAATTACTTCCTGTGTGACACGCTAGATTGACCTACCGCCACCCACATGCCTATTTGTTTGAAACTTCTTGGATTTTTTTCCCTCAAGTTTCTCCCCAGTCTCCAGTTTCAGATTTTATTGTGTTTATATTTGGAAGGAAATTATAGGCTGTGCTGTATGGTTGTAAACCTCAACTACCTTTAAAACAGCAATGAACCTTGAACAATTCAACATGTCCTTGCAGGATAGCATTTTAAGACACGTTGTGGTATTGAGTTGAACAGTATCTAAAACTGAGGGGAAAAAATTGGCGTGGTGAACGATTAAAGTGGCGTGGTGGACGATTAGATACATATTATGTTGGCATCAGTGCGCCAAGCTTCTCAAAATTAATGTCAGTCTGGGGAATTGTTCTCAAACGATAAAGTCCACAAAGTCTTGCTTGACATATTTCTCAATTAAACATTTGTAGTTCTAAATTGCTTATAATATGGGTGATTATATAAAACCTGGTTAAACGTGTGGGCATCAATGTTCCCGGCCTATTTTGCTTCATCCCAATTGGTTTTGCATGTGGCCCTGGCTTTCATTGACGGTCGTTAGACAAGCATAAATTATAGTCACATTGCAGAGGGGGGCACTACTCTCCTCCCCTCTTCAGGAGGGCTCTTGTAGCCCAGACTTTTTTTCACCTGAATGCCCTCTTTGTGTGCAAAGCCCATAAATAGCAAGAGGGACCCTCAGCTTCTACAGTCCCAATCTCACTCCCTCTCTCACACTCAAGCATCTGGTATAACCATGTGGACTCGGGCCGGTGCACTGCTGCTCCTCGCCTGCTGTCTCTGGGCAGTGGAGGGACAGAATGAGAATGGCAACACGAGGGCAGGCAATGGTGGTGCTGCTACTGCTGCTGCAGAGAACAGGAAGAGTGTCTGGGAGGACCCCATCCAGTTCAACAACAAGGCAAAGGACTTCTGCACCATGAGTGTCACCGGCCAGGGAAATGTCACCCGGCTGAGGATATTGTGCCAGGGTGCCGAGAGAACATACTGGTGCGAGTACACGGGTAAGCCCCAGATGTGCCGTCCCTACAACAACAACCCTCACCACTATTTCACCCAGATCATGTGGGTCCTGAGGAAACTCCAAAACGCCTGCCAGGCACCCAAAGCTATCAAGCCTCAAATGTGCAAGAGGGCACCGGAAGACGCACAGATGGTGTTCTCTGCTTCCTCCACGCCAGAGGCCGCACCAGCAGCAATCCCTGAAAAGCCAGAGAAAGCCCAAGAGCCAAACCAGGCAAAACCAGAGACCCCCAAGGTACCATTCACCAAGCAGGCTAAGCCAGCCGCAACCAAGCCTGAAGCTAAATCAGCAAGACCAGAGCAGGCAAGGCCGGAGCAAACTAAACCAGAGAAAGCCAGGCCAGAGCCAGCAAAACCAGAAGCAAGACCAGCACCTACAAAACCTGAAAAGGCCCGAACAGAAGCAAGACCAGCACCTACAAAGTCACTGCAATCCAGACCTGAGCAGGCAAAACCAGCAGCAGCAAAACCAGCAGCTTCAAAACCAGCAGGCTCAAAACCAGCAGGCTCAAAACCAGTCAAGCCAGCAGTGAACAAGACAGCTGTTCTAAAAAAGCTTCTGACCCCCAAACCAACCGCTCTGAAACCAACCAAGCCCACTTTCAAGAGCAATGCCAAACAGCTGGCACAAGAGTATTGTTGGCGGTCACTGCAAGGCATCTGTTCCTATGTCATTGATTGGTTTCAGAACTAATAATGAAGGTGAGTTTAAAAAGTTGGCTGTTGACATTTTCTTAATTGTAGTCATAGCATTGTATATTATCATGATGATCATTTGTATGAAAAAGTATGTCTGTCAATCAAATACCTGAAATTAACTCAGGTCTGTAAAAAGTATGTTGAGTATTATATGTAGAAAACGTCAACCTATTCACTATATTTACTTTTTGCTCCCTCTTTCCCAGATTTAGATTTCTTTTGAAGATTACTTCAAAAGTCTGTCTAAAGAGGTGCTCAGAGTGGTTTTCCAGAAAATGACTTTGATAAATGGTAGAAGAGAGTTCTAACACCCTCTTCGCGGAAATGATCATGCTGACACTGCTGTCAATCAAAGAACTTTCCAGCCTGCCATTTCACCATGATTTGTGCACTGTAATACAAAAATCTACTTGTTTCAACAAATTATTATTAAGTAACTAGTTACATAGTCTTTTTTAGTTTACTGAACTTTTCAGTCCAAGTGTTACCTTGAGAAACAAAAAAAATAGTTGGCCCAAACTTAGCTCCAACTCTAGAAAACTTGTCTCATATGTTCATTCAACTATAAATTATTTGTGATACCTTAACTAATAAAGGTGTGCAACTGGTTACACACAGTGGTTTTAACATACAATGTTTTCAACTTACATATCTGATGCATGTTGACATACATCATTACATTGTTCATTTATACAGTCATTATTATTCAACATGTCATCTCCTGGGCTTTGCACTCACAACCTCTTGGTTCATGGTATTCCTATCTTCCTGCTATACCACCATGTCGGTGTCCATTATCAGTTCATCTGACTCTTCTCTCATCATTGATTTAACTTAGTTATTTCAGCAATTTGATGTTTTTCTGTATAGTTGTCTGATGTTGGTGGGGCATGTTACTCTGTTTTAAAGTTTTAATTTATTTAACCTTTATTTAACTCAGCAAGTCAGTTAAGAACAAATTCTTATTTACAATGGCAACAGACACCGGCCAAACCTGGACGACGCTGGGCCAATTGTGCGCCGCCCTATGGGGCTCCCAATCACGGCTGGTTGTGATACAGCCTGAATTCAAACCAGGGTGTCTGTAGTGACGCCTCTAGCACTGAGATGCAGTGCCTAAGACCGCTGCGCCACTCGGGAGCAAGTTACTCCTTAATCACTATGATAAATACAATATTTGTTCTCTAATGTACTTTTAACAGATCTGATATTTACTTACTGAAGTGCAAAGTGTTCCAATACAGGTGAAACAGTCATTGACAGGCATGGTGGCATAGCATGAAGATTGGCATGCTGTGAACCAAGAGGTTGTTCAAATCCCACATGTTGAATATGAATTACTGTATACATGCACAATGTAATCATGCGTGTCAAATATCTAAGTTGTTGCAATTAGTTCCACTGACTTTTTTAGTTAAGATACTCAAATAATAATTTCTAGTTGAATTAACATATGAGACAATTTGAGCAACACAATCTTAAATTGATTAATTTTTGGAGCTAAGTTTGTGCCAACTAAAAATGTTAATTTCAGGTAACACTTTGACCAAAACATTTTGTAAACAAAAAAAAGCTGTGAAACCAGTTACTTAATATTAAGTTCCATCGAGACCAATACCAAAAACATAATTCCAAGGGTCACAATGACAACTAAAAGCATCCATATCTGAATGTGTGGTATGGACAGATCATTAAATCCATGTCTTTCACATGGTACTCATTTTGGTGACAGTTTTTACTGTTGGTGACAGTTTTTTTACAGTTTGGTTTTTGTGTCAGACAAACCTATGATACCCTATAATGGTCTCTCCTAAGGCAGATACGCCATTGGTTTTGCCTTTTTTGTATGTTTGTTTATGTGTACGTTTGTATCACCATAAACCATGTATTGAAATGCATAAGGTTGTGTCATTTACATAGTAGACTGGCATATTCAGCTCTACTACTGGTTCATTGGACTGAAAGGTCACAATCAATGAATGAATGTCGACATT
This sequence comes from Oncorhynchus tshawytscha, assembly GCF_018296145.1. Taxonomy (NCBI): domain Eukaryota; kingdom Metazoa; phylum Chordata; class Actinopteri; order Salmoniformes; family Salmonidae; genus Oncorhynchus; species Oncorhynchus tshawytscha. The sequence goes on from NC_056449.1 coordinate 19,101,461, forward strand.
TGTATGTAATAAATAAATGTGTGTTCTTAATTATTTTTAGTGTGTCTGTGTTCCTTAATGCCTTGCTTTAGGTTCAAAGCCTTTCTCTCGCTATTTTTTAAATACGCTCTAGGCAAAACGTTTTTGACTACAATGTTTTTCTGTCTTAAATACAACCAGTAAGTGGCGCTGTTTCTGTCTCTTTTTCCCCCAGTAAGTGGCGCTGTTGTATCAACTTCTTTAAATATATATTTTTTTCAATTCGTTGCTCACTGCACTTTTACTGGAACAGTTCATGGGTGCATTTACCAGCGGTGGAAAAACTTGAGTAAAAGTAAAGATAACTTAATAGAAAATGACTCAAGTAAAAGTAAAAGTCACCCAGTAAAATACTACTTGAGTAAAATTCTAAAAGTATTTGTTTTTAAATATACTTAAGTTTTAAAAGTGCATTTAATTGTTAAAATATAAAAGTATATATAATTAAAAATTCCTTATATTAAGCAAACCAGACAAGACAAGTAAAATTACTATTTTTGGTTAAGGGGTTAGGTTTACAATTAGGGATAGGGTTGCTATTAGAGTTAGGGATTTGGGGTTACCGTTATGGTTAGGTTAAGGGTTAAGGTAAGGAAAAATAGGATTTTGAATGGGAATCTATTGTAAAACAAACGTGTGTGTGTGTGTGTGTGTGTGTTTAGGCCCATGTTCCATGTGTGTGGCGTGAGGGAATAAGGGGGTGGTGGGTGTGTCTGTGCTCTATAAATGCCACATGCACGTTCCCCAGGTGTCATAACGAAATTGAATCATTTCCATCTTCCCAAATCCACAGGTGAGCTGACTAAAATAACCACTTATGTTGTGTTAAATATTATCTGCCGTTATCCTCCATAAATCTTCTCTGCTGCCATGTTGTAACAGACTACAGTACCAATTATTTGAATTGGAGGCCTACTGTACTAATAACTATGCCATTTCTGCAGATATTTTTTAGCGGGACATGGCGCTCCTTACCAATTTAGCCGTCTTGCTGGTTATTTCCTGCATATCTCAGGAGCGTATGGTTGCTAAATGTCAAGGATCCAAAAAAAGCGGGATGAAGGAGAAAGAAAAAGGGGAACCAATTGACAGAGAGCAACCAAAGCCCTCCGTCCTGTCTCCAGCGAATAAAGACAGCAGCCCCAGAGGAAAGGGTGTTTTCAAGGGCAAATTCTCCACCAAAGACAAGACGCAGTGCACTTGGGTTGCGACAGGTGATGATGCCTTTGTGCTTGGCGTGAACTGCAAAAAAGGGGAAACAAGTTTCGACTGCAAATATGTGGCCAAACCAGCCACTTGCCCTGGGTACGAGTCCAACGCCAAAGCCTACTGGAAACAGATAACGCGTGCTCTAAAGAAACAGAAGAAATTATGCTTGGACTCCACCGCTTTGATTAAAGCAGGAATGTGCAGAAAAGCTCCCAAGGAAGCCCATTTCAAACTTAACAATACACCCAGAGATGTTGTTCCAAGGACTACCATTCGGACACATTCTTCTCCTTATGTCTCCCCATCGGGTGCCAAATCTTGCACAGTTGATAAGAAGAGACTGGCGGAAGAATATTGCGCGGGTTCGTGGTCGAGTTTGTGTACTTTCTTTTTCTCCATGGTCCAGAATGATGATTGTTGAACGTAAAAGAAATGCGTTTAAATTCCCACTCTCCCCATTGGTTGTCATAAACAAACTAATTAACACTTGTTGCTACTTCTAATCGCGAATATGAATGTATTTTGATGGACTGTGAGGAGAACCTCACCTCAGACAGATTGTTGAGTACATTTACATGCACACTAATAATTTGATATGAAACTGATTATGGCAGTAGGCGGACTTTACAATAGTCACTCAACCCCCTTACCCTGTTTGTTTTAGTCGCCGTAAAGTCAAAATCTAAGTCAACATACGCCAATTAAAACACATTGTTTTCTGAGCAATCTTTCGAATTATTAGGGCATGTATACACCTTTACCCGGTGTTCCAGCGGTGTATTTGATCTGTGAATGTGCTAGCACCAGCCGATCGAGACTCCCTTTTTAGTGTGAGCGGAGTGTGTTTGGAACAACTGAATGTATGCATCTTAGAAGTAGTTTTCACATACAAACTTTATACGTTCGAATTCAGAATCAAATATTATTCCCCAAAATAAAATGTTCGCTGTGGTAGAACGTTTATTTTGATTGACGATTTGCTGCATTTATCAGTGCCATCGGGTAGCCCTATTTCAGATGTGTCCATGTGAACATGATTATTAGGGAATTCGTTCTTCTTGCCACAATAATCACATTATTGTGTGCATGTAACCGCACTGATACCATCCATACCACATTTCCCTTTGAAATGTTTTTGCTAGGTGTTGTATTCATTGTAAAGCTACAGTAGCCTACTTAATAAATATTTTGTATACTATGTACTCAACTCTTCTCTTCATTTTATATGCACTTGTAGTTGAAGCATTTCTGCAGCATATTATTTCTAGGAGGGTGGACAGGAGTTATGTCATTATTATTTTCCATGGTGTATTGCATTCCTCAATCCTCATTATTTTCGAATGACTAACGCTTATTATATAATTTACTACTACTTGGCAGACAGAGTATTATTCCGTACCACCCTGCAATGCACTCACTTATGCACGCATGCTCATGCGCGCACGCGCACACACACACACACCCCTGCTGTGCATACTCCACTGCATTTGCCGAAAGATAAGGAGTTTGAGCATGTTGGGTAATTACTCTGTAATTATACCAAGTCAGTTAGAGTGCTCCTTTCGAAGATTTATCCTACATTCCTTCACTGACTACTGGATTTCCATGGCCTTTTTCCAAGGTGAAATACAATTGACATGTTCTAAATACTAGTCCATGACACTTAGCTACGCCTTTCATGTAGAACACTACAACAACACACAATCATGAGGTCTATGAAATGACATAACTGTGCTTGATAGCTAATGGATATTTTTGCTATAACTATAATAATATAGCTGTCAGACAATCAAGGGGAGATACTTTGAATACATTTTTTCTCTCCATTAATTGGATTTCAATCATTCTTTGAACTGAGAGGAATTTGAATGGAATGAACCCCAACCCTATTCATTGACGATATCATTTACTCTTCAATGGTTCTTTCGTCTTGGTCCAATAACTTTTCATTCGTCATCCTTCTTGGTATTTTTATTGTCATTATACTATACTACAAGGTTCTCGGATTCCTAGTATTTTCATAAACCCATATGCATATATTTTACTTTATTGAACCTTTATTTAACTAGGCAGTCAGTTAAGAACAAATTCTTATTTACAAAGACGGCCTACCAAAAGGCCAAAGGCCTCCTCCGGGGACAACATTACAATAGCATGGTAGCAACACAACACGGTAGCCGCCCAACCTGGTAGCACAAAACATGTTACAAACATTATTGGGCACAGACAACAACACAAAGGGCAAGAAGGTAGAGACAACAATACATCACGTGCAGCCACAACTGTCAGTAAGAGTGTCCATTATTGAGTCTTTGAATGAAGAGATTAAGCTCGTTCCATTCGCTAGCTACAGCGAACTGGAAAGAGGAGCGGCCCAGGGATGTGTGTGCTTTGGGGACCTTCAACAGAATGTGACTGGCAGAACGGGTGTTGTATGTGGAAAATGAGGGCTGCAGTAGGTATCTCAGATAGGGGGGAGTGAGGCCTAAGAGTGTTTTATTAATAAGCATCAACCAGTGGGTTGTGCGACAGGTATACAGAGATGACCAGTTTACAGAGGAGTATAGAGTGCAGTGATATAACTTAGGTCCATTAAGTTAATTAGGTCTATTGACAAAGCCAGTTACAAACATGCCACATCTAACATGTAATTTTCCAGTTACTGGCCTTCTTTGACTGGCTTCTTGCTACTGGCCAGCTGTTCTTTTTGACTGATCTATGGGTTGGAGGTCAAATGGTCACTGCCACATGAAAAACTGTTGACGAGACATCCCCCACAGTGACCTGAGTTCAAATACAATACTATACTAAATAATTTCAAAAACTTTAGCTGTGCTCAATTGAGCTTGCCAGTTTCAATGGAACCAATAGAAAAGTCCCAAAAATGCAAACCCCACCCACCTAGCACTCCAGGCAGACTAAAACAGGCAGACTCAAAGTATTAACATGATTTCAAATAGTATTTGAAGCCGGGTCTCCACCCACATAGTGACCCAAACAGTAGTGGCATTATTACCAATGTTTTGATATGGGGCTAGAAGTAGAGGGCACAGCTGTGTGTCACCTGTATTATTACCACATTGACAGCCATCATCAGTCTGACCCAGCTTGTCAAAATGGTCTTTGAAATATTGAGGTTACCAAACAAGAAAATACTTGCTTGACAAAAACACAAAATTATGTGGGCGGTACATTTTAAATAAATGTATTGAAGGTTTTACTAATTAACTGAACTGTTTGGAAATGTTTGTCAAAATGATAGAAGATATTAGAATTGGAAAAGTTGTTGAAGACAGTGTTCTCAACAAACACTTTTTTCAGACAAGGTAGCGACTACTCTTTTCAAAGTCAAGACACAACTAAATCTATTGAAATGACAGACAGCAAAATTTGCAATCCATCGAGTTAGACTCAACAATTACTTCAATGTTAATCAACCCAGTCGTCTACTGGCTAAAAAGCTTCGGAGTAATGATCAATTAGCAGATATTGCAACTATTGAGTCTGAATCAGATTAATTACTATGAGAACCAAAATGAATTAACCAAAGATTCTCTCGTTTCTATAAAGAACGCAGAAAAAGCTTTTGATAGACTTGAATGATCATATCTATGGTCAGTTTTGGAACATATGGGACTTGGCTCCAATTGTATTAATATGATTAAAGTACTACATGCCAGTCCTTCAGCCATAGTTGTTACAGGCTTTGGTTTTTCCATTTATGTTTTGAGGTTGTATGTATAGCTCGTTAGCACGTAGGGAGCACCGATGGGTGTCAGCTCATAAGTCAGTATGTGTTACTCCTGTGCTTGTTGCCGTCTCGTTAGTGGTAAGGTGTTTCACCTGTGCTGGCCCAGGTGCTATTTAAGAGTGGCTGGCCCAGTGCTCTTGATAGATGCGGAGGTTTTACACCTTTAGTTGGCTCTCCCCATTTTGTGTTCTAGACAAACAATCCTTTATCCGATTTTCCTGATTTTTGTTTTTCTCCACCCTTTTTGTTTGCTTCCTGTCTTTAAGTTTGGTGTTGGTTTTTCTTTTGTTTGCCTCTTCTTGTGAAAATTTAGTGAGCGCTCATGGTGGGTGTCTTTTAGGTTCCAGTTGTTGCTAGTAAACTTTCAGTTGACACCCCATGAGTGTCTTTCAGAACCCCTTCTAAAACCTCACCTGTTTCGTTTTGGTTGTTGGTCAGTGACTCTTTGTTAGACTCTTTTTTTAGTTTGGTATTCCTGCTGGGGATACAGCAGGAATACAGGCAATACATGCTCTGTTCTGTTCAGAATAACTAGAAGTAGCATGCAAGGTGATCCAATCACACCTCTGCTATTTCTATTGTCTATGGAGCCCCTGGCCCAGGCAATTCAACAATCGAAAGAAATTCCATCAATAACTCTCCATTCAACAAATCACGTTATCTTGTTATACGCTCACGGTACATTGTCTGGATAAGGTAAGGTATCTCAAACCCTCCAAATCAAGCAAATATATTTAGAAAACTCCTTTTTACATCAGCAGATGTCACAAAGTGCTATACAGAAATTCAGCATAAAACCCCAAACATCAAGCAATGCAGATGTAAAAGCAAGGTAGCTAGGAAAAAGTCCTTAGAAAGGCAGGAACATAACAAGAAACTTAGATGGAACCAGGCACTGAGGGGTGACCAGCCCTCTTCTGGCTGTGTCTGGTGGAGATTATAAGAGTACATGGCCATTTAAGGCCAGATTGTTCTTCAAGATGATCACATTGGTTGTAGAGGATGCAACCGGTCAGTATCTTAGTAGTACTGACCTGTCCTGAAGATTGTAGACAAATTCATCTCTGTCTGAAGTTATAAAATAAATGATTCTAACCAAATCTGCCCTATTGCCTCTCAAGATCCTGAAGGAGGACTCCATCTCTACTTATCTAACCCCAATCGTTTCCCATTTTGAAATGTTTGTGAATAGATATTTCCTCCCTTAGATAAAACCATTGCCAGAAACTTTAACAGAACGCTCAAATCAATTAAATTCGACCTCAGTAGATGGACTAATAACCCAGTTACTTTAACCGGCCGAATATCTAATGTCAAAATGAATATTGCCACGGCTGAATTTCTGTAGTTCAATGCTTCCCTTGTCTCCCCCTTCTGGCTATTGGGATAAAATCCATAGTGCTGTTTCAAAATTCAAATGAACAAACTTGCAAATGGGGGAAAGACGTGGGACTACCAGTAGCAAACTTGGTTCAAATGTGTAATCCGTACAATTGCTAATATCATGGACAGTAATGGTTCAAGAACATTCCAAGATTTGAAAGACACAAATTACCAGACAAATCTATTTTTTTTATTTATGCACAACTTAGGTCAGCTATGCTGGCCTATGAAGTCCCTTGGGAAACCCAACTACCAAACTATGTAATGATGGGATTTATAAATAATAAATACATTATCTGGGCTCCCAAAAGCACTGATCTCTATAATATATAAACAACTTTTGGAAAGCTCAGATTCTGAACTAGCCATTAAAGTATGGTCCACACATCTAATTGAATTGGAACAACCTTTTAACTGGAAAATAATTTGGAAAAATATGACCTTGGCATTCCGTAATCCAAACCATCAATTTATACATTTGAAGTTTGTTCACAGACTGTATTTAACACAACGGAAACGTTTTACGGTGTGATTAGCCCCAACTCCCAACTGTTCACTGTGTCCCCTAAATCAGGTAGGCACATTCCTCCACATGATGGGAGTGCCCTGCAGTTAAATACTTCTTGGGCAAAGTTACAGAATTATTTTTGAAGTGCATGAATATAAATATTAAATGCTTTGCAACTTTGTTACTTAACGATGATAGCGAATTGCATCTCTCAATCAGAGATGATTACTGCTGGCAGGCAGCACTTCTGCAAAAAAAGATTGAAAAAAATATATCTTAGCTGGCAATCACCTCACTCTCTCCCAATTCGCCAGTGGATACAGTTACTATTAGAAGTTACAACAGAATTATCAACAGCAAGAATGAATGGTGCTATTCAAGGAAAAATTGAGGCCTGGACAAATAGACTTGACTCTAAAGAATAATCTCGGCTAAAGCCCAACACACACACACACACACACACACACACACACACACACACACACACACACACACACACACACACAAAAGCATTTCAAATAAGGAAATGAGTCAATTGAAATAAATTCATTAGGCTCTAATGTATCAGGTATGAAGGGAAGACCCAGATGCAGACCACATTGAATAAACAATGGTTTCATGTTCCAACAGAGGCAAGCAGTAGACAGGTCAAAGCAGGAAGAGGTCGGTAATCCAGAGGGAGGCAGAGGTACAGGTCAGCAGGCAGGCTCAGGCAGAGTGGTCAGGCAGATGGGCGCAGAGTAAGGACAGGCAAGGGTCAAATCCGGGAGGGCAAGAAAAGAGAGACTAGAAAAAGTAGGAGCTGAAACACAAAAAGCTAGTTGACTCAAACAAACAAGACAAACTGGCAACAGACAGACAGAGAACACGGTATAAATACACAGGGGATAATGGGGAAGATGGATGACACCTGGAGGGGGGGTGGAGACAATCACAAAGACAGGTGAAACAGATCAGGATGTGACACTAATGCATCTCACATGACTGGGCAGGAGCGCAGCCATGCATTGGCCTGGGAGGGCATAGGCCACTTGTTTTTCCCCATAAAAGAGCTTTATTATCTGGTTAGACTGTAAACTCTCCTTCCAGACTCACATTAAGCATCTCCAATCCAAAATGAAATCTAGAATCGGCTTCCTATATCAAAGCATCCTTCACTCATGCTGCCAAACAGACCCTCGTAAAACTGACCATCCTACCGATCCTCGACTTTGGTGATGTCATCTATAAATTAGCCTCCAACACTCTACTCAACAAACTGGATGCAGTCTATCACAGTGCCATCCGTTTTGTCACCAAAGCCCCATACACTACTCACCATTGCGACCTGTACGCTCTCGTTGGTTGGCCCTCACTTCATGCTCGTCGCCAAACCCACTGGCTACAGGTTATCTACAAGTCTCTGCTAGGTAAAGCCCCGCCTTATCTCAGCTCACTGGTCACCATAGCAGCACCCACTCGTAGCATGCACTCCAGCAGGTATATCTCACTGGTCACCCCCAAAGCCAATTCCTCCTTTGGTCATCTTTCCTTCCAGTTCTCTGCTGCCAATGACTGGAATGAACTGCAAAAATCTCTGAAGCTGGAGACTCATATCTCCCTCACTAGCTTTAAGCGCCAGCTGTCAGAGCAGCTCACAGATCACTGCACCTGTACATAGCCCATCTGTAAACAGCCCATCTATCTACCTACCTCATCCCCATACTTTATTTATTTATTTATCTTGCTCCTTTACACCCCAGTATCTCTACTTGCACATTCATCTTCTGCACATCTACCATTCCAGTGTGTAATTGCTATATTGTAATTACTTCGCCACCATGGCCTATTTATTGCCTTAACTCCCTTATCTCACCTCATTTGCACTCACTGTATATAGACTTCTTGTTTTATTTTGTTCTGCTGTATTATTGACTATGTTTTGTTTATTCCATGTGTAACTCTGTGTTGTTGTATGTGTCGAATTGCTATGCTTTATCTTGGCCAGGTCGCAGTTGCAAATGAGAACTTGTTCTCAACTAGTCTACCTGGTTAAATAAAGGTGAAATAAATACATTTTATCACAGACAGAAATACTCCTCAGTTTCATCAGCTGCCCAGGTGCATGGTCTCAAACAATCCCGCAAGTGAAGAATCCGGATGTGGAGGTCCTGGGCTGGCGTCGTTACACGTAGTCTGCGGATGTAAAACTGCACATTTTAGAGTGGCCTTTTGTCCCCAGCAAATGGTGCACCTGCTGTTTAATCAGCTTCTTGATATGCCACCTGTCAGGTGGATGGATTATCTTGGCAAAGGAGAAATGCTCACTAATAGGGATGTAAACAAATGTGTGCATACAGCATCTATCTATCCATCCATACTGTATTTTAATCTTTTTTACTGTCTTTGCTTTCGGGCTCATGGGGAAGGGGTGTTAGGGGAGGGTTTTATCTGGTTTTTGAGTGTCAGCCTATGGGTAGAGGTTTTCTGAACTTATTTGAAATGCATAATGTATCTGTAACCCCTCCCACCCTACAAAAAATAACAAAACCCCCAAAAATGTGGTCAGAAAAAACAGAGGTGAAGCAGAGACCCTTTCTCTCTTTAGGAGTCATTATCTCTATGACTTTTCTGTCACTACATTTACTCCCACACTGCACCACACACTCAGAAAAGCACCTACATGACCCACAACCAGCACTTGACAATCCCTCGTCATGCTCCCTGGAAAAACAGAGAAGGTACAAAAGTGAATCTAGTATAGTGCTTCATGTAGACATGAGTATATAATACATGTGTACTTTAGGATGTGGTTCAAATTAGCCCTCCAGATTTCTGTAATTTGTTAAAGGCCCAATCTGCAATTTCAGCAGCCTTACCCAGTCACTTTGTTTGGTAAGCAGAGAAATGGAAACGGGGGAAATATAACGACTCTCAAATGCTTAGAAGGAGCTATGAATGCAAGGTCTGTGAGATCAACATGATAAACATACCTTGTTTAAATGACCAGCACAACATCTTACAGATTGGGCCTTTTTATATTGTAAAACCTTTGGCAATCTTCAACAAACTTTTAATGGGCATGTCTGGGACCGGAGGCATGAGCAAACTATAGGAGATTCGGATATTTGTCCACATTTCCTCTCGCAGCATGTTGGGCTCATTAGATGGGAGAGGAATGGTAGGTACACTATTTAGTATACATGGAAATGAGGCAACAAATGTAGAATTATACAGGGGTGCAGAGAAAGTTGTGTTGAATTGATCCCCAAAATAGTTGGTGAAATGGTGTCCATGTGTCCAGACTCATGTGTCAAAAGAAAAACCATGGGTAATAAAATAAAAAGCCAGATAGTAAAAGACTGATAGTAGGACTAGAAACCCATAGAAGGTAGTCTCTCGTATAAGATCTGAGTAAGAGGGCCATTGAGACCCATCAAAAAGCCTAACAAAATTCTAAAACTACAGGGCTACTTGCTGCATTACTTACAGTGCTTTAGGGCATGGTATTGCCACATGGGTAACTGTTGCCAATGCTGAGGAATATTATACTTGACACCAAGATCTATCAAGTGATGTGCCTGATACATTTTTTTTACTTTAAATGAAACTGTAAGTTGTATCTTAGTCTGAAATCTCTACAATGCCCTTACAGTACATGTTCTCAGTCACTGCTGACATTGTGGCCATCCTCAAGTAGTAGGCCCACCAGATAGTTTTATAATAATGCAGTTCTGGTGCCACTGTAATAAAACACTTTTATACAGTTCCATAGCTCTATTTTGCTATGGGGGGGTTCTACTAAGCTAACATATGGAATTGTTTTAAGATGGTCATACCATGGATCAATGGGGAAGGGGTGTTAGTGTACTTACCATGGAAATCTGTTAACTGTCCAAGCCATGCAGGCCATAGGCCACACCTATAATTAGCTATTTACGAGCTACTAGCTATTAACGGAATAATCTTATTCCGTTGTTTTGTGTTTATCAGGCTGACCTGAGCTTGAACTGTACTTCACAAATCTATAAAAAGCTTATGTTCTTCAGGAAATAACCGATTCCTGCATTCAAATAATATACTTTGGATGTGAATTATGTCATTTCATGAAGGAGTACCCAGCCACCCTTTACTAAAATAGATCATTCATGTTTGACCCACCCAAAACGTATCAAAAATGTTGGAAGGACACATGGTAAAAGGTACATGTAGATAGGAACATGCCAAGCCTTCATTTATCTAGCAACATATCAGTCATTCAAGGCGATATTACTGTGTAGCACCCGAAGGAGCAATAAGCACAAGTCAATCACAACACATAGCTAATACTCAACATGCATCAGGTGAGCGGGTGGAAAGTCTCTGTTGACTCTTTTTACAGAGTAACTAGCATCATGATCAAACGTGCTAAATGAACTATCAAAACTGAATGTTTAATTCTGTCACTGGGAAAATGTGTTCTGTTGAGTGAAAATCGGTCACATTTTTATAACAATTTGGTTCAAATGGGTTTCTTGGAATAAAGTCAATGGGGGCTATGCAAATAATTATAGCATGGGATCATATGACAAAATGTCAAATGGAATAAAATATGGGGGTATTTGTTGGGGGCATTTGTTTTTGTGATTATACAATTCAATCTGAAGAGGATTAGGATAGTAGGAGTAAAGCTTTGTTCAAACTGCACTCAAATCAGTTTTGTTTTTCAAATCCGTTTCGGAATAGTGACTGTCCAACTACCAAGTTACAAGTGGCCAAATCAGATTTGTGTGTGTTCAGACATCAGTCATTTGCTAACAAGGCTAAGCTAGTTGTCATAGTAATGACAAGTGTGTGCACGGTGGTGTACTGTAGGACGATTGGGGATGGTGCTTCCTTTCACTCAGAAGTTGTTGTGTAGCAAGCTACTGTAAGGTGACAACAATGGCTGCCATGGAAGTTTCCCAGTTGCTTTGGAGGATTTTTATTTATTTAAATTTTTACATTTAATTTAATTTCACCTTTATTTAACCAGGTAGGCTAGTTGAGTACAAGGCTAGTTGAGAACAAGTTCTCATTTGCAACCAGATTGCATAGCGGAGAAGGTACGGTGGGATTCTAAATGGTCGGTAATCTGTTTGTTAACTTGGCTTTCGAAGACCTTAGAAAGGCAGGGTAGGATAGATATAGGCCTGTAGCAGTTTGGGTCTAGAATGTCTCCCCCTTTGAAGAGGGGGATGACCGTGGCAGCTTTCCAATCTTTGGGAATATGAGACGATATGAAAGAGATGTTGAACAGGCTAGTGATAGGGCTTGCAACAATTTCAGCAGATCATTTTAGAAAGAGAGGGTCCAGATTGTCTAGCCCGGCTGATTTGTAGGAGTCCAGATTTTGTAGCTCTTTCAGAACAATCTGGTATTTATCTAGACATCAAATTGTAAAAGGCTATTTATGTAATAATTAAGTAATTACTCTATTTATTAATGATTAATGAAAATAAACACAGTTACGTACCATTTGTCACCAGATAGATACCAATTTTGTTGAAAAGCAGAAGGTGGGTGCCACATGATTTCAAACAGCAGGCTCTCATCAGCTGCTCAGAGGATGGAAAAATGATGAATATGCGTTCAAGGTTTTGGATCATTTCAGCCGGTAGTTTTGAAAGTATGAGCCAAAACAGGTCCCTGAAAATGTTGCACAATTGTACAACGTCATCCATTTTGTATGATATGTTATGTCCTGCCCAAAAATGTAGTTTTCCTGCAATTCAGATGATATGTTATGAATTTGTAAGTGCTTAAGATCCCATTCAATCTCTTTAAAGGAGATTCCTCAAGTGTGATTTCTTTATCACCGTGCTATTTGCAATATGATTCATCCATCTTGATAGTCAATTAAATCAATGTTAGTCTTTGCTTTGAAACCACCTTACCTCATTTGCACTCACTGCATATAGACTTTCTGTTTTCTTTTGTTCTACTGTATTATTGACTGTATGTTTTGTTAATTCCATGTGTAACTCTGTGTTATTGTATGTGTCGAATTGCTATGCTTTATCTTGGCCAGTTGCAAATGAGAACTTGTTCTCAACTAGCCTACCTGCTTAAATAAAGGTCAAATAAAAAAATAAAACCTTTAGGTTCGTGATTAACCAAACAAATAACGTTGTTTTACGATGAGACATAGTTTCCTTTTCAGGATTGCAGAAAAAAAATGTCACAGTGACATAGCGGAAATCAGATAAAAAAATATATATGTATGCCACAGTAATGTGGTAGAATATCACCAGTGCACCCAAGTGCCTTTGAATGTTGTCTGGTCTTGTAAAGTTTGTTTGACCTGTCAATGCTTTATAGAAAGAAAGACTGAGGAGGATGTTCCAGTGAATTCGATTTGATACACACGATTGCATTGTGGCGTGACACAACACAGGAAGCACATTCCCTCAGTAGTTGAAACACAGCTGGCACACCTAACTGTAAGGCAGATCCGTGAGGATAATCCCTCACTATGGATACAGATCAAATTGAATAGATTTGGATAGAAATCCTTCCCTGTGATCTCTCAGAGTCCCAAGCCAGTTCATTTACCGGGAGTCAACGTTAACTTTTTGTCATTGTTATACCTTACAGGGCACCATAATGCATCTAGAAACTCAATAGCAGCCAGTGAACAATGTTTTCTGAGGAACAGAATGTTGTGAGACATGATGTGACCGCAATACCATGCCTCCCATAGAGTCCATATCCCACCTGTTTCACAGTACACAAGTTAAGTAGACATTTACTTCATCCATGGCTTCACCTAACATTAACATCCCTTTCTCCTCTCCTCAGATCTATAGAGCCATACATGAATCCTTCCTCGTGCCTTTGATCTACGTAAGAACCTCACATGCCTGCTCTAACCACCAGAGCCATAGGCTATATAAAAAAAATATACATATGGATGCGGTACTACGACTGTCCCACCCAACTCTTTTATCCTGGCACAGCTGTTTATTTACAGTGTCTGCTGCCTCAGTCATGCAGTGCTTTGATTCTGTACATTGTACAGTACATGTAGTTAGTCATCAAAACAATGTCTTGACAGGCTGTTCTAAAGCACGGATTAGAGATTCATGCATATAGAGAAATCTCTACAGGTGGGTTCACATTCCTGGCTGTATGGTATATCACAGTGTGTTCACATTTCTCTCATAACTGATAACATGAAAAGGTGACATTATTCACTGTCAATGCATGCTGCCATTGCTCAACAAATCATTTCACAGCCACTTCATTCAACAAGTGTTTGTGCAGGACTACTCGTTCTCTTTAAAATAAAGGAGATTAGTCATATACCCAAACGGCATTGGCATATATTCACAGAATTATATATTTCTACATCGTTTATTTCATACTGAACTACCATGGAAACATTTAAATACTTCCACATAATCCAATTTACCAGAATGAGATTAAGAAACACTTTCCCTCCCTTTTAGTGTCGTTCCCACATCTTGAAATTTGGGAACATTACCACCGCCTGCCAAATCTCACGTGCTGCCCTCCAACCCAGGACATGTCCACTTCCTGCTGTGCTTGTTGGTGTGCCGGAGCATATTGTATTGTTCCTTTGTGGGATTATATACATCATTGGTTTGGACCGAGGTGGCCTGATTCCCCCTGGTCCCTGATTGGCTGAAAAATTAGGCCTCGAACAACCCCAAACATAAAGAACACACCCTAAGCAGGAGATTTGGAGCGTGGTGTGTGCGTGCATTTGCCAGCCAGGGGGTTGGTTGGTTAATAAATAGGTTTAGGGCTGGGGCCGCTGTACTCATGACTACCAGGAATTATTACAGCCTACAAACAATTCATTGTTGGTGTGTGAGGTGTACAGTGCAATGTGTTCATACCAGAGTAGGGTAGTACAATACAATGTGGATTAGAGAGGGTATCTGTTGAAGGGCATTAGGCATGTCTTGAATGATTGAATCAGTTGAACAAGTAAACAAATAATGAAACGTAATCTAATCATGCAATCCTAAATTGATCATTTCAATAATGACGATAGGCCTATCAATTATTCATAATACAATTCAAATGGCAACTACAAAATGCTAGCTCAAGGATGGTCTAAATGGAATACTTATTATTTTTCTAAAGGAACAATGTATTAGTGCAGGGCTGAAACAAAAGCATGTACACAAGGCGGTCCTCCAGGACTAGGATTGACCACCACTGTGCTAAACCTATGAATTCCACAGTGGTCATAATCCACACAGTAGACTTCTCAAAGTCAGGCCAACCTTTCTCCAGTTGGACCTTTCTCCAGTTGGACCTTTCTCCAGTTGGACTCCTGATCCGTTATCCAAGTCCCCTTCCCCAAGCCACTGCTAGGACCACTGACCCTAGTCTCTCCTACGTAATAATGGTGTCAGAAAAGGGGACAACTATCACCCGATCTCAAATGGCATTTGGTACATGGTTATAGATAGTGCTAATTTGTTGACAGAGCCGTATTCGTACATGCAGAGCTATATATAATACTGCAGATGTCGCTGGCCTCCCTCTCCCACTTGCTCAACCCATGACAAGAAACGACTGTATCAGACCTATTTTTGTTAAAACTACCACAAATAAATGCATGTAACAAAACTAAAACAAATCTGTGAAGGCTAACTTCGAAACCACAACAAATGGACAAACAGTACTTAAACACAGAACTATTGTATACTTATCTTTCAGAATAGCATGTATCAGAATGAGGGGTGAAAGAATGTTACCAGCCAGTTGCAGAAGCTACAAGAATTGCAAAAAACTACCAGTGAGATGGGAGCCTTGCAGCAAAACCCTGCCAAAACATTGAAGAATGTTCACAGCTTGAACCTTGCAGGAATAAGTGAATGATTGAGTGTACTGGTGTCATACTATGAAAGTGTCTAGCAACCTGTAAAACACTAAAGTAATTTGACATGGTATAGGTATCTAGTAGCCTGGTAATGTTTTTTATTTACCACAATGAATTTACCCCCAGGCTATAGACAACCAAACACTAGGAAACTGAGAAAAGTTTTGCTACCTGTGATGTGTATCTGTATTAGTACAATTAGTAGTTTTGTTATTAGCCATTTTTTTAAACGATTTCTATTTATTTTATTTTGACTAGGCAAGTCAGTTTTTCTCCCCAATTTCATGGTATCCAATTGGTAGTTACAGTCTTGTGTCATCACTGCAACTACCGTACGGACTCGAGATAGGATGAGAGCCGTTCGTCCTCCGAAACACAACCCAACCAAGCCACACTGCTTCTTGACATAATGCCCACTTAACCCGGAAGCCAACCGCACCAATATGTCGGAGGAAACACCCCCGGCCCAACACAGGAGTCTCTAGTGCACGATGGGACAAGGACATCCCTGCCGGCCAAACCCTCCCCTAATCCGGACGGCTCTGGGCCAATTGTGTGCTGCCCATGGGTCTCCTGGTCAAGGCCGGCTGCGACAGAGCCTGGACTCGAACCCAGATTCTCTAGTGGCACAGCTAGCACTGCGATGCAGTGCCTTAGACCACTGCACCACTCGGGAGGCCAGAACAAATTCTTATTTACAATGACGGCCTACCCCGGCCAAACCATAACATGGACGACGCTGATGATAAAGGACCTAACTGCAGTAGGTTACAGCATAACTACAGTAAAGGTTACAACCTAACTACACGGTACAACCTAACCACAGTATATCTTACAACCTAACTATAGTACATCTTACAACCTAAGTACATGTTACAACCTATCTACAATGTTACAACCTAACTATAGTACATGCAACAACCTAACTACAGTAAATTCTACAACCTTTTGTTTATTTATTTTGATTTATTTTTTATTTTACCTTTATTTAACCAGGTTGGCTAGTTGAGAACAAGTTCTGGCCAAGATAAAGCAAAGCAGTGTGACACAGACAACACAGAGTTACACATGGAATAAACAATAAACAAGCCAATAACATAAACCAATCAATGACACAGTTGAAAAAAGAAAGTCTATATACAGTGTGTGCAAAAGGCATAAGGAGGTAGGCAATAAATAGGCCATAGGAGTGAATAGTTACAATTTGCAGATTAACACTGGAGTGATAAATGAGCAGATGATGTGCAAGTAGAGATACTGGTGTGCAAAAGAGCAGAAAAGTAAATAAATAAAAACAGTATGGGGCTGAGGTAGATAGATTGGGTGGGCTATTTACAGATGGACTATGTACAGCTGCAGCGATCTGTTAGCTGCTCAGGTAGTTGATGTTTAAAGTTGGTGAGGGAAATAAAAGTCTCCAACTTCAGCGATTTTTGCAATTCGTTCCAGTCACTGGCAGCAGAGAACTGGAAGGAAAGGCGGCCAAATGAGGTGTTGGCTTTGGGGATGATCAGTGAGATATACATGCTGGAAAGTGTGCTACAGGTGGGTGTTGTTATCGTGACCAGTGAACTGAGATAAGGCAGAGCTTTACCTAGCATAGACTTAGATGACCTGGAGCCAGTGGGTCTGGCGACGAATATGCCAGCCGACTAGAGCATACAGGTCACAGTGGTAGGTGGTATAAGGTGATTTGGTAACAAAACGGATGGCAATGTGATAGACTGCATCCAGTTTGCTGAGTAGAGTGTTGGAAGCTATTTTGTAGATGACATCGACAAAGTCGAGGATCGGTAGGATAGTCAGTTTTACTAGGGTAAATTTGGCGGTGTGAGTGAAGGAGGCTTTGTTGCGAAATAGAAAGCCGATTCTAGATTTGATTTTTGATTGGAGATGTTTAATATGAGTCTGGAAGGAGAGTTTACAGTCTAGCCAGACACCTAGGTATTTATAGTTGTCCACATATTCTATGTCGGAACCGTCCAGGGTGGTGATGCTAGTCTGGCGGGCGGATGTGGGCAGCGAACGGTTGAAAAGCATGCATTTGGTTTTACTAGCGTTTAAGAGCAGTTGGAGGCCACGGAAGGAGTGTTGTATGGCATTGAAGCTCGTTTGGAGGTTAGTTAGCACAGTGTCCAAGGAAGGGCCAGAAGTATACAGAATGGTGTCGTCTGCGTAGAGGTGGATCAGGGAATCGCCCGAAGCAAGAGCGACATCATTGATATATACAGAGAAAAGAGTCGGCCCGAGAATTGAACCCTGTTGTAACGGCTGTCGTCGGTGGAAGAAGGTGAGGACCAAGGTGCAGCGTGGTAAGTGTTCATGGTTTTTAATAATACTCAAAACTTAACACTGAATAACAAAAACAACAAAGAAACAACCGAAACAGTTCTGTCTGGTGCAAACACACAAAGACTGAAAACAACCACCCACAAAACACAATTGAAAACAGGCTACCTAAATATGGTTCTCAATCAGGGACAACGATTGACAGCTGCCTCTGATTGAGAACCATACCAGGCCAAACACAGAAATAGAAAATCATAGAAAAACTAACATAGACAACCCACCCAACTCACACCCTGACCATACTAAAACAAAGACAAAACAAAGGAACTAAGGTCAGAACGTGACACCTGTGGTACCCCCATAGAGACTGCCAGAGGTCCGGACAACATACCCTCCGATTTGACACACTGAACTCTGTCTGTAAAGTAGTTGGTAAACCAGGCGAGGCAGTCATTAGAAAAACCAAGGCTATTGAATCTGCCGATAAGAATACGGTGATTGACAGAGTCGAAAGCCTTGGCCAGGTCAATGAAGACGGCTGCACAGTACTGTCTTTTATCGATGGCGGTTATGATATTGTTTAGTACCTTTAGCGTGGCTGAGGTGCACCCGTGACCGGCTCGGAAGCCGGATTGCACAGCGGAGAAGGTACGGTGGGATTCGAAATGGTCAGTGATCTGTTTATTAACTTGGCTTTCAAAGACTTTAGATAGGCAGGGCAGGATGGATATAGGTCTTTAACAGTTTGGGTCTAGGGTGTCACCCCCTTTGAAAAGGGGGATTACCGCTGCAGCTTTCCAATCTTTAGGGATCTCGGACGATACGAAAGAGAGGTTGAACAGGCTGGTAATCGGGGTTGCAACAATGGCGGCGGATAGTTTTAGAAAGAGAGGGTCCAGATTGTCTATCCCAGCTGATTTGTACAGGTCCAGGTTTTGCAGCTCTTTCAGAACATCTGCTGTCTGGATTTGGGTGAAGGAGAAGCTGGGGAGGCTTGGGGCAGAGCTGTTGGCCGGGGTTGGAGTAGCCAGGAGGAAGGCATGGCCAGCCGTTGAGAAATGCTTATTGAAATGTTTGATTATCTTGGATTTATCATTGGTGACCGTGTTACCTAGCATCAGTGCAGTGGGCAGCTGGGAGGAGGTACTCTTGTTCTCCATGGACTTTACAGTGTCCCAAAACTTTTTGGAGTTAGAGCTACAGGATGCGAATTTCTGCTTGATAAAGCTAGCCTTTGCTTTCCTGACTGACTGTGTGTATTGGTTCCTGACTTCCCTGAACACTTACATATTACGGGGACTGTTCGATGCTATTGCAGTCCGCCACAGGATGTTTTTTGTGCTGGTCAAGGGCACACAGGTCTGGAGGGAACCAAGGTCTATATCTGTTCTTAGTTCTGCATTTTTTGAGCGGGGCATGCTTATCTAAGATGGTGAGGAAATTACTTTTAAAGAATGACCAGGCATCCTCGACTGACGTGATGAGGTCAATATCCTTCTAGGATACCTGGGCCAGGTCGATTAGAAAGGCCTGCTCGCAGAAGTGTTTTAGGGAGCGTTTGACAGTGATGAGGGGTGGTCGTTTGACCGCGGACCCATAGCGGATACAGGCAGTGAGGCAGTGATCACTGAGATCCTGATGGAAAACAGCGGAGGTGTATTTGGAGGGCAAGTTGGTCAGGATAATGTCTATGAGGGTGCCCATGTTTACGGATTTAGGGTTTTACCTGGTGGGTTCCTTGATGATTTGTGTGAGATTGAGGGCATCTAGCTTAGATTGTAGGACTGCGGGGTGTTAAGCATATTAGTCACCTAACAGAACGAACTCTGAAGCTAGATGGGGGGCGATCAATTCACAAATGGTGTCCAGGGCACAGCTGGGAGCGGAGGGGGGTCGATAGCGGGCGGCAACAGTGAGAGACTTATTTCTGGAGAGGTTAATTTTTAAAATTAGAAGTTCAAACTGTTTGGGTATAGACCTGGAAAGTAAGCCTGCAAAATTCTGTCAATCTCTGCAGTAGATTGCAACTCCTCCCCCTTTGGCAGTTCTATCTTGACGGAAAATGTTATAGTTGGGTATGGAAATCTCAGAATTGTTGGTGGCCTTCCTAAGCCAGGATTCAGACACGGCAAGGACATCAGGGTTGGCGGAGTGTGCTAAAGCAGTGAGTAAAACAAACTTAGGGAGGAGGCTTCTAATGTTGACATGCATGAAACCAAGGCTTTTTCGATCACAGAAGTCAACAAATGAGGGTGCCTAGGGACATGCAGGGCCTGGGTTTACCTCCACATCACCTGAGGAACAGAGGAGGAGTTAGATGAGGCTACGGCTATAGGCTATCAAAACTGGTCGCCTAGAGCGTTGTGGACAAAGAATAAAAGGAGCAGATTCCTGGGCGTGGTAGAATAGATTCAACGCATTATAATGTGCAGACAGGGGTATTGTGGGGAGCGGGGAAAGCGGAGGTAAGCCCAGGCACTGAGTGACGATAAGAGAGGTTGCATCTTTGGATAAGCTGGTTATAATGGGGGAGGTCACCGCATGTGTGGGAGGTGGGACAAAGGAGGTATCAGAGGTATAATGAGTGGAACTAGGGGATCCGCAGTAAACAGCTCTTCTTTGGGGCGGCGATATTCTCCAGGCAGTGCCCAGAGTCCTTTTCCTTCCAATTCCTCCTCCCATGTCCAGAAGTCTCTCTCGCGCTGCTCCTGCTGCTGCCCGTTACCACGCCGCTTGGTCCTGTTGTGGTGGGTGATTCTGTAAGGGTTTTCTTGCGGTGAAGGAGAGGCGGACCAAAACGCAGCGTGGTTTCTATTCATGGTTCTTTAATGAAGAAAACTATACATGAACAGACTAACAAAAACAAGAAACGTGAAAACCTAAAACAGCCCTATCTGGTGCAAACACAGAGACAGGAACAATCACCCACAAACACACAGTGAAACCCAGCTACCTAAATATGGTTCCCAATCAGAGACAATGAGAAACACCTGCCTCTGATTGAGAACCATATCAGGCCAGACATAGAAATAGACAAACAAGACATCCAACATAGAATGCCCACTCAGATCACACCCTGACCAACCAAAACATAGAAACATACAAAGCAAACTATGGTCAGGGTGTGACAAAACTAAAACAATGATAACTAACCTAAACAACAGTATACGGCATATTAAGGCATATAAGGCATATTGACATATTAGAGAGACATACAGCGAGGAATAAAGTAATCACAGGTGTTGATTTGGAGAGCTAACTAAGACAACAATGGGTGAGACAACAACAGCTAATCAGCTAAAACAACAACAGGTAAAATGGCATTGACTGGGCAGAGAGAGTTCGTTAACAGAGCCTGAGTTCGCAGCTGGGGCCGTCAAATAAAATATATATATATTAAATTTAAAAATTTTAAATGTAAAAAAGTCCCCAATGTAGGTCTCCATAGCCTTGGTCTCTGGTCACGACAGAGAGTACAGACGTCCCCGGGACAGTGTGTAGTTAGTTTGTAACATGTCGTTAGGTTGTAATGTGTAGTGTTGTTAGGTTTTAACATGTACTGTAGTTAGAGTGTAGCATGTTCTGTAGTTAGGCTGTAATGTGCTCTGTAGTTAGTCTGTAACGTGTACTGTAGTTAGGCTGTAATGTGTACTGTAGTTAGATAGTAACATGTAATTAGGCTGTAGCGTGTACTGTAGTTAGGCTGTAGCGTGTACTGTAGCGTGTACTGTAGTTAGGTTGTAGCGTGTACTGTGGTTAGGGTGTAGCGTGTACAGTAGTTAGGGTGTAGCGTGTACAGTAGTTAGGGTGTAGCGTGTACTATAGTTAGGGTGTAACGTGTCCTGTAGTTAGGATGTAATGTGTACTGTAGTTTGGGTGTAACGTGTATTGTAGTTTGGGTGTAACGTGTATTGTAGTTTGGTTGTAACGTGTACTGCAGTTTGGTTGTAACGTGCAGTTTGGTTGTAAGGTGTACTGCATTTTAGTTGTAACGTGTAGTTTGGTTGTAACATGTAGTTTGGTTTTACATGTAGTTTGGTTTAACGTGCAGTTAGGCTGTAATGTGCAGTTAGGCTGATGACAGTTACCTTGATGACATCCTCGTCTTCTCCCGCTCCCCCAAAGAACACGTGATCCACATCCAACAGCGCCTTCTGGAGAACCAGGTGTTTGTTAAGCGGAAAAGTGCGAGTTCCATCGCACCACCATTCCCTTTCTGGGAATGGTCCATTTTTACTGGGAGTGTCCAGATGGATCCAGAGAAGGTGAGAGCGGTGGTGGATTGGCCTCAGCCTACGTCCAAGGTGCAGCTGCAACGCTTCCTGGGGTTCGCCAACTTTTATCATCGCTTTATCCGGGGTTACAGCACCCTGGCCTCCCCCTGTCTAAACTCACCCCTCCCAAGGTTCCGTTCACGTGGTCCTCTGCCGCTGACTGGGCGTTCCGGGACCGTAAACACAGCTGCTCCTATCCTGGTTCATCCTGACCCTTCCCGTCAGTTCGTGGTGGAGGCTGATGCTTCGGATGTCGGAGTGGGGGCTGTCCTGTCCCAATGTTCTGCCCTGGATATTAAGCTGCATCCCTGCGCCACCTTCTCCCATCGCCTCAACACCATGGAGAGGAACTACGATGTGGGGAATCAGGAGCTTCTCGCAGTGAATATGGCGTTGGAGGAATGGAGGCACTGGCTAGAAGGGGCGTAACATCCGTTCATTGTGTGGACCGACCACAAAAATCTGGAGTATCCTCAACTCCAAGCATGCGAGATGGACCCTGCTGTTCACCCGGTTCAACTTTTCCCTCTCCTACCGGCCCGGGGTCCAAGAACGTCAAGCCGGGTGCCATGTCTCTCCGCTATACCCCACGGTTACCTGCCCCTCCAGCTGGAGTCCTGTAAACTTTCCCCCTGTTTCATCGGCCCGTTACCCATCTCTAAAGTTATTAGACCCACGCTGTTCATCTTTTGTTACCCTGTACTCTCCGTATTAACCCTACTTTCCATGTGTCTAGGATTAAGCCCATGTCTCACTGACACGGTCGTCGTCGGAAGGAGACCAAGGTCCAGGGTGGTGAGCGTGCATTTTCTTTTATTATTGTAAATATCGCCAACAAAACAAGAAACAACCGTGAAGCTTAACAGGGCTATAGTGCCAATAACAAAGATAACTACCCACACTGAAAGGAGGGGAAAAGGGCTACCTAAGTATGATTCCCAATCAGAGACAACGATAGCCAGATGACGTCATCGTCCCCCGTCCCCCCCCAAAGGTGCGAACTCTGGCCGCAAAACCTGAACCTATAGGGGAGGGTCCGGGTGGGCATCTATCCGCGGTGGCGGCTCTGGTGCGGGACGTAGACCCCACTCCACCTCTGGCTCACCCCACTTTGGTGGCGCCTCTGTTGTGGGGACTCTCGCCGCCGACCCCGGACGGGGGTCCCTCGTTGCGAGCCCCGGACTGAGGACCCTCGTTGCTGGCCCCGGACTGGGGACCCTCGCTGCGGGCCTCGGACTGGGCACCCTCCCTGCGGGCCCTGGACTGGGCACCCTCGTTGAGGGCCCCGGACTGGGCACCCTTGCTGTGGGCCCCGGACTGGGCACCCTCGCTGGGGGTACTGTCACACCCTGATCTGTTTCACCTGTCTTTGTGATTGTCTCCACCCCCTCTAGGTGTTGTCCATCTTCCCCATTATCCCCTGTGCATTTATACCCGTGTTCTCTGTTTTCTGTTGCCAGTTCGTCTTGTTTTTAAAGTCAACCAGTGTTTTTGTGTCTCAGCTCCTGCTTTTCCCAGTATCTCTTTTTCTCACTCTCCTGGTTTTGACCGTTGCCTGTCCTGACTCTGAGCCCGCCTGCCTGACCACTCTGCCTACACCTGACCCTGAGCCTGCTTGCCGTCTGGTACCGTTGCCCCACCTCTGGTTTACTGACCCCTGCCTGCCTTGACCTGTCTATTGCCTGCCCCTGTTAGATTATTAAACCATTGTTAAACCGACGTTGTCTGCATCTGGGTCTTACCTTCATACATGATATAACTACACATTACAACCTAACTACAGTACACTCTACAACCTAACTACAGTACACTCTACAACCTAACTACAGTACACTCTACAACCTAACTACAGTACACTCTACAACCTAACTACAGTACACTCTACAACCTAACTACAGTACACTCTACAACCTAACTACAGTACACTCTACAACCTAACTACAGTACACTCTACAACCTAACTACAGTACACTCTACAACCTAACTCTACAACCTAACTACAACCTAACTACAGTACAACTAACTCTACAACCTAACTACAGTACACTCTACAACCTAACTACAGTACACTCTACAACCTAACTACAGTACACTCTACAACCTAACTACAGTACACTCTACAACCTAACTACAGTACACTCTACAACCTAACTACAGTACACGCTACAACCTAACTACAGTACACTCTACAACCTAACTACAGTACACTCTACAACCTAACTACAGTACACTCTACAACCTAACTACAGTACACGCTACAACCTAACTACAGTACACGCTACAACCTAACTACATGTTACAACCTAACTACAGAACAGGGCAGCACGGCTTGCCCTTGGGTGTACATAGAGAGCTACCATTAATAATATGCATTTAGAGCTCTCATGGCTTAAAGTGGAGGAGAGATTGACTTCATCACTACTTGTTTTTGTAAGAAGTGTTGACATGCTGAATGCACCAAGCTGTCTGTTTAAACTACTAGCACATAGCTCGGACACCCATGCATACCCCACAAGACATACCAACAAAGGTCTCTTCACAATCCCCAAGTCAAGAACAGACTATGCAAGGCCACATGGAACTCTACTCCACATCAGGTAACTGATGCAAGCAATAGAATCAGATTTAAAAACAGATACAAATACACCTTATGGAACAGCAGGGACCATGAAAAAAAACACACACACACACACACACACGGATTTTGTATTGTAAATGTCATAGTAGAGTAGTGTCCTGAGAACACACACTTAATGCACTTAATGTGTTGTGAAAAGTGTCATGAAATATAATGGCATGTAATATTTTAAATTGTATAACTGCCTTAATGTTGCTGGACCCCAGGAAGAGTAGCTGGCAAATTGGACCCTTAATAAATACAAATACCACACTACATGTTGCAACCTAACTACATTACATGTTACAACCTAACAATTAGATATTACAACCTAACTATAGTATGTGTTGCAACCTAACTACAGTATGTGTTGCAACCTAACTACATTACCTTACAACCTAACAATTGGATGTTACAACCTAACTACAGTATGTGTCGCAACCTAACTACAGTATGTGTTACAACCTAACTACAGTATGTGTTGCAACCTAACTACATTACATGTTACAACCTAACAATTAGATGTTGCAACCTAACTACAGTATGTGTTGCAACCTAACTACAGTATGTGTTGCAACCTAACTACAGTATGTGTTGCAACCTAACTACAGTATGTGTTACAACCTAACTACAGTATGTGTTGCAACCTAACTACAGTATGTGTTACAACCTAACTACAGTATGTGTTGCAACCTAACTACAGTATGTGTTGCAACCTAACTACAGTATGTGTTGCAACCTAACTACATTACATGTTACAACCTAACAATTAGATGTTGCAACCTAACTACAGTATGTGTTGCAACCTAACTACAGTATGTGTTGCAACCTAACTACAGTATGTGTTGCAACCTAACTACAGTATGTGTTACAACCTAACTACAGTATGTGTTGCAACCTAACTACATTACATGTTACAACCTAACAATTAGATGTTGCAACCTAACTACAGTATGTGTTGCAACCTAACTACAGTATGTGTTGCAACCTAACTACAGTATGTGTTACAACCTAACTACAGTATGTGTTGCAACCTAACTACAGTATGTGTTGCAACCTAACTACATTACATGTTACAACCTAACAATTAGATGTTGCAACCTAACTACAGTATGTGTTGCAACCTAACAATTAGATGTTGCAACCTAACTACAGTATGTGTTGCAACCTAACTACAGTATGTGTTGCAACCTAACTACAGTATGTGTTGCAACCTAACTACAGTATGTGTTGCAACCTAACTACAGTATGTGTTGCAACCTAACTACAGTATGTGTTGCAACCTAACTACAGTATGTGTTGCAACCTAACTACAGTATGTGTTGCAACCTAACTACAGTATGTGTTGCAACCTAACTACATTACATGTTACAACCTAACAATTAGATGTTGCAACCTAACTACAGTATGTGTTGCAACCTAACTACAGTATGTGTTGCAACCTAACTACAGTATGTGTTGCAACCTAACTACAGTATGTGTTACAACCTAACTACAGTATGTGTTGCAACCTAACTACATTACATGTTACAACCTAACAATTAGATGTTGCAACCTAACTACAGTATGTGTTGCAACCTAACTACAGTATGTGTTGCAACCTAACTACAGTATGTGTTGCAACCTAACTACAGTATGTGTTGCAACCTAACTACAGTATGTGTTGCAACCTAACTACATTACATGTTACAACCTAACAATTAGATGTTGCAACCTAACTACAGTATGTGTTGCAACCTAACTACAGTATGTGTTGCAACCTAACTACAGTATGTGTTGCAACCTAACTACAGTATGTGTTGCAACCTAACTACAGTATGTGTTGCAACCTAACTACAGTATGTGTTACAACCTAACTACAGTATGTGTTACAACCTAACTACATTACATGTTACAACCTAACAATTAGATGTTGCAACCTAACTACAGTATGTGTTGCAACCTAACTACAGTATGTGTTGCAACCTAAGTACAGTATGTGTTGCAACCTAACTACAGTATGTGTTACAACCTAACTACAGTATGTGTTGCAACCTAACTACAGTATGTGTTGCAACCTAACTACAGTATGTGTTGCAACCTAACTACAGTATGTGTTGCAACCTAACTACAGTATGTGTTGCAACCTAAGTACAGTATGTGTTGCAACCTAACTACAGTATGTGTTGCAACCTAACTACAGTATGTGTTGCAACCTAACTACAGTATGTGTTGCAACCTAACTACAGTATGTGTTGCAACCTAAGTACAGTATGTGTTGCAACCTAACTACAGTATGTGTTGCAACCTAAGTACAGTATGTGTTGCAACCTAACTACAGTATGTGTTGCAACCTAACTACAGTATGTGTTGCAACCTAACTACAGTATGTGTTGCAACCTAACTACAGTATGTGTTGCAACCTAAGTACAGTATGTGTTGCAACCTAAGTACAGTATGTGTTGCAACCTAACTACAGTATGTGTTGCAACCTAACTACAGTATGTGTTGCAACCTAACTACAGTATGTGTTGCAACCTAACTACAGTATGTGTTGCAACCTAAGTACAGTATGTGCAGACTTGCAACCTAACTACAGTATGTGTTGCAACCTAACTACAGTATGTGTTGCAACCTAACTACAGTATGTGTTGCAACCTAACTACAGTATGTGTTGCAACCTAACTACAGTATGTGAACAGTATGTGTTGCAACCTAACTACAGTATGTGTTGCAACCTAACTACAGTATGTGTTACAACCTAACTACAGTATGTGTTACAACCCAACTACAGTATGTGTTGCAACCTAACTACAGTATGTGTTGCAACCTAACTACAGTATGTGTTACAACCTAACTACAGTATGTATTGCAACCTAACTACAGTATGTGTTACAACCTAACTACAGTATGTATTGCAACCTAACTACAGTATGTGTTGCAAACTAACTACAGTATGTGTTACAACCTAACTACAGTATGTATTGCAACCTAACTATAGTATGTGTTGCAACCTAACTACAGTATGTGTTGCAACCTAACTACAGTATGTGTTACAACCTAACTACAGTATGTGTTGCAACCTAACTACATTACATGTTACAACCTAACAATTAGATGTTGCAACCTAACTACAGTATGTGTTGCAACCTAACTACAGTATGTGTTGCAACCTAACTACAGTATGTGTTGCAACCTAACTACAGTATGTGTTGCAACCTAACTACAGTATGTGTTGCAACCTAACTACAGTATGTGTTACAACCTAACTACAGTATGTGTTACAACCTAACTACATTACGTGTTACAACCTAACAATTAGATGTTGCAACCTAACTACAGTATGTGTTGCAACCTAACTACAGTATGTGTTGCAACCTAAGTACAGTATGTGTTGCAACCTAACTACAGTATGTGTTACAACCTAACTACAGTATGTGTTGCAACCTAACTACAGTATGTGTTGCAACCTAACTACAGTATGTGTTGCAACCTAACTACAGTATGTGTTGCAACCTAACTACAGTATGTGTTGCAACCTAAGTACAGTATGTGTTGCAACCTAACTACAGTATGTGTTGCAACCTAACTACAGTATGTGTTGCAACCTAACTACAGTATGTGTTGCAACCTAACTACAGTATGTGTTGCAACCTAAGTACAGTATGTGTTGCAACCTAACTACAGTATGTGTTGCAACCTAAGTACAGTATGTGTTGCAACCTAACTACAGTATGTGTTGCAACCTAACTACAGTATGTGTTGCAACCTAACTACAGTATGTGTTTACAGTATGTTACAACCAGTATGTGTTGCAACCTAATTACAGTATGTGTTGCAACCTAAACAGTATGTGTTGCAACCTAACTACAGTATGTGTTGCAACCTAACTACAGTATGTGTTGCAACCTAACTACAGTATGTGTTGCAACCTAAGTACAGTATGTGTTGCAACCTAACTACAGTATGTGTTGCAACCTAACTACAGTATGTGTTGCAACCTAACTACAGTATGTGTTGCAACCTAACTACAGTATGTGTTGCAACCTAACTACAGTATGTGTTGCAACCTAACTACAGTATGTGTTGCAACCTAACTACAGTATGTGTTACAACCTAACTACAGTATGTGTTACAACCTAACTACAGTATGTGTTGCAACCTAACTACAGTATGTGTTGCAACCTAACTACAGTATGTGTTACAACCTAACTACAGTATGTATTGCAACCTAACTACAGTATGTGTTACAACCTAACTACAGTATGTATTGCAACCTAACTACAGTATGTGTTGCAAACTAACTACAGTATGTGTTACAACCTAACTACAGTATGTATTGCAACCTAACTATAGTATGTGTTGCAACCTAACTACAGTATGTGTTGCAACCTAACTACAGTATGTGTTACAACCTAACTACAGTATGTGTTGCAACCTAACTACATTACATGTTACAACCTAACAATTAGATGTTGCAACCTAACTACAGTATGTGTTGCAACCTAACTACAGTATGTGTTGCAACCTAACTACAGTATGTGTTACAACCTAACTACATTACATGTTACAACCTAACAATTAGATGTTGCAACCTAACTACAGTATGTGTTGCAACCTAACTACAGTATGTGTTGCAACCTAACTACAGTATGTGTTGCAACCTAACTACAGTATGTGTTGCAACCTAACTACAGTATGTGTTACAACCTAACTACAGTATGTATTGCAACCTAACTACAGTATGTGTTGCAAACTAACTACAGTATGTGTTACAACCTAACTACAGTATGTATTGCAACCTAACTATAGTATGTGTTGCAACCTAACTACAGTATGTGTTGCAACCTAACTACAGTATGTGTTACAACCTAACTACAGTATGTGTTGCAACCTAACTACATTACATGTTACAACCTAACAATTAGATGTTGCAACCTAACTACAGTATGTGTTGCAACCTAACTACAGTATGTGTTGCAACCTAACTACAGTATGTGTTGCAACCTAACTACAGTATGTGTTGCAACCTAACTACATTACATGTTACAACCTAACAATTAGATGTTGCAACCTAACTACAGTATGTGTTACAACCTAACTACAGTATGTGTTGCAACCTAACTACAGTATGTGTTACAACCTAACTACAGTATGTGTTACAACCTAACTACAGTATGTGTTGCAACCTAACTACAGTATGTGTTACAACCTAACTACAGTATGTATTGCAACCTAACTACAGTATGTGTTACAACCTAACTACAGTATGTATTGCAACCTAACTACAGTATGTGTTGCAAACTAACTACAGTATGTGTTACAACCTAACTACAGTATGTGTTACAACCTAACTACAGTATGTGTTGCAACCTAACTACAGTATGTGTTACAACCTAACTACAGTATGTGTTGCAACCTAACTACAGTATTTGCTACAACCTAACTACAGTATGTGTTGCAACCTAACTACAGTATGTGTTGCAACCTAACTACAGTATTTGCTACAACCTAACTACAGTATGTGTTACAACCTAACTACATGTTACAGCCCCAGTACATGTTACAATCTAACTAAATGTTACAACATAACTAAATTACATGTTACAACGTAACTACAGTGCATGTTACAATGTAACAACAGTACATGTTACAATGTAACTACATTTTAAAACCTAACTACAGTATATGTTACAACCTCAGTACATGTTACAACCATAACTACATGTTACAACCTAACTACAGTAATGCTACAACGTAACTACATGTTACTAACTAGAGTACATGCTACAATGTAACTACATGTTACAAGCTTACTACATATTTCAACCTAACTACAATACATGCTACAATGTAACTACATGTTACAACCTAACTACTGTACATGTTACAACCTAACTACAGTACATGTTACAACCTCACTACAGTATATGTTACAACCTAACTACAGTATACATTACAACCTAACTTCATGTTACAACATAACTACAGTATACATTACAACCTAACTTCATGTTACAACCTAACTACAGTATACGTTACAACCTCAGTACACGTTACAACCTAACTATAGTATGTTACAACCTCAGTACATGTTACAACCTAACTACATGTTATAATATAAGTACAGTACACTTTACAACAGACCTACATGTTACAACCTGACTACAGTACATGTTACAACCTAACTACAGTACATGGTACAACAACATAACTACAATAGATTTTACAACCTAACTGCATGTTAGAAACTAACTACAGTAAATGTTACAACCTAACTACAGTACATGTTACAACAACGTAACTACAATACATGTTACAACCTAACTGCATGTTACAAACTAACTACAGTAAATGTTACAACCTAACTACATGTTACAATATAAGTACAGTACATTTTACAACAGACCTAAATGTTACAACTTACCTACAGTACATGTTACAACCTAACTTCAGTAGATGTTACAACCTAACTACAGTACATGTTACAACATAACTACACTACATGTTACAACCTAACAACAGTACATGCTACAACTACTGTGGTGTCAATAGGGAAGTCCACTAGATATGAACTCCCTGCTTGTTTTGGCTGTTTCTCCCATCTAGTGGTAGAATATCAACGTCACTAAAGACTCCACGGCCATTCGATTGGATGACCTGTAAACTACAGACTAAACTTGGCCTGTAAGATATGACATGAGTTACTATGTCATGTAGATCTACTCATCTTAGAGGTGACTGATACCTTTATCAGCCCACTCCTATTGCAATTCACAACTTCATATGTTATTAATGAGTGACACATAATAGTAGACATGAACATTTGAATAATTGAACAGCAACTTTATACTTCGAACTCACAGACACATAAAGGCATTGATCAAGATAGAATAAGATAGCGTGTTGATTTAGGTAACAAAGAAAATAACAAAAACAAATGGATAGAGCAATATTACTCACATCATTCCTTGAAATTAGACATGTTTACCAAAACAAAACATAGTTTGCTTCACATGACCATAAGAGTCAAATAAAGGAATATTTGAACAATATGGGAGAAAAGAGGGCACACAGTGTTGAGTTCAGTATGTGTTGAATGTGGACAATCAAGATACATAGCCAGTACAATGAAGTGGTAACTTAAGCCAATCGTCAAACAGAAGATCAAATCTAACGTTAATTAAGTATAATTGACGGACAGAGTATCAGGTGTAGCTCATTGTGGCGCCATCACGCATCATCATACAGGACCACATCATCAAAAAGTCCTCAGTCATTTCCTCCACAAAGATAGAGCAGGGCCTTTCCGTAGTCCCCAGTGGTGTCCTCCTGGGAATAAGTAAACGAATAACCACAAACTGGCATTAGAGGTGTTGTCAGCACTACCAAGCAGATAATCAGCCTATGGATTACATAGGTCTTGTATTACTCAGGTTGTACAGCTGATGTACAACACATCTGACAGATATTTGTGTGATACAACAGAGAGTTAGTCTGCAAAAAAAAAGGTTTACAAAACCATTGCGCAGTGTCTTCACAATGGCGGTGTAAACAAATATCTACATCAGTTGTACAAATGGACCGTCATACCGCACAATGTCAACCTGACGCAAGTCAGAGAGGAAGGCTGCTCATTATTACCAAGTCAGAGAGGAAGGCTGCTCATTATTACCAAGTCAGAGAGGAAGGCTGCTCATTACTACCAAGTCAGAGAGGAAGGCTGCTCATTACTACCAAGTCAGAGAGGAAGGCTGCTCATTACTTCCAAGTCAGACAGCATGTTATGCTGAGTCATGAATAATACAGTGTTAGTAATGGATGATGTATGCTGTAGATGGCGGGGTTGGAAATAAGGATACATGACAGGAGGTTGCATGTTTGTACTGGTCCTATCCATTTGGCACTACACCAGTCTCTAGTACGCCCTCATCATTCTGCCTATAGTGCGGTATCGTCATCTCCCATGTTAACAGGGCTGAAACCAGGTATTTTATTCTTCCTATCCAGATACTGATGAGCTAAAAACGTAGTAGGAGACTCAGGAGAGTAACAGCTTGTCACAATGGCCCACTTGCTAGAATATTTAGGGAGCAGCTGGAATAATTGAGGAATATTGGAATATTGAGGCAGCTGGAATAATAGACTTGTCACTCAGGTGATTTCCCAGTGTATTGGCTGCGACACAAATCTATCTAATGACTCTCTATCAGTGGAGGCTGCTGAGGGGAGGACGGCTCACATGGACACCATGTCTTTAATGTGGTTGATCCCACTCCATTGACTCCACTTCAGCAATTATTATGAGCGTAGTCCCCTCAGAAGCCTCCACTACTCTCTAGTGTCATTTGATAGGTGGTAGCTGAGTATAGAAGTAGATTATTAGGGTTAGTTGTTAGGTGGTGAAGATGAGACTAGTGCACTTGTACCTGGTTAGAGGAAAGACTATTCCACTGTACCTGAAAACTAATCTATATGCAAACAGTTAGGGGAGAGACTAGACCATTGTGCCTGAATAGTTAAAAGGGAGACTAGCCTATTGTACCAGACTGGATAGAGGAGAGACTAGCCCACTGTACCTGGATAGTAGTGTAAAGAGAGGCCCCATACATCTTCTTAAAGCAGGCTCTGATGTCCAGCATGTCTGTCTCACCCCTGGACACCATGATTCTCATCAGAGTCTGGTCATCAGTGCCAGCACGCTAACAAAGAAACAATAGACATCACAATTACAAATACCTAAACCTAACCTCTTAAAGCCTTTTTGGAGACATGCGTTGGTAATTGAAACTTTCTGGTAAATCCTCCATGGGATGAGAGATGACAACACAAAGACCATACCCTCATAGACCTGTAGAGGGACTCTGCAAAGTAGGCTGGGACACTCTTAGCACACTTCACTATGGAAAGGAAAGATGACATTCCCAAATGATTCATTCATGTTTCAATATAAAGCATTTATGGAATACGTACAAGATGTATTGACTGATAGGTGGTTTAGGTTTGATTTGTCAAAATGCAATACAGAAATGTAATTCTTTAATTGTGTTACATTTTAGTTTTGTATATTTTTTTCAATTAAAAAAAACTTTACTGTTGTTACTTGTCATCATTGTAGAGTCTTACCAACTGCCAGCATTAAGTTCTCCAGGTTTCCAGTAGTCGCGCCCTCAATGCTGTCCTCAATATCATTGCCAGACACCTTCTTGTAGGCGTCAAACACTTGCAATGAAAAACAAGATACATATGAGAATTTGATGTTATTTGATGTTATGATAAAAGTGCAGAATGCAATTCTGTTTTAATGATTGAACGACATGGCACACACACACCTAGTCGAAGGTGTTCATGGCTCCTATTGCCCAGGATGTTGATGAATTTCTCTTCGTCTGTGCCAACCTTCCCCTTGCCAGCAGCAATCAGTTCCTGAAACACACACTCAAATACAAGTACCCCACTGATAACAGTTTATTATAGCACACTGAGCAATGTTATTACAATTGTGGTATTCAGGTGTTTGCCTCAAATCCTGTCTTTGGTGTTCAGAATGTCTTATACTATCAACTGTTTAACACAACCTTCACTAGTTGCAGTATAACATAGCTTGATCAATGATCTATGAAGAAATGCAAATATTTTAGTTTAGTCACTGGTTTCACTGAATATGATAAGGCCATGCTCAATGAAGTGGATGTCAAAGGCAAGGGACCCTTCAGTGGACCTGTATTATATATGCATGTGTATAATCATTAAATGTACTGTAGCCTACAATGTTGATCCAAGTATGAAAAGAAAAAAGAAAAAAAACAATTTTTAGCTTTTAAATCCATGGGATTTTCCATTCCAGGAAGAAAATGTTCTAAATCCATTTTTAATATCGATCATTTATCAGCGAGCACTATGATACACTTGAAGCTTGCTTTGTCCTTTAGGCCTACTGTATGGTAATGGATTGGAGCCATATCCTGAGCATGTTAACATTTGAGCACTGAAGACAAAATGTAATTATGTCTTGCCCTATAGCGTAGCACTTAGCGATCATCCACCCACTCATTGGGTTCTGTTACCATTGCGTCTTTCTCAATCCTGTTGTCATCCACCCCTTCATCATTACTCCTCTACACAAAAGAACAGAGGGGAAAAGGTTAGTGCATCATGGGAGTAGAGTGATGTCTACCCTTCATGACCTAATCTTTGCTGAGTCCCTCTCAACCTGGCAACCTGGTGGGTTAAGTTACCAAGACACAGAGGACAATGATATTCTTACTGTACGTACCCTTCCCTCCTCATTCCTTCTCACTCCATCCTCACCTTTCGTGAACCACCCATGACTTTATAAGGACATCACCAAAGCACTCCCATTATCAGAAAGGGAATACTGTATCTCTCTTATCCCTCCTTCTCTCTTTGTTTACCTGCAGAAGCATTATTAGAAGCTTTTGGAAGTTGCCCGAGGTGTCACCGGTGATATCTTTCTCCAGCTTCCCACCGCACTCTGAGAAAGACGAGAAGAGGGAGAAGGGAAAGGCAGAAAATTGTTTACACTTATATCTGACAATGGTTGCTAATGGCAGCAATCGACCCAGGTTGGACGTGCTCTGTTTAGCTGAAGGTCTCCGCCAGGGAGATTTGATTAGCAGGGTAACGGATGGATCCGCCTTCTCCGGTGTCCATCTCAGATGGCCAGGGTGGCTCTAATCCTTGGCCTATTGTGCCATTAGCCTGGTTCAAATCTGTTTGTGCTGTGACAATGGCGTGACGATGACCATAGGAGGCAGCACAAACAGATCTGGGACCAAGCTGTTGTGCTAGACCGTTGCTGTGTCTATTGGCTGAAGATGCAGGACTAGGAACGTACTCTTGAAAATAGACTGGGTACTTGATGCAGTTGATATAGTGTTTATTTGAAGTTCTAAGGGTTGATCTGCAGTGAGGTGAACACATTTTGATGGGATGCCCTGCGGGAAGAATGTTTGATTGTACAGCTCTAAATTAAGAGGCATAGTTCAGAGTGAACAAATGTATGAAACTAGTCAGGGGTGAGCACAGAACTACCATTGGGTTACATTGGTGGTCAACAATGCATGGTAATCCTGTCTATCCTAGACCAAGGCCATATAACTTTCCTTCATCCTTCAATACTATTGGTTTGAAGCAAGGTATCAGACTGCTCCCATAGCCCAGCGAGAGAAACATCTAGAATACGAATGAGTGCAACAAACAGACATTCAGATTCAAAGCAAGGTTCCACAATATGTGGATCCGGTGGCCATGTTGCATTCAAATCAAAATCACATTTTATTGGTCACATACACATGGTTAGCAGATGCCATTGCGAGTGTAGCGAAATGCTTATGCTTCTAGATCCGACAGTGTCTAACAGGTAATATCTAACAATTCCACAACAAAACCTATTATCTAATGAATTCCACAACAAAACCTAATACACACAATCTAGTAAAGGAATGGGATAATAATATATAAGTATAAAATATATGGATGAGCAGTGACAGAACGGCTAAGATGCAATAGATAGTAAAGAATAGATAGTGAAGGATACAGTATACAGTATATACATATGAGGTGAGTAATGTGAGATATGTAAACATTCTTAAAGTGGCCATATTAAAGTGACTAGTGTTCCATTTATTAATGTGGCCAATGATATCAAGTCTGTAGGTAGGCAGTCACCTCTCTGTGTTAGTGGTGGCTGTTTAACAATCTCATGGCCTTGAGATAGACACTGTTTTTCAATCTCTCTGTCCCAGCTTTGATGCACCTGTACTGACCTCCCCTTCAGAATGGAAGCGGGGTGAACAGGCAATGGCTCGGGTGTTTATTGTCCTTGATGATCTTTTTTTGCCTTCCTGTGACACCGGGTGTTGTAGGTGTCCTGGAGGGCAGGTAGTAGGCCGCTGGTGATGTGTTGTGCAGACCACACCACCCTCTGGACAGTCTTGCGGTTGTGGGTGGTGTAGTCGCCGTACCAAGCGGGGAAACAGCCTAACAGGATTCTCTTAATTGTGCACCTGTAAAAGTTAGTGAAGGTTTTCAGTGACAAGCCACATTTTTTCAGCATCCTGAGGTTCAAGAGGCGCTGATGCGCCTTCTTCACCACACTGTCTGTGTGCGTGGACCATTTCTGTCTGTGATTTGTACACCGAGGAACTTAAAACTTTTCACCTTCTCCACTGCTGTCCTGTCTATGTGGATAGTGGGGTGCTCCCATTGCTGTTTCCAGAAGTCCACAATCATCTCTTTTGTTTTGCTGACATTGAATGAGAGGTTATTTTCCTGACACCACACTCCGAGGGCCCTCACCTCCTCCCTGTAGGCTGTCTCATCGTTGTTGGTAATCAAGCCTACCACTGTAGTGTAGTCTGCAAACTTAATGATTGAATTGGATGCGTGCATGGCCACGCAGTTGTGGGTGAACAGGGAGTACAGGAGGGGGCTGAGAACGCACCCTTGTGGGGCCCCAGTGTTGAATCCTACCTTCACCACTTGGGGGCGGCCAGTCAGGAAGTCCAGGACCCAGTTGCACAGGGCCGGGTCGGGTTCCAAGGTCTCAAGCTTAATGATGAGTTTGGAGGGTACTATGGTGTTGAATGTTGAGCTGATGGGATAGGGCAGTGTGCAGTGTGATGGCGATTGCATCGGCGGTAAGCAAATTGAAGTGGGTTTAGGGTGACAGGTAGGGTGAATGTGATATGATCATTGACTCGTCTCTCAAAGCACTTCATGATGACAGTGAGTGCTACAGGACGATAGTCATTTAGTTCAGTTACCTTAGCTTTCTTGGGAACAGGAACAATGGTTGAATCGTCTTGAAGCATGTGGGGACAGCAGTCTGGGATAGGGATTGATTAAATATGTCCATAATCACACCAGCCAGCTGGTCTGCGCATGTTCTGGGGACGTGGCTAGGGATGCCGCATGGGCAGGCAGCCTTGCGAGCGTTAACACGTTTAAATGTTTTACTCACGTCGGCCATGGAGAAGGAGAGCCCACAGTCTTTGGTAGCAGGCCGCGTCAGTGGCACTGTATTGTCCTCAAAGAGCGCAAAGAACTTGTTTAATTTGTCTGGAAGCAAGACGTCAATGTCCGCGACGGGGCTGGTTTTCTTTTTGTAATCCGGGATTGTTTGTAGACCCTGCCACATACGTCTCATGTTTGAGCCTTTGTATTGCGACTCCACTTTGACTCTATACTGACGCTTTGCTTGTTTGCCTTACGGAGAGAATAACTACACTGTTTGTATTCGGCCATGTTTCCAGTCGCCTTGCCATGATTAAATGCGGTGGTATGTGCATTCAGTTTTGCGCGCATGCTGGCATCAATCCACGGTTTCCTGGTTAGGGAAAGTTTTAATTGTCACAGTGGGTACAACATATCCTATACTCTTCCTTATAAACTCGCTCACCGAGTCAGCGTATACGTCAATTGTTATTGTCTGAGGCTACCCGGAACATATCCCAGTCCACGTGATCGAAGCAATCGTGAAGCGTGGAATCCGATTGGTGAGACCAGTGTTGGATAGACCTAAGCACGGGCACTTCCTGTTTTAGTTTCTGCCTATAGAAGGGGAGCAACAAGATGGAGTCACGGTCAGATTTTCCAAAAGGAGGGCGAGGGAGGGCCTTGTATCCATTGCGGACGTTAGAGTAGAAATGGTTGAGCGTATTACTCGCTCGTGTACTACAAACGGTATGCTTGATAGAATTTAGGTAGCCGTGTTCTCAAATTAGCTTTGTTAAAATCCCCAGCTACAATAAATGCAGCCTCGGGATATATGGTTTCCAATTTGAATAAAGTCCAGTGAAGTTCCTTGATGGCTGTCTTGGTATCCGCTTGTGGAGGAATATACAAGGCTGTGACGATATTTGAAGAGAGTTCTCTTGGAAGATAATACGGTTTTCATTTGATTGTACGGAATTCTAGGTCAGGTGAACAAAAGGATTTGAGTTATTGTATGTTGTTACAATTTCACTTTGAGTTGTTAATCATGAAACATACACCCCCGCCCCTGGAATCAGTTCAAATGCCCTGGGAGGTGTAGACAAAGGATCCGCTTTGGGAAAGTCGTATTCCTGGTCATAGTGCTGTTTGTGCTGGTAAGTTGAGGTCTCTCTGATATCCAATAGTTCTTCCCGGCTGTATGTAATAACACTTAAGGTTTTCTGGGATAACAATATATGAAATAATACATAAAAAACAAAATACTGCACAGTTTCCTAAGGAATAGAAGCAAAGCTGCCATCTCCATCTGCGTAATCTTGCTATTCACTGAGCCAATCTGCATTTTGAGAGTCTACCTGTCACCGCTTTAGCTCTAGGCAAGGCACCGATCCAGCATTTGAAAGTAGAAGCAGGAGGGTATCCAGGTTATGGAGATTGGATGTAACATGTGGAATGTGGAATTTTATTTGATGGACTGTGAAAAAAAGGGAATGCAGGAGTGAGAGGAGGTCTGGTCTCGGGCACACTCGTTCATCCGTTCTGGCTCGCTCACCTTCAAAAGAATCCGTAAGTTCCCGAAGGCAGTTTTTCCAAGCGGATCCGAAACAACCCGTGCTCCATCGTGAATCATCAACGACAGGTGAGTTGGATACTCCTGAGCCTATACAATTGGGAAGAGCTAGGTTATCGGTTGGGGAAAGCTCACGGAGGCTGAGTTCAAACTGTTGTCTGTACTGTGGAGGGGTAGGACATTATATAGCTACCTGCCCTGTTAGGAAACCCTTGTCTCTAGTGGGTACAAGTACTCTGGTGAGCCAGACTGGGAGTTGCTTAATTCCCATCACCCACACACCTTTTTTTGTGCTTTTGCTGTGGGGAGACCAATCTAAGTCTTTCCGAGTGCTCATTGACTCTGGGGATGATGAAAGTTTTATGGATGCTACTATTGTTTCTGAGCTTGGTATTCCCACTCAGCCTCTCACGGTTCCCATGGATGCTAGGGTACTGGACGGCTGCTCAATAGATAGAGTCACCCATAGTACTGTGCCCGTTCATATACGTGTTTCAGGTAACCACAGTGAGACAACACAGTTCCTCCTCATTGCATCTCCCCATGTTCTGGTTGTCTTGGGATTTTCATGGCTCCAAAAACACAACCCTGTTATTGACTGGACCACAAGCTCCATCCTGGGTTGGAGTCCATTTTGCCATTCCCACTGTCTTCAACTGCACAGCCTTGCCCGAGATGTCTTCCTCAGGACGTTAGCAAGGCTTTGGATGTTTCTGCCATTCCTACTGAATACCATGACCTCCTTGAAATGTTCAGTAAGGCACGTGCTATTCCCTTCCCCCGCCCCGTCCTTATGATTGTGCCATTGATCTCCCAGGCACCACACCACACCACAACCCACCTTAGGGTCGGCTATGTTCTCTATCTGGGCCAGAGACCAAGGCTATGGAGGAGTACATAGAGGAGTCTCTGGCTACTGGGGCCGTCCGTCTGCATCTCCTGCCGGCGCAGGGTCTTCTTGGTCCATTGACTACCGGGGACTGAATGACATTACGGTTAGAAATTGGTACCCCCTACCACTCCTCTCCTCTTCTTTTCAACCTCTCCACGGGGCCACCATTTTTTCCAAGCTGGACCTTCGGAATGCCAACCACCTGGTTCGGATACGCGAAGGGGATGAGTGGAAAACAGTCTTCAACACAGCCAGCGAACATTATGAGTACCAGATCATGCTGTTTGGTCTCACCAATGCCCCCACAGTCTTCCAGGCTTTGGTAAATGATGTGATCCGGGACATGCTCAACCGTTTTGTGTTCGTCTACCTTGACGACATCCTGTTTTTTTCCTGGTCGGCCCAAGAACATGTTCTTCATGTCAGGCAGATCCTTCAGCACCTCCTGGAGAACCAATTGTTCCAGAAAGCCGAGAAGTGTTCCACCGCTTCCACCACTCTACAATCCCCATTCTGGGATATGTCATCACTGAGGTTAATGTCCAGATGGATCCTGGAAAGGTGAAAGCAGTGGTGGGGGTGGGGGGGGTACTGTCACACCCGGATCAGTTTCACCTGTCCTTGTTATTGTCTCCATCCACTTCAGGTGTCGCTTGTTAATCCTGGTGTATTTATCCCTGTGTTTCCTGTCTCTCTGTGCCAGTTCGTCTTGTATGTTCCAAGTCAACCAGCGTGTTTTCCCGTGCTCCTGCCTTTTCTATTCTCTTTTGCTAGTCCTCACGGTTTTGACCATTGCCTGTTTTCTGGACTCTGTACCCTCCCGCATGACCATTCTGCCTGCCCTGACCTTGACCCCGCCTGCCACACTGTACCTCCTGGACTCTGAACTGGTTTTGACCTTTTGCCTGTCCACGACCATTCTCTTGCCTACTCCTTTTGAATGTAATAAATATCAAAGAGTCAAACCATCTGCCTCCCATGTCAGTATCTGGGTCTCGCCGTGTGCTCTTATATGAGGAAACTAAGCTCTTTCTTGTAGAGGTTGAATGAATCCCACTGGGCACATACTTCAGTTGAACGATTAGTTTTGATTTAAATTCAACGTGAAATCAACAGAAAATATCACCGAGGTTAAAAATACGAAATTACCTTGACTTTTAAAACCCACCACGTAGATTTTTCTGTTGAAATGATATGGAAACAATGTTGATTCAACCAGTTTTTGCCCAGTGGGATATGTTATGAATGTGTCATGACACATTTAACCTCTTACCTTTCTTGTAGACTTTGACAATGTCTTTAATCTGAGCGCAGGTCCTAGACGCCAGGATCTCAATCAGCACGTCGTCATCCGTCCCCACCCCCTAGGGAACAACAATCAGAGACCCTCAGACAAGCCCACTCAATACCTGGCTGGCCATTCTGTAACAACCAGTGAGTATACGTGGACATGAAACAGTCTGAATGATTCAAAAAGACAAGCCTGTACATGATGTATGCATGATATATGCTGCTTCACCTTCTCAATTAGTGCACTATTCACCCTATATACACTACCTTTCAAAAGTTTGGGGTCACTTAAACATTCTGTCCATTAATAAAAGAACATCAAATTGATCAGAAATACAGTGTAGATGTTGAAAATGTTGTAAATGACTATTGTAGCTGGAAACTGACCATTTTTAAAAATGGAATATCTACACGCAGGATACATGGGGCCAATACCAGCAACCATCACTCCTGTGTTCTAATGGCACGTTGTGTTAGCTAATCCAAGTTTCTCATTTTAAAAAGCTGAAAACCATTGTACTGATTAAAGAAGCTGTAAAACTGACATTCTTTAGACTAGTTGTGTATCTGGAGAACAAGAATAATCTGACGAGTTTCAGAAGAAAGTTATTTGTTTCTGACCATTTTGAGCCTGTAATCGAACCCACAAATGTTTATGCTTCAGATACTCAACTAGTCAAAAGAAGGCCAGTTTTATTTCTTCATTAATCAGCACAACAGTTTTCAGCTGTGCTAATACAATTGCAAAAAGGGTTTTCTAATGATCAATTAGCCTTTTAAAATCATAAACTTTGATTAGCTAACACAACATGCCATTGGAACACAGGGGTGATGTTTGCTGATAATGGGCCTCTATATGCTTATGTAAATATTCCATTAAAAATCAGCCGTTTCCAGCTATAATAGTCATTTACAACCTTAAGAATGTCTACACTGTAGTTCTGATCAATTTGATGTTATTTTAATGGACAAAAAATGTGATTTTCTTTTCAAAACAAGGACATTTCTAAGTGACCTCAAACTTTTGAGTGGTAGTGAATGTATAGGAGTGTGTGGGTTTTTAAAACTATCAGTCTTTTCTGGCCCAGCACCAGTGGAGAGATTTTGTGAATTCCATATCACCTACACACTCTCCATGCAGGATCCAAATCCACGTTTCTGGTGTAGCAAGGGCCGTGCTCCTATCAACTGAGCCATCAGAGCCACCACTAATGTGAGAAACACTGAGCTGATGCAGGACAGTGTAACCAGAATGAACAAAGAAGGATAGTGACCTTACAAAAACAGCCCTTATGTAGCTGTGAGAAAGCCACTAACATACACATACATGCTTTTGCCCTAGACTGAAACAAATAAAGGTTCTTAAATGGTTCTCCCTCAGCTCTTAAGGTTCCTTGGAGAACTCTTGCCCGATAAAGAACCTTTGAGTTCTTGTGGGGTTCTTGATGTGGCATCTACGGTTCTTAAGAATTCTAAAAGGTTCTTGAAATGTATGGAAGCCTGCAGATGTGTCCTTTTCATAGCACACAGCAAATTGGCCAGTGTTAACTAGTGTTGATTGTTAAATGTAACATTTCTAGTGTTGATTCAATAGTTAACCCTCCTGCTGTGTTCCGGTCGAAGTTTTCTCTCTGAAAAATGTAGTTAATTTGATCTGATTGTCATAAGGTTCCATGACTTTGTCCACACAGGGCATCTGAACATGCAACATACATTTAGATGATTTTCATTACATTTTGGGTGTTTTCTTTAACTTTTGTACACCTGTGGTGTTCCCGGTCAAAAATGTAATTAGAAATGAATGGGTGAGACTACAATTTGTGTCTAAAATTGTCTTCAGGCACATGCCCATTCATCAGATGGACAC
The DNA here is from genome assembly GCF_018296145.1 of Oncorhynchus tshawytscha. Taxonomy (NCBI): domain Eukaryota; kingdom Metazoa; phylum Chordata; class Actinopteri; order Salmoniformes; family Salmonidae; genus Oncorhynchus; species Oncorhynchus tshawytscha. Next base: position 19,144,925 of record NC_056449.1, read on the forward strand.
ACTTCCTCTCCCAGACCCCACATGAATGTGTGTTTGAGCACACACACACACCTCACTCCCCTTCTTGGCATCCATGGAAACCCCCATGGGAACCTTTCCCCAATAGAATCTTTCCCCCACGGGAACCACACCTGTTGGCATTCTCACAGACAATCGCAACATTGTTTCAATAATATATAGATCTTTTCTCGCATCTCTAGTATATAAAACCTTTTTAAGGCCTTGCTCACAATTCATTCTGTGGCAGCACAATGACCAAACGATATACTGTATGTGAGGCTCTTGATCATATATTTGATCATGACACTGGTAAGGAGGAGAGAGTCCTTGTTCAGCTTTGACGCAAAGTAGTTTGTGATAAATAGCACAATATGTTTCATCTGAGTTTTTGTTTTTTGAGTCAATATAATCCATACATCATGCTTCTTATTTTTTTACCCAAAAACTAGTTGTATGAGCTCAGGTCAATGAGGCCTACGGACCATAAATAGCAATTGTAATGTTCACAAGAACTTTAGTTGATTAAAACATCTTACACAACATTAGGTGATAATATATGTATTATTATGGATTTAAAATCAGCTATAACTGGGCGGTCATTTTGCAGCTCCTCTCCCGGCCCTAACCCACATGTCCCAGACCTGTTTTGGCTGGACCCCTGAGGCTGACAGGGCATTCATGGAGCTCAAGGAACGTTTCACCTCCAGACCCATCCTCGTTCCTCCTGATCCTGAGACTTTATGTTCCGCGATCAGCCCGTTATCAAGCGCTACAATGATGACACTCCTCTAAATTAACTGGGCATCCAGGGGTTAATCGGACACTAGAGTTCCTGAGGCAGAAATTCTGGTGGCCCAACACGATTGAGGATGTGAGATCCTTTGTTGCGGCCTGTTCCACCTGTGCCCAATGCAAGTCCTCACGACAGCGACCTGCTGGGTTTCTCCAACCTCTGCCCATACACAGTCGGCCCTGATCCCACCTGTCCGTAGACTTTATCACAGGGTTACCTCCATCCCAAGGGCTGACCACTATCCTGGTGGTCGTGATCGGTTCTCCAAGGCAGCCCATTTCATTGTCTACCCAAGTTGCCCGAAGGAGACAGCTGCTCTCATGATTACACGTCTTTCGACTATACAGACTTCCCCAGGACATTGTCTCGGATTGCTGGCCCAGTTCATTGCACAGTATTGGAAAGTCTTTTGCTCCCTGTTGGGGGTGTCGGTGAATCTCTCCTCGAGGTTCCACCCACAGTCAAATGGGCAAATGGAGCGGGTCAACCAGGAGCTGGAGAAGTTCCTCCACTGTTTCGTCCACCAAGGCCAGCAACTGGAGCAAGTTCCTCGTCTGGGCAGAGTATGCTCACAACACAGTGCCAAACTCGTCCACTGTCACCCCCCCCCACCCCCCCAAGCTTCCTGAACAACAGGCCGAAGTGGCGGTGCCATCAGTCAAGGCGTTCATTTGACAACGTCGCTGCACCTGGATCAGAGCGCAATCCTCCTTGCTCCGCTCATCTGCCCGACACCAACACCAGGCAAACCGGCACCAAAGGCCTCTTCGGCTCCTCCAACCGGGTCAACGAGTGTGGCTGTCCACCCGTGATCTTCCCTTAAAGGTGGACTCGCGGAAGCTCACTCCACGCTACATAGAACCATTCAAGATCCTGAGTCGTATCAACCCTATCGTCTCCAGCTTCCCAAGTCCATGAGGGTCTGTCCATCCTTCCATGTCTCCCATCTCAAGCTGGTAAGGACCAGTCCCTTCTCTCCCCCACACCTGCCCCTCTGCCCCCTCAACTTGTCGATGGTCGTCCGGCCTACACTGTCCGGCATCTGTTGAAGGCTCGTCGGGTCCGAGGCACCCTGCAGTACCTGGTGGACTGGGAGGGCTACAGCCCAAGGAACGGGCGTGGTTGCCTGCCCGGGACATCCTGGATCCGGTACCTGTTCGGGACTTGAACCAACTACATGGTGGTCGCCCTGGCTCTGCGGCTGGGGCCGCTCCTAGAAGGGGGGGGTACTGTCATGGTTCCACCTATCACCAGAGGGCGGCAGAGACCGTCCTAGAGATATTAACAACACTCAGGTGTGTCCTATTTACTCATTATGATTTCCCTGTTAAAATAGATGTGTTTTCTGTTGTCCTTTGCTGAAGCTTGAATTATGTGCCATGTGCGTTTGTCTCCTGAGTGAGTTTTCGAGACTTAGTGTTTGTTGTTTTCCCAGTGTTACTGTGATCCGGCCGTTACCGTTTCTCAGTAAAGTGTTATGTTTATCCTTAACCGCTGATTCTTCTCTGCACCTGGGTCCAACCTCGCCATGTCACATATTGCCCATAATAACAAGCCCCAGAGTGTACCTCTAGGGCTTGTTTTATGGGCAATTATATGTGTGCAACATATGGATATAAATATTCATGTAATATACAGACCTGACATGTGTAAAGCCAATGTCACACAAACCAACTTGGACAATATTGATGGAACAAGTAAGTGTGTGTGTTTAATTGCCTCTCGAGTAGCTGCATTAGGGTGTGTGTGTTTAAATGCCTCTGAAGTGTTTCCTTAGTGCATTGTTGATATAGTCCCAAAATGTTTTGCATGTCAGCAAGTTGTCAAGATATACAGATATAACTTTTTTATGTAAAATGCATCATATCAGCTTTATTTCTGTATTTTGAATGTTATATATCTTGAAAACTTGACCACTGATATGTAAAACATTTTGGGACTATATCAACAATGGTCTAATGAAAGAAATACCAAAATATTTTTTGGGGGTGGAGTTTTCCTTTAACCCCTGACCCTGCCAAAGCCTAGCAGTACCATAGTACTCAATCAGTCTTTGACAAACCTAACAGGGCTACATGGAAGATGAAAAACATGGCCACACATATTACACTTCATTAGTGTAGCCTATAATGTACTGGCTTTCTACAGGGAAAGAGGAACATATTTCAGGACAGCTAGGTTTAAGACCATTAACTGATGGAGCATGTTAATGTTCACCTGAAATAATCTAGACACATGACCAATATCCTGCACATACTGTACCTGATGGTAAAAATACCATACAATTCCTAATTCTACATACCTTAAACTGTACTTTACCTTCATTCTATGTAGACTCACGTTTGGCTGCACAATACATGGCTTATTATTGGAGCCATAACCAAACATAGACTATACATTGCTGTACTTTACCTTGAGCGCTTTATGGAGTTGAGAGGCGTCATAGGAAATGGGAGGGGTCATCAACGCCACAACGAGCGTCTCAAACAAGCCTCCCAGCTCCGACTTTAAAGCACTCACAAGATCCTGTGGAAAAATAAAGACTTAGACAATGGAAGAAGTGCTTGCTTTAGACAAATAGAGCCAAAATCTCTTACTCAATTAATACATTTGAATTCTTCACAAGATCCTGAGGATATAATAGTCTATAATTCTTTAACTTTGAAAAATTGAATAAGTTTTTGATTTGGACCTTTAAAAAAACAAACCTAAAAATATTTAAGCTGAATTCCTTACCTCAATCAATTTATTAAAATTATTAACATTTTGTATGATTAATATTCTGATAACTTTGACAATGGAAGAAGTGTTTGTTTAAAGTAAAATGAAAACACAAAGAATAACAGAGCAGAAATCCTTACCTCAATCAATGCATTTGAATGATTAACGGGTGTTTTGACAGCGTGCACATAGAAGTGTAAAACCCTTGGTTTATGAGCGAGAGTTCAATTTATTAGTATTGACAATAAAAAACATGAGTTGAGTCATTCCTAATACATACAGTATACTGGAGAGAGAGCGAGAGTTATCAGACACCCTGATAACTACATTTATTGTTGGCTTTTCTCTTATGCTAAGCCACCAGACAATTCAACACATTACTCACAGAAGTGTACATCGGAATAGATTTTTATCGGCCATTTATCATAGATTTGGGTATTTTTGAAGTGCCGATCTGAACAGGCAGAGGCCAGAGAAAGAGAGTGCGAGAGAGACGGGTGGATGAATAAAGAACCATTTGAAAGTGAGACTGACAAGGAGAAAGAGGGGGAGGAGGGATATGTGTGGATGGAGAGATTGTGCTTGGGTAAGTAGGTGGGTTGCAGGTAAAGCAACTTATGGCATGTGTGGGTGGATAATATTTCAGAACTCTCATGAGGGCCTATACTGTAGGTATTGGACAGATGCTGTTCATTACGGATAAGTCACAAACCTCTCCCAGTCCCAGTGCTGCTTGCTACATGACATCTGCGCAATGGCAATACCGTCATGCCAATCTGCCCCTACAAATAAACCCCATATCTGAGAATAACAGTAAAGCATTTTGGCAGTATGTGGATGGATTCTTCTTATTCAAATTCATACTTGGATACCCTGCACAAGGCAATTGGGCGTGCATATGCTCTACTCTTATTCAGTAACAGTAGAAAAAATGGCATACTGTTTTCCCTTAGGTGACCCTTGTTTTGGCTGATGAGTGATGGGGTTGGTGACATGACCTGTAGGCTTCAATCAGACCTGTAAGCTTCCTGTCTCACCTTTCCGTGGGCCTTCTTGTACTCCACCTTAATTTCCTGCCGTTGATTGTTGCTGCGCGATGCCAAGAGCATGAGAATGGTGTCCTCATAAGTGCCTGTCAAACATGATGACAAACTTACAGTAATTAATCTTAAATCAGTGACTTGAGAACATGTCTTGATCATGAATTGCAGAACTCGTTAAAACAAAGCCACCCCTACCAGTTTGGAATAACTAGTTAGTTACCACATTGTTTATTTATAATGGTGTAGTGAACCAAGTAAAGAAATTCAGTTTGTGTTTACAACAATAAAGGGATGATTCACCCCAAAATCTACATTTATCAGTGATTTCCATGCCCTATGTTGAGCTGAGTCTATATTCCATAAAGATAGTTTGGTCATTGTGGTTTGAAAGGCAACAACAAACATGGACAAACTATGTTGGCCTGGACCACGCTATATGTATTCAAGGAAATCCACAGGCCTCAATTAGATTAGCACCATGTAATTTCATCTGGAGGATGAACCGTCCCTTTAATAAGCACTAGATCAACATATAGACCTATTCTCACCAGGGAAATGATGAGACAAATGGACCAACACACAAACAATCAATACCAATACTTTTAAAAGGCATCAATACCTCTGGGATACAGCAAAATAATATCAGGGCTGAGACAATTCACGGCATTTCCTGGGCAACGTTGAAATAGATTTGTTATCCAGACTTAATTATGCCATAAAGCAAGTCACCGCTTATAATGTTATCTGGTTAAAAGATCAGAGTTCAGATTGATTTTGAGCTCCAACTATAAGTCAAGCTATAATTCACTGATATGCCTCCATTTTACGATCATCTTCCCGTTTACTTCCTCTGTGCAACATTGTGTCTTTTGGGTTCAAGGCCATCGAATGAATCACAACACTGGGACAATTGGTTTAAACCAATGACATATGGAGGAAATTGTCGTTATGGTGGTCATTACAGATGTAAGATCTTAATTTGATTACTATTTTGTTGAGATTTGTCCTGCAAGGCAGAACATTAAAACTTGTGGTGTATTTTTTTTTTTTATGGTCTAAAGTCTAATTTCCAGACTTGATTTGCCCTAAATAAAAATGTATTGACCCCTAAAAAAAGGGCCATTAATTATAATCCACATAATAATTCACATTTCCTGTTGCTGCAGGATTATTAACCTGCTGTAGCAAACTGGCTCAAATTAAGATCCTACAATATATCTATATGTACTGCTGTGATGAATTCCAGGTCATTTGAGAGGGAAACAAAGTTGAAAGGGAGAGTAAGAAGTTCCATAAAAACATACCATTACAGTGGCATTATGCCTGGGGAATTGTATGGGGAAAATAAAGTATTGTACAATATATTTAAGTACAGGTCGTTATAGTAGGAGCCTGACACTTTGCACAGCTAATTACATTTTTCTAAGCAAAAAATGTGTAATTAAGGAATAAATACTCTGTAAATACAGCTTAATACAAAAATGTTTACAGTATAAATACATATTCCACTGCAGTTTCTCTGGTAGACTTTATATCTGTGGCTCAGTTGGAAGGAGCGTGGAGATAGAAACCCCAGGTTTATGAGTTCAATTGCCTTTGGGGCCACATACTAATATGTTTACTCTCACTGTACTGTAAAAGGCTTTAAAAAGTGTCTGCTTTTTAGGCTTATGCTGTATTTTTATATTTATAACTTTAAGTGCATCTAACTTACCTATGCCTTTCATGGCCTTGTGTAAGAGCTCAGCATCCTGCTTGGCATTGCAGTTGACAAAGTCTTTCACACTGCCTCTGTAGGAAGCCTGTGGGAAATTAATAACAAATGATGGACAGTGGGAACAGAATAGAATTGAATTGAACAGAATTGCCTGCAATTCCTAAAAATGTGTCATTATGGGACAGACATGGCAGAAAATGTTTTGCAAAATCAAATTATAATCTAGCTAGCAAGTTTGGTTGCAGAGGTGAAATCTTGGCATCAGAAGGGCGATTCTATTGGGATGTTGTGCATCTCTGTCTCCATGCTATCCTCTTCTGTGAAACTGAAAATTTTTCAGAAGGTTCTTCTCAAGATGAGAAGTTCTTCATAGACACTGTACTTTAATCAGTCCCTCCCAGATGGTTAGGCTACTGTAATGTAATCTGTGTTCATACATGTTAGCAATCAATGCTTCGCAGAAGTAAACACATACAAACTCACTTTGATAGCACTAGCCTGTGTAATGGCGAGTCATAGTTCTCTAAATTCTCCTTGGTTTCATCTCTGAGGAAAATATAATTTGCGGAGAAAAGCAATATAACATCTCTTTCAACCTCTGACTCAGTCGGATGTCAGCACAGGTGTGAGATTTGAGAAAATTATCTTCCCCTCTCTTCAGCAAAGCTCTGTCCCCACAATTTGCTTTGTTGTGCATTCCTTTGTCTAAGTACCAAGAGTATACTGGTATGTGCTGATCGAAAAAACACACCATTTGAATCAACTGAACGTTCAATTCTGCTACATAGACCCTAGTTCGATTCCAGGCTGCATCTCAACCTGTCGTGATTGGGAGTCCCAAAGGGTGGTGTACAATTGGCCCAGCATCGTCCGGGTTAGGGTTTGGCCGGAGTAGGCCATCATTATAAATAATAATTTGTTCTTAACAGACTTGCCTAGTTAAAGAAAACATTTTGAGAATGCTGCTGGTTAGCAAATGTTAACAATTGTCCTTTGCTGTAGCATTACAGGTCAAATGAAAGGCTATTAGCACAAGGTGTTCAATTCTTCTACTATGTTTAATCATTAAAGATGTTGATATAAGGGAGCAACTGGATTTACAAGTCCGTGGGTGAATAGATAGAGGGGGGTGAAGACTACTTTAGTGGCAGTTGGTGACTTCAAATTTGAGGAGGATGATGGATTCATATTATTTTGAAGAAATGAAAGCTAATGGGAAGACAATCTTCATTTGATTATGATCTGAGACAATGTCCCATAGATGCGGTAAAGAGGTCAATGGAACTCGACCAAAACAATGGAAATGCCATGGAAACACGTGAGGGAAAGATTCCCTGGGGGAAAGATCCCGAATATCCTCATTGCCTCCCAGCAACATTAGCCTAGATTTAGGCTATTGTTTATTTGTGTATTTCACACTATGTTGAGGTAAAAATTGGAGTGTAATGCTCGTATGGATGTCAACCAATACATGTTAATTTCCTCATCACCAACCAACTGCATTACAGTTAAAAACGACTTTTACTACCACCACCGATTTCTCTATGCTAGCTATGCTACCATCTTATATGAATGGGAGTTAGCATTTAGAAGTCACTTCTTCTAAACCTGAAAAGGGACTACTTCTAAATGTTATGAGCCAAATGTATCCAAATCGGACTTTAGTAACCACAATGGGCCTGTTATAATACATCAAACATGACGGATTTGACGAATATCCACTTTGTTAGATCAGATTTGCTGAATGTGCCCCAATCCTGCATCCTTCTTCTATTCCCCACGGTCTGCATTCTAGTGACCTCTTTACTGCATCTATGCATCTACACTCAAGTTCACATGGGTCATAATGATCTCAAAGGTTTGAGAAAGGATGAATTAAATTACATTTGTAGAATTGCCAGAAGAAGAGACACGTTGACTGACTACTGTCCTAAGTATTAAAAAAAAGATCTCCCTTAACTTCATTCAAGTAATAATACAAAGAATCAGTGATTCATGTATAACTCAATGCATCTGCTATTTGTATTTACAGCTGACCCCTCCTGTTCCTTGATTAAGAGGTGATGGCTACTCCACTCTACTACCAGTGTCAACTGTCTTCTGACTTGTTAGGCAATCTGCACAAACAGTAATCAACCAATGCAAATAGGCCTATGGGACAATCCACTGCTTGATTGATTGCATTTGGCTGTATTTACTCAATGGCTGAAACCCATTACGAGTCACACCAACCAAAAGAGACCATGTCTGTCTGTCTGATTTATTTCAAGTTTCCGACACAGTGTTTGGAGTCCTTTTACATTTATGTATAGGGATTGGACTGAGGGTGGACATTAATATTCTGAGCTAGAGCCCCATCAGTTAACATAGTCTACCTGACTACTTAGGGGTTTTCAAGTTAGGTCTCCCCCAATGAAACCCTGTCCTAGGTGGGTGGGGTTAGACCCACCCTATCCATGTTACCATGCTTATGGTATTACAACACTATGCAAATTAACCACTATTATATGTAAGTGGACCTCTGTCTTTTTAATCATCTAATCAAATAGTTAGAAATATTCATAACGAGCTGAAGAAGACCTCTACAATCAAATCAAAGAAGTGAACTGGATGAACAAGTTAATACTTGATGCCACAGCAGGGAAGCTGTTTGCTGTCATATTGCACTTTTAATGAAGAACCCTGGCCAGTACATTATGTAGCTAGCTACTGAAGAGCTACTGAAGACCCCTTGCCAGTACATTATGTAGCTAGCTACTGAAGAGCTACTGAAGACCCCTTGCCAGTACTGTCACTAGCTACTGAAGAACCCTGGCCAGTACATTACGTAGCTAGCTACTGAAGAACCCTGTCCAAAAGTGGCCTTCATGTAGCTACTGAAGAACCCTGGCCAGTACATTATGTAGCTAGCTACTGGAGATCCCTGGCCAGTACATTACGTAGCTAGCTACTGAAGAACCCTGTCCAAAAGTGGCCTACATGTAGCTACTGAAGAACCCTGGCCAGTACATTATGTAGCTAGCTACTGGAGAACCCTGGCCAGTACATTATGTAGCAAGCTACTGAAGAACCCTGGCCAGTACATTATGTAGCTAGCTACTGAAGATCCCTGGCCAGTACATTACGTAGCTAGCTACTGAAGAACCCTGTCCAAAAGTGGCCTACATGTAGCTACTGAGGAACCCTGGCCAAAAGTGGCCATCAGTACATTATCTAGCTACTGGAGAACCCTGGCCAAAAGTAGCCATCGTTACCACAAGAGGTTGGTGTTCCTTAATTGTGGAGGACGGGCTTGTGGTAATGGTATCAAATACATTAAACACATGGTTTGATGCCATTCTATTTGCTCCGTTCCAGTTATTATTATGAGCCGTCCTCCCCTCAGCAGCCTCCACTGATCGATACATTATGTAGCTACTGGAGAAACCTGGCCAATTATGTAGCTAATGAAGAACGCTGGCCAAAAGTGGCCATTGGTACATTAGGTAGCTACTGAAGAACCCTGGCCAACCCTGACTTGGACAATGATCCCAAGTCAACCTGAACTTGTGTGGTCCATTTTACTGATGTATTTGCAATACTTTGAACTAACACAACAGTAAGCAAACAAAAACACTTACCATGAGATATAACTTGTTGATGAGACTAAGTAGAATTGGTCAAATCTGAAAAAGCAATTGTGTAAGCATAACAGGTTGTTAAATCATCATGGACACAAATGTCCACCTACAGATGTTCTTCAAATTTTGTAGAAAAACATGGTAATTCATAAGTAAAATTAATTGAGCATAGGATATCAAATACATTTTTTTTAAATATTAAATATACTAATGATTTTCTGTCTTGTCTCATATAATTCACAAAAACATTGCAATATGAATAGAAAAAAACTAAAAGGTATCTTACCAAAGATGTCTTGTTTTCTGACCTCTAAGAATGGACAGTGCTGTAAAGATACCGTGGGCTATGAAGATGTTATGGGCATTGACACTTCTCTACCCCACCCCTCAACAACAGCAGTGTAGTGTGTGGGGATGGCCTAATTGTACTACACGGCTGTCCAAATAAAGTGTCCTATTTCAGCAGCAGTCAACCAAATGGGGGATCATGACCTAATGCATTCTGGTGTTTTTACAACACTAACACATGGACAAGAGAGACAGAAAGAGAGACTGTTGTGACAATGAGGGATCCAATAGAGATCTTTTACCACCCGTTTGAATTTCAGCCTAGAATTTCCCTAAATAGGCTATAATTGGGGGTTTCAGACATCAGAGACTTTATTTCACCCACGTCCCAACAATCCCATTCCAACCTTAAGTTCCATTTACTGGAAGAACCTATCGTACCTCACAAGGACTAAACCACTTCTCAACCACCTCACCAGACCTGGGTCTGATACACATCAAATACTTTGTCATTTAGTTTTCCCGGTACAATAGAGTAGCAATACAACAATGCACATATAGAATAGTCCCAAAAGTGCAAACTCTAAGCTAAATCAAGAGCTGCACACCTCAAAATATTTTCTAGGATTTTAAAGTGACATGTCGGTATGTACTTGACTGAGCAAACATGGGTTATCTACAGTATGTAGATTACATGAGTTATCTATAGTATGTTTATATTTCAGAGTTGGAGGAATGTTAAATAAGTCAATGTTAATGGAAAATCATTTCCCCCAGCTTTCCCCTGTGACTGCTCTACTTGTGTTTGAGATACTGTAGAAATATCTGGGTACTTGCATTGGATGTGTAATTATTCACTGTGTTTATTGAGATAATGACAGTCAGACCAAATTCATGGTTCAGGAAAACAGAAGTGTGTTAAAAAAGTAAGTATTCTGCCTCCCGAGTGGCGCAGCGGTCTAAGGCAGTGCATCGCAGTGTTGCCGCGTCACTACAGCCTCTCTCGAGCCCTTTGGGGAGTTGCAGCCATGAGACAAGATCGTAATCACGAAATGGGGGGTAAAACATTTTAAAATAAAGTATTCATTAATAAAACTAACATGTTCTGGTATGCCTTCATCAGCTAATTTTATTCCTTTACCAACAGACTTCTTTGTAACTGATGAAAGCAGGAGAATTGATATGTGGCAATGTAACAATCATTCAGAGAATTGATATCTGACAATCATTCAACAATCAGAATATCTTTAATATACTGTAGTATTTACAAACAACCGAAACTGAGTCAAATATAAAATCTCAGAAATAACATTGTTTACATGTACATTTATGCAAAATATGCCATGGTGTATCAACAATATGGTCGCAGCAAGGGTGTTGTAGACTCAACATGGATCTTCAACATTTTCATTAAAGAAAGATAAAATATTTAATGACAATTGTTTATAAAACAAACTGGTATCCAATAACAATTAGTCCATTAACTTTAGATGGATAAAAGATAATCAAAACAGCACATAAAAGATGAAATATGCTTTTACTCAAAGTAAACACTTGAATCAATTTAACACTGTTCCAGTGTCTATCCAGGTCTACATTTTTCAGTACTAAATGAATACTGTGCTTAGTGCGGACCAGGGGAGAACGACTGCACCCTCTCATTGAAGCCATGCAGTTCAAGGCTGACCTTAGTTCTGCAGGCATTATTTTCAGAAAACAGGATCCCCATTATAGTGAATGGGAAAATGGCGATCTTCGTGTAAATAAATACATTTTTCGAAGACAATCATTGCTTCTATTACACCAGTTGTATGTCCTTGAACCAAATATTTTTAAATTGCACACAGAATAAGTTATAAGAATAATTTTGTTGCTAATGTACCCCGGTCAGCCTTCAATTTGAGATACTCAATGAGTGGGGGCAATACTGAGCTACAGAAGCCTGCAACGTCACTTCCTGGAGTAGCTCAAACTGCATAAGTTATGTCTTCATGAGACACCATCTTAACCAACTTCCTTGGCTTCAAATGCACCATTGAGTCTTAACATAGGAATGAATGGTGTCAAGAGATCGATGGCTTTGTCCATTAATATACAGTCATTGGTGCTGATGCTGTTACACCTTCTCAGTGTTAGGAAATTAACACCAGTACTTTTACAGTAACTCGTTTTTGGGCGTTGTTTTAACACTGTATGGTGTAAAGTCTAATTTGAATATTCCTAGCGTGCCTTGCTTTTTCAAGTGAATTGTAGAGTTGACTGTATTTGCTAGTGACAGAGAGATGCTTGTTGAATTCATTCATTTTCAGTCCTGTGGCATTCACTAGGTGAATGTTGTGATTAAACGTTTATGACAATAAATTACATACAGTACCAATCAAAAGTTTGGACACACCTACTCATTGAAAGGTTTTTCTTTATTTGACTATTTTCTACATTGTTGAATAATAGGGAAGACATCAAAACTATGAAATAACACATGGAATCATGTAGTAACCAAATAATTGTGGAGGCCAGGTCATCTGATGCAGCACTCAATCACTCTGCTTCTTGGTCAAATAGCCCTTACACAACCTGGAGGTGTGTTGGGTCATTGTCCAGTTGAAAAACAAATGATCGTCCCACAAACCAGATTGGAATGGCGTATCGCTGCTGAATGCTGGGGTTGCCATGCTGGTTAATTGTGCCTTGAATTCGAAATAAATCACTGACAGTGTCACCAGCAAAGCACCCCCACACCTCCTCCTCCATGCTTCACGGTGGGAACCACACATGTGGATATCTTCCGTTCACCTACTCTGCGTCTCACAAAGACACAGAGGTTGGAACCAATAATCTCACATTTGGATTCTTCAGACCAAACAACAGATTCCGACCGGTCTAATGTCCATTGCTCGTGTTTCTTGGCCGAGCAACTCTCTTCTTATTATCGGTGTTCCTTAGTAGCGGTTTCTTTGCAGCAATTCGACCATGAAGGAATGATTCACTCTGGCTCATCTGAACAGTTGATGTTGAGATGTGTCTGTTTCTTGAACTCTGTGATGCATTTATTTTGGCTTCAATTTCTGAGGCTGGTAACTCTAATGAGCTTTTCCTTTGTAGCAGAGGTAACTCTGGGTCTTCCTTTGCTGTGGCGGTCCTCATAAGAGCCAGTTTCATCATAGCACTTGATTGTTTTTGCAACTGCACTTGAAGAAACTTTCAAAGTTCCTGGCATTTTCCATATTGACTGACCTTCATGAGATCAAAGTAATGATGGACTGTTGTTTCTCTTTGGTTATTTGAGCTGTTCTTGACATAATATGGACTTGGTTTTTACCAAATAGGGCTATCTTCTGTATACCACCCCTACCTTGTCACAACCCAACTGATTGGCTCAAACGCATTAAGAAGGAAATAAATTCCACAAATGAACATTTAACCAGGCACACCTGTTAATTGAAATGCATTCCAGGTGACTACTACATGAAGCTGGTTGAGTGAATGCTAAGAGTATGCAAAGCTGTCACCAGGGCAAAGGGTGGCTACTTTGAAGAATCTCAAATATAAAATATATTTTGATTTGTTTAACACTTTTTTGGTTACTACATGATTCCATATGTTTTATTTCGTAGATTTGATGTCTTCACTATTATTCTACAATACAATTCTTTAAAATCTTTAGTGTTGAGTCATCTGCATACATAGACCCACTGGCTTTACTCGAAGCCAGTGGCATGTCGCTAGTTAAGATTTTAAAAAGTAAAGAGGCCTAAATAGCTGCCCTGGGGAAATCCTGATTCTACCTGGATTATGTTGGAGAGGCCTCCATTAAAGAACACCCTATGTGTTGTGTTATACAGGTATTTCTAAATACACAATATAGCATGGGGTGTAAAGTCATAACACATAAGTCTTCCCAGCTGTAGACTATGATCGATAATGTCAAAAGCTATACTGAAGTCTAACAAAACAGCCCCCACAATCTGTCAATCAATTTGTGTCAGTGCTGTGTTTGTTGAATGTACCTCCCTATAAAATCATTGTAAAATAGCGTTGTATCTGGGCAAACACAATGGGTGTGTGTAGAGTAAGTATAAATGTATGTGCATGTTGTGTGAGTGAGCAGATGATTGTGTGTGTGTGTGTGTGTGTGTGTGTGTGTGTGTGTGTGTGTGTGTGTGTGTGTGTGTGTGTGTGTGTGTGTGTGTGTGTGTGTGTGTGTGTGTGTGTGTGTGTGTGTGTGTGTGTGTGTGTGTGTGTGTGTGTAAGGCCCTGTGAGTGTGCATAGAGACAAAAATAAAAAGGTAATTGAGGATACAAGGTTAACTCAGATAGTCCGTGTAGCTATTTTGTTAGCTATTTATCAGTCTTATTTATTTTGGGGTAGAAGCTGTTCAAGAGACTGTTGGTGCCAGACTTGCAAAGGTACCGGTTGCTGTGCGGAAGCAGAGAGAATAGTCTATGGCTTGGTTGGCTGGCTGGAGTCTTTAACGATTTTACGGGTCCTCTGACACCGCCTGATATAGAGGCCCTGGATGGCTGGGAGCTTGGCCTCTGTGATGTACTGGACTGTCTGCACCACACTCTGTAGCACTATGTGATCGAGCTATTGACATACCAGGCAGTGATGCAGCCAGTCAAAATGATCTCAATGGTACAGCTGTATACGTTTTTGAGGATTTGACGGCCCAAGACAAAAAAAATCAACCTCTTGAGGGGGAAGAGGCGCTGTCGCACCTGTTTTGAACTATTTAAGTTTAGTGATTTGGACACCGAGGAACTTGAAGCTCTCGACCTGCTCTGCTGCGGCCCTGTTGATGTGGGAAGGTGTGCTCACTTCCCCCTCCATAGTCCACGATCTGCTCCTTGGTCTTACTGACGTTGAGGGAGAGGTTGTTTTGGCACCACACTGCTAGGTCACTGACCTGCTCCCTGAAGGCTGACTCATCGTTGCCAGTGATCAGACCTACCACCGTCGTGTCGTCAGCAAACTTGATGATGATGATGGTGGAGTCGTTCGTGGCTATGCAGTCATGGGTGAACAGGGAGTACAGGAGGGGACTAAGCACACACCCCTATGGAACTCCTGTGTTGAGGGTCAGCAAGGCAGAGGTGATGTTGCTTACCCTCCCCACCTTGGGTCGGCCCGTCAGGAAGTTCTGGATCCAGTTGCAGAGGGCGGTGTTCAGACCCAGAGTCCTAAGCGTCGTAGCGAGCTTTGAGGGGACAATGGTGTTGAACCCTGAGCTGTAGTCAATGAACAGCATTCTTACATAGGTATTCCTTTTATCTAGGTGTGTGAGGGCAGTGTGTCGAGCAGCTGAGATTGTGTTATCTATGGATCTGTTGGTGCGGTATGCAAATTGGAGGCGGTCTAGGGTGTATGGGATGATGGAGTTGATGTGTGCCATTACCAGCCTCGCAAAGCATAGCCATTGTGGTATGAAGCCTTAGAGTTCTTGGGGACAGGAATGATGATGGTCATCTTAAAACATGTGGGGATTACAGACTGATGAAAATTACAGTGAGTATGCCTGCCAGCTGTTCTGCGCATGCTCTGAGAACGCACCTTGGAATAACGCCAGGCTACACGGCCTTGCTGGTGTTGTCCTGATTAAAGACCTTTTTCATGTTGGCCTCAGAGAGTGAGGTCACCTAATCCTCTAGGTCAGTGTTGTTGTCAAAGCACGCATAAAAAGCATTGAGTTTGTCTGGTAGACTGGTCACTCTTCATGGACACACAGCTGGGTACAGGTGAGTCTGGTCTCTCCTGATGGATTTTGCTTTAATACAACATAGAATAGAAACATATTTAATTACTGGTGATGAAGGAGAAATATCACTCCTCAGGAATTCAGTAAGTATAATTTTTCGTGGACAGATGCACGTGTAACATAGGATGGTATCGTAGTATCTGTCAACAGACTGCGGGATGCGACGACTACAAGGAACTTTGGGTCCCGCCTTAAATGACATGCAGCTAAAGCCTTCATAAACACTACATAAATGTGTTACAAATCATCTATATCCGTATGTCATGCTTTATAAAGGGTTCATAAATATGGCATTACTGTGTGATATCACCACCAATGTCAAACGTGACAAACCTGTGCTTTATAAAGGCCTTATAAATCATATTAAATTGAGGCTTCACAAAGCATTTATAACCCAATCATGCATCTTGATAAAGCATTGCATCGCCAGGATTTCGGGTTCGACCAACCATACATAAAATGTATTCACGCTGTGACTCGCTTTGGATAAAAGTGTCTGCTAAATGTTAGATTTATTATATTTGACTAAAACATTTCTAGGATGGCCCAACCTCTGTCCCTCTTGGGTGCATAGTCAATATTGGACATGACCTCAACTTCCCCCAAAATGCTATGCTGCAGTTTGACAAACACAATAAAGTGCAATAAGTTTTCTTGGTTTAGTTTATCCAGGTTTTGGATTTCCTAAATGTTTTCTGGTTTACCCCAGTTTTTTTCCACAGTTTAATTATTATTAATTATTATTATTTGATTTGTCTGTGTTCATAACAATGCTTAAACCACACCAGTGGATTACTATTTAGGTATGGGAAAAATCTAAGATACTTAGGTGTTTGAGTGTAGTTGCCCTTGAATTCAGTGTGCGTGACCTGCACTGTTGTTTTGTTAGCAGGTTTTCTGTAGAGTAGTAAGCGCACATGTGATGTGATTCGGCTGCCAATGGAATGGGTGAAGGCCAGCAAACAATCTGTACTATTCAGAGCCCCATGAAATGACAAAATATATACATTCTACAGACCCTACTGAGTGTTCCCTACAATACTTTTACTGCTGCACCCAGAATAGATCTTGCTCTAAGCCAATATGCATTCCATATACAGTGATTTGCATTGGGGGCATTTATTGGACCCAGGAACATGTTTTAAATGCAAATGTCATTTAAATATGAACAAATATGAATCATTGTTAATGTTTGGACAATTTTTTTCATAACATGAATGGTTATTGACACCTCTACTATTATGTGGGGGACTTTTATTTGTGACTTGGAAGTACTTTTTTTGTGTTACGGACGAGACGCTGATAATGTAATGAGTTCGCAAATCAAATGCCCACTGTGCTGCCTGTCACGGCCGTCGTTGGAAGGAGACCAAGGTGCAGCGTGGTGAGCATACATTTTCCTTTTTATTTAAAATGTCTCCAACAAAACAACAAACACAAGACACAACCGTGAAGCCACAAACAAAGTTAACTACCCACACTGAAGGTGGGAAAAAGGGCTACCTAAGTATGATTCCTAATCAGAGACAACGATAGACAGCTGTCCCTGATTAAGAACGGCCAAAACATAGAAATAAAGAAACGTAGAAAACAAAATATAGAATGCCCACCCCACATCACACCCTGACCTAACCAAATAGAGAAATAAAACATCTCTCTAAGGTCAGGGCGTGACACTGCCACTTGACAGCGAAAAATAAGTAAGCTAACCTTTATTTATTGAAATTTAAATTAGTTTGTAGTAGTTAAGTGTTGAGTTAGATTACATACTATAGCTACCTCAATCGTTATTTCAAATAATTTCAGTGACTTCAAAGCAACTGCTAGCTAGCTGAATTTTACTGTAGCTAGTTAAAGTTAGTAAGCTCAGCTAAATACAAATCCCCCTAGATACAGCCATGTATCATAGTCACGTCAATAGATTTGTAAATTAAAGAGCAATATAATATGAATTGAATGGAGTTTCCCATCTTTCCATTTAGAGTTTCTGGAGCAGCACAGAAATGCCCTTATCCAGATGGTATGACAAAGGCATTTCCTAACAGACATGCTAACTTTCAATGTTGCTACTTTTAAGGTTGGAATCAACATGAGGTACTTTCAGCAGGAAGAGAGGCAGGAATCATTTGTCCACCAGCTCAGGGACAAGCTACACTATTCACAACCCTGTGTAATATGCAATATAATTGCATTAGTGGACTTTTTTAAACTTAATGTATTTGTATTGTTTTAAAAATGGACAAATAAAAGGAAATATGTGGTTTAAACATGTCTTTAATGTCTATTTGTGTTAGTTGTTGGTGATAATTCCCTAAGTGTTAATACATTTGTGTTTACATCATTAAGCCTTTGTATGTGTTATGAATTATCAAAGGTGTCTGATGTTATAGTAAGTACAGTGTCATATGATACAATGCATTTATGTATGGGATATAAAATACCAAAGGGGTCTGACTTTAAATGAAGTACAGCGTCATGCGATATATAGTCTTTATGGATGTGTTATGAATGACCGAAGGTGTCTCACTTTAATTAAGCCAAGTATTACAGGACAAGTGTCAACAAATAGGATATTAACGTTCTGCTGATTTCTGAAGGTTCTCTCGCAATCCACAGGTTACTGTAGCGTGTGAGAGGTATTTAAATAGGTTGATTGATCTGCAAAGCTTGCGTTTGTGTGTGTCAGGACTAGGGTTGCACATTTTGGGGAATATTCAGAGGTGGAAACTTTCTGTGGGAATTAACGTGAATATATGGGAATGAACTGGAATATATGGGAATTAACGTTAATATATGCAAATTAATATTAATACCATTTAAATGTAGATGTTTTGTTTGCATTGTATATATTTACCATATCATATGGAGACAAAAACATTAACCTTTCTACTTATCATATGTAGACATAATTGCAAATGATTAAATCATTCCAATAGAAATTTAAAAAAAAAATTTGTTAAGAATTGAACTTAAATTAAATGAGTTGACTCTTCATAGGGGATGATTTCACTGAACATCAAAAGAAAGGGAATATTGAATGATCCCCAATGATCCATCGCATCTCCCCAAAATATTTTCAACATATTTTCAACAAAATGACAGTCTAGAAACTAAAGCTTTGTTTGTCTTCCTCTCAGGCTTCCATGTCTTCTCCATGGACCTCCTCAATGTCCATCTCTTGAACATCAGACTCTGAGGCCTCATCTTGACTGTCACATTCCAACCTTGTTGAGGGTGGCTCGTTTTCAGGCTCAAAAACCCTGGATGGCCACCAACCCCAAATTTGCCAGGATGGCCACCAACCCTTGTATTGGTCAGCCGGTTGCGTGCTTTGGGGTGTGTGTTCCAAAACAAGGAGCAGTTGCCACCTCAGAGCGCTGATGTTGGTGGTATTTGGAGGATGATGGAGGCAACAGGGGAAAAAGCCTCAGATCCATTAAGTCCCTTCCACCAGGTGGCTGATGAGATGTGTTGGCACAACTGCCATATTGCATCTCCATCCCAAAGCCCTTGCTTGGAAGTGTACTTTGCCAGACTGCCAAGAACCTTGCCCTCATCCAGGCCAAGGTGGCGAGACACGGTATCGATGACACCATAGGCCTTGTTGTTCTCTGCACCAGACAGGATGCTCTTGCCAGCATACTTGGGGTCCAACATGTACGCTGCAGCGTGTATGGGCTTCTGGCAGAAGTCTTCATGCTTTTTGATGTATTTCATATTTGCAGTTTCCTCTGCTTGGAGCAACAGTGAAGTGGGCAGGGTAGTACGGATTTATTATATTACATCTGCAAGCAGTCTGAACATCAGTCAGGATGGCATTGTCTCCCTCAATCTGTACAATGGCTGCTGCTATAGGTTTCAAACTGCTTACCACTCTCTCACAAAATACATAATCCAGGAGGATCTCTTTGATGGGGCTGTCCATATCGGCAGACTATGATATGGCCGTTTCTTGGAGAGACACCTTCCCCTCCAGGAGACTGTTAAACATGATGACAACTCCACCCCAACGGGTGTTGCTGGGCAACTTCAATGTGGTGCTCTTATTCTTCTCACTTGGTGAGGTAGATTGCTGCTATAACTTGATGACCCTTCACATACCTAACCAATTCCTTGGCTCTCTTCTAGAGTGTATCCATTGTTTTCAGTGCCATGTCCTTGAGGAGCAGATTCAATGCATAAGCAGGACAGCCAATGGGTGTGATGTGAGGGTAGGACTCCTCCACTTTAGACCAAGCAGCCTTCATGTTTGCAGCATTGTCTGTCACCAATGCAAATACCTTCTGTGGTTCAAGGTCATTGATGACTGCCTTCAGCTCATCTGCAATGTAGAGACTGGTGTGTCTGTTTTCCCTTGTGTCTGTGCTCTTGTAGAATACTGGTTGAGTGGTGGAAATTATGTTGTTAATTATTCCTTGCCCACGAACATTCGACCACCCATCAGAGATAATTGCAATACAGTCTGCTTTCTCTATGATTTGCTTGACCTTCCCATGAACTCTGTTGAACTCTGCATCCAGCAAATGAGTAGATAAATCATGTCTGCTTGGAGGGGTGCATGCTGGGCGAAGAACATTCAGAAATCTCTTCCAATACACTTTGCCTGTGAGCATCAGAGGTGAACCAGTTGCATACACTGCTCGAGCAAGACATTCATCTGACTACGTTCCTCAATTGAGTCAAAAAAGCCTTCTAATTCAAGGAGGACCAAGAGCTGCTGCTATCGATAAGGTGTCTTATTCATCATTTTCACATCGAATAGAAGTAGAGGGACTTTTCTCAGAGGTTGCTTATTGTGAGCGCTGAGGGATCTTTATGCACTTGGCCAGATGATTTTGCCTCTTTGTGACAAAGCATGTTTGGGGCGGCAGGGTAGCCTAGTGGTTAGAGTGTTGGACTAGTAACCGGAAGGTTGCAAGTTCAAATCCCTGAGCTAACAAGGTACAACTCTGTTGTTCTGCCTCTTAACAGGCAGTTTCACGGCCTGTTCCTAGGCTGTGAAAATAAGAATTTGTTGCCTCTTGCCTAGTTAAATAAAGGTAAAAAATGTATCCTATCTCTCCCATATCACATTCCTGTCCTGCACACAGCAAACCTTCATTAAGTGACCACTTTCAAGATACAGCTCTTAGTTTCAATAAAGGGGTTTTGAAGTCGAGTCAAAGCTAAAGAAGCAAATATACCAACACATTCCAACAACATATTGAGAATCTTAAACCACTTAAACCACCAAAGACTTCAACCACCAGCCTGACTGTATGGTAGAAACTAACTAACACTTCATAATGACTTTAGCTTGAATTACTTTAACATTTATAAAGTAGTTACAGATAGTGTCTCCTACAGACTATTAATACATATTTAATTATTTGTAAAGCATTATTAAAAAATACAATTATGAAGCATTTATAATTGCTTATTCTTTTTTAGGTTATTAGTTATGATTTGTTACTTATGTTCTCCTGTTGCAAGTGGAAACATGATAGGGTACTGTAGGCCTACCAGTGCAGCGGTGTGTATACTCCTGCCACCTGTTGGAGTTCAGACAGAGTTTACCCCTCCATAGCAGTCGTTTTTCAGAATCAACAGCTAGTCGATATGGAAGGATTATTATTTACAATCTCAACCTCAGTTGGGACAGAATGATATACATTCCATTGGACAGCTCACTTTCCGAGTGCTGATAGAGGGACAATAAATACAATTCATATATCAAGGTGTCTGTCTCGGTTTCCACCCGCTGCTTATTTGGTC
This sequence comes from Oncorhynchus tshawytscha, assembly GCF_018296145.1. Lineage (NCBI taxonomy): Eukaryota > Metazoa > Chordata > Actinopteri > Salmoniformes > Salmonidae > Oncorhynchus > Oncorhynchus tshawytscha. The sequence goes on from NC_056449.1 coordinate 19,166,617, forward strand.
CCATAATACTATACTCTGAGGAGGTGGCTGATGAAATGGAGCAGTATACATTTCCATGGATATTGACAGCTCTTTGAGATATTGAGAGGACTGTCTGGGAGCACTTCTCAAATCAGATCATGAGATTTGGTTGGGTTGAAGTGACTTCCTTAAGGGAATGGAAACACTTTAGGAAGTAAAGATAAGAAAAGAGATGTATTCAGTCCACTAATACTAAACATGTGCAATTTACATAGAAACAACGTATTTTGGGGATTTTGATCTTGAACGTTTATTTGGGTTGTCTCTAGTTACCACAGCCACAAAGTCAAAATTGTTTGGAAAACAAAAATGTGCTTTTTGGGTTAACCGTGAGGTTAGGTTTAAATTGTAGAAATAGGTGGAGTTTAGCCATAATTATGACTTTGTGCCTGTAGTAACTAGTGATGACCGTTTATTAGTGGTATGGGTAGTGCCATCTTGAAATACCACAGTAAAGACTGACGCCAACGCGTCATTGGAAGGATAGATGCGGTAAAGGATTCAATAGAACACAAACCGTTCCATTAACCAGATAGGCACACGATCAACTAATCTGATCTTACAAAGTGTATATTCGTCATGATTTATGAATTGTAACAGGCTCACAATGTGGTTAGTTGAGTCCGATTTTAATATATTTGGCTGTTTTAGCTGCGCAACATTTAGAAGTTGTCCCTTTTCAGGTTTAGAAAAAGTGACTGCTAAATGCTAACTCCCGTTCGTATAAACTGGTTAGCATAGATAGCATACAGAAATCAGTGGTGGTAGTCAGTCGTTTGCAATTGATTGGTGATGACATGAACGTGTTGGTGTTGGCATCCATACAAGAATTAAACTCAGAATTTTACTTCAACATATTGTTTGTGTATTTCACACTAGGGGTGTAACTGTTAACCAAACCCACGGTTTGTGAAATTTCAACTGTTACAGTTTTTGTTTGTTTGCCAAGATATTCTAAATGAAAAAGCACCCTATTTGTGGTACAAGTACAGTTTCATTCACAATGCTCCTGGCAGGGATTGTTATGTTGGGTCTCAAATAGAGGTCTAAAAAGTTGGGCCCGTTCCAAAATGGCCCTGAGGCTTTCTCACCCTGACAAATATGCATAAATCACAGGTGGTTGGTGGCACCTTAATTGGGAGGACACGCTCATGGTAATGGCTGGAGCGGGATATGTGGAATGGTATCAAAAACACCAAACACATGGTTTCTATGTGTTTGATGCCATTCCATTGGCTCCATTCCAGCCATTATTATGAGCCGTCCTCCACTCAGCAACCTCCATAGGCATAAATAAATGTTTAATTATAAAACAGGTTGTTTGGATCCTGGATGCTGATTAGTTGATATGCGGGAGTTGTGGGACAACAACTTCCGCAAAATACCATGATGTATTAATCTCATAATTCCACTGTCCCGCAGCCCAGGCAGGAAATTCATAAATATTATCTCCCTCGGGGGAAAAAAGTGACTACACGTTATTTTTCCATGCTACTATTTGGTTTTGTTTTGCAGCAGTTGGGGGTTGTATAAACCTACCTGTCTGCCTCTAAGACCTGTGCAAGAATGTATCATTTTACAAATGCGATCTCTCCGGTGCCAGTGGAGTAGCTATCCCAAGAACGAACGCGAAACTAATAATTTAGCATGGAAACCGTCAACACTCAGAACCCATGGTCAAAACATGCATTTGGATTGGTTGAGATGCGTTCTAAATCATACTAAAACACCTATTTCGTACGGGTAAGCCTCTGACACAAAAATGGGAATCTTATTTTCTGTTCCATCTGAGACATCCCTGCTCATCCACTCTTCTACCAGCCAATTCATTAACTTGATCTCAACTGTAAAAGGCATCTAGATATTATTTCCGCTTGCTTCTAGCCTAACATTTGCTTTGCAACAACGGGGGTTTGTACAAATGTTGCTGACTTCTCGACATTTGCAACATTGCTTCAATATTGAAATTCGATCTTCAACGTCCTATTGAGAATTAATTCGTCAGGAGAAGGACATCTATTCTCAGCCAGTCGAAATCACGAATCAGCATACTTTTTATGGTTATACAAATTTCAATAGAAAAACAGGTCAAACGAAATTAAATGCAGTTACTTTGCTGTTATTCTAGCTGCACAGTTTGACGTGACTGTGTTAGCCGTAGTTGGCTAGCTAGCAAGTGATAAGAGCGTTAGCAGCGCTGGGTCAAGTCCAAAGATATAGAACATAAAGACTTCACGACTGGGTTGCGTCTCTGGCAACCTAACCAGAATGAACGGCCGGATAGCTGTGTCGGGACTAGACCCATATTTTCGTTGAGGGATGTATAGCTTATGAATACATTTATCAAAATAACATTTTATATTTAATTGGAAACCCGTTGTAGAAAAGCAAGTGTACACAAGAGGACGTGCTAAACATTATTTTTTTAGCACGGCGGTGCTGCGGTCATAGCTTATTTCCCTATAATGCATGGTAGAATTGCACGGTAGAATTCAATGGCTATAGTTCGAGGTGCTTTCGAAAGGAAAAGTCTAGTCTAACTAATCCCCCCATATCTAGGTCTGTTGTCACTAAGACCATCAGACCATCTCCCTGACTAAGGCAAAACCTTGGCCGCAAATTGGCGTTGGCCAGAGGGAAATATGGGCAGTCCCATGATAACCTAAATATCTATGAGGGTGCTTTTTAAGAGAACTAAGCAAATAACATGCAAAACAGTCGTACAAAAATAAGTAGTAACAATAATAGATCATATTAATAGAAATAATAACAGCACAATCTTATAAATGCATGCTCATTTTAAAAAGTCCTAGCAAGGCTATAAGTGTTGGTCAGCCCAGCCTGCTCAGTTTATTTTAAATGAGGAAAAAACTACTATATATATATATATATATATATATATATATATATATATATATATATATATATATATATATATATATATATATATATATATATATATCACAATACCAGTTCTATATGTTCCCTATGTCCATTACAAATATGCAAAACATATTTCATGTAGTCAGTGGCGATTTTAGCATGTAAATCTAGGTGGGGCCAAAATAATAAATATGTGTGTTGCATGCCAGCAAAGCCACTACACAACACTATACATGAATTGCACTATAAAGAAGACCCAACAACAGTCACAAAACCTTACCGCTGTTACACCTGGCTATCAGCAGAGCCTTGTCTGGCAGCGAAACAGTTCATTCAGCCTCATTTATTGCCATTTAAAAAAACATAGCTGATATGGCTGACTTGCTTAAACAAATGTGGTTTCTACTGACAATTGAGGTGTACAAACTATGGCATAAGGGGACGACAAGCGCATAAGAGGTCATCCATAATTTCGATTAAGACATTAATGAGTGAGCTAGGACGGACGTAGTCAATTTAACTATTTGTTCAGCACTTCTGAAATCTACAGCGACAGAATTCAGAACATGGGCTGTTCTTACAGTGTTCTCCCTGTACACCTAGTCAGATCCGTAGGATAAATACAGGGGGCATATAAGCAGACATTGAAAGCTCTTACAATATTAGATGATTACATTTCTCAAAAACATGTTATAGGCTAACGTTACATGTGCACTACCGATATTTGGCTAAATTAAGATGTGAAAATAGACCAAATTATTAGGGTAAGGAACATGGGCTACTAAGATCTTACTGCACAACATACACTTACTATAACTTTCTTAGCTACAGTATACATGTCTCCTTGGCATATTACATCATTCATGCAGCAGCATATAAGACATTTGTTGGACTAAAAAAATTTGCTCATTTGAACAGGAAGGTGGCGCAGCGGTCCTTTTGTGGGGGGAAAATTCCATAATCAAGAAAGAGAAAGAGACCGGATATATAATACTGTGTTGGATGACCATTCAAAACGTATTTTCCCAGTCGAAGCTCATTTATTCTTGCAGTTAGCCACTGTCACCGATTCCTTCCAAACCATTCATTGTTGAATTTGTGATTTCCAACTTGTTGTGTAATCTTAATGGCCGATGAGCACCGATATAATTTCTCTTCATTATTTCTCTTCATATGACAAGGAATAAAAAGGATTTGCCAGTAGATTGTCGACTTGATTCATGATGATGACTGCTATCTAAGATTTTGAAAATAAGATGTTGACATGATCAGTACAATCAAAGCTACTGTACATATAACATGATTTTATCTGTGGCCAATGACCTAAAGCCTTCGTGGAAGGGCACTACTATTGTAACTCTATGGCAGGATCCAAAGGGCTTGCATTTTTTATGTCTACCCTTACAAAAGACTTACACTTGGCGGTGACGTAGTGTCCCCATGAGTGACACAACACTGAGCCAAACACGGTGCAATGCTCCTATTTTATGCTGACTTGCCCAAACACCACAGAAAGAACTGAGCTAGGCTGAAACACCTGCATTTTGGAGCTTCCTTACTCAATAAAACAAAAAAGAGGCCATGTTTGTATGCGACTTTATTAACTCATTGATATACACTGCTCAAAAAAAAGGGAACACTAAAATAACACATCCTAGATCTGAATTAATGAAATATTCTTATTAAATACTCACACAAAAATTATCAATGGAAATCAAATGTATCAACCCATGGAGGTCTGGATTTGGAGTCACACTCAACATTAAAGTGGAAAACCACACTACAAGCTGATCCAACTTTGATGTAATGTGCTTAAAACAAGTCAAAATGAGGCTCAGTAGTGTGTGTGGCATCCACGTGCCTGTATGACCTCCCTACAACGCCTGGGCATGCTCCTGATGAGGTGGCGGATGGTCTCCTGTGGGATCTCCTCCCAGACCTGGACTAAAGCATCCGTCAACTCCTGGACAGTCTGTGGTGCGGCATGGCGTTGGTGGATGGAGCGAGACATGATGTCCCAGATGTGCTCAATTGGATTCAGGTCTGGGGAACGGGCGGGCCAGTCCATAGCATCAATGCCTTCCTCTTGCAGGAACTGCTGACACACTGCAGCCACATGAGGTCTAGCATTGTCTTGCATTAGGAGGAACCCAGGGCCAACCGCACCAGCATATGGTCTCACAAGGGGTCTGAGGATCTCATCTCGGTACCGAATAGCAGTCAGGCTACCTCTGGCGAGCACATGGAGGGCTGTGCGGCCCCCCCAAAGAAATGCCACCCCACACCATGACTGACCCCCCACCAAACCGGTCATGCTGGAGGATGTTGCAGGCAGCAGAATGTTCTCCACAGCGTCTCCAGACTCTGTCACATCTGTCACATGTGCTCAGTGTGAACCTGCTTTCATCTGTGAAGAGCACAGGGTGCCAGTGGCAAATTTGCCAATCTTGGTGTTCTCTGGCAAATGCCAAACATCCTGCACTATGTTGGGCTGTAAGCACAACCCCCACCTGTGGACGTCGGGCCCTTATACCACCCTCATGGGGTCTGTTTCTGACCGTTTGAGCAGACACATGCACATTTGTGGCCTGCTGGAGGTAATTTTGCAGGGCTCTGGCAGTGCTCCTCCTGCTCCTCCTTGCACAAAGGCAGAGGTAGCGGTCCTGCTGCTGGGTTGTTGCCCTCCTACGGCCTCCTCCACATCTCCTGATGTACTGGCCTGTCTCCTGGTAGAGCCTCCATGCTCTGGACACTACGCTGACAGACACAGCAAACCTTCTTGCCACAGCTTGCATTGATGTTCCATCCTGGATGAGCTGCACTACTTGAGCCACTTTTGTGGGTTGTAGACTCCGTCTCATGCTACCACTAGAGTGAAAGCACCGCCAGCATTCAAAGTGACCAAAACTTCAGCCAGGAAGCATAGGAACTGAGAAGTAGTCTGTGGTCACCACCTGCAGAACCACTCCTTTATTGGGGGTGTCTTGCTAATTGCCTATAATTTCCACCTGTTGTCTATTCCATTTGCACAACAGCATGTGAAATTTATTGTCAATCAGAGTTGCTTCCTTCGGACCATATTGACTACTTTGTTCATTCAGTTGCTCATCCATCAATCAACTTCAATATCAAATTAAATAATTGTTTGAGTGTTTACTTCAATCACCCCCTCAGATATGTGTTGACTGGTGCAGAATCTATTATCGTTACTATAACGAAGGTTAAAACCATGGAGAGAGAAGAGAGGTGTATTTTGGTTTATTAAGCCCTGCAGATGACCAAGTGGTGACAGACAACATGAATCAACCACTGAACGCCTCCACCCAGAAAAATAGAAAGATGCTGTGACATTGATGAATCATGATTGTACAGAACATAGTACCCAACAGGTCACATACTGAATTCTCATCATAGACATATGTGTCCCTATGCCCAGTTTGAGTCCTTATCTACAGTTTTGTGTGGCTTTAGTTAGTGAAGTGGATGGACCCACTGTTACCAAGGAATTTGAACTGTTCAAATTCCTTGACTGTTACGATGTTTGACGTCTAGAGGTTTGGGCCTCTGTGGTTAGTTTAAGCACATGATAGTTAAAGTAATCCCACTTGGGTTGTGTATGTGATGGGCAAAGGAATATAAAACATATGTTTCTTGTCAAGGTTGTTGCTAAATCTCAGTGCAACAAATAAGCAGTGCAGCACAAAATAACTCATCCTTGCCCATATTAAATAAAGCTTTGTTGGTGAAAACAAGAAGATTTTGTCATTATTTATCTACAACTTCCTGCCATTGTAATTGTTTTATTCAGAGAATAATGTTTTGTATATTGATGCCACATGAGTATTTTTGCTGAGGTACAATGTTGATCATTCAATGGAGCCTAGGGCCATTCGTGACAGTGTATTTATATACAGATATAGAATGACACAAATGGGACTACAACGGAGCTAAGTCAAGGATGCATTTTGTTGTTGTGAGCTTCATTAACCCTTGAGCTGAGGACATCATTGATTAGCTGTAGTCTTTCATTGAAAAAAAATATATTCCCATTCATTACAACATAGTAAACACACACACCTGGCACCCCCATGGGCATGTACATGGATGAACTCAAGAGCTACTGAATGACATGTTCTGGGGAAACACAGAAATGCTTACAATCAAGCACATTCCGAAGTACCGACGTAACGGTGAACAATCTAATAGAAACAAAATGTTCATGGATTAAAAATGTAGTGTCATACACAAACATACCTGCGGGCGCATGCACACACACAGCTTCCTATAGAGGCAAAACACAGAGCATCCAAACAGCATGGGTTGGAAGAGGTAGACCAATGATGTGTATAAACCCTGGATGACTGACATGGGGCGCTGTATTGAAGCCAAAGACATTTTGGAAGGGGTAAAAATGCTTGTATTAATGTCTACGTTAGTTTCTGACACGTTTATTTTATTACAGACACTTTAATGCATACTTTTAAATTATATTATGTGAGCTAAACATACAAATTTCAAAATATATCAAAACATTTTCCTTAAAGTATTTTTTTAGAGTGCTGCTTTCCCCACTACAACAAAAATACTTAAATGCATGTCATTTTGTCCTTGAAACATTTAAATGAAATACTGTTGAATTCCATTCATTCCTATGGAGGACTGCTCCTACTAGGGATAGCCAATATGGCCGACCGATGGCTTCAAAGCCTCTCAATGGCCAATACATAGCGTCAGCAATCCAGGGTTTATATAGACCATTGGGTTAGACCCTTAGTTACATATATCCATGCCCAAGGCAGTACAACATTAAATATATTACCCTTTTCTTAGAGGGACTCATTCAGTAATTGGTTTGACATGGCTGTGGAGCAGATCTACCTAAACAAATGGCCAAGCTCACTTCAAGCTCAGATATTTCATTGGAGACATTTCCTCAATACTCTCCAACCAAATCACAATTGAGATGAGATGAGAGGAGTGCAAATTGCCATCCTGAATGTATTGCTTTAATCAGCATATATCAAAATGCAGATTGGATCTTGCGTGTTTTCTCTTGGTAATGTTGATTTTTGAAAGTGACTGTGAAAATGCATTTAAAAGATGAATAGAAGTAGGTTAATATGTGTGGTATGTTTATGTGCAGTACAAATTGCATGAAGATATCAATAACTAATGGTGATAGAGACTGTACCAGTCCTTGTACCAACATTAGCATTTTCAGGCATCATGTCCAAATCATCCAAAAGTATCTACATTTTTTTGTAAATCTCAACAGTCACTTTTAGATGATTTGAACATGATGTGTGAAAAATGCTAATAACCGTATCAAGACATGAATGGGTTTCGTGCCACAAATGCTAAAACATTAGCATTAGGAAACAGTGCCAGGGAAATAAAACCAAAGAATGGATTGCTGTCATACCTTAGATTGCTTACAGGTAAGGAAATCAATGTGTAATTTGGGTGAACTATCCGTTTAATATCAGAGTCTATTCTCAGAAATTCGACATTGTAGGCTATCTTACACTGTATGCACTCTTCAGAAAATATATACTGATATAATGGTGAATACATTATGTACAATACATACATAGAAATAAGATAAAACACATACACTGATGATGAAACAAAGATTGCTGAGTCACCGTCTCTGTTAGACACAACTAAGCAGTCTGATGCACTTCTCTGGTTTCTACGATCCATTGTTCAACAGACTGAAGAATAAGCAATTTATATCAGGTTACAAGCTCCATAGTGTGTAGCTCGTCAGTCAACAAGCTGTGAGGCACAGTCAAACACACTTCTGTGGAAGGTTTTATGGAAGTGTTCTACAAACCATGAGATACATTCAATCAGATTTCAAGAAAAACAGTATTTTCTTTCCACAAGCTGTGAGGGATAGTCCAACACCCTTTCAGAAAATACTATCGTTCCTTATGACAGGTCTACAGCTTGAGAAGAAAGCATTTTCTTATGACAAGATCTTTAGCCCTTTCAGAAAAGACAGCCTTTCCTTCCAACAAAGTCTTTGGCACAGTCCAATACAATTCTTGATGTGGAGAAGACCATCTTCCCATCCAGCAAGCTGTGAGACACAGTCCAACAAAGCCAGCACACTTCTTCTTCCCTCATACGACATAGTTTCCTCTCTGACCATGGCGAGGGTCCCTCAGAGAGCGTCCGGGCTGCAGACTAGACCCCACCGAGTTCCTCAGCTGCTTGAGGAGCATCCAGAGCAGTAGCAGCATGAGCAGAAGCAGCAGGAGCAACAGCCCCAGGTACACGCCCAGGTTCCATCCCCAGCCCAGGGCTATGGGCAGCGAGGTGGACGCCACCAAGAACCTCCTCGGTGAGGGCATGGGTCAGCTCTGGAGTCCCCCCTGAACACGTTCAGGATCCTTTAGCGTTTAGAGTGGTGCCGAGGCGTGGTCATGGTTGTCATTTTAGAACGTTAGATCATTGCGGCTGGTTGCTTTGGGAATTTTCTTTCCCTCCATGGTTTTATTTTTCCTTAGATATTCCTGTTGAGTTGTCTTATATCGTTATCTAGAGGAGAAGTGGTCCATAGTGTAGACGTGTGCACCCGTAAAGACAGACTGGGTAAATGGGTGGTAAGCATTATGTTGCTGGGCTCTGTACTCAGCGCTCGCCGTACAGAGCCAGAACAATGTATCACCGGTGCATACACACACGCAGGCAGACACAGAGAGCAAGAAGCCCCCCTCACTGCCATTGGCTACCTGTTCACTTGCAGGCAAAGAATCAAATCACAGGCCAGCTTGGAACAGAAAACATGTTTAATCGTCATGTGGTCATTGAAGTGGCAGTTCGACTGAAACATTGTGTAATTAAATTGTCTTATCACAGCTTCAGAATGGAAACAATTGTGTTGCCTTTGTAAAGAACTGCCATTCCTTTCTTGAGGACTAGGAGTTCTGGTGGCTAAATCTTGCGTGAAATCTTCAAATAGCATTTTCCGAAACAATCATATCTCCCTTAAATGTGTGTTATGCAGCTTTCATCAATTTAAATGAGAGCCCAGGCTTTGAATGGTGGCTTTAAAATAGAGCCAGATGCCAACCATAATTCATAATACATTTATGGCACAGGTGTCTAGATCTGATTTTCAAACGCCAGGACATGAATTGAATTCAAGCATTCATATACCCCTTCTCTTGCATGATGCCTGTATCATTGAAACGCCCCCCCATTCAATTTAAAAATGGCATCCACAATCTGCCTGTCTTTGTTTAAATGTGCATTCAGCTCCATCTCATGGCTTTAATATATGACTATGTCATGATTTTCAACCAGAGCTTAGTGGCTGAGGACTTTCAGTTAAGTTACAATATTTGAGTTGATTATGTCATCTAGCAGATGACATGCTATATACAGCATCATTTGTAACTTAAGTAAAATAACTCAAATGGGATAGTGGCGAGGAAGTGTGATTACCACTGAAACCAGGTGTAATCACTAATCCAAGTGTTTATTGGACAGATTCAGGTAAGTCCCTCCCAGTTCCATTTAAGAATAATTTTGCAACAGAATCAGCCACAGGAGTTAGTTTTTGAACCTGTCTAAATTGGCCATTGAACTTCCATTCTATCACCATGACATGTAACTAAAAGCATTCCTCTCCAAATTGAGGGAATCAATGTGGCAAACCAATGGGTACACAGACAAACTATTCACAACAGTAACCTATTCATAATACAGAACAAATTACATCTACAGATGGTAAGACATTTCAAAATGTAACTTTAAAAAGGACAAAACGACTAGTTGGAAACACCATGTTACTTTAACCAGACTATTTGCGCTATTTGTTACTCAAATTTCTCTGCAAGGAGTTGAAGAAAAAAATTGGTGAAAATGTATTCACTAAGGCAGCATTTCCCCAACTCAATCCTTGTTTTTGGATTAACACTACATAGCTAATTCATATAAGTGAACTCAAGCGTTGATTATTTGAATCAGCGGTGTAGTGCCTTGTGGTCCAAAGGACTGCGTTTTGGAAATGCTGCACTAAGGCAAGGGAGCAGTAGTGTTCTGCTGCCCCCAAGAGGCCACAAGACATGCAATACTGACATTTCACTGATGCCACCCACAAATTGTGATTTGAAACGTTCACTTCAAATTAGAAAGCCATTTTACATGGTGCTACTACCCTGAACTACTTCCAGAATAGTATGAAGTACAATACATTTTAAACAGGAAGGATTAATAACCAAGGGTCTGTGGGAATGGAATTTATTTACAAGAGACATTATACAGAGCGAAATGAGTCATTAATTGTTAACCAATGAATGTCAAGACATAAATCACTTGTCTCGTGTAAATGTAAGATAAAGAAAAGAGGCAGACAAACTTTCACAGTATGTCGAGTAAAATTAGCTAGATTTAAGCTTCCAAATTATACTAGAATATCATCACCCGGAATTCACTTGTGTTATAAAAATAACAAATCAACCACACCCAGACAACCCATATAAAATAAAGTTGTCATAGAAAACCAAACCATGGTTAGTCAGATTTGTCAGGAAATATTCAAAAGTATCTATTAGTTGCAGAGGGGAAAATAAGCTGCAGGTTTATTACAAAGATGCAGAAAGTGAGACTAATCTTTACAGCTTTTAAGCAGTTAAAAACCACTGCAAATATTTGTCTAGTAAGAAAAGAAACATGACATTGCTTGATTAACAACATTAAAGCCCAGGGCTGCATCAAGCATAAAATAACCATCCTACAGGAATGTACATTTTTTAAAAATCTAAAAATATTGTCCACGTCCCAGACTGTGGCCATGAGTTCAGTTATTGAAATTCTGGCATTATGAGACGCGTAATAAAAAATAAATATGCAAAAAAAAAAAATCATTCCAAAGACAGTTTCATGGGGGGCTCGATGAGAGAGACCTCTTGGTACCTAGAAAGAGAGAAACACTATGGTAGAAAAAGCCAACATGCTTTCATTCAGACCCACCATTATGTTCAAGTTAACAGAAATCTAGAAAATTACCATATGAACAAGTAGTATCCATAGTAGGAAAAACAATAGCCGTGCGTAAGCTTACTGGATATTTTAGATTCGTCAGAACTGGATGCCTAGCAATGGTTTACATTAGCGACATATGCCAACACGAAAAGAAATCCATCTATACGGTGTACTTACTTGGCACACTTGTACTTCTCCCTCACCGACTGCTGTGCATGCGTAGCAGCATTGCAGTACATTCGGTGCAGATCCTCTATGCATGGCATCAGGTCTTCTAAAGAGTTGCCAGTCACCTCTGCCAGAGACTTGGACTGAAATAAAACAAACTGTCAGAAAAATGCACATCATTTCATTCTAATTTAGGGCTAAGATTTCAGTTGACAAAAGATCTGAATTTAGGAAAACTTAGATAAATAAAATACTGCAATTGAACACAGGCAGTCAACCCATCTTTTCAGGGTATGACAATCTCATGCTACGGTTGTTTAAGGAAAATGTTAAGCTTAAACTTCAGTGTGGAAAATAAAGATCAAACGCAAGCAAGAGACTGCGTGTCAGGGAAGAGCCTGGGAATTGAAAAGCATGGCAACATTGAGGGAAGAGTGTATTCCCATGGTCAGTAAGCAAACCTGTCAACAGGGGAATAGACTACTTTTCAAATATAAATCTTACAAAAGCATACTTAATACAGCACTAACTTCAGCAAGGTGAAAATAGTTTGTGCCAAGTTTAGGTGCAGAATTAAATGTTACACGGCCACTTGACTGTCAGTGACTACTAATTGGTTGATGCACCAAGAACATTAGCAGCTGTAAATCTTGGTTATACAAAGTTCACTCAGGTGTGATAAAGTGAATTAACATAAATGTTATGGCCCATCAATATGAAAGTTTAGGCAGCAAGTGAGACTAAAAAAAGCCTCTATTACTGAAGCCTTCCATATTAACATGAGGTTCAAAAGGCCAAAAAAAGTTGATTGTTGGACTGCTCAGGGAGATAGACAGTGTGAGCCAGTGGCATATATACTCACAGGGAGAGAATTCCTGTTAGCGGCAGCTACCAAAACCTGGCCTACTGCACTGAGGCAAAGACCTGTTTAAGATTCTACATTTATGCTTTATTTTGAGTGGGGCATCACAGCCGAACCGGAGGGCCAAGAAACTCCTACCCTGCTAGAACACTTAGCGCAGCAATGCAAACTTACCCATGCGCTTCCTGTTATAGTGTGGTTTGCCAAAACAAAGGCGGCAGCAGCAGTCTGAGAGGGGAGGTACTTCAGGAATGGGTCCGAGTCTACTAGACTGAGCTCCCCTAGGAACTAAGGAAACAAAGACAACATTTAAGACACACTAAAGGGTAAAAAAAAAAAAAGTTAGGCAAAATAGTGTTCAGACAACGGCAAACATCAGGGAGTAGGGCACTCAAGGAGTTGGTCTGATAAGGACTGATGAGATCAGGCCCCCCCTCCCCCCATTTGAGATAGAGAACAAAAGAGTGAACGCCCACCCTCCCACTTGTGCCATGTCGTGATACCTGGACCACCTATTGAGATGTGCCTTTTGTTAAGTAAATCAAGTATTAAATTAAGTGAAACAGATTAGAGTAGGACTTTAAATTACAAGCTGTGAACACCACTACAATGTGTAGTCTACTCACCCTTGACAAGCTCTCCACCTTGTTGCTGACAGGCTGGGTGAGAAAGTACTGGGTGAGAAACTGGTTGATGGTGGGAGAAGCCAAATCAAAGGAGAGCACTTTAAGCACCAGATGCTCCATTCGCAACACTTGCTTTTTTGTGTAGGTGTCGTCCGTGATATAAACAAACTCTGCCACCTCTGGGGGGTAGATCTCTTCAAACTTCCTGCATTTGAATGAAAACCAGTGAGTGATCAAAGCACACATTGCTAAGCTTGACACAATCAAGTAAAGGAGTACTTCATCTCTAGGGTTGAATTTCATTTGAAGGGAGTTCCAACCAAGTTTAATTAGTCAGATGTTAATGCCAATATTTTCTATTAATTTGGGAGAGAGGCCTAATACAGCGGATTCTACACAACATAGAAAAAAAAACTTGGTTTACACGGCACACAAAAAGGTGAACAATCCCTATAAGGATGCTGTGGGGTTGACAACACTTACGAGGCCAACAGCATGGCGGCGGTTCCGACCAACTGCAGCTTCCCCCGCAGGACTGACATGGAAGACAGGAAACGGTCAATGTAGTTCACAGCAAGGTATAGAGTCTCGTTCTGGAGCTTGTACTCCTCACCAACCTCCACCAGCCAGTCAACAAGGATAGCCCGCATGCTGTAGGTTATGTCTGGCTGCTTTTTCATGTAGCCTGCTTTTGGTCTGGACTTAACCTAGGGACAAGAGCACAAAAGGACAACTCTGTAGTCATGGTTCAGTGATTTGTGTGACAACTGAACAATGAGTGGGTTTGCTCACCTCCATTTCCCTGAGATGCGCATGTATTTCTGAAGCATACTCTGTTGCCGCATTCATGTGAACTTGCTTCTCTTCCCCTTCAATAACTGACATATCCATGGGACAATCTATATAGAGAGTTGGAAAATGTGACTTTCTAATCCATAGACACATTAAAAATCAACATGAGCACCTCCGTGTTATAAAGGGTAAAGGGACATTTTCAATAATTTGGCCAGGTGTATTACAAATACTCACCACCAAAACTAAGATCCATGTTAGACACACATGTGACAGGTATGTCAAGAGAAGCCAGAGGCTGCCTGAGACAGGTAACTGTGGGGTTCAGTTTCAGGGGGTACATCTCTATGGAAGGGTTGGCTTTGAAAACCATTTTCTTGGAGAAAGCCGAATCTGGCTCATCCAGGTGAATCTGAAAACCTGGCAGCTTGGTACCCAGCTTCTCTGCATAACTTCTAGGTACTTCACTTTCATTTTTGCAGGACAGCAACTGAAATGAAAGGTTAAATATTTCAGTGCCCATGGTTTCAACATTGAGTCAGTTCCACCTAGCCATGTCATGCTAATTAATAAATAATTTGATGAACTGGGAAGAAAGGAATGAGAAAGCAAGTTGGCCATCCCAATGTTTAGCAAGACGTTGACCGCATAAAATGGCGGACTACTTAGGAGGGTACCTAGCTAGTTAGCGGACATTAACAATACAAACTTTGAATACCGTAAGGTGAGTATGAAATAAATAATCAGATGTAAATTAAAACACTACTCTTGGCAGTGAAAATATGACCTAAAATTATGAGTGTTGTCCTAAGGTGATCATTTTTGGTAGGTAACAACCTAACTCAATCTACATGCCAATTATGATAGCTAGGCAACAAGTGTTTGTATAGTGTTCGCTGGCTTGTGGCTAGCTAGAAATTACTAACCTGTGTTGTGTTTTGAGGATTGCTGCATTGATTGTTTTGCAAACCTCCCAGAACTGTTCTCTGTTGGGCTTTGGGGACAATGTTCTCCTGGTTGTCTGCCCGGTTTTTGATTGGACCCCTCAGTCTGGACAGCATATTTTCTTGGTTTTGGTATTCTGGCAGCGGAACGTCAACCGCGCTTCCTTGTCCTTGGTTTGATCCTGACATGTTATTCTCAGTTTCTGGCTCAAACAAGTCACTGCAGAAACGTCCACTTTGCTACAAAGAAAATAAAAACTTGGTAAAGAAATACTGCAATGAATATAAAAACGAACTTACAAATTGTACAGGATAGCACAAAGAGGCTACCTGTGTTAGCAAGCTAGCTACAGTAGCATAAGATATCGCACAGACAAGTCTGGGGTGTTGAGATGGCAACAACGTAATTCTGAGCTGCAAATTTAAAACCCTACTTAACGTTGAGACAAAATAATCTTCTGCATGAAACCCGACATTAGCTCGCCATGCTGTTTGACTAAATCCAATAAATGTAGCTAACCACCGCGCAACCTTTACCTAGATACAGTCCCTTGTCCTCTGAAAACATATATTAATGCAGAAAAGATGCTTGTTCTGAGTTCAAGTAGCCCGCGACTATTGAAACGGCCAATCGCAACCGAAGGCGAAAATTACGTCACGAATCTACGGCGGCTGATATAACTCAGATTTAATGTGTCCGAGAATAAGCAGGCCGTTGCGATTTCGGCATGTATGGACAATGAAAGAGTCAAAGGTACATTTTTCATAATTTGAATTAATATAATATCGTACAAACAATTATGATCTCTCTGAGAGCATCTCAAAGTCTTGTTACACTCATTTATGCTATACACAGAGATAACCTCACCCCATGACAAATAAACCACACATGATTTAAATACTCTAGTTAGTCTAAATACTTCAATAGAAATATAACTGACAAACATGAAGGATGGTGTGTTCAAGTGCCAACCTATAAAACAAAAAATATAAGTGAATATACAGTGCATTCAGAAAGTATTCAGACCCCTTGACTCTTACACATTCTATTCTAAAATGGATTAAAATGTTTGTTTTTCCCCCTCATCAATCTACACACAATGTCCCATAATGACAAAGCAAAAAAAATGTTTTGGGGAATTTTTTCTAATGAAATATCACATTTACCTAAGTATTCAGACTCTTTACTTAGTACTTTGTTGAAGCACAGGGGTTAGGCTACCTGGGGCGGCAGGTAGCCTAGTGGTTAGCAAGTAGCCTAGCCTAGTGGTTAGAGCGTTGGACTTTTAACCGAAAGGTCGCAAGATTGAAGAGATGACAAGGTAAAAATCTGTCGTTCTGAACAAGGCAGTTAACCCACTATTCCTAGGCCGTCATTGAAAATAAGAATTTGTTCTTAACTGACTTGCCTAGTCAAATAAAACACTTTTTTTTAAAGCACCTTTGGCAGCAATTACAGCCTTGATAATGACACTACAAGCTTGGCACACCCATATTTAGGGAGTTTCTCCCATTCTTCTCTGCAGATCCTCTCAAGCTCAGGCCAGGTTGGATGGGGAGTGTCACTGCACAGCGATCTTCAGGTCACTCCAGAAATGTTTGATTCGGTTCAAGGGACAAGTCTCTGGTCTCTCAAGGACATTCAAAGACTTGTCCCGAAGCCTAGGGTCATTGTCCTGTTAGAAGGTTAACCGTCACCCCAGTCTGAGGTCCTGAGCGCTCTGGAGCAGCTTTTCATCAAGGATATCTCAGTACTTTGCTCTGTACATCTTTCCCTCGATCTCCCTGCCCCTAAAAAACATCCCCATAGCATGATACTGCCACCACCATGCTTCACCGTAGGGATGGTGCCAGGTTTCCTCCTGACGTGACACTTGGCAATCAGGCCAAATAGTTCAATCTTGGTTTCATCTGATCAGAGAATATTGTTTCTCATGGTCTGAGTCTTAAGGTGCCTTTTGGCAAACTCCAAGTGGGCTGTCATGTGCCTTTTACTGACGAGTGGCTTCCATCTGGCCACTCTACCATAAAAGCCTGATTGGTGGAGAGCTGCAAAGATGATTGTCCTTCTGAAAGGTTCTCCCATCTCCACAGAGGATCTCTGGAGCTCTGTCAGAGTTACCATCAAGTTCTTGGTTACCTCCCTGACTAAGGCCCTTCTCCCCCGATTGCTCAGTTTGACTGGGTGGCCAGCTCTAGGAAGAGTCTTAGTGGTTCCAAACTTCTTCCATTTAAGAATGATGGAGGCCACTGTGTTCTTAGGGACCGTCAATGTTCCAGGCATTTATTTTTTGATACACTTCCCCAGATCTCTGCCTCAACACAATCCTATCTGGGAGCATTATGGACAATTCCTTTGACCTCATGGCTTGGTTTTTGCTCTGACATGCTCTGTCAACTGTGGGATCTTATATAGACAGGTGTGCGCCTTTCCAAGTCATGTCCAATCAATTGAATTTACGACAGGTGGACTCCATTCAAGTTGTAGAAATATCTCAAGGATGATCAATGGAAACAGGATGCACCTGAGATCAAATTTGAGTCTCATAGCAAAGGGTCTGAATACTTACATAATTAAGGTATTTATTTATTTTCATACATTTGCAAACATTTCTAAAAACCTGTTTTCGCTTTGTCATTATGGGGTAGTGTGTAGATTGATGAGGGAAAAAACTATTTGAATCCATTTTAGAATAAGGCTATAATAACATAACAAAATGTGGAAAAAGGAAAGGGGTATGAATATTTTCCAATGCACTGTATATAGCTAGGCCAACAGAATATGGCTTTAGACATAAATAATTCAGATTATGTAACATAATTCTAGTATCTTACACACAAAAAAAGACACAGCTGGAAAGTAAACGCTGTACTCTAAACAAAACAAAAGCTATTACAAATGGAGTGTAAAAGTTTGCATCCTCTTTGCTCAAGTTTGATATTATGCCTCATTGAAGAAATTCATCAAAGAATCCAAATCGTAGTTATCCAAAACTTCCAGCAGCAATGACACCTTTGTCTTCACATTCTGTCCTTTGAATTTGAATTTGTCGATGAAGAGGTCCGTTATCATACCTGGGGAAATAGAAGAACACACACACACAAGTTACTGTCATGGTAGTTTTGCATAACCATACTGTCAAATTAGTTTTGCACCCAGGATATAAGGATCATTGGCAAGCTAGGCTACTGTGATAGCTGAAAATGTCATTTGTTTTGAATTCTACTGAAACAAGAATTTTAAAGCAATATTTATATACCATAAAGTCTTTCCAGGTGAGCTGGTTGTTTCTTGTATTCCTCTAGCAGATAGGCAGACTCGTCTAGAATGTTACGATATTCAGGAATGAGGAAGTCCGCATTGCCCTCGTGAACCTGAAGCTCCTACAAAACACACAGTGAAATTTGAGCAAGTGTTGCAATATTAAAGTAGTTTCAATTACTTTTATTTTTTGCAACACTGGCACTTACTTTTAATGCGTCAATCAGCTGAACCTTTTTGGCCAATAGCAGCTGATACTCAAGCTTCGGATGAATCATCTTGAGTGTGTGGCCCACTGAATCGTCATTGATATCTGGAATTTAGAGCCGCAAATAAAATTGTGAGATAAGATAATATATGTTTTATTTCATGAACAGACATAACCGTTTCACTCCATTGTCGATAACTAACTAGTAGCCTAAAAACAGATAAAATTTAACTAGCTAAAGACCTACCATAAGAAATATCGAGATTGTTTTTTCTTTTGGTGGCTTCTTTGGAGAGGACATCCTTCAGTATGGAGATGGTGGAAATGTTGTCAGACTTGAAGTGGCCTTCCCCTTTACTAAAATGACAAAGGGGTTACATTTAAATGACAAAGGGGTTACATTGGTTACATTTACTTGGAAAACTAAACCAAGAACTCTGATTGATGCATATCCCAAAGAGGATAAATTAAGTTGTATTGAATTTAATTCCTAACCAGTACGTGGCTTCCAGCTGCGTTCCAAGGAAAGTGTTCTGGAAGTAGAAGGTGATATTCTCCCCTGCTGGAGTCTTCTCTGGGACCTCTGGCAAGCAGAAGAGGACCCAGGAGTGGATCTCTGCAAAGCTGAATTGGCCAACTAGACTCAAAGTGTTCATGGGTCTGTTTGGGGGATGGAGAGAAAAAGGGAGAGAATGAAAGAAGACAAAAAAAGAGGGAAATTGAACACTGTCTTTCTTTCAGTATCCTTATCCTTACCTGTCCTGTTCAATGGTGTGAGTTCTCTGGTGAAGGGACAGAGGTTTGATGAGGTACTGGCGTACCTGACAGGTCTTGGGCTGCAGGCGTGGGGTGATGTAGGCCTGTAGGGTGCCATATTGGCCCTCAATAGACCTCACCTGGAGAAGGGAGAAGATGCTGTTACACAAGTCATGAGAACACACAGCAGTGTTGCCCATAGCATTGCAGAGGCAGGTGAGACTGGGTGGGAACTGGAGACTTAGTGGTACTTCTATTGGTTGCAATTTACAATTTATTATGAATTGCCATGAGTACAATTCTAAATAAATTGTTATTGTGCTAAAATCAGTAAGAACTGACTAAAACATACTCTTTAAAAAAATCTCTCACCTTCAGCTCAAGCCGTGTAGTATTTGCTTGGCATCTGTACGTAACGAGGAGAAAATTGCCTTTTGGCTGCTGGAACAGAAGACATAATTAGTGCCTTGAGGAATCTAAAGCATTCACTTGTATTATTTGTATGCTCTCTGTACTAGGACATCTCACCTCTGAATCACATTCGCTGAAACTCACGACAGCAGAGTTCTTGTCGACATCCAGCAGATCAATTGGTACATCACTCTGTAAAGAAAACAATATTAATGTTACAATCCATGACAGAAATATCCACAAGTCATTGCATATTTGTATAATTAGCAGATCTCTCTCATGCAATAAAAACATACACATTTCTCTTTCGTGTTCAATACAGAACATAAATACAGAGTCAAGTTAATTTGTTTCACCTGCAGCAGCAGATTGTCAATGGCCGTCTGCACTTCCAGGGTCAGGCTGTAGCTGGCGTCATCCTGACACAGGGTGAACTTGTCGTTGACGCTGAACACGGGCATGGCAGAGACCGCCGTACTAGACTGCGCGGTTTGCTGGTACTTCTCACGGCCCTGAACGACCTTCATCTGCAGTTGGTCTAGCTCTGCCCTGAGGGGGACAAGTGCTGTGGGTTCATACTGGGAAAATTACAACAGACAGCATCTTTCCTCATATTTAAGTTAGCTAACTCAAATTTTTGCTAAACACAGGATTTTACTTTGGCTGTTGAATTAACCTTGCCAACACTGAGTTTTGCTTACAAAGTTCCATTGATATATATTGCAAATGCAGGTGACAACAACAACTGTCCACAAGTATACCTGAGAGCTGCCACTTTGCTCTGGGTCTCCCGACTCATCTTAACTTCATCTCCAGGGCCTGCCTCTGCCTGCTGGGGCTCTGTAGTCAGCCCTGTCACCCATCCTGGACACACACATATTATTTCAAGTCGCTCACAACTTTGTATCTGTATCTCCTATAGAGCACTTATTGGGAGCAGCAAACAGTCAGCGGACATTAGTTTTTCTCACTAGTGTTTTTTTTTGTATAGCTCTTGTGCATAAAACCCTCTCCTTTTGTTAATAGCTCACCTGTGTACGTGGCTGTCAGAACCTCGTCATAAGACTCCTTCCCAACACAGCCACCCTGGATAGAGGTGACGCTCTCCAATAACACCTGGTGGACAAGACATGGATTTCTACAATATTCTCTCAACTTTGGGACAGAAAGTTTGTTATTTATTTGACAACAAAAATACATTTCTATCACCCTTGAATTAAAATACATTTATTTTTTCCCCCTGAATTTCAGATGATATGTACAACGCCAGTAGAATGTGGCATAAAATAATGAAAAATATTATTTGTGGACTTACATGCTCAAAGCGCAATGTGGGCTCATTGGAGCTGTCAAACCCATAGACCTCCACTGTCCCATCATCCCTGCCAACAAGGATGTCTTTCACCCCGTCACCCAGGATATCATACGTGTCGATGCACAAAACACCTAGTAGAAACAGCCATAGAAGAAGAAAATGTGGAATAAGCTCAATTAATGGAATGATGCTATATGACTGAATGATGTCTAACATGGTAAGTCAATGTTAATAACATTCTTACAATATACAATGATAATACATGTGCTAATTGTGTTTCAGTGCATAGGTACTCTGAGTCTGACAGATGAAACATATACTAGTTTTCATCTTCATTAACAGTACTGTACCTCCTTTCTTTTTCTCATTATCAATCTCCCATTTAGAAGAGGAAGAGGAATCAGTTATCCTAATCAGTCCCAGTTTGCCATCCACAGTTCCATAGAGAATGTCTTCGCCATTAGTCCCTAAAGCAGACGGTGGGGTAGAAGTAGACCAGTTTGCTGTAAGTACAGGGATGTGTGAAATGTACATTTGAGTTCAGTATGAGGATTTTATACTCGCCTCCATCTCGATTGTACAGCTCCAAAACTGAGGGAGGACCAGGGACTTCAATATCATACACAAGCTCAGATCCCTATGGGCAAGAAAACACAAACTCACTGAAGTACTCGTTGAAGTACTTATATACTCATACTGTAGTACTCACAAACAATTTCCATTCACCTGCAACACTCTGAGAACTCGGTCTTGACATGCCAACACAGGGACAATGCGGCCCAAGTTCTCAGCAGGCAAGCACACAATGTCATTAATTTTGTCTCCAGACAGGTAGTAGTCTTGATCCTTGCAGTCACAGTAGTGGTTGTAGATGTAACTCGCACACACAAAAAGGTCTGCTCCTGAAACGTGCCTGAAAAACACATTGTAGGCATGAAAGAAAACACACATTGTAATATAAAGCAGCACAAAACACACCCACAATTCCCCTTATTTATAAACAGATTAAAGAATGCTCCAAGTCTCTTTAAAAATTAAAGCTAGACTATTGTCTCTCAAAACCGTACTCCCAAGTCTTGTTCATCACTGTTGACAAACATGTGTAGAAGGCTTGGAACCAAGGCCAGGTAACCCATAATTCACACCAAAAAGTTAAAACTCACATGGCATTGATGCTTTCTGTAAGGTTGGCCTCAAAGGACAGGAACTGTTTGCCTTTCTTGGTATATCCCTTCACTTCCGAGCCAGCACACACAAAGATCTTCTCCTGTGGGGTTCCAAGAGCCCCACCAAGGTCCAGCCTTGTTATCTTCTGCCCTGGCAAAGTCTTGAACACAGGCTGGAAAAGATAGGTACAATCAACGTTCATGGAATGAAACTTTATTTATTCATTACACAATGACAAGGGAAACTTGTCTATTAGAGGGCACAGTACCCATGCCATCGAACCGTACAGGGTCAGCTGCAGAGAAGCTTTCCTGGTGCAGATAGGGATTAAGCTAAGTGCCTTGTTCCTGTGCACAACGGCAGTAGGTATTCATATGAAGTCCATGAAAGCAGCTGTATTCTGCTAGCCTTTGGTGCCAGTCTGGCTCTGATTTAGCCAACGGTGATTAATGAGTAGGCTCCAAAAAAAAGACTGGCACCCAGGAGAGTATTTCAATGTTGTTAAATATGTAAGACCCAATACCTACCACAGCTTCTCCTTTTTTCATCCCAAAACAAGTTATCACACCATCATGATCAGCAACAGCAACCTGAGACACACAAAACGACATTTCTAACTCAAGAGTACTTGGGACATTGTTCAAATATCATATTCCAACACACAAGGTCTATTTATGGGTCACCTCTAATAATGCACATTCACATTACAGTACCTTTTGGGTTGCTTTGCGTCCCAAGGCAGGGAGGAGCCTCATGGTTTTCTGAGATATCACACCAACCTGTGTCGATGAATGTGACAGCCAGAGTCAGTCAGTATCACGAGTCATCCAGTTACTTAAGGTAAAATTGGCAGAGTACAACAACAAAAAATCAAGCTGTTCAACTCTTTTTCCATTCAGGCTACTATTTAGCCATAACATTAGTGACATGATCAGGGGTCGAAATATAGGAAAAATCTACCTCGTTGAATTATCTAGCAAAACATGCAATCCAGTTACCTGTAGATAATCAATTCGGTTGAGGTTTATCTCCATGTTCTTGGTTTGATGTGAGTGTTTGGTCAGCAAAAACTAGTATGCAATTCAATTGATTAGCTCGCTATCTAATAACGTTCGCTTAATTATCCAAAAGGTGTCTGTCCAGTAACGTTAACCTTTTACAATCAACAACAACAAAAAATCAGACCGGCGTTACAGGTATCTAAATCAACGTTAGCTAGCTAATAAAGATAGCTGGCTAACATGCGAGGTGAACAAAGAGCATTTTGTCAGATTGGGATTATTCTGTAATAGGGATTAGCCTCGTTGGCTAATTTAGCTGTCTCGCTAAAACTGTAGTCAGAATGCACGTTGCATACTCTGACGTATTAGTATATTCTATATAGCCGCCACATCGTTGTTTGATTTAGTTCAACCATAACGTTAGCTAGTTTATCGACATTATAGGAGTTAGAAAATTAAGGTTATCGAAATAACTAGCATCCGATTCTTCTGCGCGCACACTGGACCCGTTACCATGGACAACGTTGTTCGTTTGAAGAAGCTTCAATATCATTGGGTGATGGTGATTGTGGTGTGATTCAAGCTAGATTCTGAATGGTTTAGCAGTTCCAGTATTTTTGTCTTCCTGGATAGTAGAAAGTGGCCATCCTCTAAGAACCAAACCAATAAAATCACCAATGCTCCAAAAATGAGTCAAAGAATACTAACTGATACGAATCATGTTTATATTAGTGAATATGGAGGTTATAAATCTCATTCAACAAGGTCATTTCTTTCATTTTTTGATTGAATAGAATGGAGAAATTTATTCCAGCTATACAAACATCTTTTCTCTACAAGTTAAATAAAGCCATTTAACATGGGTGTGCACTGAATCGGAAAACTATAGGGATATTAGCCACAAATCAGTTCAATTGAACCTGAATTTAAATAGCATTTTTAATAGGTTTTCTAATTGAAAATCTAATCTAAACTTGAATAATCTAAACTTCAAATTCATAAGAGTAGAAATGTGTTAAGACAAAATCATAACCAATGCTTTTCGTGTAAGAAAAAGAACATATAAAATGGAATTAGTGGATGTAAAAAATAAAATACAGAGCAACTGACATCGCCTTTGAAAAGCACAATTTGGCAAAATTTGGCTATTAAAAAAAATAAATGACTGCAACGATGTATAGTACAATTTAACTATCTAATCTCAGAAGTTAGTATTTTATTTAACGATAAGAACAAGTATTTTCCATGACAAAGACATTTAACCATCACAAGGTCAATCCTTAGAAGTAGAACACATCAAATAGTCAGCTGGTGTTTATTCCCAAAGAGAGCGAGAGAGAAAAGGGGGAGTGAGTGTTCGGCTGTTCCATAAAGCCATATTGAAAACAATCAGTTTTCAGTGCGTCGCAGTCCGAGCCTCAGCCTCCGCTGTAGCGTATGAACAGAGCAGCAGGAAGACAGACCAGACTAACATTCAAAAGGTTTTTTCCCTTGCTCTCAAAGTTGTTGTTCGTCCATCCTGCTCGAGTTGAAATGCTGCCACGCCCCTTACAGTACAAACTATGGTTGTGTGGGAACAGGAAGTAAGGTCACACTGCGGTGGGGGCCAGGCGGCTCATAAAGGAGATACTGTTGAGGCACATCTTTCTGAAGAAGGCGGGGCAGGCGGGCTTCATGACGAAATGTTCCAGCAGAATCCGCAGCTCTGAGAATAGGGTGCTGGGAGGGGTAGACAGGGAGATTAGGGAATAGGGGGAAATGATGGTTTCAGAAATGATTTAATCAACATCACATACCTAGAAACACATTATTCGCCATATTTGATATTGTACAATTATCCTACATATGAACATTTCTGCACAAAATTCAAATGAGGCTACTTACCGGCAATATGGGTTTCTCCTTGATGTATAGCGGAGAGTTAGAAACCTGTAGTAAATGAAAGGCTGCAGCAAGCTTCCCTGGCCACTGTAAACACAAAGACCAAGAGTTAATCAAGTGACTTGAGTAACCAAGAGTTAATCAAGTGACTAATCATCTCAGTTCATAGTGGTATTGTAAGACATCAAGAAGGAAAAACCCTAATCTGACTTCAGTCTTAAGGTACCATACATATGTGCTGACAAATTTACCAAGAAATAGAAACATACCTGAAGAGCATGAATATGGTGGCTGGCATGAGGAAGATCTCATTGCAGGCGATGAACTTCAGGATGTTCTGCTGGTTGGCCGAGAGCTTGTTGAGGAAGTTCCTCATGAAGAGAAGGCTATTGGGGCCCATTGCCTAAAAGGGGAATTATACACATCAGGACCTTACACACTGTACATTTTCCATTAATGCCCTAAAATAGGAAATGTCTAATGAGGAGAAATTTGCAAAATTACTATTTTACCTAACCAAGACAGGTAGAAGGGTATTTTATAAAATACCATTTTCAAGTGTTGGTTATGCTTTACCCAACTGACTTTTTAATGGCTTCACGAACATTGAAATGTTTTGGAATCAAGAGGATACTTACGTCAAGAACCTTCTTTGTGTAGGTGGTTGCATGAAGCAATGAGAAGAGGAAGACTGGGAATATGCTCACTGTAGACTGCGGTTAAGTGGCAAACAGCATTAAAAATGTACAATGCAAAATAAACACATTTAAGGTCAGCATCAAATAGTGCTGTCAAGCAATGCCTTTTGTTAATAGGTTTAGTAGGTTTGCATAACCGAAACCACGACCCCCAAGCATTGCAAAACCTTCCTGCAACACAATTGGCCTTCTCCCCAAACCAGTTTGTTGGTGATATACCAAACTCTAGCTTTATCAGAGACCTTTATGACAATAACCAAGGCATGGTGATAAGGCCTTTATCTATGGTTGAGAGGATACTTGTAATGGGGTAAGAGTTGACCAGGATGAGGGAGTATAGCAGGTAGTGACAGCTGTCCTCTTGGAGTGCCTGGGCTAGGAAGGCTCTGCTGAGCTGGAAGTGAGGAAGCCGCTGGTGTAGCCGCAGAGCACTGGTGAGTGCGTTGGCCAGCAGCGCACGCTGATAGAAATTGGCAGCCGCCTGAGGTCTGGAATATGTCAAAAAGAAAGAGAAATTAATTACTCTGAGGGAACTCAGACTGGTTAACTATCTCTACTTGCACATTCATCTTCTGCACATCAATCACTCCAGTGTTTAATTGGTATATTGTAATTACTTCGCCACCATGGCCTATTTATTGCCTTACCTCATTTGCACACACTGTATATAGATTTTTTTCTACTGTATTATTGACTGTATGTTTGTTTATTCCATGTGTAACTGTGTTGTTGTATGTGTCGAACTGCTTTGCTTTATTCTTGACCTGGTAGCAGTTGTAAATGAGAACTTGTTCTCAACTAGCCTGGTTAAATAATGGTGAAATAAATACATTTTTAAAACTATACTGAACAAAAATATATTTTTTAAATTCAACAATTTCACTGAGTTACAGTTCATAAGGAAATCAGTCAATTTAAATAAATACACTGCTCCAAAAAATAAAGGGAACACTTAAACAACACAATGTAACTCCAAGTCAATCACACTTCTGTGAAATCAAACTGTCCACTTAGGAAGCAACACTGATTGACAATAAATTTCACATGCTGTTGTGCAAATGGAATAGACAACAGGTGGAAATTATAGGCATTGAGCAAGACACCCCCAATAAAGGAGTGGTTCTGCAGGTGGTGACCACAGACCACTTCTCAGTTCCTATGCTTCCTGGCTGATGTTTTGGTCACTTTTGAATGCTGGTGGTGCTTTCACTCTAGTGGTAGCATGAGACGGAGTCTACAACCCACACAAGTGGCTCAGGTAGTGCAGCTCATCCAGGATGGCACATCAATGCAAGCTGTGGCAAGAAGGTTTGCTGTGTCTGTCAGCGTAGTGTCCAGAGCATGGAGGCGCTACCAGGAGACAGGCCAGTACATCAAGAGACGTGGAGGAGGCCGTAGGAGGGCAACAACCCAGCAGCAGGACCGCTACCTCCGCCTTTGTGCAAGGAGGAGCAGGAGGAGCACTGCCAGAGACTCCATGAGGGTGGTATGAGGGCCCGACGTCCACAGGTGGGGGTTGTGCTTACAGCCCAACACCGTGCAGGACGTTTGCCAGAGAACACTAAGATTGGCAAATTCGCCACTGGCGCCCTGTGTTCTTCATATATGAAAGCAGGTTCACACTGAGCACATGTGACAGAAGTGACAGAGTCTGGAGACGACGTGGAGAACGTTCTGCTGCCTGCAACATCCTCCAGCATGACCGGTTTGGCGGTGGGTCAGTCATGGTGTGGGGTGGACCGCACAGCCCTCCATGTGTTCGCCAGAGGTAGCCTGACTGCCATTAGGTACCGAGATGAGATCCTCAGACCCCTTGTGAGACCATATGCTGGTGCGGTTGGCCCTGGGTTCCTCCTAATGCAAGACCTCATGTGGCTGGAGTGTGTCAGCAGTTCCTGCAAGAGGAAGGCATTGATGCTGTGGACTGGCCCGGCCATTCCCCAGACCTGAATCCAATTGAGCACATCTGGGACATCATGTCTCGCTCCATCCACCAACGCCACGTTGCACCACAGACTGTCCAGGAGTTGGCGGATGCTTTAGTCCAGGTCTGGGAGGAGATCCCTCAGGGGACCATCCTTCACCTCATCAGGAGCATGCTCAGGCGTTGTAGGGAGGTCATACAGGCACGTGGAGGCCACACACACTACTGAGCCTCATTTTGACTTGTTTTAAGGACATTACATCAAAGTTGGATCAGCCTGTAGTGTGGTTTTCCACTTTAATTTTGAGTGTGACTACAAATCCAGACCTCCATGGGTTGATAAATTTGATTTCCATTGATAATGTGTGATTTTGTTGTCAGCACATTCAACTATGTAAAGAAAAAAGTATTTAATAAGAATATTTCATTCATTCAGATCTAGGATGTGTTATTTTAGTGTTCCCTTTATTTTTTTGAGCAGTGTATATTAATCTATGGATTTCACAACTGGGTAGGGTGGGCTTGGGAAGGCATAGGCCCACCCACTGGGGAGCCAGGCCCAGCCAATCAGAATTTGTTCCCCCCCCCCAAAACAAGGCTTTATTACAGACATAAATACTCCTCAGATTCATCAGCTGTCCAGGTGGTTGGTCTGAGATGATCCCAAAGGTGAAGAAAATAGATGTGGAGGTCCTGTGCTGGTGTGGTTACACGTGGTCTGTGGTTGTCAGGCCAGTTGGACGTACTGACAAATTCTCTAAAACAACTTTGGAGGCGGCTTATGGTATGGAAATGAACATCAATTCTCTGGCAACAGCCCTGGTGGATATTCCTGCAGTCAGCATGCCAAATACAAGCTTCCTCAAAACTTGACATCTGTGGCATTGTGTTGTGACAAAACAGCACATTTTACTGTCCCCCAGAACAAGGTGCACCTGTGTAATGCTAATGAGGTGAGGTAATGCTCATGAGCCACACCTGTCAGGTGTATGGATTATCTTGGCAAAGGAGAAATGATCACTAACAATGTAAACAAATGTGGGGGGAAATTGAGAGAAATAAGCTTTTTGGGCATATGGAACATTTCTGGGATCTTTTATTTCAGTTCATGAAACCAAGGACCAACACTTTACATGTTGGATTCATATTTTCATTCAGTATACATTTGAGTATATCAAAATGGTGGAACAGTTTTGATCACAAAATGTTAAAAAGTGAATATGTGGTGGGATCGGGTGATCATTCCAGACATTAGATAATCCCATTAGTAATACATCTGTTTATTTAGCAGTTATGCATTGGTTGTCTCTGTCAGGTATTGTTGCTATATTGCTATGTGCACACGAAGAAAAATATTATCCCTGGAACTGAGTAAATATTAACAATAATGCAAAACCCAAACTGCAGTAGAAAACCAAACCCAATGACCAGTCCCTGTCATACAGTATTACTTTCTAAATAGACACATAGACAAAACAAACAATTGGAGCATTGACCCTTACCCTAAGAGAGGTAGAATGAACATTACTGAGCAATAGACGGTGAAGAGCCGCGAGAGCCACATTGCCGTCTCTAGTTTGTTAGCCAACATGAATTGCTGTGAAAAAAAAGAGTACATTCAAGTTCATAAGATTTAAAAAACTAGACAATCATCCACTGTAAAATCACCATCCACTGTAGGATCACAATCATAGGCCTATACAGTATCAGTATGAGAACTAGGGTTGCTGTAATCCAGATTTTCATACAGTTTTTGTACCATACCGGGGTATACAGCATTACCGAATGTGCACACAAGGGGCGCAAAAACAATTTAGGCAACAGTGATCTTGATTTCTTGGTTAGAGCAGAGACAGCTTGACATCTAGCCACTTCGCTAGCAAGTTATTAAACCAAATACATTGCTGGTGCCCTGAGCTGCATTAAATTTATTTGACATATCTTAGATTTCTTATAGTTATGAGCAGTGGCGTAGCATGTACCCTGTCTGTATTTCAAAGTAAGCCCAAATGTGAGAAAAAAAGAGAAAAAAAAGAATGTCTACCTTACTGCAATGACGTAATGTAGGGATGCAACTGAATACATAAAAATTGTTTCCCTTGCGTTGCACTACAAATCTGGGGCTGCACACATTTGCATGTTTTTGCAATTCAACTAAATTAGGCATCAGGCTGGATTTATCCTCCACCAAACATTCAAGGTAACAAAATGTCACAAGAGCGTGCGTAAAGTTACAACCTATGACATGCAGTGAAATGTGTGTAGAGTGGAGGTTCTACACTACAGAGTATGTCTAGTGGAGTATAAATCCAGCCTAACAAATACAATCTGATGAAAAAGAAGTGCATGATTACTCACCACTGTCCCTAATTGAGGGGAAGGAGGAGCACTTGTTTGCTCTGTGTCAGCCATCTTCTTGACTCTGGTTTATCCCTGAAAAGAAAAACACAAAGACACCGTTTAATGAATATCTTCTGGCACCCTGACATTGCAAGCCCACTTGAAATGGCAAGAATGATACAATGCTGCTTAGTTCTAGTTCTTTCAGGTTTAGGCCAACTTGATCTCTGTGTCTCTTGAAAAATGGTTTCATAATGATAGATTTAGTGAAACCTTGGATGCTAAGGCTAGTGATCTGAGAATATGTTCACAGATTAACAGGCAGAAGAAGACAGTCACTTGGCTTGCAAGCAAAGCGTGACATGTTCGTGAGCTGTTTTGATATGTGCAGTAAAGACGTTAAAATCAAAACTAGTTAGCAAGCTAAAACGTTTAAACTGAATCAAACAAATTTTAGTTATCAGACTTAAGGTTAGCTAGTTAACGTTAATTAGGTTAGTTAGATGACAATTCTTCTCTCATTTGTTCAGTTGTAAATAAGCATTGACGGAACACTGGCGCTGTCCAGCTAGCTGATCTGAAGGTAACAATTATTAGCCAGAAGTGAGACAGATCCAGGAAATGATAAATAGCAAACAAATGTGTTGGCTTTATTTAATTAATTGTGAAAACGTTAGCAAGCTGGCTAATGTCAGTTAATAAACGAGCTAGCCTAATGTACGCTAGCTATTAGCTCATATAGGACTGCCTCCACTAGAATGTTCGGCACTTGCTTGTTAGCAAGCTAGCTAGTAACGGTAGCTCAGTATTTGTCTAGATAGCTAGCTCAAAAAGCATTGTGTGTAGCTAACGTTAGAGATTATCTGCGTGGACTGTCTGCAATGTAATTCGATTTAGACTATTTCCCGAAAATTACCTGAAACTGTCGAGATCAACGTTAGGTGTCACTTGTACCAGTGATTGTGTTATTTTGTTGGCTAATTTTGCTACTGTAGCTAGCTACTCAGCCATCTGCGTCGTTCCTACCAAAGACAGTATGAAGATATGCAGTAACTGCTTCTCCCTGATCAAGTTGTAGGCGACTTTGGTTAGCTAGGCGCGTGCGCAGAAACACGTTCACCGGGTCTAGAGGTCGTCTCGCCGAAATGTGCTTGTGCATGCCATCAAAAAGACACTCCTTCGATATAAAGTTGTTTTCGACAAAAATTAAAACGTGTCACTTTCATGAGGCTGGAGTAATAACATGTTCCGCTACTTAATACATTGGCTCGAATCTAGGTAGTGCCTTCACATTTCGAGAAAAATTTGTTTCAATTCTCTCATTGGGCATGTTTAAATTGTAAGGCTAACTTGCACGATTCGGTTTACCGGTTTATGTGTGGATTAATTGTCAGAGTAGAGGACCTTGTACATTTCAGGTAAATTAACAACTCAATGTTTATATCCCAGGACAAATTAGCTAGCAACAGCAAGCTAGCTAAATAGAAAAAATTAGCTAACAAGTGCTAGTTAGCTAAATATCACACACTCACAAACTGAAATCATATTTGTGCACATTATACAATCAATTAGTGAGAGAGAGAGCCTCAAACATCACATACATGTTTTAAATATTTACTGTACACATGAATTGTGGCAAATTGTTGGAGCTAGAAACACAAGCATTTCGCTACACCCTCAATAACATCTGCTAAACATGTGTGTGTGACTGATTTAAAATTGGTTCCCTTTTTATGTCTTCAGTCACATTCACCTTAATCAAAGAAAAACACCCTAATAAAAATAGAGCCTCACACAATGAAGTTGGTGAAGAGCAAATGCCGAAACTTGTAGTCTACTGCAGTCAACTTCATGACCTGATCACATGATTTTTGTGAAGTTCATGCAGTCAACATGTAAACTCAAGTCTTAAAGTCTTTTGCCCTAGAATGCAACACACTTTGGAAGGTGGCGACCAATGACAGTCAACAACTTGACAAAAGTGATCGACTCGAACGCGCCCATTGACTTCTCAAACCCAGGCCTGGTCTCCCAAGTTTGCGTTCCCGGGAAGTCTCTCGACGTTGCGTCTCTGGGTTTAGAAACTCTGTGGTTTCCACTGTGAATTAAAATTGATCAGCTGACCTTGCACCAGAAAGGGAAAAATATATCGCGATGTTTGTAGACGTGACCAAATTCTTTGTTTTTATTGTATTGTAATGAAACCGGCAGGGAGCAGGTCTCGAACCCTCGACCTAAGAGCCCGAGGGTCCGGCGCGCTATCGACTGTGTCGCAAAAAGCATGCTCGTGCTGCTGAGTCGATTTCCGCGCTTATAAACCCAGGGTCGTTACAGTATTATCTAATTAAGGCTTCTATTATGTTGTCTTAGCAATATTTCTGAGTCAAACATTCATCTTACTGGAACTATTTTACTGTAAATATACAGAAGCCTACAGATCTAGGCCTACTTTAGTCAGGATTCTATGTTTAAACTTAATTTTACCTGTGTAAATACATTGGAAATACTCCCAATAAAATATATTGCAAATAATGAGTCTCACATGAGTTCTCAAATGTGCTGTAGGCAAGGAAAAGGCTACAGGGGGAATGTGCAAGAAGGGTTCTTGCATGATCATGTCAATAGGGGGAGGATAGCAACTTAATTCTTACATTGGATCTTACATGGCTTTGATGTTTTAATATAGAGTTGTTATGTGGTACATTACATATTTAATAATTTTTTTCATCAGAATCCACTTTTAATAGAAGTGTCAAACTAGCCAACATTAATACTCTTCTATAGCATGCACGAGCACACACACAGGGAAGGTTAGGGCAAAGGCTGCGTTGAACTTAAGGCTATGGTTATGCCAAGATTACACTGGGTGAAAAGGGTTGCTATCTTTACATTACACATTTTCGATATTCTAGAGAATACAGGCCATTTCCAATGCATATTTGTAGTTTTGTGGATATGCACCATATCTTGACAAATTCTGAATCCAGATGTGACTCATTTTATATAATGAGATACGTGACATCCTATTTTAATTTCATGCTAACAAATACTGACTATATACATAGCAGATCTGTGTTTTTCTCAGAACATGTTTTGAGATCTTCATTGAATGTGAGAACACGTTAGCTAATGCTCAATCACCTCAGCAGCTAGCCTGAACCTGGCTACCACTGTGACTCTAGCTACCTAATAACTCACTGTACAGTTGCTGTGGAGGTTGTGTGTGGAAGATCACAACAAACCTTCTTTCCTTTATGTTTATTGCACACAAACACACACTTTTAAGGACTAGCTCCAGCACAGATCAAATCAACTGCCCCAAGTGACAGTTACACAGAACATGAATGTGGTGCTGACTGGTGATTGGCCAACAACTATGGTCAGTCACCCTACATGGTTGGCGGGACATAAAAGGGTTATATCTGTATTCACAACACTATCCCCCTCCAGCAGTGCAGAGTTCCTTCAGGCACCTATACTAAAGGTGGGAACAATACAACATTTTCTAAAAACACTTTGCAGAGCAAACAGGTAAAGCATTAAGAATCGCATAACAGGTTCATCATTTTAAAACAGATAACTTGTCCCATATTCAACAAAACAATGATGTAACAGTCCTTATTTATTCTAAACAGACTGTCTCTGCCTGGCTGAGCTGGAAAGCACATGACATGAACTTGGTGGGTGGGGTGTGTAGTGTTAGAAGGTCTGCACTTTTGGATTGGGGCAGCACCACTGTAGTGCCTGAGATTTTCAGAGGAATGTCCAGACACACAGAATGTTCAGTGGTGGCACACTGATCTTCACCCTGGAGGCCTAGGGTAACTGCATGGGCTGGCTGAAGTACAGGTCTGGTTGTGCCTGTATCAACATTGTCAATAGAGGCAGAGGTGTGACTCTGCCCGGTGTCGAGAGCAGTGACCTCGGAGCGAGCCGCAGGGTGGGGCCAAATTCCTTTCCATCAGGTCCCATATCCTCTCACTCTTCTCATCCAGGTATGCAGGGAAGCCCAACAGGGACGCACTCAACTTCAGATACGACTTTATTGGAAATATAATATATCTTTTTTTAAATATCTAGGAAAAATAAATATAAAATCTGCACAAAAATGCAAAATAGGCCTGGCTTTGCCTCTGCAGCGCAGGGTCTTGTTCTCACTGTGCTAGCTGCCATTTGGTTGCCATAACAATGAGATCAGGTCTTGCACAGTACACTTAGCTGATTGGCTAGCAACTGAATCTACCTAACAAGCTAGCTAGCAATGTCTTGATCAGTGAGAATGCCCCAAAACACACAAACATTTGAAGTCCACAAAGATTGCATGGCTCACAAAAATAACACAAATTTCAATAAATAAAAAAATTGAAAAACACTTGACACCAGTGTTGTCATTTGAGATCTTCACTGAGTGTGAGCTAATGCTAATTCTCAATCACCTCAGCAGCTAACCTTAACATGACTAGCACTGTGAATTGGCACGGTTTATATATATACAGTTGAAGTCGGAAGTTTACATACACTTAGGTTGGAGTCATTAAAACTAGTTTTTCAACCACTCAACAAATTTCTTGTTAACAAACTATAGTTTTGGCAAGTCGGTTAGGACATCTGCTTTGTGCATGACACAAGTAATTTTTCCAACAATTGTTTACAGACAAATTATATCACTGTATCACAATTCCAGTGGGTCAGAAGTTTACATACACTAAGTTGAATGTGCCTTTAAACAGCTTGGAAAACTCCAGAAAATGATGTCATGGCTTTAGAAGCTTCTGATAGGCTAATTGACATAATTTGAGTCAATTGGAGGTGTACTTGTGGATGTATTTCAAGGCCTATGTTCAAACTCAGTGCCTTTTTGCTTGACATCATGGGAAAATCAAAAGAAATCAGTCAAGACCTCAGAAATAAAATTGTAGACCTCCACAAGTCTGGTTCATCCTTGGGAGCAATTTCCAAATGCCTGAAGGTACCACGTTCATCTGTACAAACAATAGTACAGAGGTATAAACACCATGGGACAACGCAGCCGTCATACCACTCAGGAAGGAGACGCGTTCTGTCTCCTAGAGATGAACGTACTTTGGTGCAAAAAGTGCAAATCAATCCCAGAACAACAGCCAAGGACCTTGTGAAGATGCTGGAGGAAACAGATAAAAAAGTATCTATATCCACAGTAAAACGAGTCCTATATCGACATAACCTCAAAGGCCGCTCAGCAAGGAAGAAGCCACTGCTCCAAAACTGCCATAAAAAAGCCAGACTACAGTTTGCAACTGCACATGGGGACAAAGATCGTACTTTTAGGAGAAATATCCTCTGGTCTGATGAAACAAAAATAGAACTGTTTGGCCGTAATGACCATTGTTACGTTTGGAGGAAAAAGGGGGAGGCTTGCAAGCTGAAGAACACCATCCCAACCGTGAAGCATGGGGGGTGGCAGCATCATGTTGTGGGGTTGCTTTGTTGCAGGAGGGACTGGTGCACTTCACAAAATAGATGGCATCATGGAGGTAGGAAAATTTTGTGGATATATTGAAGCAACATCAGTCAGGAAGTTAAAGCTTGGTCACAAATGGGTCTTCCAAATGGACACTGATTTTATTTAACTAGGCAAGTCAGTTAAGAACAAATTCTTATTTTCAATAACGGCCTAGGAACAGTGGGTTAACTGCCTGTTCAGGGGCAGAACGACAGATTGTCAGCTTGGGGATTTGAACTTTCAACCTTCTGGTTGCTAGTCCAACGCTCTAACCACTAGGCTACCCTGCCACCCCAAGCATACTTCCAAAGTTGTGGCAAAATGGCTTAAGGACAACAAAGTCCAGGTATTGGAGTGGCCATCACAAAGCCCTGACCTCAATCCAATAGAAAATGTGTGGGCAGAACTGAAAAAGCATGTGCGAGCAAGGAGGCCTACAAACCTGACTCAGTTACACCAGCTCTGTCAGGAGGAATGGGCCAAAATTCACCCAACGTATTGTGGGAAGCTTGTGGAAGGCTACCCAAAACGTTTGACCCAAGTTAATCAATTTAAAGGCAATGCTGCCAAATACTAATTGAGTGTCTGTAAACTTCTGACCCACTGGGAATGTGATGAAAGAAATAAAAGCTGAAATAAATCATTCTCTCTACTATTATTCTGACATCTCACATTCTTAAAATAAAGTGGTGATCCTAACTGACCTAAGACAAGGAATTTTTACTGGGATTAAATGTCAGGAATTGTGAAAAACTGAGCTTAAATGTATTTGGCTAAGGTGTATGTAAACTTCTGACTTCAACTGTAAGTAGTTGTCATTTGTCTCATAGTCAAAATAGTTCAAGTTTAAGTATTCTGTGGTAGTTGTGGGTGTCCATGTGAAGTTCCTCCCAGTTTAATTTGATGGGATGGGAAAAACCTCTCTCCAGGTGTTAGGCCTGTGCTGCTATAAGTTGAAAAGTCTGACAAGTTCATGATGTTGGATAAGGAAGTGGGATCTTCTCCATCTGCTGGATGTTGGATAGGGAAGTGGGATGTTCTCCATCTGCTGGAGGATCTAAAGACGGAACTGGGGGAGGGAGGGTGGGGGGGGGAGTCAACGTGGTGCGGCTAGGGTGATTCAAAATGTGTGTACAACCTATTCTAAATGTGGATGACACTAATTCTTAAATGTGTCCAATGTGTGAGGTCTGTTGTTGTGTGAAATGTGTCATGGGGGATCTCCAGGAGGATTGGGCCACGTGTGGCGATGTAACCATGAATAACTTAAAGATTTGTATCTGGTTTGGAGAAAGGAGGTGTGAGTGGTTAATAATGGGGAAAGTGGCTCTGGCTTCATTGTGCATGGATGCAATCTGCTTGATTGAAGTTTTGTATGCCCACTGAGAGAACCACTGTGCTGGTGCTTTCTCCAGGACCTTGGTGAAATTGTAAAAAGTTGCACCGGGGTAGGTTTCAACTTGTATCTTTGGGTTGTGGAATGGGGAGCCTCCCAACACATTGGAGCCTCCCAACACCTGTGTTTGTTGTTTCCCTGGAAATTCCAATCCAGCACCTTGCATTCTGGTCTGGATTTATAATAAAATGGTTTCTGTGGGGGTTGGTGCTGGGGTTGGGACTGGGGTCGGTGTATTGAAGCTCCAGTTGTACAGGGGTCTCAGACGGGCAACGGCATGGCGACTTTTGGGAGGGCTCAGATGGGGTATTTTTGGGGTTTGGCCCATCATCATTTGACCCTAGAGCTGCCGGTCCAAATCTTAACTCCTGATCTGGCTCCTCCTGTTGGTAAGAAAGAAATAGGAATTCCTATACAAGATTTTAACTGAAACATTGCTAAGTTTATACAACTTGACTGGGCTGTTTGGGAGTACTGCCGTCACACCAAGGGTTTCTGGCTGACTGCAGGCCCAATGGTGGAACTCAACTAGGGTCTGGATTACATTAGAGGAGTCCAGGGGTAAGGGTTCAGAGTTGGAGTCTATGGTGGGGGAGGAGGGATCCATAATGCTAGGAATGCTGTGCTCTTGAGTGGTCAATGAGTTGTTTATTGTCTGTGGGCCGTTTGGGGAAATGGAGATGGGGGTTATCGTTATGAAGTACCATCCACCAAATGGAGAAAGGATTGACATACTGGATCAAACTATGAACTACGAAGAAAAAATAATACACTAATAGTTTATTCATGTATTTTTTTATAGACACTTAAGCTACTAATAGTTTTCTCAGGGTGCTATTGAATTTATAAACATGAAACCATTTAAGCCTAATTGAATAATAAAGTCAATTAGAAAGAGAGTGGAATGTAAAGGTTGGAGGCAATTTGGTTAAACCAGTTAAATAATATAAAAGGCAACACTGAGGCATTGTGACTTGTCCAAAATGGCAAATCATGCATTGCTGGAGGATGTGGCACAAGCTGCATTACGCAGGGAGAGTGTTTTCAATGAGCGTGCAGATTTTTTTTGCTGAGAGCAACTCTTGGCTTATTAGTAAATTGTGTTTTCCAAAGCATATTTTATTGCATCTCTGCCACCAACTCTCTCCAGTATTAGAAAGGGAGCTGAATCGCACCAATGCCATCCCAGTGCATACCCAAGTCCTCTCCATCCTGGGATTTATGACCACTGAAACATTCCAATGGGAGATTGCGGATCGGTCTGGCATTTCACAACCAACCATGAGCCGAATATTGCCTACAGTCCTTCATGGCATTATTTCACTGACCCCGCAATACATACAGTTTCTGTACACTGCTGTGCAACAGGCCAGAGTGAAAAGGGATTTCCATACCATAGCTGGATTTCCTAATGTCATTGGAGCTATTGACTGCACCCACATCACAGTAAAAGCACAATCATTGGACAAATTCAACTTCGCCAACAGAAAAGGTTTCCATTCTGTCAATGTGCAGGTCATCTGTGATTCACATTTGGCTTTGTTAAATGTAGTGACCAAGTGGCCAGGTGGGACACATGATTCATTCATTGTGCAGAACAGTTCAGTTGGTCTGAACCTCCAGGGAAGGAGATGTTGAGGATGGATGGCTTATTGGTAATTGACTTGTGTTTTATTTACTAGGTTTTATTTGCCATGATGGACTACTGAGAAACCATATCTGAATGTTAATTTCATAACTGCAGGAAACCGGGGCTACCCATTTAAAAACATGGCTGATGACTCCCCTCACAAACCCCTCAAACCAACAAGATGCAAGGTACAACCAAGCCCACGCACGCACAAGAACAACAGTGGAGCGCACCATAGGCCTGCTGAAAGGGCATTGGCTGTGCTTGTCTGGGACAGGAGGCACATGCAATACCAGCCTAGCAGCCTAGGAATGCCTCTGAAATGACATTCCTTCAAATGCCATAATGTGAATGGAATACAATGTGCAAATTCCTTTTTAGGTTAGCTACATTGTCAAGGCTTGCAGTGTGCTCCACAACATTGCAATCAAAAATGGCATTCCACTGAATGATCTACCCAGACCCGGTGATCCCATGCCTGACAGGGAGTGTTTCCCACCACCCATAACCCTGGCACTGAGGACCAGAGTCAATATCATACAAAGGTTTTAAGTATCTGTTCTTCCAAATATTGTAATCAAATCGACAAGGCAAACACGTTTACATTGCACCAGAATTTGTCTCACATGTTTGACACAATCAACAAGTTATTTCAATAATTCATTTCTCTCTCAGGCCGTTGCATACATCCTCCAGCTGCTGTTTGAGTCCAATAATTGATGTGTTGATCTCTTCTTGTTGTTTCAGGACTGCGTCAGTCAAAACATGCGGTGCAGCTGAAGCGCTCGCCAAAGAGGACACCCTTCTGGTAGGCCTGGGGATGAGGAGTCAGGAAAATCACCCACATCTGTCAAGATTTCATGTTTTGTTATTTTTGTTATATATTTGTTATATTTATTGTCAAGAAAAAATATTTAGATGTGGTCCATGTCTGAATATGGTTGTGAAAAATAAAGCTTGACTTACCATCAGTTGGTGTGTCTGGTATTGTTTCAGGGTCTGGGAGAGGGTCCTCAGTATCACCATCACAAATTATGCCAGACACTGAGGTCTCTCCAATTAAGCTGGCAATGTGCTGGTCCATAGCAGACAGGGAAGAGTCACTCTGCCCTTCTCCTGTTGCACTTATATCTCTTTTGTAAAAAATAAAAAAATGTTTTCAAATCAAACCATTTCTTTTTAATTTCATTAACTGTTCTGCACTCAGATGAGGCAGAATTTACCACAGCTCTAACCTGCTCCCAAGCAACATTTTTCCTCTACTTGTCAAGCCATTGCTAAGGGCTTGTTTTGCTTCCACTTCGGTGATCAAAAGTTTATTTTTCTTTGATTCCTCCAAGTTGGCAGACAGAAATTAGTGACATTTCTTGCAGCTTTAAAGGGAAGGTTTGTGACCATACATGGTCATTTAGGGTGGTTCTTTATGTAAATGAGACTTCACGTGCACTAGCACAGTGTTTTAGAACATGTTTGGTATCCCAGGAGCTCTACCCCGGGGGATGGTAATAGAGGGGAGGTACGTGAGGCGACGTCGACTCCCTCTGCTGGGAATACGGGAGCTGGGCACCCCGACACCAAGCTAAAGTAGAAAAGAAGGACCGAGCGAAACCTTAGTAATTTTCTTTGTTATATTTATTTTCTGTCTTAGTAAAGTTGTTTTTGCGGACTAAAGCCTCCCTGTCTCTGTGTCAATCTCTGCATGCTCAACCCAACACCCCACGGTTTACCACATATGGTGGAGAATGAGGGTATCTCAGTAGCTTTGGGTGCCGTGTGGTCGAAGCGTACAGAGATTACCATGGAGGAGCTGGTGGCTCAATTAATCCTCAGCCAGCAGAAGCAACAAGCTATCCAGGAGTAAGCACTGGAGGAGCAGCACCATCAAAACCACAGACTGGTAGCGGAGGTAGCCCAGTTGAAAGTTGGGAGGGCTCAGGAGTCAGGCCCGACTCAGTTCCTGGTTCAGTTAAGGGAGGAAGATTACGTGGAGTCATATTTGTGCACCTTCGAGAAGGCCTACTTTGATTTGAACACTGACCAGGCCGCGAATTATGAGAGACTCAAACGGGAGATACTGAGCCGTTATGGGTTCAATCTTGCACGCCGTACACAACTGGTCCACGACTGGCCCTTTTGACCCCACCCTTTCCCTCCGGGCTCAGATGAGCGACCTGGTGCGACTGACCAAGGGTTGGCTACTGACGGAAGTACCGTACCTCCCGATGTTCGACAAGCTCGTCCTGGATAAATACGTTCAGGCCCTGCCATACGAGATGAAGAAGACGGTGAGCATGCAGAACCCTCAGAACCTGGAGGAATTGCTGACCGCAGGTGGAAATTCACCAGAACACCCAGGACCTGCTGAGAGGGGCCCGAGCGGGGAGAGGAGACGCGGCGAGTGGGACGAACAATACAAAGAGAGGCGAGGAGCTGAAGGGGGCCCGGACGGAACCAGCCGAGGCTGTGAAGCGGGAGGGGGACCCAAACCGACGATGTCGGCGGCTGCTGGACCCAGATCAGAGACTATGAGTGTGGTGAGTGCGCTGAGCCCGGGGCACCTCGTGTGAAGCTGTCCCGGCCAGGAGGAGGCCATGCCCTCCGCATCCCCCAGCTCTGGGGTAACCCGGATGGCGAGTTACATCACCTCCTGTTGGGCGCACACCGAGACGGCCCCTCCGATGGTTCCAGTGCGAATCGATG
This sequence comes from Oncorhynchus tshawytscha, assembly GCF_018296145.1. Lineage (NCBI taxonomy): Eukaryota > Metazoa > Chordata > Actinopteri > Salmoniformes > Salmonidae > Oncorhynchus > Oncorhynchus tshawytscha. The sequence goes on from NC_056449.1 coordinate 19,208,081, forward strand.
GCTTTGACACCCGTGCTCTGCTGGACTCCGGCAGCATGGTGACTCTGGCCCACCCGCAGTGGCACACACGAGAGGGGAAGGAGGAACCGGGGGACGAGGAGGTGACAGTGTCCTGTGTACACAAAGAGGTGCCCAACGGTGCCAGTGAGGATAACCACCCCAAGGGGGGAGTGCCAGATGCACGTGGGAGCTGTTCCTAACCTACCCATGTCCATTCTCCTTGGTCGAGACTAACCTCTCTTCCAGGCACTTTGGAGGGACCTGGGGAGGCAAGCACGGGACTAGAAAGAAAAGGGGAAAAGGACTGTGGCCTGAGCAACCCAACCCCCGCCACGAGAGGTGTCCACTGGGCCCGGGTCGGACCCGGAGGAGGGAGACGAACCCGCTCCGGCAAGCGAGCCATCGGGCGAGGAAGACCTCAGGCTGGAGGCCCTAGACAGATCTAGGGTGGAGGCCCTAGACAGATCTCCCGACACGGGGCCAGGTGAATGCGGTGGATGGCGCACTGTTACCTGGGGTAAGTGATTGGCACTACCCCACTTCACAATCAAGCATAATGTATTGTAGCAGGTAGTAAAGCATAATGGGGAGACAAAAGACTTGTTACTCATACCCAGCCAGTATGTTAGGACTGTGTTGCAGCTTGCCCACACCCACCTGCTTGAGGCACACCTGGTGATGGAGAAAACCAGGGAGTGGATCGGGAACCGGTTCCACTGCCCCGGAGTCAAGCGCACCATGGAGGACTACTACCGTAGTTGCCCGGAGTCCCAGATGACAGCTTCGAGGGTGCATTATCGAAACACTTTGGTTTCCTTGCCCATTATAGGAGCGCCATTCGAGCGGGTGGCAATGGATCTGGTGGGTCCGTTGGTGAAGACCGCGAGGGGACACCAATACATCCTGATAATCATGGATTACGCCACCCGGTATCCTGAGTCAATCCCGCTATGCACGGCGGCAGCAAAAGGTATCGCACGGGAGCTCTTCCATTTATTAAGCCGGGTGGGTATTCCGCGGGAAATCCTCATGGACCAGGGCACCGCGTTCATGTCTCATGTGATGAAAGATGTTTGTAATCTGTTATGAATCAAACAGGTGAGGACCATTGTGGACCACCCACAAATGGATGGGCTGGTGGAACGCTTCAATAAGACCCTAAAACAGATGCTGAAGAAGGTCATCGAGAGAGACTGGAGGAACTGGGACCAGCTGCTGCCCCACCTGATATTTTCAGTGCACGAGGTACCCCAAGCATCTACGGGGTTCTCCCCCTTTGAGCTCCTGTATGGCCATCGGCCCCGCGGGCTGCTGGACAGAGCCAAGGAGGTCTGGGAAGAGGAGCCGCCCCCCTTTGCAGCATAGTAGAACATGTGGAGGAGATTAGGGAGAGGATGATCGCGATTTGGCCAGTGGTGAGAGAGCACATGGCCCAGCCGCAACATGCCAAGTAGCGTGTCTACAACCAGGGGGTCCACCTACGAGAGTTCCAACCCGGTGAGGAGGTCTTGGTGCTGATCCCTACAACAGAGAGTAAATTCCTGGCTACGTGGCAAGGGCCCTACGACATCGTTGAGCGGGTAGGCGACGACAACTATAAGGTCTGCCAACGGTAGATATAAGGTAATCCAGCTTTACCATGTGAGCTTACTGAAGAAATGGCACGCATGCGAGGCGCTGTGCGTAACGTGGACCCAGCCACAGCAGGGCCCGCCCTCGGTCGAAGTTGCAATGGGGGAAGATCTCAGCCCGACCCAACGACAAGACCTCAGAATTGGTCCAGCGGAATACGGCCGTGTTCTCCGAGGTGCCGGGGCACACGGATCTTGTGGAACATCAGATCCACAGCCATCCGGGAGAAAAAGTGCGTAAACGGCCAAACCGAATACCAGAAGCCGGTCCAGCGGGTCCAGCGGGAAGTGACGACAATGTTAGAAATGGGGGTACTGGAGGAGTCACACAGTGAGTGGTTTAGCCCCATAGTGCTGGTTCCGAAACCGGATGGAACCGTCTGCTTCTGTAATGACTTCCGGGGCCTGAACGAGGTCAGTAAGTTCGTTGCCTACCCCATGCCCCGGGTGGACGAACTGATCAATCGCTTGGGGATGGCGAGGTACATCAGCACCTTGGACCTGACGAAGGGGTACTAGCAGGTGCCACTGGCAGCGTCCTCCCGGGAGAAGACTGCCTTCTCCACCCCGGGGGGGCTATACCACTACCAGGATCTGCCTTTCGGGCTCCACGGGGCACCAGTGACCTTACAGCGACCCATGGACCGCGTCCTGCGGCCGCACAGTGAGTACGCAGCTGCTTATCTGGATGACATCATTGTGCACAGTGACAGTTGGGAGTCACATCTTTGTAAGTTACAGGCCGTTGTTGATGCGCTAAGGGATGCAGCCCTGACCGTGAACCCCCACAAATGCAAGTTGGGCCACGCCGAGGTGGAGTACCTGGGATATCATATCGGGAGGGGAAATGTGAAACCCCAAGAAAAAAAATCGCTGCCATTAGGGGATGGCCGGTCCCCCGAACTAAGAAGCAGGTGAAGTCATTCCTGGGGTTAGCAGGGTACTACAGTGGATTTGTACCCAACTTTTCCGTAATAGCTTCTCCCCTCACAGACTTGACAAAGGCACGACTACCCCAGACGGTACAATGAACTGAGGACACAGAGGCGGCGTTCCAGGCCCTGAAGGATGCGCTATGTTCGCACCCGGTACTCGTCACCCCAGACTTGTCAAAAAACCTCCTGGTCCAGACAGACGCGTCTGACAAAGGGGTAGGGTCCGTTTTGTCCCAGGAGCAGAAGACATACTCGATTGTTGAGGAGTGCCTCGCCGTGAAGTGGGCACTGGACACCCTCAAGTATTACCTCCTTGGGAGGAAGTTCACCCTAATCACTGACCATGCCCCCCTTGTGTGGATGGCAAGAGGTAAGGACACAAATGATTGTGTCACCCGCAGGTTCCTGTCCTTACAGCGATTCTCTTTCTGTCATCCACAGGTCTGGGGGCCCATCACGGCAATGCGGATGCCCTATCCAGGAGGTATGCAAACCTAGCCCTGAGCATGCCTCCCTCCCAGTCAGGGATAAGGGGGGGGGGTAAACCCCACGGTTTACCACACAAGGCAAAATACTTACAGGTGTGTGTAAATCAAGCATATGAGCAATTGATAAATACCAACTTTTTGTACTTGCAAACATTCTACATTTTCTTCGTACAAGTTCATTTAGAAGCTTTTCTACGAAACATTGATAAATGAGGGACCTGGGGCTTGCCAGAAGAGGGAGCTTGGGTAGAGGAGGGAAATCCTCTATCGAGGATGAAGAAGGAGCTGTTCAGAAGGTGGGCAGAGAAATCAACTGTAGTTGTACCTGGGCTTTAGTTTAGCCTGTATGCCAGGGGGTCTATTGTGCGTCCGGTGGACCGGGAGCCAATGTGGTTGTTAGCTGAGGGGAGGCCGAGGATGAGGGGAAGGGGGATCTGGGTTGGGGTGAGAGGGTAGTTCTGGGGGTGGTCTGTGGTAAGCAGCTGGGGGAGGTTAAAAAAAATGTTTCAACTGTAGTGATGGTGGTGTGTATGAGTTTGTATCTTTTCTGGGCCCCACCCACAGCTATGTACAGTGCAAGAGTGTTGAATGTGTTGTGTGAGTGATTGGATGATAGTGTATTTGTTCTACAGTACTTGGGCTGCGAAGTGATCTATGGGTGAAGATGGCTTGATAAAGGTGGTGAGTCGTTCACCTGTCTCATCATGCCACTAGGGAACCTTTGTGATGAAATGGCTTTATCAATGATTTCCTTATGATGAATGGCCTGTATCAACTTGAAATACAGTTTTGTGGCCTGCCTGGTAGCCTCACCGGGGGGTTGATTGAGGTGTGGCTCTCTGTTGGAAAGGGGTTGTGGGACTCTATTGGGAGAGGGTTGTGGGACTCTATTGGGAGAGGGTTGTGGGACTCTATTGGGAGAGGGTTGTGGGACTCTATTGGGAGAGGGTTGTGGAACTCTATTGGGAGAGGGTTGTGGGGCTCTATTGGTAGTGGGTTGTGGGACTTTATTGGTAGGAGGCTGTGGGACTAAGTTGTTGGGCTCTATTGCTGTGTTACTATGCTCATAAGGGACTGCATGGCTGCCTATACCTGTTGGGGTGGGTGTCTTTCACTACTGGGGACAGGACAGCGTGTAACAACCGGGTGGGTGTATGTTTTAATTACAAGATGTGAATGTCCGAGTAGCACGAGATGATGTACTGCGCAGGGTGGATTCTCACCGCCTTGTTTTTGAGCTTGGGGTTAGAGATGGAGGTTGAGTCTGGGGGTTGAGGCTGTAGTTGTTGTAGCCAGTTCCTGGGTGTCTTTTTGTAGCTCCTGGGGTAGATGTTCTCAAACGCTCAGATCCTCATGTTAAAAAGTTCTGGGTTGCAGTTAGGGCTGTAGTGGTCATGAAATTTCATCAAATGGTGATTGTCAAGCAAATAACTGTCGGTCCCATTGTAAATGACCATTAATGAACACAAACACATTTAGCATCTCCTGGCTTCCACACATGGCCTACAAGCCACTGATGCAGACCTTTGGAACATCTACATTTTAAAAAGTCTAATAAATCCATGTAATATAGCCTACACCTTCACAATAAATCCATTATTTATTTTAGACAGGTCTAAAGAAGCATGATATGGAGAAAATGTAGTCTATTTCAGAAGAACAGAATAGCATACAGAATCCTTATGTTAGGTCCTGATCTGGCTATGGCAAATGGCTGTGGGCTACACTAGTTCATTTAGCAGACAAGATTTGCTTGGAATTCCATGGCATTATTTTGTATTATTTTATAGTATTAAGAATACAATTGAACAAAGCTGTATAAAATTGGAATTTATTTCAGGGAGTGCGCACATGCGGCTATTCTGTGTTGAGAGGATAACAAAGAGATTGTAAGGAACTATGCTGGAGAAGAGTAGCAGGTACGGGGAGTTGACATTTAATTTGGAACAGACATGCAACAGGACAGGAACAGCATCAGAACTGGGTAACACAAAGACAGATGACAATCAATGCAGCAGCAGGGAACAGAGCTGGGGAACTGGCAAATATAGGGGAGGTGGTAAACAGGTGATTGAGTCCAGATGAGTACAATAATTGCTGATGTGCGTGGCGAGGGAAGGAAGGTGTGCGTAATGATGGTGGCAGGAGTGCGTAATGCAGGGCAGCCTGGTGCCCTCGAGCGACCGGGGGGGAGAGAGCGGGAGCAGGCGTGACAGAAATAGGTACTCCTATATGCTTAATTTAGAGTTATTAATGTACCTTTAGTTGTAATAAAAATGTTGGGCTATATGTTTAGATTTTTAATAGATTGTAAGGCTGTATGATGCAACTCTAATGATGATGATTTGAAAAAAGTCGCTTGAAAGGCATGAGCTCTGCTTTATTTTTTTGCGCAGGATGTACACACTTCATTAGTATCTCATTCACAATTTGACAAGCGCTTGATAATGCCTCAAATTTCATGCCGGCATCCCCTTTGTGGCCGTAATGCAACCTAAAAAAAGCCATGCCTTTTGCTGCCAGTGGCTGTTCTGCCCTTGGCCCGGAGTTCTTTGTTTCTCTTGGCCCAGAGTACTGCATTGTGCCCTTCTCCCTGAGTACTGCGTGCTCCTAAGCACCTCTCACTCACATGGCTCTCCATCACGTGGATCGGGTCTTTCTCAAAGGCTTTTTTTAATTTAATTTTTATTTAATTTATTTAACCAGGTAGGCTAGTTGAGAACAAGTTCTCATTTGCAACTGCGACCTGGCCAAGATAAAGCATAGCAGTGTGAACAGACAACACAGAGTTACACATGGAGTAAACAATTAACAAGTCAATAACACAGTAGAAAAAAAGGGGAGTCTATATACATTGTGTGCAAAAGGCACGAGGAGGTAGGAGAATAATTACAATTTTGCAGATTAACACTGGAGTGATAAATGATCAGATGGTCATGTACAGGTAGAGATATTGGTGTGCAAAAGAGCAGAAAAGTAAATAAATATAAACAGTATGGGGATGAGGTAGGTAAAAATGGGTGGGCTATTTACCGATAGACTATGTACAGCTGCAGCGATCGGTTAGCTGCTCAGATAGCAGATGTTTGAAGTTGGTGAGGGAGATAAAAGTCTCCAACTTCAGCGATTTTTGCAATTTGTTCCAGTCACAGGCAGCAGAGAACTGGAACGAAAGGCGGCCAAATGAGGTGTTGGCTTTAGGGATGATCAGTGAGATACACCTGCTGGAGCGCGTGCTGGGGATGGGTGTTGCCATCGTGACCAGTGAACTGAGATAAGGCGGAGCTTTACCTAGCATGGACTTGTAGATGACCTGGAGCCAGTGGGTCTGGCGACGAATATGTAGCGAGGGCCAGCCGACTAGAGCATACAAGTCGCAGTGGTGGGTGGTATAAGGTGCTTTAGTGACAAAACGGATGGCACTGTGATAAACTGCATCCAGTTTGCTGAGTAGAGTGTTGGAAGCAATTTTGTAGATGACATCGCCGAAGTCGAGGATCGGTAGGATAGTCAGTTTTACTAGGGTAAGTTTGGCGGCGTGAGTGAAGGAGGCTTTGTTGCGGAATAGAAAGCCGACTCTTGATTTGATTTTCGATTGGAGATGTTTGATATGAGTCTGGAAGGCTACAAGTGAAGGCCGACACATCGGGGACACAACTACGTGTGATATTGGCAGAACTGTCCACATTTACTTTTCATCATCCAAGAAGATGGGTAGGCCTAAATAACAGCAAAAGCACTAACCTATGTCAATCTACTATCCCCCATTGTACAAAAGTTGACCTACTCAGTGCGAGAAATAAATATTCCTAACATAGTCTGGGCCAGTTGTAGGATGCAATAGATCCCAAATTAATAAAACCACTAGCACCAACAAAAAAAACGCAACGTGGCTGATGCAACAGATCAGAATTTTTAGCTTAAAATGTTGATAAACTATTAGGCTATTTCTTCACATTATAAGCGCAGCAATGTGCACATGGCCGTAGGCTATAAGCCCCAATGTTCCATTAGCAGGAAAACACCATTATCAAAAGTAACTACAAATGCAATTATGCATGTAATGCTTTTATTATAAAGCTGCATTTTTATGGTGAAAATTATCTTCCCTAAACTTGAAAATCACGTGCTGCATAGGTATGCCAGTTATGCTCTAAACCCCTTGCAAAGCAGATTAATGTGCTTCATTTTAAGTAGTTATGTGGCCACTTTAGTTGCAATACAAACATCAAAACATATAAGCCTATGGGCTAGGCGACATGAGGTGTGCAATTATGAATTGAGAAAGTTTTAAAAAATGCAGTTTCTTATGCTGGGCATCATTCACAAGTGATGTTATAATTCACAAGTGAAAGGCTAATATTGTTACCCATCAGACTGTTCTTGATTTAATATTGTCTTTACATGTACTAAATAATATATGTGTGAAATTTGTGTTGATTTAGAATGGACCATTATCATGCACCTGTCTCGAAACAGGGTCAGGGGAAAAATACATGTCATCTACGCACTTAAATAGAGAACGGAGGACGCTTTTCCTGTGGTTCATTTTCATGCCAGCCAGGTAGACTACACTCCTGTTGTAAAGATAAACAATGTGCTTAATATTAGGAAAGTTGAGAAATAAATATAGTAGGCCTAGCCTATAGAAAGCTGATGGGTTCCTCCTTTTTTTTAGTAGAGGCCATCACTCTGTTTTCTCTCGCAGTTGCATAGCCTTTAGAAATGTTGCGCAACATGAACTCATAGGCTCTCATGAAGTGTTTGATTAGATTTTCAAACACATTTCCATTGATGTAAGAGTATTTAGAGGGAAAATAGAGTGCTGAGTACCAGGCAGTTAGCATGTTTGGTAGGCTACTAATGACCATCAGCAGCATCAGAGCTTGGGGAAGCCTAATTATCGTGACTAAACGGTCACGTGGAATTTGACTGCCTTCATGACTGGTGACCGTCGGTGTGGTGGTAATATGGTCACCGCAACAGCCCTAGTTGCAGTTGGATTGCAGATTCTCCAGTTGGGGTGTTTTTCTCCCAATTATTCTAAAACTTTCCACATCTTCAAGTAAAATTTAGCTTTTATTACTTAATAGTTAAAAAACAGATCAAATAATATTATCAAAACCTGTGTCCATTGTCATACCCACTGTGTTATCCCGTTTAAAAATCCCTGACGTTTTGTAGTATTCCTGCTTCTTCAGGGGCCATTTTTTCTAGTGGAAAATACCCCAGTGCTTAAAAAGATCCAGTTGGAGAGAGGAAAACCTTCCCATTCTTCTTCTGTGATATAACGGAGGTCCACAAACCAACGTTAAAGGTACATGCCACCACCTACTGTGCTTAAGTGTGTTCAATCCCGGTTTACAACATTTCTAAATCCTACTACCTAACCCAGTACTTCTGAGAAAATAAAAGAGCCCTACTAACTTCCCCATCCCCCAAATCCCTTCCAAACCTGTCCAACCTCAATGACCCTACACTTCAATCTTTCCCTCTCTTCAACATACTTACAGCAATATAACACATGCTCCACAATTTCATCTACCATACACTCCAGACACATTTTACATGCTTGCCAACCAGATGTAATGATGAGTTCAATCGAGTAAACACCACCTCTTCCTTCCTAAATTGACCTCTGAATCTTGGTCATGGAATATTTCTGTTTCAAAGGAGATACTTTTTTATTTATTCAAACAATCCTTCTTTAATATCAATTTAATTTTTGAAATAATGAAGCTGGTCTATCCCACACTCTAAAGTGTGATGCAGAGAGCTCACCAAGCAGATTTGAGCCACAGCATGTTATAGAAAAGTACACCCTCCTGAATGTTCATGACAAACAACAGATGTATGGAATAATACAAAGGTCCATTGTGCTATCAAGCAACAGACATCATGATTTACATTGCGGAAATTCAAATGATCCATAAAGAGACCAACTCGGAAAGCTTTTTTCAACCTTTACATGCACTACCATTCAAAAGTTTGTAGTCACTTAGAAATGTCTTTGTTTTTTAAAGAAAAGCACATTTATTGTCCATTAAAATAACATCAAATTGATCAGAAATACAGTGTAGACATTGTTAATGTTGTAAATGACTATTGTAGCTGGAAACGGCAGATTTTTTCAAATGGAATATCTACATAGGCGAACAGAGGCCCATTATCAGCAACCATCACTCTTGTGTTCCAATGGCACAATTGTGTTAGCTAATTCAAGTTTATAATTTTAAAAGGCTAATTGAGCATTAGAAAACGCTTTTGCAATTATGTTAGCACAGCTGAAAACTGTTGTTCTGATTAAAGAAGCTATACAACTGGTACATTGTACTTGGTGTTGGATAACTGCCTGTTTGCCTCATGTGTATTGATGCTTGTCTAGAATCACTGTTTTGGAGCCCTTGTCTGATGGTTTCAATATTATGTGAGCGTTGTTTATAAGTTATTGTATGGCTTGTCTTTCTATGTGACTGAGGTTGTCCTGTCTATCTGCCTGGGTGTAGTTCTGATTAGATTTTGGACCCTCCCGTCTACCTGGGACAGTTTAGGTTCCCAGGTAGAAGGAATGGTGAATGGTAACTAGTTGTCATTTGTCTCATAGTCAAAATAGTTGAAAAGTTTAAGTAGTCTATGGTATTTGTGGGTGTTCATCCCAGTCGAATTTGATGGGACGGGGAATTAAGGAAATCCCTCTCTCAAGGTGTTGGGCCTGTGCTGCTATAAGTTGAAAAGACTGACAAGTTCGATGTTGGATAAGGAAGGGAGAACTGCCCCATCAGTTGGAGGATCTAAGGAAGAAACTGGGGGAGGAAGGGAGAGGGAAGGGGGTTGGGGAGAAGTCAGTGTTGTGGCTAGGGTGGTCCAAAATGTGGGTATAACCGATTTTAAATTTAGCTGACCACACCAATTCTTAAAAATTAGGTCTGCATGCCTTCCTAGTGGCGCAGCAGTCTAAGGCACTGCATCGCAGGGCTAGAGGCATCACTACAGACCCAGGTTCGATCCTGGGCTGTATCACAAACGGCCATGATCGGGAGTCCCATAGGGTGATGCACAATTGTCCCAGTGTTGTTTGGGTAGGGTTAGGGTTTGCCCCGGGGGGCTTTATTTGGCTCATAGGGCACTAGCAACTCCTTGTGGCAGGCTGGGCGCCTGCAGGCTGACCTCGGTCGTCAATGTTTCCTCTGACATATTGGTGCGGCTGGCTTCCGGGTTAAGCAGGCGAATGTTGAGAAGCATGGTTTGGTGGGTCGTGTTTCGGAGGGTGCACGACTCAAACTTTGCCTCTTGATCCTGTTGGAGAGCTGCAGCGATGAGACAAGATCGAAATTGGGGTAAAAAAAAATTGTTTAAATGAGGCCTGCTGTGGTTGTTGTCCAATGTGTGAGGTCTGTTGTGTGAAATGTGTCATGGGGGATCTCCAGGAGGAATGGGCCATGTGTGGCGATGTAACCATGAATAACTTAAAGGTTTTGTTTCTGGTTTGGAGAAAGGAGGTGTGAGTAGTTAATAATGGGGAAAGTGGCTCTGGCTTCATTGTGCATGGATGCAATCTGCCTGATTTAAGTTTTGTATGGATCATTATCCTTATTGTTTATGCCCATCGAGAGAACCACTGTGCTGGTGTTATCTCCATTACCTTGGTGAAATTGTAAAAAGTTGCACTGGGGTTAGCTGTCATGTTTGGGTTGTGGAATGGGATGTATGTGGAATGTATGTTTGGGTTGTGGAATGGGGAGATTAAATTGGAGTCTCTCAACACCCGTGTTGGTTGTTTCCTTGGAAATTCCAATCTAGCTCCTTGCATTTTGGTCTGGACTTATAAGAATAAAACGGTTTCTGTTTGGTAGCTGGGGTTGGGACTGGGGAAAGTGTATTGAGATGGCAGTTGTACAGGGGTCTCGGACTGGCAGCGGCATGGTGTCAATTTGGGAGGGCTCATATGGGGTGATGCCCATTGTTTGGCCTATCAATCGTTATTTTCCCCTTGGGCTGCCCGGACCCAGTGTTAAGACAGGCTATATACAGTAGCGAGACTATAAAAGTAGCGAGGTTACATACATACCGGTTAGTCAGGGTGATTGAGGTAGTATGTACATGTAGATATGGTTAAAGTGACTATGCACATATGATGAACAGAGAGTAGCAGTAGCGTAAAACAGGGGTTGGCGGGTGGTGGGTGTGACACAATGCAGATAGTTCGGTTAGCCAACGTGCGGGAGCACTGGTTGGTAGGCCCAATTAGTATGTACATGAATGTATAGTTAAAGTGACTATGCATATATGATAAACCGAGAGTAGCAGCAGCGTTAAAAGAGGGGTTGGGGGGTCACCCAATGCAAATAGTCCGGGTAGCCATTTGATTACCTGTTCAGGAGTCTTATAGCTTGGGGGTAAAAACTGTTGAGAAGCCTTTTTGTCCTAGACTTAGCACTCCGGTACCGCTTGCCATGCGGTAGTAGAGAGAACAGTTTTTAGGGCCTTCCTCTGACACCGCCTGGTCTAGAGGTCCTGGATGGCAGGCAGTTTAGCCCCAATGATGTACTGGGCCGTACGCACTATCCTCTGTAGTGCCTTGCGGTCAGAGGCCGAGCAATTGCCGTACCAGGCAGTGATGCAACCAGTCAGGATGTTGCAGCTGTAGAACCTTTTGAGGATCTGAGGACCCATGCCAAATCTTTTTAGTTTCCTGAGGGGGAATAGGCTTTGTCGTGCCCTCTTCACGATTCTCTTGGTGTGGTTGGACCATTCTAGTTTGATGTTGATGTGGACAGCAAGGAACTTGAAGCTCTCAACCTGCTCCACTACAGCCCCGTCAATGAGAATGGGGGCGTGCTCGGTCCTCCTTTTCCTGTAGTCCACAATCATCTCCTTAGTCTTGATTACGTTGAGGGATAGGTTGTTATTCTGGCACCACCCGGCCAGGTCTCTGACCTCCTTCCTATAGGCTGTCTCGTCGTTGTCGGTGATCAGTCCTACCACTGTTGTGTCGTCTGCAAACTTAATGATGGTGTTGGAGTCGTGCCTGGCCATGCAGTCGTGGGTGAACAGGGAGTACAGGAAGGGACTGAGCACGCACCCCTGGGGAGCTGGCTTATTATTGGAAATGCTTTGGCACTTGCTTTGGCAATGTAAACATATGTTTAACATGCCATTGAATTTAATTGGCAGAGAGAGACAAAGAGAGAGAGAGAGGGAAACAGGGAAAGAGAGACAGTATTTTATTTACTGATTTTGTAATTTTTACTACATCCCCATCCCCCCACCCTTGATTATTGTTATTACTGATTGTCAACAGAACAATCTGAATTTTTTATGATGTTAATATTTTCCAATTTCAAAGTGCAAGTTGGCAATATGTGCGCCTATATCTTACGTCATACCAATGAAGCAATTTGAAATTGAAATTGAAATATGTAGACAGCTGGGTTAAGCCTATGTGGGAATGGAGGAGTTTGAAATCTGTTGTGAAAGCAAACAAGAGCTGGAAAGAGATGCATAGTGACTTTACCCCTACCTACATGTACATATTACCTAAATTACCTCGACTAACCTGTACCACCGTACATTGACTCTGTACCGGAACACTGTATATAGCCTCGTTATTGTTATTTTTTTTGTTGCTCTTTTATTTTTTACTTTAGTTTATTTAGTAAATATTTTTCTTAACTGCATTGTTGGTTACGGGCTTGTAAGTGAGCATTTCACATAAGGTCTACTACACCTGTTGTATTCGACGCGTGTACAAAATAATATTTGATTAGATTTGAGATTTGTGACATCAAGAGAGAGTAAGCTGGATGAAAAGACAGATATTGAATATGTACTATAAGTGGATATTTGTGATAATGAGAATCTGAATGGGTTTTAGATGCAAGAAGCACTTGGAAAGCATCAGAGTCCATGTTGAAAACAATCATCAAGCAACTGTGGCCTTGTAAATAGCTGGAGATTGGTTTCAGCACCATGGACAGCACCGCACCCTTTGCTGCATGCTTTTGGATCAGCTTGTTGTACACTCACCGTCCTGTTTACGAAAATGGATTTGCTCCTACAGACAATGAGTCACGTGGTCGTGGCTCGCTATATAAAGCAGACAGGCATCGAGGCATTCAGTTACTGTTCGATTGAACGTTAGAATGGGAGAAAAAAAGTGACCTAAGCGACAGAGTGGTGGGATCGTCGGTGCCAGGCACGCCGCTTTTCATGCATGACAGCATCTAGGGGTTTCCAGAGAATGGCGCTTCAAACACAAAACATCCAGTCCGTGGCAGTCCTGTGGGCAAAAATGGCTAATTGATGAGAGGTCGAAGGAGAATGGCAAGAATCATGGTACAACAGTGGTGTGCAGACGGCATCTCGGAATGCACAACTCCCCTATCCTTGTCATGGATGGGCTATTGCTGCGACCACACCGGGTTCCACTCCTATCAGCTAAAAACCAGAAGAAGCCGCTCCAGTGGGAATTCAATCACCAACACTGGACAAATAAGGAGTGAAAAAACATTGCCTGGCCCGACGAATCCTGGTTGCTGTTGCAGAGTCAGGATTTGGCATAAGCAGCAAGAGTTCTTGGACCCATCCTGCCTGGTGGCGGTGGTGCAACTGCGTGATGCCATCGCGTCAGCATGGACCAGCGTTTCCGACTTTTAGAATCCATGTCCCGAATAATTCAGGCTGTTCTGGAGGCAAAGGGGGGTCCGACCTTTGAAGCCATGTTAGGCATATATATATTCAGAAAACGAAATTATAATGGAAATTGTGTTTTATTATAGTTTCACTAGATGGCGCACTCAGCCCTTCCGTGGCGTCCATTGCCCCTCTACTGTGTGGCGTTGACTTTCACTGTGTGTATGCTAATTAGTTTAGCTATGTATAATGCTGAATTTGATCCCAACATGTTTTAAAATAATCTACTGTACTCTGACACTAAATAAATGTTTGAAGATTATTGACAAGAGGGTTATTTGATGATGAGATTGTTTTATATATCATTCGAAAATATAGGCAGTGTAAGCAATGCTGAATCTAATTATTTCTTTGCAAAACCTAATTAGGCATTAAAAAGGTTAACCCCAGCGCCTGAAACCGTTTTTGTTTAATAATCCCATTACTGACGGCTCATCATGTATAAAATGGTGCTGAAAGGACACTAAGTTTCCACTGGTTAAAGTGAATCTCATAGAAATAGTCGACACAAAACACACCACTTTTGACAAGATCTGAGATGAGAATGCAGGAGGACGTCGTCACAGTAAGTTGGCTATAGCGTGTGCATTTTTACCATGTTGTTCCTATAACCCATTTTCGTAGGCTATTTCTGTTATTTAAACTGAATTACACGAGTCATCTTTTTAATTTAATTTTTATTTGTTTACAGTTGAGCCTAAGAGTGTGTTTTATTGCTAGAATCACGGCATTAGCATACCTATGGGCTACACATAGAACTATGAAATTGATGTAGCCTAATCGTTTTCATACAAGACTAGATTTAAAAATATATATTATTCTCGGAGGACTCGCAATATATGGCAACATCAATGTGAGCACTGCTCCTGCGTCAGGTCCTCAAGGACCATATTATCAAACCACTGTCATTATAGGATATAACTTAAGCGTGTTCATGCATTGCAATTTTGGAGTTATGGAGTATTTTGCACCTTAGAAACCGGCCATGTATTCTGTGAACAAACGCTTTATTTCTGCGTTTAATGTGCAGTTTACTGATTATTTAAACAAGATAGCATATTATATGTAGCGTTAAATGTGTATTCATAATTTAGATTTTTTTTTAAACATCGATTCAGTCCAATGCAAATGTGCAGGAGAAAAATTATACATAATCTCCATAAAAGCGCGAGCGTTTTGACACACCTGTCTGCACCATCAAGTTCCAATATGAAAGCGCACGCGTCTAAAATCTGGACGGAGGAAATGTTAGGCTTAATATTTGTGTGGTACTCCTATCCCAAGAAAACACATATTAGGATATTGAACTTTAAAAGTATGTCCTATTTCTATTTTATGTATTTAGACGACAATAGACTATTTTCAATAACAACTATCCTATATGCAACAATTTGTTCAGCAACCCATTTTTTTCTGAAGTCGAATCGCTACCATCGATGACCAAAAATAACAGCATTTTCGCAAAAACAAAGCCTTTGCTAGGAAACCCTTTTCAACCCGCACTTTCACTTTCCCACCCTTAACCTTTTCCCATTTCAAAACCAATCCATCAATGAGGGACATACGTTTTCTGTTGAAGCTGCATCGAGAAATAGAACAAAACATGCGCGATTGACAAGCTATAGTAAAAAAAAAAAAAAAATTAAGACTGCTAAAGGGGAAGAAAGGTTACCTTCAAAAGGAATGCGGTTGTAATCGGAAAAAGAGGGCTGTATTCTTTCCACAGCTGTATCGGACAAAAACAAACAGGGTGTGGAATGGACTGAAACCAACGAAAATTGGGGCAGGCGAAGAAGACGTGTCAAAAGGATTGGTTTGGCGGAAGGAGGAAAAGAGGGACACGGTTGAAACTAGTCCCTTCAGAACTCTCTCACACTAAAACAGTTCAAAGAAATACTGTGTAACCTGGTTATCAACAGTATTTTAAAGACCTTAAATTATGTATGTGTTAATGACGGAACAAACGGCCTATTCAATTCATGTTATTAATTTAGAATATGAGACTTTCAGAATTGCACGATAGGAAAATTACATAACAGAAATACAATAATTCAATAAATGCATTATTTTCTGTAGACAATTTCTGATTGCAGCTTTTAAAGAATTGACCGCTCTGGTAACGGCAACCAATGTGATGTGTTTGCATGGTCAAGCAGACCAAAGGTCAAACACAAGTAATAATAACATGTAGAAAACACAAGGTGGATGTGGGTGCAAACCGGCTGAACAGGCTATAAATTATGGGTATTATAATCTCTTGTACTTTACGCATGACTTGATAGCCAAACAATGTCCATTGAATAAATGTCTTATTTATAAAATAAAGCCTTTTTCTTTTGGGGAGGTGTGTTTAAGCTGAGTGGGCATAATGGAATTTATCGGATCAGGACTGTCACCACAAATTGTCTGGGCGTATTGCACAGGGTTGCTTGACATTGCCTATTATGTCGGTAGTCACGTCCCCCTATCTTATAGGCTTTCTTATAGTTTAATACGATAGTATAAATTAAATGGTTGGAGGCAGATTATCCAACTTAATGCTTATTTGATTTATTCGCTTTACAGTGGCCAAGGCCTGCTGCTGGGCCACTTGTGTTTGTGATGGTAGCCAGTACGGTAATCTCCATAGTTCACGAAAATATGTTTTGATGGTTTTCACTGAAATTTAACAGTAGAGTGTCTTAGAGTGTGACGTTCTTTAAAAACGCTCATCCTTCATTTGGATCAGATCATCCGCCAATCAATTGGCAAGGCCTAGAAAATGGGGCCCTATCGGTAAACCTATTTTGGTGGTGACATTTGAGGCTACCAGAAATGGCGTAATAACATCGAATTAATACATTAATAATTCATCATATTTAAACAACTGCCTAGGCCTGCATAGTATTTTCTCCCTAAAATGGAATCGGTCTAACTACCCAGCGGAGAGCACAATGTCAAGATCAAAGCGCTATCGTTATTGCTTTATCAAACACAATCAGAAAATGAATTAATCAAGCGCAACGCGATAGAGCAAGCACATCGTTGGTGTATAATGGATGACTTTAAAATTTGACGTTATTATTTCCCGTCATTTCAGGAAAAAAAAATCGAACATTTATTGCATATATATTAAAAATTATATAGTCGTCGCTCGAGACTGATATCTATTTTATTGAGGCACACTAAAAGGTGAGGTCTCAGCGGATCAATTTCTCTGTCTTGTTACTACTCCCGCAAGAGAATGTTTGGAAAATGATTTGGAACCGCAAAATTGATTCATAAAATAATTCATAACTTGTGGCTAGGCTATAAGGATAGTAATTTCTTGGCACCCTCCCTCCATATCCCCCCCTGCTTTCTCCATCATGTTTTCTTTGCTTTTACGCACTTCAATATAGCTATGTTTGTGAATTGAAAATTAAGTTGTGAAGTTAGAAGTTGTGAATTCTGTGGGTTAGGCAACATTTCTAATTCGTAGCAAAGATCTACTTAATACACTGGGTTTGGTTTCACAAACATAACCATTAAGCAGTGACAATGCTTTTATTGTGCACTTGATCCCAAAATAGAGCCATGTCTTAGCTGCAGGATCCAGACTCAACATGCAAAGAGGCCTCGTCTTTGTCTCTCTTTGACGAGATGAATGGCCCGTGTCACGCAGATGATTAGTTTGCACTATTAAATTGTCAAAAAAGGAAGGATTTCTCTAATAATGCCTTTTCGTTTAAGAATTATGGAATTCAGGGCTGTTGGCGACTGCATGGGTTAGGAAGGTTGAGAGTGGCCAACCACTGAGAAACGCGCAAGGTCAGACGAAGTTCTCAGCAGTAACCGTCACTGTGTTAAGTGTGTGGCATCGTGGCTGGAGAGAGGAGGCAGAAGTGGCGCCACTTGTTATAGCCTGCGACTCGATTGGGACATTGTTTTGTCTGCAACATGTAAACGTAATCAGATTTGTATCATTCACCCCATAATGTTTACAGTTGTTATGGACCGTTTTTCCCAAATATGGTCCTTTGGAGGCATAGTTTAATAGATTACTTATTCTCTAGTCAGAAAAAAAGTATATCTCGCCTAAATAAATGAAGTGACCACTGTATTTCTCAATGTATTGACTAGGTTGATTATGCATTTCAGTGCACCACACTATTCTTCATAAAGGCCTGACAAATCATTCCTCATTAACTCAAACAGACGAAACAATTTAATTGTGTGAGTAAGTTTTGCTTTCTCTTTGCATCTTATTGAATTGCATACCATTTAGTAAATCAGCCAGTGCACTTTTGGGCATGCCCAACTTTTATGCGCTTCAAAAATGGCCACCCTCAGATCAGTTGGTTGTCTCCAATTGGCCTCGAGGTAAAAATGTAAAGCTGTCTTTCTCGACAGCACAACCGGCCACTATATTTCTCGACAGCACAACTGGCCACTATATATTTCACCCAAATTCTATTTTAGTGCCAACTTTTTGTGTTAAATGTTAACAACTTGGCCTAATCCATTTTTATCGCCAACAACATCTATGTTGACTCAAACACTCGCCCCCTTTGTGCCCATTGTGCGCCTGCTCTTATTTGAAGATTTATGTATTTTTTTATATTAAATTCCTATTGTCATCAAGACGGCTCTTTTTGTTGACTTTTCTTGACCCGCCGACCCGTTCCCTAAACTTTCCCATATTTAACATGGGATATTTCCTCCCTCGCTCTCTATTTTGGCGTCATTGGAACTTATTTGTCTCAACAGTTAAATGCTGTGTGTACCCCCATTTTTGGAATGTGCTGTTTGCACTGTTCATGAACTTCAATGTGCCACACCAGGCGACGCTGCCCTGTCCCCATCATGTACTTTGAACTCTGTATCTTCCTCAAAATTAATGCCCTGTCGGCTACAAGCCTCCCTCTGACTGCCCAGCTTGCTAATTAGTTAAACAAACGCTCGTACTAATGATTCTCCAGGCCTGGCGAGCTTTTGCGGTTTTGTTCGAACTCAGCTGCCGCTGCCGAGGACTTTGCACGTTCTGCTGGAAACTTGGCCCCTCTGACCCCACCTATCACGGCGCTGTTGAAACGGCTGGACCGCCCTGTCCGAAGTCCATCCCCCCACGGGCCAAAGGGCACCTTCAGAGGCTCGGAATGCCACCACCAGCTGCTAGCGGTGACAACGGCCACAAAGGCGCGCGGTGAGCAATCGTTCTATGGGATGTCAGTATGGTGACAGTGCTGGCCTGAAATTCATTTAATTGTCTCTAATGGAACCAAACAAACACAGTTTCATTTTTGAATTTGAGCCTCAAAAAACGCCGCCTTTTTCTTGCTATTCCAGCATTTCCATCTAGTGCGGCAAACATGTCCCATTACGCATTGTAATTTGTGTCCTTTCCAGTTGTTTCTGCAATGTTTGGCCATTTGACCGGCCTGTGTCTGTGTGCTCCAAGGAGGTCCCGACAGAAATTGATACTAATTGCAGGGACTGTACACTGCTGGCTGGTGGAGCGCCTCAGGCAACCAGAGAACCTGCTTGTCACCGGCTAATTGACAAGAGCTTGTCTGTCTTTAGGAGCAGCTGGTCCTAAGCACTGGCACACAAACGCAATCTTGACACGGCCTCCTTTCGCCTGAAGGAGTTTTGAGGGAAAACGCAGTTAAAGGGAGATTTATTGAAACTCCCTTTGGGTGTCGCGGCATTAAGTAAGATATTTCCGCGGTGGATTAGGATGCCACGCGCTCCTGGTATTAATAATAGAACACGGAAATTAGGCAGGTGTCATTTCTAGTGACATTATGTATCCCACTAAACAAGACAGGCAGAACGGAAAGCAAGCAATCAAGTAGGCCTATATCAAAAACGAATTTCTATGGTACTTTATTTTGTTTATTTTTATTATATGCCAAGGAAACAAATCCATGTGTCACAAATCTGCAGCACATGATAGTCAAATAATAATGGTTTTAGGGCCCATGCAACCTAACATTTTTATTATTGGATCAATTGGAGACATAAGGGCATTCATTCATGCAAACAAACGACTTCCATATTCAGTCAAATCATCTATTCTTTATACCCTATTCCTATATATATGCAAGCCTATATGTTTGAATGAGTCAAGAGAAAACCAAAGCTAGCATTGTTTTCGAGTGAAGTGGAAAAGGGTTTCTGTAACTTTCCCACTGCCTGTAAAGAAATGCTGCTTTTCTTTTCCTTTTGAACAGAAATCGCGATTTTTTTCTCTCGCGTATTCTCCATACGGTCCCCTTTATTTCTGAGGAACAATGACAACAGTGGAGCACCCCTTCGACGCGCCACAGTTGGGGATCTCTCGGATTGTTTTAGATATCTTTAGATTTCATCAATCAAAATGACTGCAGTTTTCCATAAAAATGCAGAATTTGGGCCTGGGCTTGAGAGAACTAGGTAGAAAATACGAAGCTGTCCCTCTTGATGATAAATGTCCATCCTTTGGTTGAACAAATAGAGAAGTCTTTATACCTACTAAGAAAAAGCTAAATATTGGGGACATTCGTTTTGTTGAACTTTTACGTTTATTAGCCTACTGAAGCAAATAGACCATTTAGTTTTATGTTATGTATTTGAATCTAAAATGCATATGTTCTTACTTATATGTGGTCAAATAGTGAATAAAATCAATTTGAATATGTTTAAAATCGAATTGACTACTGATTCCTTTACAATTCTCTGTATTTCATAAGTCTAACAGTGAACATGTTCAAGGATAACCACCATCAATCTGAGTGGAAAGTGAGTGGCATATTATTGCCAGTATAGCTGTATTGCCCAAATGGTGGGTATATGTAAAATAAGGCTACAGGTAGGCCTACATAGACGATGACAACTATATGTTACACCTTATAACAATGCACAGATAGGCTATGCCTATATGCTTGCTCTTGCAATAATGATTTAGTCTCTGTTGTAGACTGTCACAAGCATATCACTAGACTGGAGAATCGTGTCATGGAGGTTTATGAATGGATCTGCATGCAGAACCCAAACACTATAGCCTACATCATGGCGATGTATTTCTGGCATGGTAATAGTAATGCTGCACAATACAGTGCTACAGCTCCTCTCTCAACGATGGAACTATTCCAATGCTTATCATACTCTTATAATGATCTCTTGACGTCATTGATATCTCTTTGGATTGACTTTCTAATGCTGCATCAATTTTGATATTTTAGTTTTTTGACCTATGCAGGAAATTGTGAATGATTGCCACTGCTAACTCCTGCGAGAGGGTTGCAAAATTCCCGTAACTTTCCCCAAATTCCAGGAATATTCCAACCGGACCAAGCTGCATGTTCTTTTCATGCTCTTTATCAATGGAGAATGAGCAGAGCATACTCATATGCAATAGCACTCTTTCCTATGACTTGTTGGGTATAACAACAATCACATTTTTATGAAGCCGATCCTTTGTTCAGACCTCCACCCTGGACATTGGGTCTAATCCCAGAGGCCGACCCAAAACAACGTTGTCACCGCAGGAGAGGCAGATGGAGCGGCCTCCTGGTCAGACTTTTACATTTTTTTAATTGAACCTTTATTTATACAGGTTGTTCTCATTGAGATAACATCTCTTACCCAAGAGAGATCTGGTCCAATAGCAGCAGGGGGAACAACGTTTCAGACAAAACAACTTACATACACTAATGAAACATTAAACAAAACTATAAACACACATACAGTACAACAAAAACATGTTATGTAAAAAACATGAAGTATTGACTAAAAACAATTACACTCTTCTATGATATATACATCAATGAAGTGTTTAAACTCCACCAACAAAACTAGATCATCAAATTTTATAATGTTCAGGACCACGGAGCTAAGTAACTAAAACAATTTCTACCATGACCTGTTCTAATTTTTGGTACTGTTAGAAGCAAATGAGAATGGGACCGTAATTGATATTTATTTACCGACCTGACTAAAAAAGAGCAGAGATAAAATGGCATTTTACCCAATATGGCCTTAGAAATCAGTGTATACCAGTGTTTAAGCCTACGCAAGGTCAATGACGACCAGCCAACAGCGCTGTAGAGATCACAATGATGTGTTAGACATTTTTGATTTGTAATGAACCTGAGGGCTGCATGATACACTGAATCAAGTGCCCTCAGGGTAGTGGTTAAGGCCTGCAAATATACTTAGAAGGCGAGCACACCACCCACCGCTTCCGAGCATATTAGTCGCCAATGTTCAGTCTCTAGACAACAAGATTGTTTTGATCACTTGGACTGGAAAATGTTCCGGGAAGCCTCAGACAATAACATCGATCTAAACGCTGACTTGGTGAGTGAGTTTATTATGAAGTGCATTGGAGATGTTGTACAATCTGTGACTATTAAAACCTACTCCAACCAGAAACCGTGGATAAACGGCAGCATTTGAACAAAACTGAAAACTGAAAGCGCAACCACCACATTCAACCATGGAAAGAGGTCGGGGAATGTGGCCGAATATAAACAGTGTAATTATTCCCTCCACAAGGCAATGAAGCAAGCAAAATGTTGGTATAGGGACAAAATGAAGTCGCAATTCAACGGCCCAGACACGAGACATATGTGGCAGGGTCCACAGGAAATTACAGACTACAAAAAGAAAACCAGCCACGTCATGCTTCCAGACAAGCTAAACACATTCTTCGCCAACTTTGAGGACAATACAGTGCCCCCAACACAGCCCGCTACCAAGGACTGTGGGCCCCCCCTATCCTTCTTCATTGGCTGATGCGAGTAAGACATTTAAACGTGTTAATCCTCGCAAGGCTGCTGGCCCAGATAACATCCAGAGCCGCGTCCTCAGAACATGTGCAGACCAGCTGGCTGGTGTGTTTACGGACATATTCAGTCGCTCCCTACCCCAGTCTGCTGTCCCCACATGCTTCAAGATGGCCAACGTTGTCCCTGTACCAAAGAAGGCAAAGATAACTGAACTAAATGACTATCGCCCCATAGTACTCACTTCTGTCATCATGAAGTGCTTTGAGAGACTAGTCAAGGATCATATCACCTCCACCCTAGACCGACTTCATTTTGCATACCACCCCAACAGGTCCACACACGATGCAGTCTCCATCACACTGCACACTAACCTATGTAAGAATGTTGTTCATTGACTACAGCTCAGCATTCAACACCATAGTACCCTCCAAGCTCACAATTAATCTTAAGGCCCTGGGTCTCAACCCTGCCCTGTGCAATTGGGTCCTGGACTTTCTGACGGGCCGCCCCCTAGTTGTGAAGGTAGAAACATCTCCACTTCGCTGATCCTCAACCCTGGGGCCCTACAAGGGTGTGTGCTCAGCCCCCTCCTGTACTCCCTGTTCACCCATGATTGCGTGGCCATGCACACCTCCAACTCATCAATCATCAAGTTTGCAGACGACACAACAGTAGTGGGCCTGATTACCAACAACGACGAGGCAGCATATCATTTCACATATAATTAAATGTATCACAATTCCAGTTGGTCAGAAGTTTACAAACACTAAGTTGATTGTGCCTTTAAACAGCTTGGAAAATTCCAGTAAATGATGTCATGGCTTTAGAAGCTTCTGATAGGCTAATTTACATAATTTGAGTCAATTGGAGGTGTATCTGTGGATGTATTTCAAGGCCTACCTTCAAACTCAGTGCCTCTTTGCTTGACATCATGGGAAAATCAAAAGAAATCAGCCAAGTCCTCAGAAAAAAAATTGTAGACCTCCACAGGTCTGGTTCATCCTTGGGAGCAATTTCCAAATGCCTGAAGGTACCACGTTTATCTGTACAAACAAGAGTACGCAAGTATAAACACCATGGGACCAAGTAGCCGTCATACCGCTCAGGAAGGAGATGCGTTTTGTCTCCTAGAGATGAACGTACTTGGTGCGAAAAGTGCAAATCAATCCCAGAACAGCAGCAAAGGACCATGTGAAGATGCTGGAGGAAACAGGTACAAATGTAACTATATCCACAGTAAAACGAGTCCTATATCGACATAACCTGAAAGGCCGCTCAGCAAGGAAGAAGCCACTGCTCCAAAACCGCCATAAAAAGCCAGACTACGGTGTACAACTGCACATGGGGACAAAGATCGTACTTTTTGGAGAAATGTCCTCTGGTCTGATGAAACAAAAATAGAACTGTTTGGCCATAATGACCATTGTTACGTTTGAAGGAAAAAGGGGGAGGCTTGCAGGCCGAAGAACACCCATCCCAACCGTGAAGCACGGGGGTAGCAGCATCATTTTGTGGGGGTAGCAGCATCATGTTGTGGGGGTGCTTTGCTACAGGAGGGACTGGTGCACTTCACAAAATAGAAGACATCATGAGGGAGGAAAATCATGTGGATATATTGAAGCAACATCTCAAGACATCAGTCAGGAAGTTAAAGCTTGGTCGCAAATGGGTCTTCCAAATGGACAATGACCCCAAGCATACTTCCAAAGTTGTGGCAAAATGGCTTAAAGACAACAAAGTCAAGGTATTGGAGTGGCCATCACAACGCCCTGACCTCAATACCACAGAAAATTTGTGGGCAGAACTGAAAAAGCGTGTGTGCGCAAGGAGGGCTACAAACCTGACTCAGTTACACCAGCTCTGTCAGGAGGAATAGGCCAAAATTCACCCAACTTATTGTGGGAAGCTTGTGATAGGCTACCCGAAACGTTTGACCCAAGTTAAACAATGCTACCAAATACTAATTGAGTCTATGTAAACTTCTGACCCACTGGGAATGTGATGAAAGAAAGAAAAGCTGAAATAAATCATTATCTCTCCTATTATTCTGACATTTCACATTCTTAAAATAAAGTGGTGATCCTAACTGACCTAAGACAGGGAATTTTTAATAGGATTAAATGTCAGGCTAAGGTGTATGTAAACTGTAGAAGCACAAGCGTTTCGCTACACTCGCATTAACATCTGCTAACCATGTGTATGTGACCAATAACATTTGATTTGACATTCCCATCACTACTGTGCTGCTAAAGAAAACAGAAACATCTCTTTTTGCAATTACGAATTAATCTCAGACACGTCTTTCAAAGGTATCCCCAAATTATTTTCTTTATAGTTGTCGCTACGTATATCATATTGATATGTTAGCTCCAACTCGGGGCACAAGGTCAACGCTTTCCCATAAGTGGATACAACATAGTATCGTTCTGGCAAAACAAATTGCCCAAAACATTGGACTCTTGACTCAAGCGTGTCGAGGGGCTTGAAGAATTGTTTAATTTCCGAGCTTGGCTGAGGCAGGGCGTCCTCTGTATTTCCTGCGGTGAGGTCTTCGTTGGCTGCTAATAGAGATCTAATTGATGGCTGAAGTCCCGTTTCCGTGCTCCCCTCCTTTTATTGCGCCCTGGCGTCTGCTGTAAAATATAACTATAATCGAATTGTGCTATTCCACCAGGGAGGAGAGAGTGAGAGTTTACGGCTGAAGGGAAGGGGAAAAAATCGTTATTAAAAAAGTTAAGTGCAGAGTACAATACGACATAGTGTTGAGGCTTGATGAAAAAGGGGGAACATGATACCACTGACAGACCTTAGCCTATATGAGACATATTCTCCATAAATAAACTTTCTTGATGTAGCTTTGCACAATATCCTATAACTTTTAGACCATTGACAGATAGAAGCCATATATGCTATCTATTAAAACAAACAAAAAATCCTTATTTTCAAACAGAAGTGATCATTTTTCATATAACTACTATCACTATTATCAGGAAAACATATATAGGGGTCTACAGTATATGACAGATATATTCACAACATCATGATTAAACTAAATGCAATAGCTCAACCCTTGTTAATCACTGCATTGTCATGCACTCTATGGTACGTCTGTCAAACCATCAAACCCATCAGAAACGAGAGTGGCAGCCTGAGAATCACACCAACAGACCGATGCCCCCCCCCCAATTTCAATTTCAATATAAGGCCTTTATTGGCATGGGAAACATATGTTTACATTGCCAAAGCAAGTGGAATAGATCATAAACAAAAGTGAAATTAACAATAAAAATGAACAGTAAACATTACACTTCCAAAAGTTCCCAAAGAATAAAGACATTTCAAATGTCATATTATGTATATATACAGTGTTGTAATGATGTGCAAATAGTTAGTCTCTCTCTCTCTCCCCTATAGAGTTTCCTGGAAGGGTGCTGCAGTCCATTGGAGGCCTGTCTCCGCTCTGATAGCAGCCCTGGAGCCCAGATGATTGATGAAGGCGAGGGCAAGGCCGAGCGCTGGCAGCATAAAGCCCCATAGACGCATCAATAAAGCCTGGCTAGTGGAGGGCCTGGGCCTGCTCAATAGCCACCGCCTACGAGGATTCAGGCAAGCAAGCGGAGAGGGGAAGGTGCTCTGTTGTTCCCTAATCCGTTTAGCCATTGAGCCACCAGCCGTCTGAGGCTGGATAAGTGCAGCGACGGATGTGTGCGGGGGTGAAAATAGCAGGGAGTGGAGGGCTGGAGAGGACCCGCGGGGGGAGATATAGTGGGACGCATACAGTTCACACACAACTGATTGAAGGATAGAGGGAGATGGAGAAAGAGGCTGATGATTACCCAGCTTCCTCCAGGGTAGAAGGGAAGGGAAGAGCCAGCCATCATGGGTTGGTGGGTGAGGGAATAATGGTTGGTTAGTGTGCATTTATTTCATTGATTGCATACCGGACAGTGCAGGTGTTTGTAATTGCTTGAGTATGTAACGCATATTATTTATCTTAACATGTTATGACAAAGTTCAGTTCTAATCTAACCAAAAAGGCACATACTCCTCAGGAAATATACTGGAGAAAACGAAACAAGGCAAAACAAGAGAACATCTTGGACAATAGTTCAAGAGTTGTTTCCCTTCTTGCACATCTATAAGCAAGAATTCCAAATAGGCACCAGCTAATCAAAAGGCCTTTTTAAAAGTATTACACTTGCACCAAGCAACAGGAGTCCAATTGGTCAGCCATTGACCCCTGCTCCACAGACCCCTACCCCACTGAAGCTTGGGGAATCCCTGTCATCCTAAAAATGCATTTGTCCAGTGTGTCCACCATAGTGGCCAGCCAGACCTCATGCAGGCCATAGTAACTCCAGCGTACCACATTCCTCAATGGCACAATTAGGCTGCAATCATCTCCTACCAAGCCAGCTTTTCACTGACCCCAGGCCCATTGCAGCTACACGGTACCCTGTAGCACGGCCTGGTTGGAGATGGAGGGAAGAGAAGGAGGGAGGGAGGAGGTAGAGTGATGGGGTCTGTGCCCTGTGGCTCCAGTCTGCCCTATGACACTCACTCCCAGCAGGCCTCAGATGTTAGTAGAATGGACATTCCCAATCAAAGCAATATCTCATGATAGCGGGACTATCTGGACATTCTATTTTTATGTCTCAGCTGAGCTCTCCACTGATCCCTCTACCTCAGCCACTCTCCGACCCATGCAATTTCATAAAAAGGGGCAATTCAACCCGAAATCCAAGTTTCTAAGATGATCTTTCCAGTCATTTGGGATTGATGTCTACAGATTTGTCCTAATTGATGTTTGATGTAGAAGGATACATCTGGTATGTTTAAAATGTTTTCATTTCTTTATATCTTAGAGAGGATGACAGTTTTGAAGATATGTTTTCTCAAAAAAAATTCTAAAAACGAATTTGTTGTGTCTGCAATAACTACAAGTATATTTAGCCTAATAAAAATAATTTTCATATAAACTGTGTAGTTATTTTGTCATCATCAGCACCCTAGCTAACAAAAAATGGCACACCAAACCATGTCAAAGCAGTCATTCAAGATTCATGTTAACATTTCAACAGGTTGATGAAACCATAAAAGTCAAGTGTGTCTCTGTTCATTTGTGATTAGTGAAGAAGGGGTGGATTCACGGGGTCCCTGTAACTCAATTCCGCCTCGGGTTGTAATTGTTTAATTGGAGTGATTATTTAGCAATGGGAAACAATTCCACCTGTTCCATCAGAAGGGTGAATCTGTCAGCCTCTTGTTCAAATTGCCAATCAATTGATAAGATTATGGATTTAAATGTGGATTTGGTTCTCGATGACCAAATTAAATAATCAATAATCACATTTATCTCGGATGAGTAAGAGTATAATGATAGAGTAGGTATTTATCATGGTTGAATAGGAGTATAATGATAGAGTAGGTATTTATCATGGTTGAATAGGAGTATAATGATAGAGTAGGTATTTATCATGGTTGAATAGGAGTATTATGGCAGTAAAATCAGTAAATTGAGTGTGATGGTAAGCTGAATATACAGTATATATATATATATATATATATATATATATATATATATATATATATATATATATATATATATATATATACCCCTGTGTCTTAGTATTAAAACATCAAATCCAATTCTATATCTCACATGCGCCAAACACAACGGGTGTAGACAGTACAGTGAAATGCTGACTTACAAGTCCTTAACCAACAATGCAGTATAAAGAAAAAACAAGTGTTAAGCAAAAAATAAAAATAACAAATAGTTAAAGAGCAGCAGTAAAATAACAGCAGCGAAACTATATGCAGGGGGTACTGGTACAGAGTTAATGTGCTTAGTCGAGGTAATTGAGGTAATATGTATATGTAGGTGGAGTTAAAGTGACTATGCATAGATAATAACCAGAGAGTAGCAGCAGCGTAAAAAAGGGGTTGGGGGACGATGACAATGCAAATAGTCTGGTTAGCATTTTAATTAGCTGTTCAGGAGTCTTATGGCCTGGGGGAAGAAGCTGTTAAGAAGCCTTTTGTACCTAGACTTGGCGCTCCGGTACCACTTGCCGTGCGGTAGCAGAGAGAACAGTCTATGACTAGGGTGGCTGGAGTCTTTGACAATTTTTAGGGCCTTCCTCTGACGCCGTCTGGTATAGAGGTCCTGGATGGCAGGATGCTTAGCCCCAGTGATGTACTGGGCCGTACTCATTACCCTCTGTAGTGCCATGCGGTCGGAGGCCAAGCAGTTGCCATACCAGGCAGTGAAGCAACCCATCAGGATGCTCTCAATGGTGCAGCTGTAGAACTTTTTGAGGATTTGAGGACCCATGCCAAATCTTTTCAGTCTCCTGAGGGGGAATAGGCTTTGTCGTGCCCTCTTAACAACTGTCTTGGTGTGTTTGGACCAAGACAGTTTGTTGGTGATATGGACACCAAGGAACTAGAAGCTCTCAACCTGCTCCACTACAACCCCGTCGATGAGAATGGTAGTCCACAATCATCTCCTTTTTCTTGATCACGTTGAGGGAGAGGTTGTTATCCTGGCACCACACTGCCAGGTCGCTGACCACCTCCCTATAGGCTGTCTCATCGTTGTTGGTGTTCAGGCCTAACACCGTTGTGTTGTCGGCAAACTTAATGATGGTGTTGGAGTCGTGCCTGGCCATGTAATCATTGGTGAACAGGTAGCACAGGAGGGGACTCAGCATGCACCCCTGAGGGGCCCCCGTGTTGAGGATCAGTGTGGCAGGTGTGTTGTTACCTACCCTTACCACATGGGGGCAGCCCGTCAGGAAGTATAGGATCCAGTTGCAGAAGGAGGTGTTTAGTCCCATGGTCTTTAGCTTAGTGATGAGCTTTGAGGGCACTATGGTGTTGAACGCTGAGCTGTAGTCAATGAATAGCATTCTCTAGTATGTGTTCCTTTTGTCCAGGTGGGAGAGGGTAGTGTAGAGTGCAATAGAGATTGCATCATCTGTGGATCGGTTGGGGTGGTATGCAAATTGGAGTGAGTCTAGGGTTTCTGGGATAATAGTGTTGATGTGAGCCATGACCAGCCTTTCAAAGCACTTCATGGCTACATGCCTGAGGGCTACGGGTCGGTAGTCATTTAGGCAGGTTACCTTAGTGTTCTTGGGCACAGTAACTATGGTGGTCTGTTTAAAACATGTAGGTATTACAGACTCAGTCAGGGACAGGTTGAAAATGTCAGTGAAGACACTTGCCAGTTGGTCAGAGCATGCTCAGAGTACACATCCTGGTAATCCATCTGGTCCTGCGGCCTTGTGAATGTTGACCTGTTTAAAGGTCTTACTCATATCGGCTACGGAGAGCGTGATCACACAGTCATCCGGAACAGCTGATGCTCACATGCATGCTTCAGTGTTATTTGCCTCAGAGAGCATATAAGTAATTTAGCTTGTCTGGTACGCTCGTGTCACTGGGCAGCTCGCTGCTTTGCATCCCTTTGCATCCCTGTAGTTTGTAATAGTTTGAAGGCCCTGCCACATCTGCCGAGTGTTGGAGCAGGTGTAGTACGGTTCAATCTTAGTCCTGTATTGACGCTTTGCCTGGTTGAAGGGTCGTGGGAGGACATAGCGGGATTTCTTATAAGCTTCCAGGTTAGAGTCCCACTCCTTGAAAGCGGCAGCTCTAGCCTTTAGCTCAGTGCGGATGTTGCCTGTAATCCATGGCTTCTGGTTGGGGTATGTACGTACGGTCACTGTGGGGACGACGTCTTCGATGCACTTATTGATGAAGCCAGTGACTGATGTGGTGTATTCCTCAGTGCCATCGGAAGAATCCCAGAACATATTCCAGTCTGTGCTAGCAAAACAGTCCTGTTGCTCAGCATCTGCATCATCTGACCACTTCTTTATTGACCGAGTCACTGGTTTTTGCTTGTAAGCAGGAATCAGGAAGATAGAATTATGGTCATATTTGCCAAATGGAGGACGAGGGAAAGCTTTGTATGCGTCTCTGTTTGTGGAGTATTGGTGGTCTAGAGTTTTTTTCCTCTGGTTGCACATTTAACATGCTGATAGAAATTAGGTAAAACGGATTTCAGTTTCCCTGCATTAAAGTCCCCAGCCATTAGGAGCGCCGCCTCTGGATGAGAGTTTACCTGTTTTCTTACAGCCTTATACAGCTCATTGAGTGCGGACTTAGTGCCATCTTCAGTTTGTTGTGGTAAATAGACATCTATGAAAATGGATGAAAACTCTTTTGGTAAATAGTGTGGTCTATAGCTTATCATGAAATACTCTAACTCAGGCGAGCAAAACCTTAAGACCTCATTAATATTAGATTTTGTGCACCAGCTGTTGTTTACAAATATACACAGACCTCTTACAATATACACAGTATACACAGACCTCTTACAGGAGGCCGCTGTTCTATCTTGCCGGGTTCTAAAACCCTCTAGCTGTATTTTATCGTTGTTCAGCCACGACTCGGTGAAACATAAGATATTACGGTTTTTAATGTCCCGTTGGTAGGATATTCGTGATCGTAGCTTGTCCATTTTGTTATCCAATGATTTTACGTTGGCTAATAGGACTGATGATAGAGGCTGATTACCCACTTGCCATTGGATCCTTGGATCCTTACAAGGCACCTCAACCTATGTCCCCGATATCTCCATATCTTTCTCCTGCGAATAACAGGGATATTGGCCTTTTTTAGGTGTCTGAAGTAAATCCTTTGCGTCCGATTTGTTAAAGAAAAAATCTTCATCCTGTACAAGGTGAGTAATCGCTGTCCTGATATCCAGAAGCTCTTTTCAGTCATAAGAGACGGTGGCAGAAACATTATGTACAAAATAAGTTACAAATAACATGGAAAAACACACACAATAGCACAGCTGCTTAAGAGCCCGTAAAACGGCAGCCATCTCCTCCATTCATATCCTTATAACATAGAGGAACTAACTATACACACAACTATACACAAATGTTTGACAATACTATTTTCAAACAAACAAAACAAAAAATGTAAATATCACATCATTCCACAGTATAGCATATAACATAACAAACAGGTATTAGATCACAGTGGTGGACATTGGTCAAATCATTACTTATATCATAATACCGTCTGTAAGTCTATATGTTTTGGTTTGTGTGTGTTGGCGACCAGTGGGTGGTGGGTGGGGGTGACTAAAAGGCTATGAAGATTCCAGCCACATGAGGAAACATTGGCACGAGAGGCAGAGAATAATAAAGAGCTAATCGGATTCCCAGAATTGATAATGGAGGCTGGCCGGGCTAAATCTGAAGAATTCCAGACAAATTTGTAGGAATGAAAAAGGACTCCCCCTGACATAATGGCACGGTGCTAGGCTGCCTCTAATGAGGTGTAATTTATCTAAGAGCCTCTCTCTTTCTTTTTCTATGCCCCTCTCTTGGCTCCCTCGTTCCACTCAAGGCTCAGGTTCACCTCAGAGAATACCCATTATTCCTCCAGCTCTCTCGTTCTCTCCATCTCTTGCTCTCATCAGCTCCTTCTCTCTTTTCTTGAGGAGGAGGGGTGGGTGTGTGTGTGTGTGTTTCATAAGTGTGTGGCTGTGTTGTTACTTGAGAGAGAATGGAAGATGAAGAGATACGGATACATAGCAAAGTTGAGATGTGCGTGTTTATGAGAGAGCTTTGGAAGTCATTGCTATTATGCTAATTCAGCTATAATCCGTTGTATCATGTAAATGTGTACACTTTCATCTGTTAACGATATAGCAAGTAACATAAAGGCCATGCACCACTAGACGCTATGAGATCCAAGAACCACCAGTCAGATACTTCTATTTGTCTCTATGGGTGGAATAAAGCCCCCTCCCTCCTCCTCATCTCCCCACCACCTCCAACTCCTCCTCTTCCCACCTCTCACCTCCCTCCTCCTCTTCTACCCTCTACCTCCACCCCCCTCCTCCTCTCTCCACCACCTCCCCACTCCTCTTCTCCCCACCTCCTCCCACCACCATCCTCCCAACCGAGACACTAGTGACTGCCCTGGCCCCCGGCATTCCTGACTTCCATAAATTATTGGATATTTTCATATTTCAAATTTCATCTGCATTCATGTGTTGCGGCCGAGGGGAGCGTTGGTCAGGCTGCCGGTGGAGGAGAAGAGGTCCCCCTCAGTAGCATAGAGGCTCTGCTCTGCCACCGGCTGCCTGGCTCAGTCGCCCCAGAGACCCCAGCTAATTGAATTGCATCCCCTGATTAGATTATCCTTGCGGCAGCTTGCTGCCAATCTGAAGTATGGGTGCCTTCTATCCTACTTAACCCTTCTGCCCCCACCTGCTGCTGAGACACACATACACACACACACACAGACACACACACACACACACACACACACACACACACACACACACACACACACACACACACACACACACACACACACACACACACACACACACACACACACACACACACACACACACACACACACACACACACACACCATCATAGGCAGAGTGCCCAATATATGCAGGGCCCATCAAAGTTTGGCAGTGTTGTTATTTTTCTTTTGTATTGTCTTCCCTTGTAAAAGCGTCCATCACTCACCGCATGGTCCCTACAGTTCGTTTCCCTCCCTCGTGCTACTCCCAGCACACTGGAATCAAAAAAATGATATATGTTTTCGGTCCCCCTTTTTGGGATGGTTAATGTGTTGCCTGCTATTTTGGGAATTGGCTCATAAGTGGTGTAGTTCTACAATGTGGTGTCATATCGCCCTGTGAGGCTAATGTGGCTACCATCTTTCTCAAACTTCAAATTTTGTGTTTAAGGGTAAGTTTAGTGCCCAGTGACACGAGCCTAGCAGACAAGCTAAATGCCTTTTATTCTCGCTTCGAGGCAAGCAACACTGAAGCATACATGAGAGCACCAGCTGTTCCGGATGACTGTGTGATCACGCTCTCCGTAGCCGATGTGAGCAAGACCTTTAAACAGGTCAACATTCACAAAGCCAAAGGGTCAGATGGATTACCAGGACCTGTACTCAAAGCATGTGCGGACCAACTGGCAAGTGTCTTCACTGACATTTTTAACCTCTCCCTGACTGAGTCTGTAATACCTACATGTTTCAAACAGATCACCATAGTCCCTGTGCCAAAGAAAGCAAAAGTGACCTGCCTAAATGATCACCGCTCGTAGCACTCACGTCGGTAGCCATGAAGTGCTTTGAAAGGCTGGTCATGGCTCACATCAACACCATCATTCCGTAAACCTTAGACCCAATACAATTCGCATACCACCCCAACAGATCCACAGATTACACAATCTCAATCAAACTTCAGACTGCCCTTTTCCACCTGGACAAAATTAATACCAGTGTGAGAATGCTGTTCATTGACTACAGCTCAGAAATCAACACCATAGTACCCACAAAGCTCATCACTAAGCTAAGGACCGCGGGACTAAACACCTCCCTCCGCAACTGGATCCTGGACTTCCTGACGGGCCACCACCACATGATAAGGGTAGGCAACAACACATCTGACATGCTGATCCTCAACACTGGGGCCCCTCAGCGGTGCGTGCTTAATCCCCTCTTGTTCTCCCTTTTCACCAACGACTGCGTGGTCAAGTACGACTCCAAAAGCATCATTAAGTTTGCCGACGACACAACAGTGTTAGGCCTGATCACTGACAACAATAAGACAGGTTATAGGGAGGAGGTCAGAGACCTGGCAGTATGGTACCAGGACAACAACCTCTCCCTCAATGTGAGCAAGACAAAGGAGCTGATCGTGGACAATACGAAAAGGAGGGCCGAACAGACTCCATTAACATTGACGGGGTAGGGCCTCCCAGGTGGCGCAGTGGTCTAGGGCACTGCATCGCAGTGCTAGCTGTGCCACCAGAGACTCTGGATTCGCGCCCAGGTTCTGTCGCAGCCGGCCGCAACCGGGAGGTCCATGGGGCGACGCACAATTGGCCTCGCATTATCCGGGTTAGGGAGGGTTTGGCCGGTAGGGATATCCTTGTCTCATCGCTCACTAGCGACTCTTGTGGCGGGCCGGGCGCAGTGCGCGCTAACCATGTCGCCAGGTGCACGTGTTTCCTCCGACACATTGGTGCGGCTGGCTTCCGGGTTGGATGCGCACTGTGTTAAGAAGCAGTGTGGCTTGGTTGGGTTGTGTTTCAGAGGACGCATGGCTTTCGACCTTCGTCTCTCCCGAGCCCGTACGGGAGTTGTAGCGATGAGACAAGGCGGTAACTACTAACAATTGAATACCATGAAATTTGGGAGAAAATGGGGTAAAATATATAAAGAAATAAACATTGACGGGGCTGAAGTGGAGCGTGTCAAGAGTTTCAAGTTCCTTGGTGTCCACATCATCAATGAACTATCATGGTCCAAACAAACCAAGACACATGTGAAGAGTGCACACCAACATATTTTCCACCTCAGGAGACTGAAAAGATTTTGCATGGGTCCCCAGATCCTCAAAAAGTTATACAGCTGCACCATCAAGAGCATCTTGACCAGTTGCATCACCGCCTGGTATGGCAACTGCTCGGCATCTGACCGTAAGTCGCTACAGAGGGTAGTGCATACGGCGCAGTACATCACTGAGGCCAAGCTTCCTGACATCCATACCTCTATACCAGACGGTGTCAGAGGAAGGCCCTAAAAATTGTCAAAGACTCCAGTCACCCAAGTCATAGACTGTTCTCTCTGCTACCGCATGGCAAGTGGTACCGGAGCGCCAAGTCTAGGACCAAAGGCTCCTTAACAGCTTCTACCCCAAGCCATAAGAGTACTGAACAATTAATCAAATGGCCACCCAGACTATTTACATTCACAAACCCCCCAACTTCATTTTTTCACTGCTGCTACTCGCTGTTTATTATCTATGCATAGTCACTTTACAAATGACCTCGACTAACCTATACCTCCCCACATTGACTCAGTACCAGTACCCCTTGTATATAGCCTCGTTTATTGTTATGTAATTTTCTTGTGCTAACTTTAGTTTGTTAAGTAAATATTTTCTTAACTCTATGTATTTCTTGAACGGCATTGTTAGTTAAGGGCTTGTAAGTAAGCATTTCATGGTAAGGTTAAATGCACCTGTTGTATTCGGCGCATGTGACAAATAAACATTTGATTTAATTAACTCAGAATGTTTAAGGTTATGGTTAAGATTAGGCATTAACTTCAAATTCTTAAGGTTAGGCATTAACTGCGAATGGTTAAGGTAAGGTTTGGAATAGGCTTACAAATATATATAAATTATAAAAACCAACTTTCTATCACTGGATTGGAACATGCAGCCTTTGGAATGAGAGGCAGATGCTTACGCCCATCCACCATCCCCGTCCACAATGCCCTTATTGGCCGGTTTCACGTCATCTCCCGATGTCTGCAGACATGGATGGACGTCAAATACTGACTTGTATCACGGGTGACCTAGCTGTGTGGGGTTGAACTGAATGCCATAAGATACATCTGTCAATATACACTACAGTTCAAAGGTTTGGGGTGAAAAACAAGCACATTTTTTTTCTCCATTTAAAATAACATCAGATTGATCAGAAATACAGTGTGGACATTGTAGACTCAAGAAGTAAATGTTGTAAATGACTATTGTAGCTGGAAATGGCTGATTATTGATGGAATATCTACATAGGCATACAGAGGCCCATTGTCAGCAAGCATCACTCCTGTGTTCCAATGGCACGTTGTGTTAGCTAATCCAAGTTTATCATTTTAAAAGGCTAATTGGTCATGAGAAAACCCTTTTGCAATTATGTTAGCACAGCTGAAATCTGTGTGCTAATTAAATAAGCAATAAACCTGGCCTTCTTTAGACTAGATGAGTATCTGGAGCATCAGCATTTGTGGGTTCGATTACAGGCTCAAAATGGCCAGAAACAAAATAAATAAAATTCTGAAACTCGTCAGTCTATTTTTGTTCTGAGAAATGAAGGCTATTCCTTCTGAGAAATTGCCAAGAAACTGAAGATCTCGTACAACGCCGTGTACAACTCCCTTCACAGAACAGTGCAAACTGGCACTAACCAGAATAGAAAGAGGAATGGGAGGCCCCTGTGCACAACTGAGCAAGAGGACAAGTACATTCGAGTGTCAAGTTTGAGAAACAGATGCCAAACAAGTCCTCAACTGGCATCTTCATTAAATAGTACCCCCAAACACCAGTCTCAATGTCAACAGTGAAAAGGCGACTCCGGGATGCTGGCCTTCTTGGCAGTCTGTCCTCCCACTCCTCTTTCTATTCTGGTTAGAGTGTCACGTTCGCTGGAATAAATATCGGACCAAGCTGCAGCGCGATATGGTTTCCACATCATTTATTAAAGTGAAAACTTAGAACAAAACAAATAAAGAAACAAACAACAAATCGTGACTACATAGGTGCTACATACACTTACTCAAAGTACAATAGCCCATAAACACAGGTGGGAAAAACAGCTACTTAAATATGATACCCAATTAGAGACAACAATTACCAGCTGCCTCTAATTGGGAATCATACACAATCACAAACATAGAAAAACAAACCTAGAACCCGACATAGAAATAATAAACTAGACTAACCCCCAGTCACGCCCTGACCTACTCTACCATAGAAAATAAGGACTCTCTATGGTCAGGACGTGACCTAGAGCCAGTTTCCACTGTTCTGTGAAGGAAGTAGTACACAGCGTTGTACAAAATCTTCCGTTTTTTGGCAATTTCTCACATGGAATAGCCTTCAT
Organism: Oncorhynchus tshawytscha; assembly: GCF_018296145.1. NCBI lineage: Eukaryota > Metazoa > Chordata > Actinopteri > Salmoniformes > Salmonidae > Oncorhynchus > Oncorhynchus tshawytscha. The sequence goes on from NC_056449.1 coordinate 19,245,294, forward strand.
TTCTCAGAACAAGAATAGACTGGTGAGTTTCAGAAGAAAGTTATTTATTTCGAGCCTGTAATCGAACCCACAAATGTTGATTGTAACGGCAGATCTCCTCTTCGTCTGAAGAGGAGTAAGGATCGGACCAAGATGCAGCGTGTTAAGTGTCCATAATGTTTTTAATAAAGACAAATGAACACTCGAACAAAAACAATAACATGAAATAACATGAAATCTACAAAAAACGAAACAGTACCGTGTGGCGACAAACACTCACACGGAAACAAACACCCACCAACCAACAGTGAAACCCAGGCTACCTAAGTATGATTCTCAATCAGAGACAACTAACGACACCTGCCTCTGATTGAGAACCATACTAGGCCGAAACAGAAACCAAACATAGAAAAACAAACATAGACTGCCCACCCAAACTCACGCCCTGACCATACTAAATAAAGACAAAACAAAGGAAATAAAGGTCAGAACCGGCTCAGGACAGACCGGCGGCTCTGGCGGCTCAGGACAGACCGGCGGCTCTGGCGGCTCAGGACAGACCGGCGGCTCTGGCGGCTCAGGACAGAACGGAGACTCTGGCGGCTCAGGACAGACCGGAGACTCTGGCGGCTCAGGACAGACGGGAGACTCTGGAGGCTCAGGACAGACGGGAGACTCTGGAGGCTCAGGACAGACGGGAGACTCTGGCGGCTCAGGACAGACGGGAGACTCTGGCGGCTCAGGACAGACGGGAGACTCTGGCGGCTCAGGACAGACGGGAGACTCTGGCGGCTCAGGACAGACGGGAGACTCTAGCAGCTCAGGAGGAAGGCTCTGGCAGCACTGGACAGGCGGGAGCACCTGTAGGCAGAAGACGGAGAGAAGGCCTGGTGCGGGGGGCTGCCACCGGAGGGCTGGTGCGTGGAGGTGGCACTGGATAGACCGGACCGTGCAGGCGCACTGGAGCTCTTGAGCACCGAGCCTGCCCAACCTTACCTGGTTGAATGCTCCCGGTAGCCAGGCCAGTGCGGCGAGGTGGAATAGCCCGCACTGGGCTGTGCTGGTGAACCGGGGACACCATGCGTAAGGCTGGTGCAATGTACGCCAGCCCGAGAATACGCACTGGAGACCAGATGCGTAAAGCCGGCTTCATGGCACCTGGCTCGATGCCCACTCTAGCCCGGCCGATACGAGGAGCTGGAATTTACCGCACTGTGCACACGCACTGGGGAAACTGTGCGCTCCACCGCATAACACGGTGCCTGCCCCGTCCCTCTCTCTCTCCGGTAAGCACGGGAAGTTGGCGCAGGTCTCCTACCTGCCTTCGCCATACTCCCTGTGTACACTCCCCGTGTGCCCCTCCCAATACATTTTTGGGGCTGCCTCTCGGGCTTCCAGCCGCTCTGCTGTGCTAGCTCCTCATAATGCCGCCTCTCTGCTTTCGCTGCCTCCAGCTCTGCTTTGGGGCGGCGATATTCCCCTGGCTGTTCCCAGGGTCCTTTACCGTCCAAAATCTCCTCCCAAGTCCATTTCTCCAAATATCGCTGCCTCTCCTGCTGCTGCTGCTGTTGCTGTCCTTTACCACGCTGCTTGGTCCTCGGTTGGTGGGTGTTTCTGTAACGGCAGATCTCCTCTTCGTCTGAAGAGGAGTAAGGATCGGACCAAGATGCAGCGTGGTAAGTGTCCATAATGTTATTAATAAGTACAAATGAACACTCAAACAAAAACAATAAACGATAACTTGAAATCTACAAAAACCGAAACAGTACCGTGTGGCGACAACCACTTACACGGAAACAAACACCCACAAACCAACAGTGAAACCCAGGCTACCTAAGTATGATTCTCAATCAGAGACAACTGACAACACCTGCCTCTGATTGAGAACCATACTAGGCCGAAACAGAAACCAAAATAGAAAAACATACATAGACTGCCCACCCCAACTCACGCCCTGACCATACTAAATAAAGACAAAACAAAGGAAATAAAGGTCAGAACGTGACATTGATGCTCCAGATACTCAACTAGTCTCAAGATTGCCAGTTTTATAGCTTCTTTAATCAGCAAAACCGTTTTCAGCTGTGCTAACATAATTGCAAAAAGGGTTTTCTCGTGATCAATTAGCCTTTTAAAATGATAAACTTGGATTAGCTAACACAATGTGACATTGGAACACAGGAGTGATGGTTGCTGATAATGGGCCACTGTACACCTAGGTAGATATTTCATAACAAATCTGCAATTTCCAGCTACAATAGTGATTTACAACATTAACAATGTCTACACTGTATTTCTGATCAATTTGATGTTATTTTAATGGACAAAGAAAGTGTAGTGTACGTACATATGATATGAAGTCATATTTAGTATATAATGTTGTTATTAGGGATCAATATTGATCATGTGTCTACAGTTGAGTTAAATGAATGATCCAGTACAATGTAATAACGATTAAACCAAAAATATGCACACTGACAAGCAATATAATACGAAGCTAAATGTTCAGTTTCTCTATACAATTTTTTTAACGTCTATACTCTGCACAACTTCATACAATTGTTATGAAAAATAATATGTCCTACAGTATCTGTCTTTCTCAGTGATCTGCAAACCTTCAATGCAGAACTCTAAGGATGGGTTTTTGATGGAACTACAGTTATTTTGAAATGTTTGACATTATATAGACAAGTATCGCAAAATATATAGTTGAAGTCGGAAGTTTACATACAATTAGGTTGGAATTATTAAAACTCGTTTTTCAACCACTCCACAAATTTCTTGTTAACAAACTATAGTTCTGGCAAGTCGGTTAGGACATCTACTTTGTGCATGACACAAGTAATTTTTCCAACAATTGTTTACAGACAGATTATTTCACTTATAATCCACTGTATCACAATTCCAGTGGGTCAGAAGTTCACATGCACTAAATTGACGGTGCCTATAAACAGCTTTGAAAATTCCAGAAAATTATGTCATGGCTTTAGAAGCTTCTGATAGGCTAATTTACATATTGTGAGTCAATTGGAGGTGTACCTGTGGATTTATTTCAAGGTCTACCTTCAAACTCAGTGCCCCTTTGCTTGACATCATGGGAAAATCTAATGAAATCAGCCAAGACCTCAGAAAAAAAAATTGTAGACCTCCACAAGTCTGGTTCATCCTTGGGAGCAATTTCCAAATTCCTGAAGGTACGACGTTCATCTGTATAAACAATAGTATGCAAGTACAAACACCATGGGACCATGTGACCGTCATATCGCTCAGGAAGGAGACGCGTTCGGTCTCCTAGAGATGCGAAATAGTTCAAAACAATCCCAGAACAACAGCAGAGGACCTTGTGAAGATGCTGGAGGAAACAGGTTCAAAGTATCTATATCCACTGTAAAACGAGTCCTATATCGACATAACCTAAAAGGCCGCTCAGCAAGGAAGAAGCCACTGCTCCAAAACCATTATAAAAAAGCCAGACTACGGTTTGCAACTGCACATGGGGACAAAGATCGTACTTTTTGGAGAAATGTCCTGGTCTGGTGAAACAAAAATGGAACTGTTTGACCATAATGACCATTGTTATGTTTGGAGGAAAAAGGGGGAGGCCTGCAAGCCGAGGAACACCATCCCAACTGTGACGCACGGGGGTGGCAGCATCATGATATGGGGGTGCTTTGCTGCAGGAGGGACTGGTGCACTTCACAAAATAGCATCAGGAATGAGGAAAATCATGTGGATATATTGAAGCAACATCTCAAGACATCAGTCAGGAAGTTAAAGCTTGGTCGCAAATGAGTCTTCCAAATGGACAATGACCCCAAGCATACTTCCAAAGTTGTGGCAAAATGGCTTAAGGACAACAAAGTCAAGGTATTGGAGTGGCCATCATAAAGCCCCGACCTCAATCCTATAGAAAATTTGTGGGCAGAACTGAAAAAGCTTGTGCAAGCAAGGATTGGGCCAAAATTCACCCAACGTATTGTGGGAAGCTTGTGGAAGGCTACCCGAAACATTTGACCCAAGTTAAACAATTTAAAGGCAATGCTACAAAATACTAATTGAGTGTAACTTCTGACCCACTGGGAGTGTGATGAAAGAAATAAAAGCTGAAAGAAATCATTCTCTCTACTATTATTCTGACATTTCACATTCTTAAAATAAAGTGGTGATCCTAACTGACCTAAGACAGGGTTTTTACTAGGATTAAATGTCAGGCATTGTGAAAAACTGAGTATAAATGTATTTGGCTAAGGAGTATGTAAATTTCCGACTTCAACTGTAATAGTTCTCAGACACCAGTTTGTCCCAAAATAGGTAGCTTCATTTTAAATGTATGTATTGGAGTTCCATATCCTTGCTTCCATACCTGCCAACCTTCACAAAAGGCTCGGTTTCTGCCCTGTCATGCTGTACTTGCCACATCTCAACTTTACTGCAATGCATAACAGATGAATATAGGAGAGATCATGTTGTGATGTAATTATCATCTATTGCTTCCTGTAATTGTATCAGGTCTCTTTTGAACAATAATCTCATGTTGAATGTCTGGAGCTGGGTCCTTTCACTGTTTATTGTTCTCCACTCTGGTAAAACACAATTGAATTGAAGACTGCACTATTGGATTTTTTGCTCTGTAGAATAAACTGAAATTGTATTTTTGCTGGAAATGATCAATACATCTTGCAGAGGGAAAGTAAGAAGACAGGCATAGAACAGAATAGACCCTGGGTATTGGAAGGGAGAGTTAGATAAAAAGCTGGAAGATAAAACGAGTGGATGGATAGAAGAGAAAGCTTTTTTAGACATTACAATATGTTGAATATATTTATTAACATAGAACATCACACAACCTGTATGTTTTCATATCTTTGTTTCCTAGTCTAGTTAGCAAACATCACATTACCTATATGTTTTCATATCGGGTGGGGCTGTGGTTGGGCTGAGGACTCCGGCTCGAAATGGACAACAGCCATCAACCATTATTATAGGAAGCTCCATGGTTAGATTGGTGGAAGTCTGAAATACCCATACACTTTGTTTTCCTGGAGCTAGGGTAGTTAGATTCACAGACTCTGTCCCAGATTGGCAGTCTATCAGGCGATTGTTAAATCAGTGTGTAAAACTAGTTAAAAAAGCAAAATCGGATTATTATGTAAATTCACTATCTGAATGTACAGGGAACCCAGCTACATTTTGAGAAGCTGTTATGTCACTGAAGGATTGTGTCTCCTCTTCCCGCCCCCAATAAATTAATTTAGATCCTGGCCCTATTACTGACAAAATGGATATCATTAATGCATTTAATCCCCATTTTATCTCTGCGGGCTATATACAGTATTTGAATATTTTTCAAAACCAGCTCTTGAAAGAGTAGTTTGGATGTTGATGATGAAAATCTATTGAATGATACTGTAAATGCCGGTCAAGAATTTTATTTTTGGGAAATTCACTGATGAATAAGTCCTGGATGCTTTGCTAACATTAGACAACACTTCCAAAGCATAGAAATCTGCATATGTGCTGCCATTCCATAAGGGTGGGAATACAAATGATCTTGTTAAGTATCCCCCCATTTCAAGACTACCTTCTATAGCTACGATTCTTGAATCCTTGGTTAATGTGCAACTTTGTTCGTTTTATCTGATAATTGTATGCTTAATATAAACCAATCATGGTTTAGGCCTGGGCATAGTACTACCACAGCAACCACGCTAGTTGTTAACAATCTTGTCAGTGCCTTGGATGCTACAACTAGCTGTGCTGCCTTGTTTATTGACCTGTCAAAGGTGTTTGACACTGTTGATCATTCTGTTTGGCTGAAGAAGTGATCAAAATAGTCTAGTTTGCAAACATCACAAAACCTGTATGTTTTCATATCTATGTTTCATAGTCTAGCTAGATAACAAGTGTAAATCAAGAGTTTCTGCACAATCACTGCCATCATTGTTCAGGTTATTGTCTGTACATTGATGACGTTTTAACTACAAGGATGGAGAATTCGACTCAAAATGTAAACATTAAAAAAAACACTAACGCACATGTCAAAACAGTTGATATTGTAAGAGACATTCTCTCACTTTGTGGTTCTAGGTTTTGTTATGTTTTTCTGGGGGGGTTCATTCCAATACTGGACTTTGGCACAGTTGGAAAAACCTAAGCACAAATTAAAATATTATTTTCTTGAAACACGCTATATGTTTCACCAACTGCTCTCTGGTCCTATTGGACTAAATATTGCAGCTATTTTTCCTAATACATTTTACAGCAACTTTATGGATGCTAAAAGAGCATTATCAATCCTCCATCTATTAACTAACCATCAGTTTGCAATACGTTTATTGGCTGCTGTACATCCAAGCTGTCATAGCAGGAATCAGGAAGTTAGTCTGACATAACCATTAGGGAGAAGGAAGTGAAGGGACCTGGCATGCGTACAACACCCCTAACGCTCTGAACAGTCCCGAATCCTCAAACCTTCCATCCCTGCCTTCCTGAGTTACTTTTCATAATTATTGAATTACATTCCTCGTAACCCATTAAGCAGGACATTTTCTTCTTAACCACCTGCTCTTCTTCCTCCACCACATTTTACGCCATCAATCTTTCAGCATTACCGGACCCCTAAAAGCTTTCTGACTGGCCTATAATGGGGGACACCGGGGGGTCAGGGGGGGCTATAGGACAGGACTGTGTGCTCAGGAACTGTGATGCCTCAGCATTTGTGTTGGGGGTAAGGGAAGAGGAGATGGTGGGGGTGAGAGGTGGGGGCCACTCTGTCAGTCTGGTGTTCTGGGGGGGATTGTTGGAACAGGTCACTCACTGTGTGGCTGTGTGGACCCACGATGGGGACTACATAGTGTTGGGGGGGGGGGCAGTTGAGGAATGGATCATAGACCATTCTGTTATAATGATGACGTTGTCTTGTGCCTCAGGGCACTCACAGGGATGATGGGGACATTGACCCCCAATGTCTGGCTATGGCTGCAATAGACAGGGGGCAAAGCTGAAGGCATGGTGGTGCCACTGGAGCTATAACTTAACCTCTCTCACACACTCAGTTGAACTTCGAGGGGACGACTGAGGACACAGCTTTACTTTACTCTCTCCACAGTAACATCCATTGTAACTGCAGGAAGGTTGAGAACAGACAGTGTTTAGTCTAAATTTGTCAAATTGGGTGACAAATCAATGAACGACTGAACCAACATCAGTAAATGCTGTATGATGATGTTGTGATGTATAATGTGGTGTGTACTTTGTGGGCTGGTTTTAACATTTGTATTGTGGATGGATTGTGTGTGGTTTATCCTGTTACCCTGCTTGCAAACCAAATTTGCCTCTAGGGACAGTAAAAATGTATTGATTGATTATTCTCATACCAATATGAAGCTTGATTCACAATTTAATATTAGTAAGGTGAAGACTGCAGTGGTACATCAGTTGATTGATATGAGCAATACTGACATGTTGGTATGCAATGGTCTTGTTTTCTCACGTACAAGCAATTTTTGGTCTGTGTTGAAACTTATCAATAGAAGAACAGCAATCATCAAATATTCAAATGCATTTACAGAACATCCAATCATTGTGTTCCCTGTTTCCGACAATCAGTAAATACTACTGCACGAAATTCGAAATGCATGTACGCGGTTGAGAAAACTGGAAGTGAATGTTAAAGTAAAAAATGGAGGTTTGTCTCTACACACATGACTAATGCCTGTTTGTCAATATCCCTGCAGTGCAAATCTATAAGGCCAACAGATATGACTGTTATCTCAACATCTGTTGTGTGTGTGCATATGTGCATGTTTGTGTGATCAATTGTGTGTGTTAGAGATGTTTATCGGTGTGTATGTATGCCTATGTGTACACATACGGAGGGCCTCGGCGTACTGTGTTAGTGCTCATCACTCACCTCACTGCATGAATATCATTACCTAATGCTCATAACCCATTGTAGATTATTCATCTCTGAAAGCTCACACTGTTTTGCATAACACACGCACACACAAACACATGCACTCACACATTCGCATGCACATACACACACACCCACACGCATACACACACACACACACACACACACACACACACACACACACACACACACACACACACACACACACACACACACACACACACAGGTATGCAGATACACACAGGCACCGACACACATGCACGCACACACACAGGCATGCACACACAGGCATGCACGCACATATAGCCTATCAATAGTCAAACACACACCATCAATACCCTTTCTCCTTTGATATCTCTCTCTATTACGCACGCACGCACACACACACACACACACACACACACACACACACACACACACCACATGAGATTTGAACAACCTTAATAACACCTCAAACTTTTTCTCCCTTCTTCTCCTCCTCCCTGTTTAAATCCACATCCCCTTTCACGTTTCCCTAATCAGATTATCTAATGGCTTTCCTTCTGCTGCTCGGAGACGCTCTGGCCAGACCTTGGAAAGGGAAGACACACGCGGGTGTGCTACTGCAGAGAGATGGAGGAAGCGATGGAGGGGGTGAAGAGCTACATCCAGGCAGCAGCTCCACTCCAACCCTCCCTCCCCTCCTCTACTCCTCCCCCACCCCCACCATCCTCTTCCCACCCCCACTTCAGCGAAATCTATAGGGAGAGAAGGCAGAGACAGGTGCATTTTCGACAAATCGAGTTAGCCAAGACATGCCACATCCAATTGGGCTAAATTGATGTGAGAGTTTGCGATGTCTGCCGTGGGTATTACAGCAAAGGTCAGTGTGCCGAGACAATGACATCAATCTGCCTCCACGTGGCCAACTAGTGCTCCATCCCACATGATTCAGATTCAAGGGATAGAAGCACGTCGGTCGCACAAACATGGACATAGGGGGAAGGAGAGGAAAGACAAATATGCGAGGGGAAATTGTGTTTATAGGCCTAATGGTGGGCAGGTATATTGAAGTCTCGTTACTGATCCTTAGAGTATGACTACACCTCAATCTCATAATTGTATATATTCTGCTCACTTTAAACTCCTGCACACTTGTTCCATGTTTTTAATGGATTTCCCATTTAAAGTAATCTGCGCAGTGTTTGTTTACATTTACTGTGTTAACTAAAAACACGTATATTTTGGGTTCTGATTGGGTACGGCAGTTGAACTAACTTCATTAGGCATAAGTTATACTCTTTAAGAAACAATGGGTACATATCATTAATTTCTAAATCTGAAAATCTATGTAGCACCTGCAGATTGACACTTTAAACCACCTTTTTGGCACTGACCATATACAGGGTTGTCCCGCCAGTGTGCAAGAGTTTCATTTTTACAAAAGAATTCTATACGTTTCCAAGCACTTTGACTTTCAATTAGGTGTGAAAATATTTCTATGATATACAGTTGAAGTCAGAGGTTTACATACACCTTAGCCAAATACATTTAAACTCAGTTTTTCACAATTCCTGACATTTAATCCTAGTAAAGATTCCCTGTCTTAGGTCAGTTAGGATCACCACTTTATTTTAAGAATGTGAAATGTCAGAATAATAGTAGAGAGAATTATTTATTTCAGCTTTTATTTCTTTCATCACATTCCCAGTGGGTCAGCAGTTTACATACACTCAATTAGTATTTGGAAGCATTGCCTTTAAATTGTTTAACTTGGGTCAAACATTTCGGATAGCCTTCCACAAGCTTCCCACAATACGTTGGGTGAATTTTGGCCCATTCCTCCTGACAGAGCTGGTGTAACTGAGTCAGGTTTGTAGACCTCCTCACTTGCACACACTTTTTCAGTTCTGCCCACAAATTTTCTATAGGATTGAGGTCAGGGCATTGTGATGGCCACTCCAATACCTTGACTTTGTTGTCCTTAAGCCATTTTGCCACAACTTTGGAAGTATGCTTGGGGTCATTGTCCATTTGGAAGACCCATTTGCGACCAAGCTTTAACTTCCTGACTGATGTCTTGAGATGTTGCTTCAACATATCCACATAATTTTCCTCATTCATGATGCCATCTATTTGTGAAGTGCACCAGTCCCTCCTGCAGCAAAGCACCGCCACAACATGATGCTGCCACCTCCGTGCTTCACAGTTGGGATGGTGTTCTTCGGCTTGCAAGCCTCCCCCTTTTTCCTCCCAACATAACAATGGTCATTATGGCCAAACAGTTCTATTTTTGTTTCATCAGACCAGAAGACGTTTTTCCAAAAAGTACAATCTTTGCAGTTACAAACCATAGTCTGGCTTTTTTATGGTGGTTTTGGAGCAGTGGCTTCATTTTACTAGGACTCATTTTACTGTGGATATAGATACTGTGGATATAGATACATGTGTACCTGTTTCCTCCAGCATCTTCACAAGGTCCTTTGCTGTTGTTCTGGGATTGTTTTTTACTATTTCGCACCAAAGTACGGTCATCTCGAGGAGACAGAACGCGTCTCCTTCCTGAGCGGTATGGCAGCTACGTGGTCCCATGGTGTTTATACTTGCATACGATTGTTTATACAGATGAACATGGTACCTTCAGGCGTTTGGAAATTGCTCCCAAGGATGAACCAGACTTGTGGAGGTCTACAGTTTTTTTTCTGAGGTCTTGGCTGATTTATTTTGATTTTCCCATGATGTCAAGCAAAGAGGTACTGAGTTTGAAGGTAGGCCTTGAAATACATCCACAGATACACCTCCAATTGACTCAAATGATGTCAATTAGCCTATCAGAAGCTTCTAAAGCCAATACATAATGTTCTGGAATTTTCAAAGCTGTTTAAAAGGCACAGTCAACTTAGTGTATGTAAACTTCTGACCCACTGGAATTATGTGGTGAAATAATCTGTCTGTAAACAATTGTTGGAAAAATTACTTGTATCATGCACAAAGTAGATCTCCTAACCGACTTGCCAAAACTATAGTTTGTTAACAAGAAATTTGTGGAGTGGTTGAAAAACAAGTTTTAATGACTCCAACCTAAGTGTATGTAAACTTCCGACTTCAACTGTATAGTTTGAAGTTTTTGCAGGGCAGGCTGAAACTTGAATCAAAACCAACATGATTTCCTGAGCACGGTATCAGCAATGAATAAATAGCCTATCAATTTCCCCTAGCATATATAGTGGTGGTTTTGGGAGGTTTTTAGCATCCGTCCTCAGAAAATCTGATATGAATTTGCTGCAGGATTTTGTTTCATCATACTGCCACCTCTTCCCAGGGTCTGTAAATAGAGATTTCAGGCTATCGCTTCCACCCCACGTTTATTCAGAAAATCTTTTTATTTTATTGCATTAGCTTTATTGCTACTCTTAGGCTTTGCTCTGTCTTCCGAGTGATACTTTATATCACCCCAGGGATATTGGTTTTCATTCTGTGGGTTGGTTAAATCTTAGACCAAGCGCTAGCCAAGCCAACATACAGTAGCTGAAGTCATATAAAAGCTGTTCATATGAGCTCCTACACAGGTCATAACGTGGGAGGTCATTGCGTTAATGGAAAAAATGCATGAGAGAACGTTTTTGAACACAACAACACACCAGGCTCCCGAGTGGCGCAGTGGTTTAAGACACTGCATCTCTGTATTAGTGGCATCACTACAGACCCTGGTTCAATTCCAGGCTGTATCACAAATGGCCATGATTGGGAGTCCCATAGGGTGGCACACAATTGGCCCAGCATCGCCTGGGTTAGGGTTTGGCAGGGGTAGGCCGTCATTGTAAATAAGAATTAGTTCTTAAAAGACTTGCCTAGTTAAATCAAATAAAATTTAAAAAAACATGATTAGGTGATGTAGCTATGGTATAAAAGTATGTGGACACCTGCTCTTTGAACATCTCAATCCAAAATCATGGACATGGAGTTGGTCCCCCCCATTGCTGCTATAACAGCCTCCACTCTTCTGGGAAGGTTTTCCACTAGATGTTGAAACGTCACTGCGGGGACTTGCTTCCATTTAGCCACAAAAGCATTAGTGAGGTCGGGCACTGATGTTGGGCGATTAGGCCTGGCTCCCTGTCGGCGTTCCATTTCATCCCAAAGGTGTTTGATGGGGTTGAGGTCAGCGCTCTGTGGCCAGTCAAGTTCTTCCACACCGATCTCGACAAACAATGGACTTCACTTTGTGCACGGGTGCACTGTTATGCTGAAACAGGAAAAAACCTTCCCCTAAACTGTTGCCACAAAGTTGGAAGCACAGAATCATCTAGAATGTCATTGTATGCTGCAGTGTTAAAATTTCCCTTCACTGGAGCTAAGGGGCCTAGCCCGAACCATGAAATACAACCCCAGACTATTATTCCCTTCCACCAAAATATTTACAGTTGAGACTATGCATTCAGGCAGGTAGCGTTCTCCTGGCATCCGCCAAACCCAGATCCATCTGTCAGCCTTCCAGATGGTAGAGCATAATTAATCACTCCATAGAACGCGTTTCCACTGCTCCAGAGTCCAATGGCGGTGGGCTTTACACTACTCCAGCCGATGCTTGGCATTGCTCATGGTGATCTTAGGCTTGTGTGCGGCTGCACGGCCATGGAAATCCATTTCATAAAGCTCCCGACTAACAGTTATTGTGCTGACGTTGCTTCCAGAGGCAGTTTGGAACTTGCTAGTGAGTGTTGCAACCGAGGACAGAAGATTTTTACAAGCTATGTGCTTCAGCACTCGGTGGTCCCATTCTGCAAGCCTATGTGGCCTACTACTTTGCAGCTGAGTTGTTGTTGCTCCTAGATGTTTCCACTTCACAATAACAGCACTTACAGTTGACCTGGACAGCTCTAGCATGGCAGAGATTTGACAAACTGACTTGTTGGAAAGGTGGCATCCTATGACAGTGCCACGTTGAAAGTTACTGAGCTCTTCAGCACGGGCCATTCTACTGCCAATGTTTGTCTATTGAGATTGCAACAATGGGTGTGGCTGAAATAGCCAAACCCACTCATTTGAAGTGGGTGTCTACATACCTTCGGCCATGTATTGTATAAAAGATCCTATGTATTCTATAGTTTGAGCTATAATAGATCAAAACTCTCCTGTAATTGCAAAACCAGTTGGATAAGAAATCTATTTTGCCTGCACTATTGTGCTTACTCAACAAATTGTCTTGGTGTATAGGACAATGTGAATACCAAACAGTAGAAGCCGGTTCTGGAAAGCGCCTGTGTATTCTGGATTTGGTTCCATAATGATTTTAAGTCAATACCTTGTCTATTTATTCTCTGAAGTGGACTTTCTGTGAGCAAAAGTTGGATGGGTATATCTGAACAACACCAGATATAAGATAACCTCTGTCTTCTTTAAGTATATTCTTTGGAAATGTTCCTCAATTAACAAGATGAGTGGACCCTGTACTCACCCCTGTGGAATCCCAATCCAGATGGTTGGCTGAGAGGCAATTTACTCTCACTTACCAGTGAGAGTCGTGCCTGATGCATAAACATAATCTCTGATACACCAATTCATCATCAGATAGCTTGGGGATTCTGGGTGTGTTCTGATCAAATTTGCGTCCTATGATGATGAGAGGCATGTTGGTTTCGCTTCAGAAAACTGCACATCCAGCAATTTGTCACACACGTCACACTATCTCATGGGAGGCTGGGAGAGGGAAGTACAGGAGCGTTTTCTGCTTACTGAGAGGGGCCTTCTGGGAACAGGAAGTGAATCAGCTGCTCAGCCAGGCAGACTGCATCCGATTGGTCCATCTGGCTATTCTTTAAGGATTACATCCAATCAAATTAGCGTTGATTGATCAACAGGCACTACGATTGGCTGGCGGCTGTGGGAATTGAAGGCACTATTCAATCAAAACCAATCATAATTGGGTTAAGGATATATTTTTAAAACAACAGTGAGAAAATGTGTATATTAATATGCAGTAGAATTTATTCTGGTTCAAACTATATTGTTTTATTGAGTATGAACCTGAATCTGCAGTGCAAGAAAAATGTGGTTTTGGACTTATCCTGGAAACCCAGTTTGTGTTTTTTGGGGAGTGATGCCTCAGCTGAGGTTTTGAGTTCCAGAATGTAGTTACGGTTAAATGAAGTGGAAATAAATAAACGCACTCGAAGATTACAGTATTTTAGGTGAGAGACTGGATAGGTTACCCAGTCAAGCCTCTTTGTGAAAATAGATACCTTCTGCAGGCTGAAACCTTAGATTCAACAATTTAGCAATATGCAAGTTAATTACCAATATAAATTAAAGCAATTTGTGGAATGTGGAATATAAGACAAATTTGTTGAATATATTATTGTAATAAATTCAACATTTGGCCCTATAGCAACATCCGAAAAACATATGTACATGACATATTGTACGAGTTGCAGAATGTGAATAGATATCATTTTTATTCAAGAATTATGTTGCCGGGATATTATAGCCTGACTAATTAATTATATTAACACTTTCCTCTTTTGGGCTAATTTTTAATTATTCATAATGATTCATTCATAAGGGGCCAGTATAATAATTAGCCTAAAGGGATGTCTCATACAAACATAACTGTAATGCAGAAGTTACAAGTTAAGCCATCAAACCTGAAAAGAATGAAAACAAAGAGGTCTACTGCTTGAGGCGAGACAAATGGGTAAGCTTTTGTGATGCATGGCAGGTGTTTACATGTGTGTATCTTTGGAATAGTTATAATAGCAAAGCAAAAAACATTACAATGCACTGGGATACAATAATCAATATAATTTCACAATGACCTTGACGTTTTATGATGGATTGGAAGAGTCGGTTTACTGTAATTGCCGCTCCCCTTGACGCCCCAGCAGTCAGCGCGACATCCGCTCTCTCATAGGCCAATTTTTGTTTTTAACATTAAAAAGCGCTCCATCATTCTCGATGCGGTGCCCTGTCGCCCTAGACGGCCATTAATCGCTTAATTCCAGTAAACCTACGTGTACACAATGGCCCGCTGTCTCTTGCTAATGCATGTGTGATTAAGCTTTTAGCCCGACCACAGGGCGATATTAGCCAGCAGGTCTTTGCCTTGTATTGAGCCCCAAATGCCTTCAGGGGGCCGGGGGAGGAACGCGCTGGGATTCGGGGGGATAGTTAATGACACTGACCCTCACTTCACCAACAGCCATTCAATTCAACAATAATAACGCTCCACGCAGCTGATTTATGAGACTGGAGCTAATAATTGTCAATTGCTAATGTGGGGGGAATAATGCCAGTATAGTCTATGCTAAATAAAATATGCCCTCTCCTTGCCCGCCCCTGCCTGACACATGACGACCCCACCCGGCTACTTAGGGGAGAAATAAACAGACAGCTAGGCTTTGACAGCTTGAGTTGAAGTAGTTCCCAAAAGTACATTTGGGGTTTACATGTGAAAAACGTTGAACAAACACACAGGCTATATGCGTAAAATGCGTGAAATAAATTGGTAGGCTAAATTGGTAGGCTATCAAATACATGATATGTGTTTTTATAAAATAAATAAAACAAACAAATAGGCCAAAATACATGAATGCATCTTATCATAAAACTGTGGACTATATTTTATATTTCCCGATTTTATCTCATGGAGTAGGCATGCAGTCATATCCGCCAAACCGCGATAAATTAACAAGTAAACAATGTCTCGAGGAGGGGAGGATTCACTAAGTTTATTTACAGATGGAAATCGCATGAAGGCCATTGACCAATGTTAAACAGAACGAGATGAAATGATGACAAGGGACTCCGATAAGAATTTAATACCATCTCATTTTGGACGAGTTTATTAATCAAATTCTTGAACACTGGCAAGAGATTTAATGATCACATCTTTTCATAATCTTATTTCAAGCCGGACGATGGCATTCCTCTCCGTTAATGTCGATTTAGAGGTTGGAGTAATTTAGTAATTGATTCTTATCCTAGCTCTCGCTCGTGCCTGGGCCGCGTTTGAGGGCAATGTATTTGCTAATCTTATCCTGTGGAATAAGATGTTTATGCTAGTCTAGTCGCTGGTCTCTTAGTCACGTGGGCCTCATATGCAGAGGAGCAACCCGGGGAGGACAGACAGACCACAAGCCTTCGACCCAGGCAAGTGCCGTCAGTCAGCCAAAGCTTGACTCTGGAAGATATGGATAACCTCATAGAGAATATTATATGCTATATCTTGCAATTGGATCATATAAACTTGCTTTGATCAACTCACGATCGAAGATGGCTGATTGATGCTCAACATAATCATCACTATTATCATCACCACACACTATTATCGTCATCAACATATCCTATATTTCACCTTATCGTCATCACTATGCATCATGCCTCCCATAACTAATTGCAAAATAACAATAGTTATCAAAAGACCAGGTTATTTTGGTATTTTATTAGGATCGCCATTAGCTGTTGCGAAAGCAGCAGCTACTCTTCCTGAGGTCTTCGACGACAAAGTACCCACCCTGTTCTTGTCTTCAGGACATTACACCACACGTTTTTGTGTGTGTGAAACTATTCGAGCATATATCGAAAAAGCGGGCCCGCGCTCTTCTAATCGAATGTATCTCTTCCCCAGATGTCACTTTTCATCTGTGCAATTGGAAACGTGATGAGCCTAGTGACGTGCCACAGATCCTTTTTCGCAGGAACATCCTAAAATCACATTCTTACATCAGCATCTTCGTCGCAGTCTCTTGACTTGTAGGTCTATAAAAGCATTATTTTGACATTGGAAATAATGTCAGTTCAGATGTTGTTTCTATGGATGCAGGAAATAAAGGGGGGAAAATAGGCTCGGTCTAATAAGGAATTCTGATGTGCCAAATATTTTCCATATTGCTATAGATTTGCTATCGAAAAACATTCACATATTAATTCAATTCGCCCATAATTCCTTTATTATACGAGATTAGTGTGATTGCTACATTTTGCACTTGAAAAATACCACAAGCCTCCACGGGCACTGCATTGCACAGTGGTAAAATTGTAAACAATTCTGAGCCCATATTCTTTTATTTGATCTTTGGTGCTGTGCGTTTTCTTTTCCCTTAGCACTTGAGTATAGGCCTTTCTAATATCAAATTGAGATATCAGACGAAATTGTCAGGAGAACAAGCCAAATGAATATTTTATGTTGCGCTTTGTCATCAACGTTGCCTTAGGGGTTGTGATTCGACCCCTCCTCAAACACATACGCCCTTATTAATAACCGTTTTGATAGCGGTACGTTTTCCTCAGCCCGAGTAAGACATTATGTTCAATGTGACAGAGGTTCCTCCCATCCCAATGTCTACATCCCCCTCTGTGTTTCCCCTTTTTGTGAGTGTGATACCTCCAATCCATCCACAGACAATGGCATTTTGTTCCTCTGTTTTGTCCTCCTGTCGACCCGCATTCCCATATCGCTGAGCAACGATAGCGCACACTAAAAGGAGAGGAGTTCCTTCTCCGCCTTTTAAATGTCTCCGGCTATTGTGTGGCACTTGCAAATGAAAATGTAGGGTCTCGCACGCATCGCATTTGTCCTGATTTATTTAAGTGATAGCATATGGTCGCTGCTATTTATGTGTCGTTGGGTCACAAATTAACCGCAGGTTCACTTTTATTAAATAGCCATTAAGATACTGTAAATCACGGATTCCATGCACTTGTGATATTTGTTTTCAGATGGTGCTTAATTTCAAGTGGGAGATCATATATTGACTTGTTAGCATCATAATGCCGAAAGTGTAATGCGTAATTTTACTCCAGCCACTTCGAATCTTATTTAATTTAGTTACGGCCTATTTGAAAACGTGTGTGTAGCCTATAGGCCTGTGTGTGTGTATAGGCCGGTGTGTGTGTGCCTGTGGGTGTGTTTTACAAATGTAGTGAGTGAGGACGGGCTTAACATTCTCTAATCAAAATATCAAAGGTTTTAACTCTGACATTTAATTCCGCCCAACAGATTTGGAAACCAGTTGATAGAATAAAGGGAGACGTTGAAAATATAAAGGAGGGCGTTTCAGTGGTTGGTGGACTATGGTGGACTATAGGCCGGTCGAATAAAGAGCCGTTTGAATGAGAGAAACGGATGGCAAAAGCTATAATTCTATTTGCCTCGGCAAAATATCAGAAAGGACTTCTCGGTTCTTTGTCAGCTATTAGATTAATTCCTAGAGATGGCTTCTTTTGCGGTGCCAGACGCGTGGAGGGAGGCCGGTGAACCAGTTGGTCTTTGGTTTCAATAATCAAATTAACCATTTGGTAGGCTACAACTTTTAGTCACAACTCTCGTGTAGAATGAAAAAGAAAGAGAAACCATTTACATAAAAGGGTCTAGGTTGTGTCAAGAAAGAATTAACTTTTTATTGTCGTTCATCATTGAATGGGTAACGCGTAAAGAACAGAGGGAAAGACACTGAAACGCTTCAGCAATTGTGGGAAAAAAATAATCGATTGCATAGGACTTTATTAGCATAACATCTTCAATGTTATGTTATACCCGTTTTTGTTGTTCAATGCACCTTTCATCTCCTGTTTTGAACTTCAGAAAGAAATGCATGGGCCTACTTTCTTTTCTAGAGACACCAACAAAGGGTCAAACGGTAGTTTTTTGACTTTTTGATGCTCAGTCTTTCTGACTCCTTTGTCCGTTTATTTCAAGGAATGAAAGATCTATTTTGGCCGATGCCTTCATTTAAATGAATGGTAAAAAAACGGAGATAAATACATTGAATGATAGTCTAACCCTAAAATTGACAATCTTATAGGGGCTCTTTTGAGTTGACTAACCCAATATATATGTGCAACATGTCAATTTATTTTTCATAGCCTCACAGCGAACATCCATTTCAATTGATGCGGAAAATATAATTGTGCCTAGACAGACACAATTTTGATACACTCCCGTTAGATACTATTTCAGTGGAAGAAAAATAAACATTGCGCAACAAATGAAATGTTGCTACACAGCATTTTTTTTTTAGAAAGGCAAGAATGCGTTTTGAGAAATAGTGTGTGGACTTAACAGAAACGTCGACATGCAGGCTCTTGATCCAATGATAGAACAACAGGATCGGGTAAACACCTTACCAATTACAAATTAGCCTAATATTAGCCTAAAAGGTCCGATGACTTGCTCACGACTTAGTTACTTTCATTAGAAATAAGCTATTGGCTAAATGAAGAGAATAATTAATGCAATAAAACGAATTACACCCCCACCCCCTCCCTCCAGATAAAACGTATTCTGTGGCTTTACCTTACGGAATTGAAATAATATATCATAATTGTTCTATAGGAATATCCTATACCCATTCATTATCTCCTATAGAAATAGCCTATATCCAATCTTGTGCATTTAAAACATGTAACATTACAGGCCTACCATTCTGGTTTTCATTTAGACTGCTTTCATTTAGTTTGTTGAGACAACAAGAGACATTAACGTCGGCAGGGTTAGACGATGGCAGGGTTAGGATTAGGGTTGGACGGTGGCAGGGCAAAATAACAACAATAGCCCAATAATAGTAGTAACAATAATAATAATAATAATAATTTAAAAAAAATACAATCCACCCTTCTGTAATAATGTTACATCATGCGTAATGATCCGCACTTCAAGCCAAGAAAGAGTGCAAAGGCAAAAAGAGAGAGGGAATACTATCAGAAATTCTGCCTAAGGTATACTGTTGGTTAAAAGGCTTAAAAGCTCGGGGAAAATTGGATCAGCGAGAATCGTCACCCAACTTTCATTATTTCCAAGTGGTGTGATTGAATTAAAGAGCATGACGGTGGTTAGAGAGGAGGGTGGATGGCGCGCGGGGAGGGGGAGGGGGGAGGGGGGCTTGGCGCATAATGGTGTGGTATTAAATTCTAATTAGAGATGCAGGGGATCAATGATAGGGAGGTTGGACAGTGCGGGCCCCCAGTGCCAGCCCAATAGACTGATGAGTTATTGTCATGTAAAAGCGCTAGCAATAAGACCAAACGCTTTGCCATTGTCCAAGAGGAAAGAGCCAAGTTTATTATGAGGACTATATGCTCTAGAGACCTGAGGCTAGGCGGCTCTTAGAGGGCTTTTCATAAAACAGGGCGAAGCTCCTATAAAGGAGGCCAGTTTTGGAGCAGGCGCCGAGCAGTGCACATCTACCCACGGTCTAGCCTCTTTCCAAAACAGTCAAATCCAAGCAAGTCAATTCTCCCCATCTCATCTCGCGTCATTATCATTGTTTTTGTAATCAAATTTGAAGTTTCGATTTTTTTTCCCCTTGGAAGTGCTGCTTTCTTTATCCACTGAGCCTTTTCAAATGTATAAAATGGAGTATTCTTACCTAAATTCCTCTGCCTACGAATCATGTATGGCCGGGATGGACACATCGAGCTTGGCATCAGCCTATGCGGACTTCAGCTCGTGCAGTCAAGCCAGTGGGTTTCAGTACAATCCGATCAGGACCACGTTTGGGGCTACCTCCGGCTGCCCGTCTCTTACGCCGGGTTCTTGCAGTCTGGGGACACTGCGGGACCACCAAAGCAGCCCATACGCCGCAGGTAAGCAACCGCCAACTTTATTCACCACTCCCCGGTCTCTACCCGGGTATATAGGACGCCTTGATTGCATTTGAAAATGGAAATGTGTTTAGTATTTACCAAACGAAATTTGCTTACACAAATGAAAGAATTTATCACGTTAGAAGCGATTGCAGGCAAGCGGTAATTCAGTTATGGGGTTACACTATCCCAGTCACACCCAAACCGCCAACAACATTATCTTAAGCTGCCAAAATGATAGGCATAATTTATTTACTTTGCGATGAGATATAAAGCTTCAAATAATTAGATAACCAAAGATCTAAGCTCATTATTGACACATAATTGGAGTTACAGTAGCAACAACCGGTACGGATGGCAACATTATGACAAGTTTCCAAACTTGAACCCCAATATCAAAGCAAAGATTTGTTTATCATTACAGTTAACCACATTACAGTACATCACTGGTCTCATTTTAACACTAATCCACAAGTATTCTAACAGATTGTAGAATATAATAACATAACTCGATTTCCAACATAATCATTCTTAATTCGGCTATAGATTTTTATCTGACATCTTTGTAAATATTACTCTACAGCTATTGCCATATTAAATACGTTTAACGTTTACATTTTATTCCCACAGTTCCTTACAAACTCTTTACGGATCATGGCGGACTGAACGAGAAAAGAAAGCAGAGGCGCATTCGGACCACTTTTACCAGCGCACAGCTCAAGGAGCTGGAGAGGGTTTTTGCTGAGACCCACTATCCAGATATCTACACACGTGAAGAACTGGCGCTCAAAATCGATTTGACTGAAGCCAGAGTGCAGGTAGGCTATGCTATCACCTCGTCAAAGTGTACCGTCTTTTCCAAACTAGAGTCATTAAGAACAAGGTTCCCTACTATTATTGTGGGGTTTTAAAACATTTATATGTTTTAAAATACTTTCACCAACATTAGGCCCATACTGAACTCATAGGCTTACACTGTTGTTTGATTATGTGTGAATAATTACACGAGAGTTGTTTTCCGACGGTCAATGTCTAATATTGACATCATGACTAGTTTCAGTCATTTACACATACAGTAGGACTGTTTAGTCTAATGAACCCGTTTTTCGTTTTCTAGGTGTGGTTCCAAAACCGACGCGCCAAATTCCGTAAGCAAGAGCGCGCGGCCGCTGCTGCCGCTGCCGCTGCCAAGAACGGCTCCGGGAAGAAGTCGGACTCGAGGGAAGAAGACAGTAAAGAGGCCAAATCTACCGACCCTGACAGCACGGGAGGACCGGGGCCCAACTCTGTCCCAACCTCTAACTGCGGTGGGCCCAGTCCAACCGGTGGCCAGGTCAACGTTTCCAGTGGAAACGGACAAGTGGACCAAGTGAAGACGTCGGTGGCTCCCGGCATGTGTGGAAACACACCGAGTCAAGGCTGGGCTTCTGCACCAGGTACCATCACCTCCATCCCGGACTCATTGGGTGGACCGTTCGCCAGCGTACTGTCCTCTTTGCAAAGACAGAACGGAGCCAAAGCTACATTAGTAAAGACCAGCATGTTCTAATACAGCGGAGACCCACTGACAAAATCAAACAGGTGACTGAGGAGTGTTGAGTCGTGAAATGAGGGATGTTACAAGAAAGACTGAAGGACACTGATAGGCCTATCATAACCGCAGTTGTAAAAAGATGAAGATGACTACTTTGATTTGTTTTGCCTCAGTCCTTCCTTTTCGGTTATCGTCCAGTATTATGGTCATTCTGCACTTATAGCAAGTAACCACAAACTGCTGTGAGTCATAAGCAGTGTCCCATCATACGACCAGATGTCATCAAAATGTCAGACACTGTACAACTGCTTGTTTTGTTTAAGTAGCCAACATTCTGATTTGACTGAAGATCTTCGATATATGGAATGTCTGTTGATTATCGAACGAGAGACTATTTTGTTCATTTCCTGATGCAACTTGCTAAGTGTAAGTAGCCTATACACCACTGTTTCAGGGCTCGTGAATAATTTCGTTTATTTCAATTGTTGACATCAAATGAACACCCTTATTTCTTCAAAAAAGGCACAAAGTACAAAAGTTCACTGTTGACAGGAATATGTAATTGTATTGTAAGTCTTTCTACAGCTGTGTTTTTGTGGCTCAATTGTATAGTGTTAATATGTATTATTGTATCTATCCTATAGTTGACCATAGGCCATACTCCCCAGTCCCTTTAGAATCACGAAGTCTTTTTGACGTTTTACAAAGTTACCACTGGCGAATTTATTTTGGGTAAAAAAAGGGAATGTATGCAAACAGTGTTTTTTCACTATTATTTGCATGTCTTTTTTGTCCGATTTTATAATAATTTCCCCCCATTTTGTGAGCATAATGTTACACGATTTGTCCAGGATTTGAAAGTTATTTATATGTAGGTAATGAATGCTTATATTTAAGGAAATATTTCTACATGTGCACATAGTTTTCCAGGTGTACCATTGAAATGGTTGTTGATAAAAATAATCAAAGTTGTTTGTCATGTTTTTCTTTGTTGATCTTTAGACAAAAAGGTACAAACAGGCTAAGCTACCATTCTGCATGCATTAGATGTAAAACGGTTAACCAAATTCGCACAAATTACTATTCTCTTCTGATTCCCCAATCCATGTCAGATTTGGTTCTCAGAAATGTATCACATTGTTTAAAAGCTATTGTCATGGATTGTATAATGTATTACTATGTACCTCTATTATACAAGTCACCTACACTAAGAGACACCTTTTTGGAGAATTTACTTCAGCACCATGGATAGCGTCTTGCGACAGAGCGCAGGCTATGGGATCAGGGTTACTTTCACAAAGGGCTGACTGTTCAGCAGTAATACCTTCGAAACAGTCGTGGTTAGCCTTTCCCATTCTCTGTTTGCCTTTAGCTGGCTAAATCCAGAAAAAAATACTGACCTTTTTGCTTTCATCCTCGTCGCAGCAAAAAGGCATAGGGCCGAATTGAGCCGATAAGACTACATGCAGGTGCACAACATTATTTCATTATCGTTTAAAAACAGAAAGACACGGACAAGCTCATTCATTCATTTGTTACATTTTATTTATAAACATACAGTATGCTATAAAGCCAATGCATTTGAACATCACATTTATCTTTCTTCGGGTAATGTTCAGGTGAATATTACAATAAATACAGAACTTAGACGTAAAGTATCATTCCCAAACTATTCATCCAGCTAAGACGGTATCGATATTTCTGACACAAAGACGCCCCCCTGCAGAGTATCAGCTGAGATGTATTAATTTCCTAAGTAAAAGTAAAAAGACAATCAGACCTGAAGCCTAAAAATATGGTAGGACTATATCAGAAAAATAAACTCAGACGAAACAGGGAAAGTTGTAAGCTACAAGTTGAGAATGGATCATATGTCTGACAGAGTAGGCTATGGATTTATTTCAAGATAGCATTTGAACATACATTATATCCAACACTGGTAACCTATGGAGCGATTTCAGTGCCAACAGACATTTGATTTGAATTCCATTATTTTGAATTTGTAATGCATGAATTGAATCACTGAATTCATAAATGTAACTTACGGTAAGTATTGCATTCATTGTCTGTGAATCAAGTTTACAAACCATCATTTCAAGTTAATCAAAGTGTCATATATTCAACTTCAGCTCTCTAAATTCAAATTCAAAACCTGAGACAACATCCTGGTACTTTGCCAACCAGGAAGGTAGAGAACAGATAATCAAATGCTCACTCTGTAAAACATAAACTTCATGCAGTTTCTGAAGCCAATGTGACATGTTGAATTAATTTTCTTCCTATGAATTTAGCGCCAAATTTTGAACAGTCTTGGCTATGAGCTATTACGACCCCATTCCTGAAAGCAAAGACTCTCTGGAGCCTTCTGTTCCCTTCTATGATGACAACAATCGGAGTTAGAAGAGTGTCACAAAAAAACACAATTTGGCCCACATAAGAATATAGTTGAATAGTCCTGTCATAGCCCTTCTAAGGATAGCCTTTCCACTCCCTATTAAAATCTTGCTCTTGTGACTGAGTGGGTTTGAACAAGGTCTCCTACATGTCACAAGACTATGTTAGCACAATTAGCTAAAGCTGAATTCAACGATTACAAATTCAAAAGTATTACAATCAAATTCAAAATCCTAATACAAATTCGAAATTATGAAATTCAAATACAATTTCTGTTGGCACTGAAATTGCTCCATAGTAGCCTATAATTTCACAATTGACGTTCAAACTGCTGGCACTGGTCTTTAGCAGCCAAATGTTAATCAAGTGCACCTGCTGGTAAGAACATTTTAGCCATAATTTCACAACGCAACAAGTATGCTTAATTTATATTTTTGTTGTTGAAAATGGGTTTCTATTGCTGACCAAAGTCGTCATCACTGTCAACAGGGCATAGAGAGGCCTATATAGAGTCATTATAATGTCAAAACATTCGGATACACAATAAAAAAAAAAATCAATGGTCATCCTATTTTTTGTTGGGAAAGGCTGCTATTAAATATGTCAACCATATATCCTAGATATATTTTAGATTCCGTTTTGAAACTGGAAAGACACTGCAAATCATGAAAAAACAAGGTTTGGTAAACTGTGACACGAGTAAAAAAATAAAGGGGAATATCAACAAAACAAATTGGTGGGGTGATTTTAAGCTCTCGTGCAGTTTCTCCTGCATTTTGGACAAAAATCTCCCATCCTACCCCATCACACTTAAAGGAAAACTCCATCCAAAAACAAAACTTTGGCATTTGTTTCATTAGTCTATTGTTGATATAGTCTCAAAATGTTTTGCTTGTTAGCAAATAAGTTTTAAAAGACATGTAACATACACAATACAGAAATAATCCCTATATGATGCCTATTGCTGATTTCTGTATTTTAAGTGATATTCTTGATCATGTTTTTCTTGTCAATAATCAAGTTGAGACTAGATCATCAATGGACTAATGAAATAAATACCAAGACAGTTTTTGGGTGGAGTTTTCCTTTAAGCGGACACCATCTTTGGGTTCCCTTCCCTTGAGTGTGCAATCACCTGTTTACCTAAGGCACGTTTCATGACATTCCAAGCCTAAAATTCCTAAAGAGAACCGGTTAAGAGTTTACGGAATGGTTTAGTACAGTAGCATGAATCCATGACGGTTGTTTACCTCCACAATCAGTTTACATGCATCAGTTTTCGTTATTGCTTTAAAATGAAGTACATCTAACTTTGTGAGCGGACATTTTTTTTGAGCAAAGAAAGAGAGAAAAGGATAACGTTGTCAGGCTGACGTGCAAAGTTACTGTAATGTATGTAGGCCTATAGCCTAGTGACAGCACAGTATTTTTTTGTATCCAGTAGGCTACTAAAGCAATACGGAAGAAATAAACGATAAGACAGTGTTGGAGCTGCCTGGAAAGAAGATAGTTAGCTAAACAATTTAACTTTCAGAATTTAAACCAGAGTTTGGGTTAATTGTGGTTTAAGTGAAAATCAGGAGGAACAAAGCAGGCTTTTCTAAGCCTTTAGTTGACCATCGAGAAAAACTCCTACAGATCTCAAGTTGGCAAAATGGAATACACTTCTATTACTTGAAACTTTTATTGGAAATCATGACAACCTTCTCTAGCAACCAAATTAGAAGCTTAAGTTACAAACTAAAGACTAATAAGGCCTGTCTAACAACCTGGATACCAGAGAATAATTCAATTCAAATAAAGGGTATACTTTACAAACAAATATTTTGTCTAAGTGCCAAATTTGTTGGTTGGACTTCATTGCATTAGTGTTTTCATGAGTTTCCTATACTGTTTTGAAGTGATGGAGGCTGTTATACTGTATACACCATATTTACAGTATCGGAGCTCAGATTCAAAATGTCCACCATCCTCTCGAGGGCTTGTGGGTGCATATGGATACGAGGAAGTGAGAACCTCTGAGCTGTGATCATACAGAGCCAATAGAATCAATAGGCTGACTATGATCAGTCGGACTAATATTCTATGTACACACAACTTTCCAATGTCAGGCATTATTTGGACCATTTCAATAATCCCGATAGGATGTGATTTGCAGACATTGCGAAAATCCCCACATAGGCATTGACAGACAAGACACATTCCACACATGTTGATTATATGGAGAAGTAGGAAGAAGGGAGACAATTTCTCTGTGTGCTTTCCATTGACCCAACGTTGTCACAATGTGGTTGGCTGGCCGGCTGCTGAAAATAGAGCAACAAAATAATGAGGACAACTGTAAATTCTCTAATAGTTGATTATCATATTTAATGGGATTAAGGAAAAATACATGTATTTCTTGAGGCAATTGGGTACACAATACTCTTATATCCGTTAAATTAAAACTGTGAAAAGGGCAAAGAACTAATCAGTGTGTGATGTAGCTATTTATCATGTGAAAGTGAGGGAGACAAATGTATAGGTGTGTGTGAGAGTGAGTGAGAGAGAATGCAAATGTGTATACGTGTGTGTGCATGCGGGGATGTGATTTTGTGTGACTCACAGCGGGAGCGGATGTAGCACTGGTGGCAGTTGAGGAGGCCGTTCCGGATCCTCACGTCTGTCCCCGTGGTGGTGTCACCCAGCTGTCCCTTACAGACCCCACACTGCAGGGGGAAGAGTGAGAGAGGAGAGGAAGGAGGAAGAAAAGTACACTACATTAACAAAAGTATGTGGACACCTGCTCGTAGAACATCTCATTCCAAAATTATGGGCGTTCCAATTCATCCCAAAGGTATTCAATGGGGTTGAGGTCAGGATTCTGTGCATGCCAGTCAAATTCATCCACACTGATCTCGACAAACCGTTTATGTATGGACCTCGCTTTGTGCACGGGGGAATTGTCATGCTGAAACAGGAAAGGGCTTTCCCCAAACTGTTGCCACAAAGTTGGAAGCACAGAATTGTCTGGAATGTCATTGTATGCTGTAGCGCTAACATTTTGCTTCACTGGAACTAAGGGGCCTAGCCCGAACCATGAAAAACAGCCCCAGACCATTATTCTTCCTCCTCAAACTGTAGAATTGGCACTATGCATTCGTGCATCTGCCAAAACCAGATTTGTCTGTCAGAATGCCAGATGGTGAACCGTGATTCATCACTACAGAGAACTTGTTTTCACTGCTCCGCAGTCCAATGGCAGCGAGCTTTACACCACTCCAGCCGACGCTTGGCATTGTGCATGGCTAACCGAGGCTTGTGTGCGGCTGCTCGGCCATGGAAACCCATTTCATGGAGCTCCCGACGAACAGTTCTTGTGCTGACGTTGTTCCAGAGGCAGTTTGTAACTCGGTAGTGAGTGTTGCAACCGAGGACAGAAGATTTTTTTACACGCTTTGCGCTTCAGCACTCAACGGTCCCGTTCTGTGAGCTTGTGTGGCCTACCACCTCGCGGCTGAGCAGTTTTTGCACCTAAATGTTTCCACTTCGCATTTACAGTTAACCAGGGGAGCTCTAGCAGGGCAGAAATTTGACGAACTGACTTGTTGGAAAGGTGCCATCCTCGGGGATTCCACTAATTTGAAGGGCTGTCCATAAACTTTTGTATACATAGTGTAAGACATATGCTTTGTTTGAATACTTTGAAAATGCATAAGTCTTTCCTTCCTTCCTTCCTTGTAGTAATCACTGATCTGACATTGGTGAGTGTGTTAATCAGAGAGGATTGGAAAGGTTTAAGCAATATGGTAATTCCTTCACCTTGCCTTCTGATTGGTCAGGTGGGAAATCTGCCATTGCTTACACCTTAGCCTCTGAGTCCCGAACCACCGGATGTTCTGGTTTTCAGGGGAAATGGAAAGAGAGTCTGTGACGCGACTTCCGCTTTTGGAAATTAACAAGGCAACACTCCATCTTAACTCCTCCTCCACATTCACTGGATTGGTTGAACAGTGCTGAAGACAACCTCCCTATAGTTTTTTCTTCTTGTCAAGACCAGTACGTAGGGGATCTAGTTTCAGGTGTTACTTTAACCCATGCTACGTTAGGTTACTTAAATCTTATACCAGTGGAGGCTGCTGAGGGGAGGACGGCTCATAATAACGGCTGGAATGGACACAAGGAAACCATGTTTTGATACCATTTCACCTATTCCGCTCCAGTCATTACCACAAGCCTGTCCTCCCCAATTAAGGTGCCACCAACCTCCTGTGGCCTATACAATCTTTGAAGATCAACACGGAGTTTCTTGGAGGTTGGGTCTAGGGCTTGGAATTCATCATCAATTACATTAGTTACAGTCCTGTAGTTAATAACTGTGGATGGGTGTTGTGGTGAAAGGGTTCTGACCCAACGCAGCCTGGTACTAACAGTGGTGGTGTGGTGAAAGGGTTCTGACCTAACGCAGCCTGGTACTAACTGTGGTGTTGTGGTGAAAGGGTTCTGACCTAACGCAGCCTGGTACTAACTGTGGTGGTGTGGTGAAAGGGTTCTGACCTAACGCAGCCTGGTACTAACTGTGGTGTTGTGGTGAAAGGGTTCTGACCTAACGCAGCCTGGTACTAACTGTGGTGGTGTGGTGAAAGGGTTCTGACCTAACGCAGCCTGGTACTAACTGTGGTGTTGTGGTGAAAGGGTTCTGACCTAACGCAGCCGGGTACTAACTGTGGAGGTGTGGTAAAAGGGTTCTGATCTAACGCAGCCTGCTGCTAACTGTGGTGAAAGGGTTCTGACCTATCACAGCCTGCTACCAACTGTGGTGGTGTGAAAGGGTTCTGACTCAATGCAGCCTGTTCTAACTGTGGTGGTGTGGTAAAAGGGTTCTGACCTAACGCAGCCTGGTACTAACTGTGGTGTTGTGGTGAAAGGGTTCTGACCTAACGCAGCCTGATACTAACAGTGGTGGTGTGGTGAAAGGGTTCTGACCTAACGCAGCCGGGTACTAACTGTGGAGGTGTGGTAAAAGGGTTCTGATCTAACGCAGCCTGCTACTAACTGTGGTGAAAGGGTTCTGACCTATCACAGCCTGTTCTGACTAACAGTGGTGGGTGTGGTGAAGGCCTGGTTCTGACCTAACGCAGCCTGCTACTAACTGTGGTGGTGTGGTGAAAGGGTTCTGACCTGTGGTGGTGTGGTGAAGGGGTTCTGCAGCCAGCTACTAACTGTGGTGAAAGGGTTCTGACCTAACGCAGCCTGGTATTAACAGTGGTGGTGTGGTGAAAGGGTTCTGACCTAACACAGCCTGGTACTAACTGTGGTGGTGTGGTGAAAGGGTTCTGACCTAACGCAGCCTGGTACTAACTGCGGCGTTGTGGTGAAAGGGTTCTGACCTAACGCAGCCTCAAACTAACTGTGGTGGTGTGGTGAAAGGGTTCTGACCTAACGCAGCCTCATAATAACTTTGGTGGTGTGGTGAAAGGGTTCTGACTTAACACAGTCTGCCTGAGTGACACTGACCTTAAAGCACTGGATGTGGAAGTAAAGGCTGAGGGTCTCAATAATCATGGCTGCCCCTTTTCCCAAAGGGTGACCGCAACTGGAGCACAGCTTCTTACCGCTCACCGACCTGCAGGGGAGAACCCAGTTCAGGCTACAACAGACTGATCACTGAGCAGCACAAACTGAATGACCGCAGTGGCAAATGAAGTATGGTCCAGTGGATATATGGTCCAGTGATAGTGAATGAAGAACTGAGGGATTGATGCTTTTAGATTCCTCAGATTCACATCTAGTACAGTATATTGATCTATACATTTAATACAGTAGTGCAGGATAGAGATATCAGCAATGTCTTCTACAGAGCTGACATGATACTTTTCACAGAGAAGCACAGATCAAACCTTGTACTTTCAGCAAGTTCAATATCCTTCTCAATATAACAGATGACAAAAGCAGCAGTGAGTGGCCTCAGGGAGCTGAGTTTGGCGCCCTCTGATGGCTGTACCTGTTTGGAGATTGAGGCATGTCGGATGGGCATGTGGTGGGTGAGTTTGATGGACTGGGCCCCATGGATTCAATGGAGCCACACCTGAAGATGAAAAGCAACATGAAGGCCTGCCTAGCAACATGGACATGATTGAAACCTTTAGTATGAATTGGACCAATCAAAACTATATGAGCCGAACAAACAATATTTAAGGTTCTATAGGTGAAAATACAACGTTGCTGCCAATTATGTGGACCATACAGTGTGCAATACAGCGGCATTTGACAAATTCCTACTATAAGCTGTAGGTTTACCAATATGGGTTCTTACTCTCTTGAACCACAAATAAGACTCTGTTTTAATTGTTTGAACTATAAAATCAGGGGACTTTTTTTGTAAATTCCTAAATATAACACCTCTGTTGTCATTTCTCTATAAAGCCTCATCTTGACATTGAGGCAATATAGATTACTTACGGGGCCACCTGAGTAAAAGGCATGTCCGTGATGGAAGATGTGGAAAAGCATTAATAACTAAAAGAGAAAGCACTCAGCATAACATAGTGAATATTGGCTTGTGAATGATAGAACAAACCTAAACCCACACCCACACATGAACACACCGTTCCCTTCACCCCTAATCTCTTCTCACCCGCACATATGCAGAGCCAGAGGGGTGTCCGGGGTGACACTGGACACCCCTGACATCTGATTGGCCACCCCGGGTGCCACCCCAACATTCAATTCGCTACTGGCAGTTTGATGCTGATTCTCATTTCACATCTTGCTGAAAGAAGCATTTTATGTTGACGTTCGGGGGGGCGCATTTTTCAAATCGAGGATGAGAGAATATTAACGTTGGTGGCGAGAAACAGAAGAATAAGAAGAACATACAGAAGAGAGAATATTTCCACAGCTCCACAAGCTGTGATTGACTGAGGACAGGCTACCAAGGGGCAGGATATCAACTTACTCAGATTTACATTTCATAGGGCTTTTGGTTACCTTTTGTAAAGTGCTCGGTGATGCCAAATGTCTCTGACATGTTCCAATCAAGCGCTCTTAATCTATCAAGGGCTGTGGATCTAGTAGGTGCCTTTACAGGCACATTACAGGACTACAGAAGTGAGGGTTACTTTGGAGAACTATGTAAAGAGGTTGAAGAGATTGCAGAGCACTGTAAAATAAATGGATAGTGTGTCAAAGACAGCCTAAAAACAAGCTTAAGAGCCCACGACTCATTGATGATGAGCACTGTAGGACAGAAAAATAGTGACCAAAGTGATGGTGAGAGCTTCCAAAGAGATATCTTTTATCAGGTGCTTGATAGACTCACAGCTGAGCTGCAGAGAAGAATTGCGAGAATGCAAGGGGTTCAGTCTCTCAACCCAAAGACTACATCATTCTTGAATGAGGAGCCTCTGTTTGCCTTTGTTCAGACCTTTGAGTCAGATTTAGAGGACATCAAACCAAGCGGCTTCTTGATAAGAGAGAAAAGTGGAAGGGACAGACCGTCTACTCTCCTCGACTTTGTTGTGTTTCTAGAATCTTAAAAAAAGAGGCCTTCCATGTGCTTTTTCGACTTTGTAAGATTTCCGTTGTTAAAGCTTCTCAGCTTTAAAACGGATTAAAACCCACCTTAGGACAACAATGGTTGATGACAGGTTAAGTCACCTCAGAATCCTCAGTGTTGAGTCAAGGAGGGCTCGCTCCCTCAACATGGATGAGTTTGTGAAACATTTTGCCAGTTCTCACCAGAACTGCAGAATTATGCTGTTTTTAAATCTACCTAGGATAATTTGGCATTTAGGAGGTCCCTCTGGTCATGATTAAAACCTACACTGTGTACTAGCTAGTACACAGATATTCAAAATGATAAATCCAAAGGGTATCATGTCACACAGATTTAATTTGGTCTTGATTAGGCCAATTCCAAAACTTCTCTTTGCTATTAGTTAACACACACACACACATACGCACGTACACACACACACGATACTGTAAGTTTGTAATATTGATTGGCAGCAAAATTATTTTAATTTTTCAAGTCGGTTTCTGCTTGATACCTGGTATGTCAAATTGCATTGTGTACATTTTTGTAAATAAACTATGCAATTTATGTAACACACAAACGCCATCTTATCTCCTTGGTGCTTGAGCTTTATTTCCTTAAAATATTTTGGGTGTGCAACACTTACAGACCCAGATTCTATATTCATGAAAACAGAGTGACCCAAGTCTCTCCAGTATGTGAGTACAGTATGTTTGTGTGTGTGTGAGTGAGAGAGAGCGAGAGAAATTGAGCTGCAGTTCCGAGGTAGAGACACTGACTAGTCATAGTATATTAAAGAATTCTAGTAAAAGTAACCCTTTTGGACCACACTATCTACCACATTGAAGAACTCCGGGTTATGTGAATTATCACTTCTACCTCTAATCAGCAATCATAGGATTCATTCATGCTCCTTAGATGCCAGGTTAGGGTTACACACTCATTTTCTGTCATGGTCTATGGACCGCCTGAAGTAGCCGTGGCCACCCAATGTATACAATTCTAGTTCCGACACTGCACATACCTCCTGTCCCGAGAGGGCGCCTGCTGGCTGGGTTTGGTGCAGTCTAGTAAGACCTCTGTATTTTGTTTCTTGTTGGGTGGCTGGGGAACGGCCATGGTGTGTGGTGCTCTCTGACCATTCTGCAAACTCGGTGTCAGCTTGTCTGCCTGACTGCTGTTCTGGCTGATTGAGCTGTTGATGATTGATTGATTAAATGCATAACTAATTTCCATTTCATTAATGGCATTATATAGAAAGTCATTATTCTCATGACCATTGTAGAGTTCAAGGCCACACACACACAAACACACACACACACACGCTCTCAGACTGACCTGACTGCTGTTTTCAGACTCTCATCTCTGGACGCTGTGCTGATGTCACTACTCCTGTCGTTATCTTGTCCTTTCCATACCACTCTCTCGGTGTTCCCCTGGTGGATGAAGAGAGATGAAGACAGTTTCAAAGGGTTAGTTACAATCACCCTAAAATCCGCCAAATCACAAAACCCACTGCCTTACGGCACGGCACATTAACTGTGGTCACATTAGCCGTTTAATAAATTAAAAACTGTTAGTTCACAATTTCACTTTATTAGTTAAGTCCACGTCCCTACACTGAGTCGAGTGCCTTTTAACGGTGTTGAGATATGCTCAGAGAGAACTTGCAGGGCTCTGCGTAAACTGCTTCGACCCACCGATGAGAAGTACGAGACTGGAAAGTGTACTTCAAACGAGTTGACTGTCAAGAGTGGAAAGGACCGGGAGTAGTCATTGGCCAAGATGGTGTGGTGATATTTGTGAGGCACGGAAACACCATTGTGCATCACTCAAGATTGAGGAAAGTAAATGATCAACAAGATAGGAGGGGCTGTTGCTGAGAATCAGCCTCCTAATGAAAATGACAAAAAGGACACATTAACAGACACACACCAACCAGATGTCATATCCAATGACATGGACACTGAAACTGACAGGAAATGGAGCAGACACCTTCAACCATGCCACAGATAATACTGTTGAGCGTTCAAATTAGGAAAACATTCAACAGCCACATGTGTTAAGACAACATGGTTGTTCCAGTCTGAAAACTGGACACACTTAAATACATGGACAAAGAAAGTGGTATTCCACATCCAGAAACAGTCATTGGAGGAGCAGGAAAAGACAAAGGAAAACACCAAACTGGTACAACTTGCAGTACTCTGAACCAGCTACACTTTCTGGTACAACAGGGTCAGCTGACCGGTCACTTGTCGATAATCTCAGAATTGAACCAATGGAAAATCGATGCACTTGAAACAAAGGATGTGTCATTTGACTAAGTGAAGCTAGACGAGCTCAGTAATTGGAGTAAAAATTGAGTGTTTGAGGAAGTCAAAGAAATGCCTCAACAAGGTAGGCGTTTAACCTTAAAGAATCCTTAACTGGAATAGTGCCAAAAGCACATTAGTGGCTCGAGGAGCTGGCTGCTAAGGAACTCAAAAAGACGTAGTGTGCTAATACAGTATAGTAAACGTTGTTAAACTGGAACCTTGTTGTTGTGTCATTTCGAGTTAACAAAGGGTACCGAAACATTTCTGCTGCATTGAAGGTCCCCAAGAACACAGTGACCTCCATCATTCTTAAATGGAAATAGTTTGTAACCAACAAGACTTCCATGAGCTGGCCGCCCGGCCAAACTGAGCAATCGGGGGAGAAGGGCCTTGGTCAGGGAGGTGATCAAGAACCCAATCTAACAGAGCTCTAGAGTTCCTCTGTGGAGATGGGAGAACCTTTATTGTGAATTTTCAGTACATACGTGGCAATTATATATTTCAGAAGGAGCCAGCAAAATTAGTGTAAGTATTTGTGCTCTAGGTCATTGGACATTCTTGTAACTGTTAAAGCCAACTATGGTTACAACCCTTGGGTCTTTTCTGGAACAGGGGTTCCCCTTTCAGAAGAGTCAGCAGGATAACATATATGGGTTATTCCTGTAGAGTGCCAAGGTCTGTTGCTATTAGAGGTCGACCGATTAATCGGAATGGCCGATTTCAAGTTTTCATAACAATCGGAAATCGGTACACCGATTTTGCAGATTTTTAAATTATTTTTTTACACCTTTATTTAATCTTTATTTAACTAGGCAAGTCAGTTCAGAACACATTCTTATTTTCAATGACGGCCTAGGAACGGTGGGTGAACTGCCTCGTCCAGGGGCAGAACAACAGATTTTCACCTTGTCAGCTCGGGGAATCCAATCTTGCAACCTTACAGTTATCTAGTCCAACGCAATAACATCCGACCTGCCTCTCTCTCGTTGCACTCCACAAGGAGACTGCCTGTTACGTGAATGCAGTAAGCCAAGGTAAATTGCTAGCTAGTTAAACATTTCTTATAAAAACAAATCAATCAATCATAATCACTAGTTAACTACACATGGTTGATGATATTACTAGATATTATCTAGCGTGTCCTGTGTTGCATATAATCTGACTGAGCATACAAGCATCTAAGTATCTGACTGAGCGGTGGTAGGCAGAAGCAGGTGCGTAAACATGCATTCAAACAGCACTTTCGGGCGTTTTGCCAGCAGCTCTTCGTTGTATAGCGTCAAGCATTTTGCTGTTTATGACTTCAAGCCTATCAACTCCCGAGATGAGGCTGGTGTAACCGAAGTGAAATGGCTAGCTAGTTAGTGCGTGCTAATAGCGTTTCAAACGTCACTCGCTCTGAGCCTTGAGTGGTTGTTCCCATGCTCTGCATGGGAAATGCTATATATTTGATGGTGGCTGTTGTCGTTGTGTTCCTGGTTCGAGCCCAGGGAGGAGCGAGGAGAGGGACAGAAGCTATACTGTTACACTGGCAATAGTAAAGTGCCTATAAGAACATCCAATAGTCAAAGGTTAATGAAATACAAATGGTATAGAGGAAAGCGTCCTATAATAACTACAACCTAAAACTTCTTACCTGGGAATATTGAAGAATCATGTGTTAAAAGGAACCACCAGCTTTCATATGTTCATGTTCTGAGCAAGGAACTTAAACGTTAGCTTTCTTACAAAGCACATATTGCACTTTTACTTTCTTCTCCAACACTTTGTTTTTGCATTATTTAAACCAAATTGAACACGTTTCATTATTTATTTGAGGCTAAATTGATTTTATTGATGTATTATATTAAGTTAAAATAAGTGTTCATTCAGTATTGTTGTAATTGTCATTATTACAAATAAACAATGATTATTATATATATATATACATTATTTATATATATATATATATTATATATATATATATAAATAATGTATATATATATATATAAATAATGTATATAAATATATATATATATATATATATATATAAATATATATATATAATATATATATATATATATATATATATATATATATATATAAATAATGTATATATATATATATATAAATATATATATATATATATATATATATATATATATATATATATATATAAATAATGTATATATAAATAATATATAAATATATATATATATATATACATATATATAAATAATGTATATATATATATATTTATTTTAAAAACGTGGCCAATTAATCGGTATCAGCTTTTTTAGTCCTCCAATAATCGGCATCGGTATTGAAAAATCATTATCGGTCGACCTCTAGTTGCTATGGTCCTACATGCATTAAACTATTTCTGTGACTCTACAGGTTACATGTCCTAATGTTAAGGCAATATTATAACGGTGGCTAAATGCCAGAGGTGATAAGCCATTAAGAGGAGTTACTATGAGTATGACATAAGAAGGACAAATGTATAAAACATGTGTGCCAAGGCTGGAAGGCAGTTGTCTTTATGATGCAGCTCAGCTTTTATTATGAAGTAATAAAAAGTCTATTAAACCCACATGCTCCAGTATTTGTGAAATATGATTGACCAAAATTTTTCCACAACAAACCATCTCGGCTCCCAAACCAAATCAGGCCTTTTTGGTAGAGTGGCCAGACAGAAGACATTCTTCAATAAAATGCACATTACAGCCCGCTTGAAGTTTGCCAAAAGACACCTAAAGACTCTCAGACCATGATAAACAAGATTCTCTGGTCTGATGAAACCAAGATTGAACTCTTTGGCCTGAATGCCAAGGGTCACGTCTGGAGGAAACCTTTCACCATTCCTCCGGTGAAGCATGGTGGCGGCAGCATCTTGCTGTGGGGATGTTTTGCAGTGGCATGGACTGCGAGACCAGTCAGGATCGATGCAAAGATGAACGGAGATAAGTACAGAGATCCTGAACGCTCTGGAACAGGTTCTCAGACTCGGGCGAAGGTTCACCTTCCAACAGGACAACGACCCTAAGCACACAGCCAAGACAAAGCAGGAGTGGCTTCGGGACAGGTCTCTGAATGTCCTTGAGTTGCCCAGCCAGAGCCCAGACTTGAACATAGAACATCTCTGGAGAGACCTGAAAATAGCAGCAACGCGCCCCATCCAACCTGGCAGAGCTTGTGAGGATCTAGAGAGGAATGGGATAAACTTCCCAAATACAGGTGTGGCAAGCTTTTAGCGTCGTACTCAAGACTTGAGGCTGTAATCTCTGCCAAAGGTGCTTCAACAAAGTAATGAGTAAAAGGTCTGAATACTTATGTAAATGTGTATTTTAGTTTTACATTCTTAATAAATCTAAAAAACTGTTTTTACTTTGCCATTATGGGGTATTGTATGTAGATTGACGAAGGGGAAAAAACGATTTAATCAATTTTAGAATAATGATGTAACGTAACAAAATGTGGAAAAAGTCAAGGGGTCTGAATACTTTCCGAATGCACGGCATATACATATTTAAAACACGTTATTTTAATTTGAAAGGTAACCCAATATAACTTCTCCTCTCACCCCCTGTCTCTCCAGCAGCTCCTGCTTGCGTTCCCAGTCGGCCAGCGACCGGACGATGGTGTCCTGGGGGTCCATAGGCGCGGGGGTGTCCCCCCGGATGGGCGAGGGCAGGGTGGAGGAGAGGGGGGTCAGAGGGGCCACAGTCTCCTCTAGTATCCTTCGCTCCTGTGGAAAAAGGGAGGGAATGAGGAAAAGTGGGAGGAAAATAGAGAGAAATAGAGCAAAAGAGGGTGGGAGGAAGGGAGAGAAAGAGAAATAGAGAGAGAAATAGGGAGGGAGGGAAATAGAGAGGGCGGGAGGGAGAGAAATAGAGAGGGCAGGAGGGAGGGAGAGAAATAGAGAGGGCGGGAGGAGGGAGAGAGAGGGCGGGAGGGAGGGAGAGAGAGGGCGGGAGGGAGGGAGAGAGGGCGGGAGAGAGAGGGCGGGAGGGAGGAGAGAGAGGCCGGGAGAGAGAGGGCGGGAGGGAGGGAGAGAGAGGGCGGGAGAGGGCGGAGGGAGGGAGAGAGAGAGAGGGCGGGAGAGAGAGGGCGGGAGAGAGAGGGCGGGAGGGAGGAGAGAGAGGGCGGGAGGGAGGGAGAGAGAGAGGGCGGGAGAGAGAGGGCGGGAGGGAGGGGGAGAGAGAGGGCGGGAGGGAGGGAGAGAGAGGGCGGGAGGGAGGGAGAGGGCGGGAGGGCGGGAGAGAGAGGGCGGGAGGGGAGAGAGGGCGGGAGGGTGGGAGAGAGAGGCGGGGGAGGGAGAGAGAGGGCGGGAGGGAGAGGGCGGGAGAGAGGGAGAGAGAGGGCGGGAGAGAGAGGGCGGGAGGGAGGGAGAGAGAGGGCGGGGAGGGAGGGAGAGAGAGGGCGGGAGGGAGAGGGCGGGAGGGAGGGAGAGGGAGGGAGAGGGCGGGAGGGAAAGAGAGGGCGGGAGGGGGGGCAAGAGAGGGCGGGGGAGAGAAATAGAGAGGGCGGGGGGGAGAGAATAGAGAGGGCGGGAGGGAGGGAGAGAAATAGAGAGGGCGGGGGAGGGGGCAAGAGAGGGCGGGGGAGAGAAATAGAGAGGGCGGGGGAGAGAAATAGAGAGGGCGCGAGGGAGGGAGAGAAATAGAGAGGGCGGGAGGGAGGGAAATAGAGAGGGCGGGAGGAGGGAAATAGAGAGGGCGGGAGGGAGGGAGAGAAAAGAGAGGGCGGGAGGGGGAGAAATAGAGGGAGAGAAATAGAGAGGGCGGGAGGGAGGGAAATAGGGAGGAGGGAGAGAAATAGAGGGGAGGGAGGGAGAGAAATAGAGAGGGCGGGAGGGAGGGAGAGAAATAGAGAGGGCGGAGGGAGGGAGAGAAATAGGGAGGGAGGGAGAGAGAAATAGAGAGGGCAGGAGGGCGGGGGAGAGAAAGAGAGGGCGGAGGGAGAGAGAGAAACAGAGGGGCGGGAGGGAGAGAGAGAACAGAGAGGGCGGGAGGGAGGGAGAGAAACAGAGAGGGCGGGAGGGAGGGAGAGAAATAGAGAGGGCGGAGGGAGGAGAGAAAGAGAGAGGGCGGGAGAGAAATAGAGAGGGCGGGAGAGAAATAGAGAGGGCGGGAGAGAAATAGAGAGGGCGGGAGGGAGGGAGAGAAAGAGAGAGGGCGGGAGGGAGGGAGAGAAACAGAGAGGGCGGGAGGGAGGGAGAGAAACAGAGAGGGCGGGGGAGGGAGGAGAGAAATAGAGAGGGCGGGGAGGGAGGGAGAGAAATAGAGAGGGCGGGAGGGAGGGAGAGAACAGAGAGGGCGGAGGGAGGGAGAGAAATGGGGAGGGAGGGAGAGAAATGGGGAGGGAGGGAGAGAGAAATAGGGAGGGAAATAGGGAGGGAGGGAAATAGGGAGGGAGGGAAATAGGGAGAGAAATAGGGAGGGAGGGAGGGAGAAAAATAGAGGGGGAGGGAGGGCGGAGGAGGGAGAGAAACAGAGAGGGCGGAGGGCGAGAAACAGAGAGGGCGGGAGGGAGGAAATAGGAGGGAGGGAGGGAAATAGGGAGGGAGGGAGAGAAATAGGGAGGGAGGGAGAGAAACAGAGGGGGAGGGAGGGCGGGAGGGAGAGAAATAGAGAGGGCGGGAGGGAGGGAAATAGAGAGGGCGGGAGGGAGGGAAACAGAGAGGGCGGGAGGGAGGGAAATAGGAGGGAGGGAGAGAGAAATAGGGAGGGAGAGAAAGAGGGGGAGGGAGGGCGGGAGGGAGAGAAATAGAGAGGGCGGGAGGGAGGGAAATAGAGAGGGCGGGAGGGAGGGAAATAGGGAGGGAGAGAAACAGAGAGGCGGGAGGGAGGGAAATAGAGAGGGCGGGAGGGAGGAAATAGGGAGGGAGGGAGAGAAATAGGGAGGGAGAGAAACAGAGGGGAGGGAGGGCGGAGGGAGAGAAACAGAGAGGGCGGGAGGGAGAGAACAGAGAGGGCGGGAGGGAGGGAAATAGAGGGAGAGAAATAGAGAGGGCGGAGGGAGGGAGAGAAATAGAGAGGGCGGGAGGGAGGGAGAGAAATAGAGAGGGCGGGAGGGAGGGAGAGAATAGAGAGGGCGGAGGGAGGGAGAGAAATGGGGAGGGAGGGAGAGAAATGGGGAGGGAGGGAGAGAGAAATAGAGAGGGCGGGAGAGAAAAGAGAGGGCGGGAGGGCGGGAGAGAAATAGAGAGGGCGGGAGGGAGGAAGGAAATAGGGCGGGAGGGAGAGAAACAGAGAGGGCGGGAGGGAGGGAAATAGGGAGGGAGGGAGAGAAATAGGGGGGGAGGGAGGGAGGGAGAGAAATAGAGAGGGCGGAGAGAGGGAGAGAAATGGGGAGGGAGGGAGAGAAATGGGGAGGAGGGAGAGAGGGAGAGAGAAACAGAGAGGGCGGGAGGGAGAGAGAAATAGAGAGGGCGGGAGGGCGGGAGGGCGGGAGAGAAATAGAGAGAGGGCGGGAGGGCGAGAGAGAAATAGAGAGGGCGGGAGGGAGGGAAATAGGGAGAGAAATAGGGAGGGAGGGAGGGAGAAAAATAGAGGGGGAGGGAGGGAGAGAAATAGGGAGGGAGGGAGGGAGAGAGGGAGAGAGAAATAGAGAGGGCGGAGGGCGAGAAATAGAGAGGGCGGGGAGGGAGAGAAATAGGGAGGAGGGAGAGAAATAGAGGGGGAGGGAGAGAAATAGAGAGGGCGGGAGGGAGGGAAACAGAGAGGGTGGGAGGGAGGGAAACAGAGAGGGCGGAGGGAAATAGGGAGGGAGGGAGAGAAATAGGGAGGGAGAGAAACAGAGGGGAGGGCGGGAGGGAGAGAAACAGAGAGGGCGGGAGGGAGGGAAACAGAGAGGGCGGGAGGGAGGGAAATAGGGAGGAGGGAGAGAAATAGGGAGGAGAGAAATAGAGGGGAGGGAGGGCGGGAGGGAGAGAAACAGAGAGGGCGGGAGGGAGAGAAATAGAGAGGGCGGGAGGGAGGAAATAGAGGGAGAGAAATAGAGAGGGCGGGAGGGAGGGAAATAGAGAGGGCGGGAGGGAGAGAAATAGAGAGGGCGGAGGGCGAGAGAGAAATGGAGAGGGCGGGGAGGGAGGGAGAGAAATAGAGAGGAGGAAGGGAGAGAGAAAGAGAGGGCGGAGAGAAAATAGAGAGGGCGGGAGAGAAATGGGGAGGGAGGGAGGGAGAGAGGGAGAGAGAAATAGAGAGGGCGGAGAGAAATAGAGAGGGCGGGAGGGCGGGAGAGAAATAGAAAGGGCGGGAGGGAGGGGGAAATAGAGAGGGCGGGAGGGAGGGAGAGAAATAGAGAGGGCGGGAGAGAAATAGAGAGGGCGGAGGGGAGAGAGAAATAGAGAGGGCGGAGGGAGGGAGAGAAATAGAGAGGGCGGGAGGGAGGGAAATAGGGAGGGAGGGGAAATAGGGGAGAGAAATAGGGAGGAGGGAGGGAGGGAGAGAAATAGAGGGGGAGGAGGGCGAGAAATAGAGAGGGCGGGAGGGAGGGGAATAGGAGGGAGGGAGAGAAATAGGGAGGAGGGAGAGAAATAGAGGGGGAGGGAAATAGAGGGAGAGAAATAGAGAGGGCGGAGGGAGAGAAATAGAGAGGAGGGAGGAGAGAAATAGGAGGGAGGGAGAGAAATAGAGGGGGGAGGGAGGGCGGAGGGAGAGAAATAGGGAGGGCGGGAGGGAGAGAAATAGAGAGGGCGGGAGGAGGGAAATAGAGAGGGCGGGAGGGAGGGAAATAGGGAGGGGAGGGAGGAGAAATAGGGAGGGAGGGAGAGAAATAGGGAGGAGGGCGGGAGGGAGAGAAATAGAGAGGGCGGGAGGGAGGGAAATAGAGAGGGCGGGAGGGAGGGAAATAGGGAGGGAGGGAGGGAGAGAAATAGGAGGGAGAGAAATAGGGAGGGAGAGAAATAGGGAGGGAGGGAGGGAGAGAAATAGGGAGGGAGAGAATAGGGAGGGAGGGAGGGAGAGAAATAGGGAGGGAGGGAGGGAGAGAAATAGGGAGGGAGGGAGGGAGGGAGGGAGAGAAATAGGGAGGGAGGGAGGGAGGGAGGGAGAGAAATAGGGAGGGAGGGAGGGAGGGAGAGAAATAGGGAGGGAGGGAGGGAGAGAGGGAGAGAAATAGGGAGGGAGGGAGAGAGGGAGAGAAATAGGGAGGGAGGGAGGGAGAGAGGGATGGAGAGAAATAGGAGGAGAGAAATAGGAAGGAGGGAGGGAGGGAGAGAGAGAGGGAGGGAGAGAGAGGGAGGGAGAGAGGAGAGAAATAGGGAGGGAGGGAGAGAAATAGGGAGGGAGGGAAGGAAATAGGGAGGGAGGGAGGGAGAGAGAGAAATAGGGGGAGGGAGGGAAATAGAAATAGGGAGGGAGGGAGGGAGAGAAATAGGGAGGGAGGAAATAGAGAGGGAGGGAGAGAAATAGAGAGGGAGGGAGAGAAATAGAGAGGGAGGGAGAGAAATAGAGAGGGAGGGAGAGAAATAGAGAGGAGGAGAGAAATAGAGAGGGAGGGAGAGAAATAGAGAGGGAGGGAGAGAAATAGAGAGGGAGGGAGAGAAATAGAGAG
Organism: Oncorhynchus tshawytscha; assembly: GCF_018296145.1. NCBI lineage: Eukaryota > Metazoa > Chordata > Actinopteri > Salmoniformes > Salmonidae > Oncorhynchus > Oncorhynchus tshawytscha. The sequence continues at coordinate 19,288,049 of NC_056449.1, forward strand.
GAGGGAGGGAGAGAAATAGGGAGGGAGGGAAATAGGAGGAGGGAGAGAAATAGAGAGGGAGGGAGAGAAATAGAGAGGGAGGGAGAGAAATAGAGAGGGAGGGAGAGAAATAGAGGGAGGGAGGGAGGGAGAAATAGGGAGGGAGGAGGGAGAAATAGGGAGGAAGGGAGGGAGGGAGAAATAGGGAGGGAGAGAAATAGGGAGGGAGGGAGGGAAATAGGGAGGGAAAAATAGGGAGGAAGGGAGGGAGAAATTGGAGTTTGTATTCATTCAGCAGCCACTTTCATATTTGCACACACACACACACACTCACTCAACACACCTCCTCATGGTATCTCCTCTCCTCGTCTTCCACCTCTCTTTGCGCTCTCTCCCACTCCTGTTTCAGCTTCTCCTGCTCATGCTGGTACTTCTCCTATTACCATGGCAACAAGAGATGGCACACATTCAACATCGATGACATGTCACACAGACAGACGGATGGTCAGAAAAGATGCCTATTGGGCCATACCTGGCCATAAAGCATATCGGGATTTGCCACTTTTCGTATTTTAGTAACTAACAAAGTACTTATCACTCTCCCTAAAACATGATGATGGCTCATGACACTTTGCTTCATGAAAATCCAATGTCTTGAAAACTTGACTGCTGACATGCAAAACATGTTGGGATTGTATCAACAAGGAACTAATGAAAAAAATGTGCCTTTTTCCTTGAAAGATGGTGTGAAATGTGGAAGACTCAACTTCAGACTCCTTTTGAAATATGAAAACATCTGATTAACTTAGATTTCGAATGAACTATCCATTAACATTGGATTTCATCTAAAATAAATATATTGTGTTAGTTCAGGTCTATATTAAGTACCATTGAGAAGCATGAGCCAATCATGTGACAGGAAAAAGTGGGCATACACAAACATAGCATGTGTGTATGATGAGGGTTGTAAAAGAGAGAAAATACATTAAAAAGCTGCCAACCAAAGAAACAGACACACCATGCACTGACAAGGTGGTTTAGGAGTCTAAGGTGACAAGGGTTCATGCATCAGCAAAGCAAACCCTGTGGGTGGATCTCAATAGTCTAAAATGGCTTTCTTTTCTTCTCACCTTCATCTGTAGATTTATAGATCTGAGAATATAGGTTAGGTGAGGATGAAGAAAACAAGGTTATTTGGAGTATTGAGACACCCTATGACGGGTAGGTAGAGGAGGAGAGCGAAGTTGACTGGCGGAAGATTTGAGTCTCTGGCGAGTGTGAGAGACACGCAGGTCATGCCACAGCACACAGCTTTTATTGTGCAATGCTGCCGCTGTGTGGCCACTGTGTGCACAGCAGTGAGTAGCACATTGGGGGTTGACTTCAGACTCAGAGCTGGCAGATGACTAAGCAGGATGTGGTTAATTAAAATGTGTCTGCAAGCGAACAGAAAGTTAGCACCTGCTTTGGGTAAATGTAACTGGTGCTGCAGACCATAGATTCAGTAATCAGTAGGCTTATTCGGGCCTATCTTTAGCTAAAGTCAATAGGGCATCATGCTAACTCAGGCCTAGTTTTAGCATGCTAACTCTGGCCTTTTGTTAACATATTATTAGCCGTATGCTAACTCAGGCCTAGCTTTTGTTAATGAGTATATAGCAGCATGCTAAATCAGGCCTAGCTTTTGTTATTTAGTAGCATGCTAAATCAGGCCTAGCTTTTGGGTCTTTAGTAGCTTAACTCTACCTGAAGCATGCGCTCCTGCTCTTGCTGCCACCTTTCCTGACGCTTTCGCTCCTCATTTGGGTCCCAAAACCAGCGGTCACCCCGCTTAGCCTGGGCCACTACCGGGGATGACACCTGAGTGACCTGATAGAGCCCACCCAGAGCGCACACACGCCGACCCACATATTCATAAACCAAAGTACACACACATCCACAGAAAGGGAAGAGAGGAGACAGTTGATCTACAACAGCACTATGTCCATGCTAGCCAAAGGTGTCCTACTAAGGAGAGAGAAAAGAGCGAGAGATGAGGGGATGAAGAGCAAGGCTGGGCACTTTGTACATAATCCTCATCTGATTGGTCATTGTTCATTGGCTCAACCTATCAAGCATTGGGTTTTAGGGAGGTCCTAAATATATTAGAAAAACAACAAATGGATTGTGCTCAGTAGACAAAACGGAAAAACACGCTCTGAAATGGAGTGAAACGGAGAGCCAATAATGAACTTGCCCAATAAGAAAAGTTTTTTTGGTTTCACGGTTTAGTTACTGTGTGCCCTAATGAACACAACCCTGGATTGTCTGTTAAAATGCATTGTATCCAATGCATTTGGGACGGTATTGACACCATATTTTTTGTTGTTGTCTCAACCAGATGAGAACTAGTAAAACCCCCTTTAGAACTCTACCAGGAAAGATTATAGCAGATGGAACAGTTAGAATGGACTCACCGCTGCTGTACCACGCTCCTGCTCTGCCCCCTCTATGAAATAGAGATACAGTGAAAAAGGTAGTCGGTTAGAAAACAAACATCGTTCAAAACACAGGAACTGATGCGGAGTGGACATGATCTTTTTAGTCATTACACTGTCTTGGTGTGAACGCAAAAGCTATTTAAATAATGTCAGGTAAAGGAATGAGGGAATGAAGCGAAAGGTGGCAGGGAACAAATCTAGGTGAGAAGGTATGAAGGTGAATAGAGTTGCTGAAAAGCTACAAGCTGTGTGGTATTTGTCATTACTGAGTGGCTAACAATTCCAGTTTCCTGTGCAAAAGTACACTAAAAATCTACATTCAACAATTCTTTAACACTTTACAAGAAGTTTCTCTTATTTATTTAAAACTCTTACTTACAATTTTGTTGCAGTGTCATGTACACGTTTAAAGTGTTGTTTAAATATTGACAATACAACTTTCATAACAGTTACACACCAATAAAACATTTTTTTTTTAAAAGACTAGCCTGCTGGTCTTACTGAGTCGATAGGAACATTAGACCAAGCTATTTAGGAGGGATATCACACCTGGCACAAATTATTGTTTAGTTTAGTTTTTCCTGCTGAGGGGTGCCCTATACCTGCGCCCAGAGGGGAGTAGTTCAGAGTCTGGGTACAGGGGGTGGCTTGGGTCTAAAATGATTTTGTGAGCCTTGGCGGGCCCTGACCTTAAAGATCTCATCCAGGCCTGTCTGTCTGACACAAAGTACCTTGCTTGCTGTAGTGATAATCCTCAGCATATTTCTCTGGCTGACAGTGGTATTACCAAACCAACAAACAATACAAAAAGTTAAAATATTCTCAATGAAAGATTGGTAAAACAGAGTCAGTATAGTGTACATTGAAAGATCCCAGCTTTTTGAGAAAGGACAGTCTCTGTTGGCTCTTTTTGTAGATCAGGTCTGTACATTTACTCCACTGAAGCTTATTGTGCCAAGAGGACACCGTAGGTGTTGTACATTTGTATTCCTCTGATAGACAACCTCCTGAATATGTTCTGACCTCTGATAGATGCTGCAGAGGTAGGTGTTGTACACTTCCACTATATTCTGACCTCTGATAGATGTCTGTGCACTTCCATCTCTCTTTGGTCTTGTTGGTATTGAGGACCAAGTGTGATTCCTCACACCATTCTACAAAGTCATCTAGGACCGGGCCATGATGTTCCTCATCATCATGCAACAGGCTGATCAAGGCAGTGTCCTCAGCAAACTTAACGAGGTGTCTGTTAGGATGGGAACTAGTACAACTATTAGTGTACAAGATGTACAGGAGTGGGGACAAAACACATCCCTGAGGAGAGCCTGTGTTGGTATTGCGTATGTCCGACACGTGGGGACCTATTTTGACTCGCTGTGAGCATTGGATCAGGAAGTCCAACAGCCACAAAACCAGCCTCCCGTCTAAGGAAACAGTGCTGAATGCAGAAGAAAAGTCAACAAACAGAACCCTAAATGGGATTTGACACCCTCTAGATGTCTATAGACCATGTTAAGGAGGGTAAGAATGGCATCATCAACTCTTCTGCTAGGCTGATAGGCAAACTGAAATGGGTCGAGAAGCTTCAGGGTGACGCTGAGAATATGACTTTTCACAAGTTTCTCAAGGCATTTCATTACTAAGGATGTGAAGGCAACAGGGTGGTAGTCATTCAGCACAGAGGGATTAGATGCTTTAGGAATGGGTATAATTATTGAGTTTTTCCACAATACTGGCACGTGCTGCTGATCGAGTGAGGATTGGAAAATGTCTAAAAACACCAGCCAATTGGTTCAGCACAGTGCTTTAACACATGTCCACTTATTTTGTCTGGGCCTGGGCTTTTGTGTGTGTTACATCCCCTGAACAACTTTAAATCATCAGACTGTTTAACAACAACTCTCCCAAACATTTGTAATGATGCTTCCATTTGTTTTACCTCCGACACAAAGTTGTTTGATTCAAATCTTAAGAAAACATTCAGTTCATTAGAAACACTGTATTTATACGTAGCAATGTTGTATTAACATTGTTACTATAGTAATTACAGCATTATAAGAGTCCACAGGACTCCAATAGTAAATGACAAAACCAGTAGAGTGAGGAAACAGGTTTCCAGTGCTGTCACCCAGCCTCCGGGGAAGCCATGGGGAAACCCTGTACTATGTATGAGTACATGAACCCCAAAGAGGGTTACAGGCAAGCTCAACTAAACAGTGAGCAGTTTACCTGGCGTGGTGAAGAACTCCCAACGTAGGCCTAACCTAGGGTTGCCGGTTGCTGGTGGATAACTGGCACTGTTAGCCAGCTCTATAGCACAAGCAAGGAGAGGGGAGGAAGGAGGGAGGTTAAGGGGGTGAGGAGGAGAAAAGGAGGGGATAGATAGAGAGTTCACAAGCAAACATAGAGTGCCAGTTGGAGACGCAAAGAAAAAAAAAGTGTTGGGTGTGTGATAGCTGAGAGGGCTGCGGGAAATAAAGACTTTTGTCAAAAAGGCAGTTTGAGGTTAATTCTGTTCTGAAAACAAATTTTGATTACCTGTTGTGGGAGCTTCACATGGTGGTTTGTTTCTGACAGGTCCTGGATCAGCCAAGGTAGCAACTTCATCTGCTCTCTGAGACGCTTCCAGGCTGGGCTCACTGACCTAAGATCATCCCAGAAAAGTCAGAAACACAATGATCAAAACATGACCAGAGGATTCTTCAAAAATATTTATAGTTCGAACTTAGCAGAGAGAAATTTAATTTATAGAGTTTGTGATATCCTATTCTACACAGTATAGAATCAGGTCTGTCCTACATTTCTATCTGAAAGTTCTATGGCGCTGAACACTCCTGGGTACGGCTTCTGCTTGAGGTAGAGCAGCGTGCAAATGGACTATTCGCAGCATTGGGGGCCATTGATTGGCTGGCAGGTGATCTCACCGGTGCGGTCATTGGTTGAGCTTGTTGTGTGGCGTGCTCTGATAGGACTGGACGGAGGACAGTGGTGTTCTGTCTAGTCGCTGTGGCATTCATACACACTTCTGTTTGTTCTTTGGGAGCTTGTTGTGACTCTGAAAACCAGACGGACACATGTCTAGGTGAATCAGAGCAAGGCTCTACATCAGGGTCTACGGTAAGCCCAGACAGTGGGTACTAATGTGACTTTAACCACAGGAAGACCAAGTTGAATAATTTGTTTAACAGCTTAAAGTGTTCATTTGCTAATCAGATAATGAGTAATAAATTACTAGAATGCACATCGAATAGGAAAATGATTTGATGGGTTATAGAAACAATATAAATGGCCACCACTAGGTGTCAGAGTAGCAGCAGTTAGTCTCCTAGGTAACACATAGGAACAGACCTGTAGCTGGAGAGGGCTGTACTGCAGTCTCTGTTGTGTTGGGCTCCTCCCCCAGTGGGCCTGCAGCAGACCTGCCTCCCGCCTCCACAAGACACACTGTGCTCTGCAGCTCCTGTAGGGACACCCACAGGAAGAAATAGTCTGATTATGCATCCTCCTCCTTACTTTTGTTGAAGTCATGACCTTTCTGACACAATGTTGCTTTATCCTATCTATGGACTGTATGTAGGCTTTCAGTCAGCAGTTTGCAATGGTGGAAAAAGCACCCAATTGTCATAAATGAGTAAAAGATATCTTGATAGAAAATGACTTGAGAAAAAGTGAAAGTCAACTAGTAAAATCCTGCTTGAGAAAGTCTAAAAGTATTTGGATTTAAATATACTTAAGTATCAAAAAGTAAATTTAATTGCTAAAATATACTTACGAATCAAAAGTTAAAGTATAAATCATTTCAAATTCCTTATATTAAGCAAACTAGACAGCATCATTTTCTTGTTTTATTAATTTACAGATAGCCAGGGGCATGCTTCAATACTCTCATATCATTTACAAACAAAGCATGTGTTTAGTAAGTCCGCCAGGTCAGAGGCAGTAGGGATGACCAGGGATGTTCTCTTGATAAGTGTGTGAATTAGACCATTTTCCTGTCCTGCTAAGCATTCAAAATGTCATGAGTACTTTTGGGTGTCAGGGAAAATGTATGGAGTAAAAAGTACATAATTTCCTTTAGTGAAATAAAAGTTGCCAAAAATATAAATAGTAAAGTAAAGCACAGATACCCCCAAAAAACAACAGGATTGCTGGGTCCCCCGTGGACAGTTGAGCTAACTTAAAACCTCATGCAAACACATTAGTCTAAGTATCAAGATAATTTCCCAGGACATAGACATATCTGATATTGGCAGAAATCTTAAATTCTTGTTAATCTAACTGCACTGTCCAATTTACAGTAGCTATTACAGTGAAGTAATACCATGCTATTGTTTGAAGAGAGTGCACAGTTATGAACTTGAAAATGTATTAATAAACCAATTAGGCACATTTGGGCAGTCTTGATACAACATTTTGAACAGAAATTCAAATGGTTCATTGGATCAGTCTAAAGTGTTGCACCTACACTGCTGCCATCTAGTGGCCAAAATCTCAATTGTGCCTCAGCTAGAATAATACATTATGGCCTTTCTCTGGCATTTTAAAGATTATACAATCATTTTTTTTTTAATTCATGTTTTTTTCTTTGTGTTATCTTTTACCAGATCTAATGTGTTATATTCGCCTACATTAACTTAACATTTAAACAAACTTCAAAGTTTGCATATCCTTGCTACAGGCAGTTAGATTTGGGTATGTCATTCTAGACCAAAAAAAAGGGGGCGGATCATTAAGAGGTATAAGTAGTACTTTCAAGTATTTTTACTGAAGTACTTTACACCACTGGCAGTTTGTCAAGATGCAAGCCACAATTTATATTGTTCCAAGTCTTTTCAGACCTTTTAGATAACGTATGTTTTTTTCCACAGAAACAAAGCCGGCTGGCTGCATATATTGAGTGCTCACCGAGGGCAGTGAGGTGGGCCGGCTAGGCGGGGTAGACTCCTGTGCATTATCCTTCTTCTGGGCATCACTTTCTCCTGGCATTGAAGATGATGTCACTGCAGTGCCTGTGCCACACTGTGCCACAGCTGGCATGGCTGGTAATGGGCTTGCCCTGGGGGAGGGGCTATGTGTGGGTGGGGGAGTGGCCTCACATGGGTGTGTGTCAGAACCATCAGAGGAGGCTGTAGGTGTGGCAGGGGAGGGGTAGAACCGTAGAGGGGAGGTCCTTCCCTCGCTCTCTGGAGTGGTGACCTCATCGTTTCCCATGTCGCCGTTCACTCGCAGCAAGCCATCCACCTGAGTACACAGGTTAGAGACTGAAGGCTTAGAGAACACACACATGTATACATACTACAAAGATGCATTTCAATGTCAAAATCCAACACTTAAAACACAATTTTAGAGATACTGTATCCACGCTAAAAATATCCTTCAGACTGCAATACAAGAACAGTCAACTGGGGTGAACTCTCCCAAATTCCACAGCAACGACTGCATTATGACCACACAGTTCTACTCCAGACCACCCAGACCGGAAGTTGCCCCATGTTGTAAATAAAACCGTAACTCATTCATGTAACTCTGGCCTATAAGCTATTCAGCTAGCCCGATAACATGCTGGGACTGAATGAAAGGCTGTAATGCATGTGTGAGGAGCACAGAGTACTCCAGACACACAGGGGGGTTGTTGAATGAAGGGGGACTCACTACCCAGAATCGCCCCCTCAGTCTGTGTGGTCCTCTCTGTCTGCCCAGAGACCCACTTCACATTGAGAGGGACTACTTGTCAACTTCTTAAGTCAATACGGAACAGAGCCCCCCATTCAGGCTCCCCTCAGCTCCAAATAAGAGATTCCAGACACAGAAGTGAAAGAAGTCCCGGTTTGTTCCCATAATAACCCCAAAGCATGTTATCTTCCTTTGGAATAGGCCCATTTGGCAAATGGCTCTGAGGATGAAAATGAACATCCTGTTATGCTGAATTGAGATGTTGCAACAGACTCCGGGGAAGAAGGAAAAGGGATTTCTATCTTTTTGTCTGAAAACATGACACCTAATCTCCATGGTTTCTGTCTTCTATTCTAATTTAAATGCCAAGATCAGGGTTCCATTTACACAATACATTTGTGTGCCCTTGGAAGACTAGGCTGAACAAAACATTCAAACTACTTTGAGGGATGAGTGGCGAACAAGCCCACGGCCCCCCTGGTAATTTAAACCTTTGTTCAAACACAATGTTACAGTAAAATACACTAGTGATAACACTGATAAAACCCTTGCCATTAGCTGGCATTTTGTGCCTCACCTTGCCTGGCCTGGGTCCCACCAGCATCTGCATGCCCTTGGGTTGATTGTAAGGCTTGGGCATCAGCAAAGGTACAGACTTGGGTGAGACGGCCCGGATCGAGGGGTTTGGTTCAGGCTTGCGCGACCGAATCTGGGGGCGATGAGACAAACCCTGGGGGAACCCCACCACCTGGGCCTCAACAGTAGCGGTAAACTTGGGTGCCGGGAGCGACTGCTGCCTCAGGTATTTCAGGGGGCCATTTGTATCTTCTTCCAGGGAGATGGGGGTGGGAGAACAGGAAGTGGGGGTGAGGGTGAGACGTGTGTTGGTGGTAGCGGTGGGATCCTCAGAGATGCTCCTGTCCAGCAGTTTGGGCAGTTGCAGGCGCTCCAACACCGCTTCACTGATGGTGAAGCGCTGGGCGTAGCGGTGGAGGACCAACGCTGCCTCCTCAGGGGTGCGGGCCAACCGGTAGGCCTCGCGGAGGTCGTTCTCACGACGCTCCCTAGGGGAGGAGAGACGGGAGGACAAGATGAGACAGGGGCCATGTGACTGGCTACACACTGACAAAAGCATCATTGTTGAAACATGCTATGATCCCCTGATGCAAAAATAAAATAGGTCGAGGCCAGGATGAGATAAAAAACCACAGGCTATGAGAGAAGAGAGTAGGTATAGGCCTATACTGCACATGGAGACAACCAACAACATGGAAACCAGGATTCGATCTAAAATGGAGGATTTCCTTGTGACTTACTTCTCCTCAACAATCTCCCGGTAGGTTTTGATGCTCTTCCTCCTCTGAGAGGTGGCCCCCCCATCACCCGTCATCAGCTTCTCCATCATCTTCCTCTCTTCCTCCTTCTTAATCAGGTCCTGGGAGACGCTTCTCCTGCGACTCTTCCACCGGGCTAGGTCCTAACAGACCGACAGTAGATGTGACTGTATGAATGCATGAATGTGTAGGTGTGTGTGTGCAACTGTATGATAAAGTGTGAGTAAGTGTAAGTGTACATGTGTGTATAAAAGTGTATTAGCATGTGCGTATGCGTGTGTGAGAGCGAGTGCTTACATCCTGCCAGTGGTCCTCTTCCTCCTTCAGCATGTTGTACTGGTTGTGCATGAGCTCGTGGCGCACCTGGCTGTGGTGTGGCAAGATGGCGTCCTCCTCACAACGCATGTCAATCATACTCACACTCCTGAGGGGGAAAAAAGAAGACAAGGATATGGAAGGAGTTATAGAGAGATTCACTGGGAGAAAGTCATGTATACGGTATAGACAGAAAGAGTTTTATTTTAAAGGCACATAAGATGGAGGAGTTGCCGTAGTGATGAAAGTTCAGCCAGGAAAGGTCAAACAGAGTCAATGGTCAGATACACCTTCTCAAACCCAAAAAGGAACTCACCATGATTCTGACAATACCACAGATATTACTCTTCTGTATATATTAGTTTGTATTATACTGTGTAGAACCATGCAAAACAGAAGGCAGCAGCGATAACGTTAATAATTAAAGGTAGATTATAACATGTAAAGCAACATGCTATCATTAGGTCATATATACAGTAGCCTATCTGTACAACAGCACAGAGCATCAGTTATACATTTGATCCAGGTTTTGTTTTGAGAACCACAGTGAGAGCCTCATACCTTGTACATATACTTGTTTGTGAGTGTAAGCTCTCTAGTCTCTCTAGCCTTCCACAATTTTCAAATGTTCTGGCTTCACAGCGTCTGCATGTAATAGAACATGAGTTTGTCATAGAAGAACTAAGTCTCTGCCTACGTCACCATCTTATCCGCTTAAATAAAATACTAAATAGTATCTAGCAAGATGGAGATCGCAGAGGTTATTTTTAATGAGTGCATTTCGCAAATGGCTAATTAACATCAACTAGCTTCACTAAAACTAACCATCTGAAAATGTCTGAAACCCTACCTCTTCAAAGAGTATCAAAAATAAATCCCATGGTGCCCCCCACCCCAAAAACAATAATGTATGCACTAATGTAAGATGCTCTTATCCAGAGCGACTGCTAAATTACTCAAATGTAAATGTTAATGTAAAACCACTGCAAGGTTTTGCATGCAAACTTTGGTTTTGAATCTTCATTCAGGCATGTCTGCCTCCTGATTAAAAAAAAAGAAGAGTTGTCTGTCTGAAGAGGACCCACCCCAGAACAATTTCTTCCCCCCTTATCGAAGTTGCCAAAAGAGTCCGTCATTGAAATCAGACCCTAGTCACTGCTGTTGCTTAGGGTTTGGGGTTTACGAGACTATGAGCTGTCCACAAGACAGGAGAGTGATCTAGGTTCATCCTATTCCACAGTAGACCCTCGAAGGCTATAAGAGACACCAACTCGGTGAGGCTGGATAAGTGGCTCACAGACATTTTCGGGTGCACCCTTGCAGTTAGGATTCATGCGCACGTCTAGAGTTTTTGAGAGTGAGTGCGAGACATGCAGATGACAGAAGCTGGTTACAAACACAAGCATCTTAATTTGAAGTCAACAGCTAGTCCCTCCCAACTTCTGGCAAATAAAAATGAATAGGATGGGTGTAACATGGTTAAAAGTCCAATATTCCAGAGTTACACCCATCAGCTCCTTACAGATAGACATGTCTAGAAGCTGGCATACTTGATGGGATACTTTGCAGGTGTGGTTTAGCAGGGATGTGCTGCCGATGGGTAACAAAGAACCACTTACTCTGGGTCATCTGATACACTAGCAGCTCTGTGACTGAATCTACAAAAGCAGAGACATGGAGAAAGAGCACAAACACTAATGAACAAACACACAACTACAACACTTACAGATCTGGACACACAACGCAATACATACAGATATGAGAATGTGTGATAAGGAATATAGGGGGCGTGTTGAAAACACCTGTAGGTTTACTCTATGGGTTACCGTTGACAACAGAATGAGCTCTTTGTAAACAATCAAGAAAGTTTAATGAGATACTTACTATAGGTTCAGTATTATTACAAAATGAGCAATTACTGTCTTAAATATCAGAACGATGGGTTTACAGTAAAGTTGTTCTGGCTAGATCTACAGATTGATAAAAACAGTGTCCATTTGAACACAAGGTGGCACTCTAAACAAGAATACACAGCCAGCTCAGCACTTGGGGAGAAAAAAAACACTGAATTCACTGCACTAATATAGGCCTCTACAGAATATTGTATGGCGCAGATGGAAATGATCTCATGATGCAGTCTAAAATAAAACTAGCATTAAAAAGCATGATTTTATTAGCCTGCCCAGTAACGCATCTTCAAAGATGGGGTTCTTCGTCTTTCGCCAGAACAATACGTAATTTGGAGGTTTGGGTTAACCGGGTTTGGGTTTAAGTTCCAGCCAACAGAGGGCTTTTAAAAGCTGCCTTTCTGACGTTGGGAAGGATGCGAGTTAAAGTGTGTCTTGTGGTCCTATTAAGACTGGCCACAAGACGGAGAGACGAGCGGTCTTATGAAACGGACAGCATATAAATTGTTTTACGGGCTGTATGTATTTGTCATATCTGCCACATAGAGCGAAAGGCCATTTTTCTACTACTACCAGTGCATTCTAGTAATAGAGTTTAAGTCTACTCTATGTAATATGTTTACCATGTATGCATATATCTGCAAGTGTTTAGGCACATTCATGCATACATGCGCAGCCCTGTATATTCAACAATTATTAAATAGCAACACTCCTTGGACAAAGCTAAGAAAGTAATACAATGTAAATATGATTGAGGGAGTTGCTGTAACCAGTGTGTATTGGAAATGGTCAAATTTCAGAGGTCACCATGCAAGGTTACTTAAAAGGTCACTGTCATTTCTTCACATGCGCAAAAACATACAAACCCAAATGAACAAATAAAATATATAAAGTATAAATAGAGAAAGGTCATGCATTCTTCATGTTTGCCATCCAGAGGTGTGCATCACTGCTCGAGGTCATGGCCACATGCGTATGAAGCAGGATTTCTAAACGTCTACTGAAGGATGACAGGTAATGTAGTTATCTGTATCTGATCTGTGCAGGCTGGGAGAAACCCAATATGTTGTGGCTGTTATGGTGTGATGCTCCTCCCTTAGCCAACTGAGCATTTTGTATTGGTCTCTGAATCCTAGTCAATGAACGACAAGCTCACATTGGCGGGAGGTCGTCGTCAAGCCAAGATGGACATTTCCCCACCGCCGGTTTGTTGCCCTCGCGACCTTCAACCTCCGACTTGCCCATGCGACCCTGGCAGGTGATGGTGAGCGTGGTGGTTGCCCCGGCTGAAGGAACAGGCAGGAACTGGTTTGGACCAGTGGTGCCGCCGTGTTTTGGCGAGGTAAGGGCACGGCGAGCCCATATGTCGTCATTCCTCCCCGTGTCTGTCGCTAGGGATATGGACAGCCCCACCTTCTTTTGCCCTGCCTTCTCCCTGTAAATCATGGGAGGGAATTTCCTGGTTGTGTCCAGGCTGGCCCTGGGGCTAAGGGGGCTCGTCACGATGATGGAGGTAGTCATGGGGCTGGTTGTCAGGGATGATGGACGGTATAGTTCCTCGGAGCATGAGCGGACGGGGCTACTGCTGAGAGAGTGGTTTGGTTAGCATTGACCAAGGTCGTAGGGCATTTGACATTATTTAACTATTGAAATAACATAATAAAAAAAAATTAGGATATCCAGATAGTTGAAATAATGTTTTTTTTTTTTTTTAAGTCTCTTGACCAATCATAATTACGCAAATGCACATGGCAGAGGTAAACAGCGGAAGGCTGCTATCTCCAGTCGTTTTTGGCAAAAAGCAACAGGGTCGTTCCATGTTATTTCATCAAGCCATGACACCTACCATTGTTCTGAAATGGTTTCTGTAGTTAGAAACAGATCATTCAGCAACTTTATTTTGAGGAAATATCATTTTCTCAGAGAACTTAAGCTAATTAATTGCACCCAAATTGACCATAAATATTTTTAAGGATTCATACAATATTCAATAATTATAGTACCCAACATCCAATTTGGACCACACATTCTTCAAACTTTGTCCACCTAATAGTAGGAACAGTACCATCTAGCGGTTAAAATCTGGTGATATCAGGATGATGGATGGGACATAAACCTAAAAACTTCAATTACTAGTTTCTCTGAACAGGGGGAAAAAAACTAATTAACTGAGAATACATTACATAGGATGAAGAAACAATACTCCGATCCGCAGCTTCATACTTCTTGAGACAGAGAACTGATACTATATACTTGTTTTTGGGGTGAGATTGACGTGAGGTGTGGGGGGGGTCTGTGGGTGACTTGCCAATTTCTTTGGATTCCTCATGTCTTACTCATTGTTAGAAAATTATTTGGTACTATATTTATTGAATATTATCTGAATCTTATGAATTAAAATGGCCTATTTGGGCACAACAACAAATTGGCTTAATTTTTTTGAAATATAATTTAATCTCTAAGGAATTATGTTCCACAAATGCTTATCTTACTTGTTTCTAACAAATTATTTCAGAACAATCTGAGATTGTCAGTGTCAAAACACTTCCTTGTTCTTTTTGGAGGTGGAACCACCCAACAGTAAAAGAGAAGTCTGATTTTCGCCATAATATAATTGATTCTGTTACAAAAAGGTTTTCTGGTGAGTGTCATACATTGATCGGTTTCAGGTCTTTTGGAAACTCTGTTCGGTGCACGCTTGTAATTTCTATTTGAAGTGGGGAAAATAGCATACCGATGTCAGGGCAGCCTGGAGGGCTAAATACGCCACTAAAAACTATATTAAATAGTTTGTTTTATTAAGTATCTCAAATGACATGGTATATCCTTGCAGGTAACAATATCACAAGGATTATCTAATTTAATTCATAACAAAGCATTAAAATAGGCTGAACAAAAAAAGTGATCCAAAAATGAACTCACTCAAGTAATCGAATAATAACATCCATTCAGATATTGGATATTAGATAACCGTGCCCATCCTGTAATAATCGTAATATAAAGACATTGGCATAGACTCGAATGGGTTTGTTCATAAGGGTTGTGGAACCATTTCAAACACAGATGCAGAATCATACCCAAACACAATATCCTATTATAAAAACTCACATTAGTACAGCTGGAAGGTAGATTTGTGAAGAAAAGCAGACAAAACACTAGTGACTCACAAAGATTGTATTGGGAGAAAACCCACAATAGCTATAGCTAGTCTGCTTTGGTAAAGCCCTCCCCCAGGGATTTTTTTATTTTATTCTTTGCTTGAAACATAGGCGCAGTTAACTTAAATAGACCCCCTCTTAATAAAAATGGTTAATACATGGTTCAACTTACTAAAAATGATTTTTCTCCCCACTCATATTATACTAGGCCTTACATTCTACCAGAGTAATTTTCATTATCACACCGTTTACCATTGAAAATGTGGACATCCCTTCTGTCATTGAAAAAAATATCTAATGCGTACATCTTTTCAGGCAATGAGAAGGGTACGCCATATCCCAGCCCTGGTCAGGGGTGGTAGGACACCTCATTTCCTACTTCCTGAGGGTGGGTTGTCAAATACTGTAACACAGTATGGGTAGGCTAGCTAGACAATGGTAAGTATTTGGTGTGTGCGTGCAAGGCTGCGTCTATATCAAATGTGTGTGTGTGTGTGTGTGTGTGTGCGCTTGAACAACCAACATGTTTCCAATATACAAAGGCAGCATAGTGACTTGCTGATTATCTCCAACCTGTGCCATAGACCCATTCGGTATTAGATAGATCGTAGCAGCCCTGCCCATCTCTGGGGAAAACAACCTGTGGTTACCTAGGTTACCCCATTGACTCACAGCAAAAACGTTTAAATGCAATTTTCTTGTCATCTGCTTGTTTTATTCAATTAAAAACAACATTTAGGAACTGTACACCATGTCTAAAGATTACTTTTAAACATTGCCTTCTCCCGAGCTCAGTATTGCCAACTTAGCGACTTTGTCGCTATATCTAGCGAGTTTTCAGCCCTTCGTCGACTTTTATTGGTAAAAGATTCTAGCGACAAATTCTACTATTTTTCAGGCTGCCTTTGGAGACTTCTGACAACGAGGGTTTCTATGGTTTTAATTACATTTAGCGATTTTTCCCACTGAATTCTGCTGCAAACAACTAACAGAAGCCACAGCAACGACGCACACACAGGCAGAGAAGCACCAGGAGAGGGGGATCTGGCGGGAAAGGGGACAAAAAAAACGCTACATCGGGGACCGCAAATTGGTACGGTGACTTCGTTGCTGCAACCACAAAAGGTAATCTAGCAACTTCTAGCAACAAATCAAAGAGCCAATAACAGATATCACTGAAAAATATGGTTGGCAACTATATTGTAGGGCTTCCCTCATGCCCCTTTTCATGACGGTGCTAGCAGCCACATGACTACAAACAGACTACAGCTACAAGTAGTAAGTGGGTGCAAACCAAGTTAAATGTCTTACCTCTGATTAAATGTTTTCCACACACATAGCTACATGTAGTCTACTTGGACACCGGGTCCCCACATTTCCCACTCTCCTACGGTGAATAGCCTGAAGCCACAGGGCTCTTATCGCAGGCTCCATTTCCCTACGTGGGAGTATTGTGAACTGCATGTTCACCTGGTTATATATACATTGAACACCACATCAGATTTTTGGCATGTTTTGTTATTTATGTTGACGAAGTTGGCTCTTATACATTGGGATTTTTTTTGTGTTCCCCATTTTGTGGGGGCGGTCGAGGGGAATTCCTTCTTATTATGTGAATATTGACTGCCAATAGCACCATGTTGCCTAGGTGATCAAATCAGAAAAATACTCTTCATTAGGTCAATCTCTGTCAAAAGGAGATACAGTGGGGAAAAAAGTATTCAGTCAGCCACCAATTGTGCAAGTTCTCCCACTTAAAAAAGATGAGGCCTGTAATTTTTATCATAGGTACATACACTTCAACTATGACAGACAAAATGAGGGAAGAAAATTCAGAAAATCACATTGTAGGATTTTTAATGAATTTATTTGTAAATTATGGTGGAAAATAAGTATTTGGTCACCTACAAACAAGTACGATTTCTGGCTCACAGACCTGTAACTTCTTGTTTAAGAGGCTCCTCTGTCCTCTACTCGTTACCTATATTAATGGCACCTGTTTGAACTTGTTATCAGTATAAAATACACCTGTCCAAAACCTCAAACAGTCACACTCCAAACTCCACTATGGCCAGGACCAAAGAGCTGTCAAAGGACACCAGAAACAAAATTGTAGACCTGCACCAGGCTGGGAAGACTGAATCTGCAATAGGTAAGCAGCTTAGTTTGTAGAAATAAACTGTGGGAGCAAATATTAGGAAATGGAAGACATACAAGACCACTGATAATTACCTTCGATCTGGGTCTCCACGCAAGATCTCACCCCGTGGGGTCAAAATGATCACAAGAACGGTGAGCAAAAATCCCAGAACCACACGGAGGGACCTAGTGAATGACCTGCAGAGAGCTGGGACCAAAGTAACAAAGCCTACCATCAGTAACACACTATGCCGCCAGGGACTCAAATCCTGCAGTGCCAGACGTGTCCCCCTGCTTAAGCCAGTACATGTCCAGGCCCATCTGAAGTTTGCTAGAGAGCATTTGAATGATCCAGAAGAAGATTGGCATGAATGTCATATGGTCAGATGAAACCAAAATATAACTTTTTGGTAAACTCAACTCGTCGTGTTTGGAGGACAAAGAATGCTGAGTTGCATCCAAGGAACACCATACATACTGTGAAGCATGGGGGTGGAAACATGCTTTGGGGCTGTTTTTCTGCAAAGGGACCAGGACGACTGATCCGGGTAAAGGAAAGAATGAATGGGGCCATGTATCGTGAGATTTTGAGTGAAAACCTCCTTCCATCAGCAAGGGCATTGAAGATGAAACATGGCTGGGTCTTTCAGCATGACAATGATCCCAAACACACTGCCCGGGCAACGAAGGAGTGGCTTCGTAAGAAGTATTTCAAGGTCCTGGAATGGCCTAGCCAGTCTCCAGATCTCAACCCCATAGAAAATCTTTGGAGGGAGTTGAAAGTCCATGTTGCCCAGCAACATCACTGCTCTAGAGGAGCTCTGCATGGAGGAATGGGCCAAAATACCAGCAATAGTGTGTGAAAACCTTGTGAAGACTTAGAGAAAACGTTTTACCTCTGTCATTGCCCACAAAGGGTATATAACAAAGTATTGAGATAAACTTTTGTTATTGACCAAATACTTATTTTCCACCATAATTTGCAAGTAAATTCATTAAAAATCTTACAATGTGATTTTCTTGATTTTTTAACTCATTTTGTCTGTCATAGTTGAAGTGTACCTATGATAAAAATGACAGGCCTCTCATCTTTTTAAGTGGGAGAACTTGCACAATTGGTGGCTGACTAAATACTTTTTTGCCCCACTAACACCCATCTATCCAGAAACAAGGGAACACATTAATTCCATTTGAGTTTGCGCATCTCAAATAGCCTCTTGTAATGCACATTGGTGGTTGTTTTACCTATGACCTATTTTACAATAATGGTGCCGAAGAAGGAAGATGTTATGTGTCCCCAACCGATTGTGTGTTTTTGTTTGTTTATTAGCGCTTTTTTGTAACTTGTTTTTTTACATAATGTTGCCGCTACCGTCCTCTTATGACCGAAAATAACTTTTGGACATCAGGACTGCAATTACTCACCACGGACTGACAGTGTCCTTTTTTTCCATTAACGAGTCTGACGTGACCGATATACTGCTTTCTGGGGAACAGGCCCAGATCCCTGTGATTTGCGTAAAGAGAAGGTGGAGAAAAAGGGGCCAAAGGGTGGGCTGCCTTCTGAGAATTCGTAGGTGATCGAATAAACCCCCACTTCCTTCCATTCTGCTAGCAAACGTGCAATCTTTTGAGAATAAAATAGATGACCTACGCATAAGATTAAAGCATCTAGTAACCGGGGACTTGAATGCAGGGAAACTTAAATCTGGTTTACCAAATTTCTATCAGCATGTTAAATGTGCAACCACAGAAAAAAAGAGAAAAAAAAGAAAAAAACTCTGGACCACCTTTACGCCACACACAAAGACGCATACAAAGCTCTCCGTCACCCTCTATTTGGCAAAGCTGGCCATAATACTATCGTTCAGATTCCTGCTTACAAGCAAAAATTTAAGCAAGAAGCACCAGTGACTAGATCAATAAAAATGTGGTTAAGATGCTAAGCTACAGGACTGTTTTGCTAGCACAGACAGGAATATGTTCCGAGATTCCTCCGATGGCATTGAAGAGTGCTCCACATCAGTCATTGGCTTCATCAATAAGTGCATCGATGCAGTCGTCCCCACAGTGACCGTACGTACATACCCCAACCAGAAGCCATAGATTACAGGCAACATCCGCACTGAGCTAAAGCTGCCTCTTTCAAGGAGCGGAACTCTAACCCGGAAGCTAATAAGAAATCCCACTATGCCTTCGATGAACCACCAAACAGGCAAAGCGTCAATACAGGACTAAGATCGAATAATACTACACCGGCTCTGATGCTCGTCGGATGTGGCCGTGCTTGCAAACCATTACAGACAACAAAGGTAAGCACAGCCGAGAGCTGTCCAGGGACACAAGCCTACCAGACGAGCTGAACTACTTCTAGGCTCGCTTCGAGAGGCAAATGGCACTGAAACATGCATGAGAGCACCAGCTGTTCCGGAAGACTGTGTGATCACAGCAGCCGATATGAGTAAAACTTTTAAATAAGTCAACATTCACAAGGCCGCAGGGCCAGACGGATTACCGGGACGTGCATTGCGAGCATGCGCTGACCAACTGGAAAGTGTCTTCACTGACATTTTCAACCTCTCCCTGTCCGAGTCTGTAATACCAACATGTTTTAAGCAGACCACCATAGTCCCTGTGTCCAAGATCACTAAGGTAACCTGCCTAAATGACTACCGACCCGTAGCACTCACGTCTGTAGCCATGAAGTGCTTTGAAATGCTGGTCATGGCTCACATCAACACCATTATCCCAGAAACCCTAGACCCACTCCAATTTGCATACCGACCCAACAGATCGAAAGATGCAATTTCTATTGCACTCCACACTGTCCTTTCCCACCTAGACAAAAGGAACACCTACTGAGAATGCTATTCATTGACTACAGCTCAGCGTTCAACACTATGGTGCCCTCAAAGCTTATCAATAAGCTAAGGACCCTGAGACTAAACACCTCCCTCTGAAACTGGATCCTGGACTTCCTGACGGGCCGCCCCCAAGTGGTAAGGGTAGGTAGCAACACATCCACCACGCTGATCCTCAAAAAAGGGGCCCCTCAGGGGTGCATGCACAGTCCCCTCCTGTACCATGTGGTGCCAGGACAACAACCTCTCTGTCAATGTGATCAAGACAAAGGAGATGATTGTGGACTACAGGTAAGAGGACCGAGCACGCCCCCCATTCTCATCGACAGGGTTGCAGTGGAGCAGGTTGAGAGCTTTAAGTTCCATGGTGTCCACATTGGCAACAAACTAACATGGTCAAAGCACACCAAGACAGTCATGAAGAGGGAACAACAGAACCTATTCCCCCTCATGAGACTGAAAAGATTTGGCATTGGTCCTCAGATCCTCAAAAGGTTCTACAGCTGCACCATCGAGAGCATCCCGACTGGTTGCAACACTGCCTGATATGGCAACTGCTCGGCCTCCGACCGCAAGGCACTACAGACGGTAGTGCAAATGGCCCAGTGCATCACTGGGGCCAAGCTCCCTGCCATCCAGGACCTCTATACCAGGTGGTGTCAGAGGAAGGCCCTAAAAATTGTCAATGACTCCTGCCGCCCTAGTTATAGACTGTTCTCTCTGCTACCGCACGGCAAGCGGTACCGGAGCGCCAAGTCTTGGTCCAAGAGGCTTCTAAACAGCTTCTACCACCAAGCCATAAGACTCCTTAACACCTAATCAAATGGCTACCCAGACTATTTGCATTGTCCCCCCTCTTTTACACCGCTGCTACCCTGTTGTTATCATCTATGCATAGTCACTTTAATAACTCTACCTACATGTACATATTATCTCAACTAACCGGTGCCCCCGCACCGGTACCCCCCCCCTGTATAGTCTCGCTATTGTTATTTTACTGCTGCTCTTAAATTACTTGTTACTTTTATTTCTTATTCTTATGTTTTTTTGAAACTGCATTGCTGGTTAGAGGCTCATAAGTAAGCATTTCACTGTAAGGCTGTTGTATTCAGCGCATGTGACTAATAACATTTGATTTGATTTTAGTTGAAAGCACCGACAGTCGTTCTGGATAAGAGCGTATGTTAAATGACTAGAATGTAACTGTAATCAACAGTAGCCAAACAACTAACAGGCATAAGGCCATAAGAAGTTGCTACAGGACGGATGTCAAAACAACTGCCAGGAACACAGAGCGACTCATCAGAAATAAAAAGAACAAACATTGCAGACTCCTGGCAAACACCAAAACCCCAAACTTCTGAGCTTGGTTTTCACATGCAGCGAAAGAGGGCAGCTGTGTCCAGCGCCAACAAAAACACTAGGCCACAGCACAGCTTATGTTTGGAATGTTCCTCGGACCTCCCCAGAATAACTCTAGGATATGTCCTAAATGGCACCGTATTACCTATATAGTGCCCCTACTTTTGACCAGGGCCCACAGTGCACTATATCAGGAAGAGTGTGCCATTTAGGACACAGACTTGGAACATGCCCTGTACACAAGTCCTATTTCATCTTTAGTGTGTTTAGTCAGCCAACATAGTGACAAGCCAGGTCTTCAGATATCGAGGCCAGAGAACGCAGACCTATTCATAGGGTGGATCCAAATTCAACTCACTACGGCCCCAAATAAGCATCAGTCATGTCCTTGTCGGAAAACAACAGGAAAAGTTACGCTCTTATGAAATGGTTCACTGAATCTCCCATAGTTTGTGTAAGTAGTTGTCTTTAGAAGTATCTGCATGGGTGTGTTTGAAGGTGTCATCACCAAAACAATAAGGAAATCAAATTGGTTCAATATATTTTACAGGGATATCCTAAAGAGGGTTAATTAAGTTAGGGTCATTGGAACTGTGGCTTGATGAGACACTAGAGACTATGGGAAAGTTTCAGCTGGGGATTGTTTTGGTAAGGGGTTATTGTTTTAGCTTTAGGAGTTAGGGCACACAGTGATTGGCACCTTTGCGCAGCAGTCACAGTCAGGTGTATAGCAGTCTCCCTGTGGTTGAGTGTGGGGGTCTGTGAGCGCTGAGGGGGGGTGTAGGAGTGAAGCTCATACTCCTCCTTCCACTCCTGTCTCCACGGGCATGCCGGAGTCAACCTCCCTTCCTCCTCTTTTCTCTCCTCCATTTCTTCCTCACCCCTGTGTTGTTCTTCTGACTGATTCTGTGGTTGGGCTTGGAGCTCGGGGGACGGGGGCTCAATAGGAGCTATAACTGGGGGTACGTCTAGGTTGGGGAGTTCGGTTGGACTGTTACACACACACACACACACACACACACATCCATCCAGCACACACGCACGTCCACACAAGCGGCAATCACAACACCAACATGCAACGATAACACAGCGTAGCACAAACAAAGCCACAAGGCATGTGAAACACGCAAGCATTACCACAAAACACAGTGATAATGTGATCATATGCACAATGGGAGTACCAAAAAGCAACACACCAATGGAAACATGTGGAAGGAAAAAAAGTAGCAAATTAACAGATCACACATTATAATGATGTAATAAAAATCTCAAAACATTTGAATAGAGTCACTGAAAAGCAGAACAAGATGAATGAAGAATAATGTGCTGTTTGGCATTGGTCGGTCAGGGACCCGATGACCTCGGTGAAAAGCTCAAGCCAATCTCATGATCTCATTCAAGCGCACAGACAGGTGTAGAAATGCACTGACACATGCACACGTCCTCATACATTTACTCAGAAAGGGTTAGCATGACCTTAGGATCTACAATTGCACACCCACATGTAAACACAGAGACACATTTGCTTGCTCTGCTCACACTTGCTCCTTGTTGACTCCCACTTACAGGTTTAACTCTTTCCAATTACAACCTTGCATTGAGACACACACACGTAGAGGAAATACGATGTTTGCTGAATAAATCCAGCTGGAAGCCAGTCATCCTTCCAACACTATTGCGAAGCCTGCGTAATTACGAAGCCTGTATTCGTCATTGTGCGAGAGTGGTGTGTAGGTGTTACATCTAAAGTCTGGTTTAAACTAATAAGCTTAAAGTCAAACCATGCCATGTCAACAAGGTCAGATGTACTGTTGGAGCAAAGGCCCAATTTAGTAGGTGACGTCTAGTGTAAACAAACACACTCATATGTATGCATGTAAACTCAGCAAAAAAAGAAACGTCCTCTCACTGTCAACTGCGTTTATTTTAAGCAAACTTAAATGTGTAAATATTTGTATGAACATAACAAGATTCAACAACGGACATAAACTGAACAAGTTCCACGACATGTGACTAACAGAAATGGAATAATGTGTCCCTGAATAAAGGGGGGCAAAATCAACCGTAACAGTCAGTATCTGGTGTGGCCACCAGCGCATCTCCTCCTCATGGACTGCACCAGATTTGCCAGTTCTTGCTGCGAGATATTACCCCACTCTTCCACCAAGGCACCTTAAAGTTCCCAGACATTTCTGGGGGGAATGGCCCTAGCCCTCAACCTCCGATCCAACAGGTCCCAGACATGCTCAATGGGATTGAGATTTGAGCTCTTCGCTGGCCATGGCAGAACACTGACTTTCCAGTCTTGCAGGAAATCACACAGAACAAGCAGTATGGCTGGTGGCATGCTGGAGGGTCATTGATGGAGGGATTGTGCGTTCCTGGAGTAACTCGGGCAGTTGTTGTTGCCATCCTGTAGCTGTCCTGCAGGTGTGATGTTCGGATGTACCAATCATGTGCAGATGTTGTTACACATGGTCTGCCACTGCGAGGACGATCAGCTGTCTGTGCGGTCTCCCTGTAGCGCTGTCTTAGGCGTCTCACAGTATGGACATGGCAATTTATTGCCCTGGCCACATCTGCAATCCTCATGCCTCCTTGTAGCATGCCTGTGTTTAAACCCTTTGTTTAAACCCTTTACAATGAAGATCTGTGAAGTTATTTGGATTTTTACAAATTATCTTTGAAAGACGAGGTCGTTTCTTTTTTTGCTGAGTTTGTATGCATGTGTCTGTACAGTATGTATGCATGTGCTCTGTGTGCACACATGAAAGCACGCTCACACACATGCTCGTAAGCGCACACACCAGATTTCAACTCATCCAAATGAGTGAAACAAGACATATTTTAGTTTCATGAATACCTCAATACGCTGTTTTGATATCGGTTTAACACTCAACAGGGTCATATAGTAGCCAAAGTGGCTCATACATTTTAAGAGTCACCTATCTGTGTCTGCATAGCAAATGTCTTGCCTGTTGCTGGCTTTCCTCTGAGTGCTTCGGCCTTGGCCAATCAAACACACATCTGGTCTATATCAGATCCTCCGTTCATGCCACAACAGTACTAATTTTATTTTTCCTATGCTCCAGAACTTTGGTGACTACTAAGTATTTTTTAAACCTCACGATTTGAGCTGGATGTGTCAATGTGTGGTTCATACACTAATAATCTATGAGCAGAATTACTGTTTTACCTTAATTAGCCACGGAATCCCTAGTTTGAAAACAACTGTTTTTCTGGATGCCACATTTTCCCCCATGTGGGCCAGCCCCCTAGCAAATCAAGCGCAACCAATGAGCTTCAGCCTCTCACCATAACAGATACAGCTATCAATACACACGACGCACCCACAGCAGAGGGAGAGAGCGAGCAAAGACGTGGTGCACGTGTGCATATCTGGAAAATTGCCTGCTACGTTAGGTAATTTTCAAAGACAATTTTTGGCTCATGAGAACTACTTTCAGAACTACTGGCTAAATAGTATACAAAAGTACAGGAAAATCTCTTTAAACATGCATGTTCCACATCAGACAAGACATTCCCAGTCTCCTTTGTGCGTTGGGGGAATTACAATATGAAGGAAAATTGGCTGACGGTAGCGGTTTTCGAAGTGCTGTGTCAGGTCTGGTGGAAGAAACAACATATCGGTGTTCAGGAGAGAAACAGTCCATCACCACATGCCGACACTTCTAGAAAAGATAGAATAAGGGCTCCGAGTTTCTTTCGTCTCAATGCTAATAACAGAACGAACCATTAGCATTTTGGCTAATGTTTAGATTGATGGCCCATTAGGCTCGTGTTATCTCTAGCTAAAAAAGAACACTAGGCTAACGAGCTGCTAAGGTGTGTGCACCAATCGAGTGGTGATGAGTATTTTGGAGAACAGTTATCATTTTGAACAATAGAGTATGAGAGGTACTTTTTCAATATATGACAAATACAATATTAGCATATTGGTCTCCTACTGCTATTGAAACACCTCCCACTATCTATTGGCTTGGGTCTGTCCGAACTGGTCTGTCAAAGTGTAGCAAGTGAAATAGATATGAGTTAAAAATATCAAGTTTTCCTGGAGAAAAGAGTGCCAACACATTTACCAAATTACACCATGGCTACGATCGAATATCCATACTAGCATTCCACTTAGTAGTGGTAGTAGGCTCTGTTCCAATCTATCTATCACTTTTATTACATCACCAATGCTCACCTGAAGGGTATATCGCCTCCTATGGGCGAGGTGGCGGTACTCCAGCTCTTGCGGCTGCCTCCACTGCCCTCCTCCCGGCTCTCGTGGTCACCCCTTTTCCTGCGCAGCGGTGTGGGCATGTAGCCACTGGCGTTGCTCTTGTTGGGCAGGTACTGATTGAAGGGCACCATCACGCGGGGCTCGCTCACCGAGGTCCGCCGAGCCAGCATGTCATCCTTGCGCACGTCTGGCAGCTTCCTGCCCCCATGGGGTCCGGCGTCGGACTCGGAGTCGCTGCCACGGCCTGGTGGGTACAAACGAGGGAGAGACTGACTTAAACCACCACAGTACCCCCATGAAACGTTGCCCCACCCACCGAGAAAGAGAAATAACTGCTTAGCTTTTTAAAATTAGACATCAGCGTTTCCCAATCCTGGTCTAAAAGGACCACTTTCTTCATTGGTTTTCATTTTAATGATGCTATCCAACCACTGACCTCTCAACTTGGATAGACATTACTAAGAGTGGTCTAGAGGTAAGCTAGAAACACCCCAGTATCAATTAAACAGACCATTGAACAGCAGAAAACTTTCTAGATTGTGCCTTTAAGAGCGCTGAGTCTGATATAGCCATAGACTGTTAAAATGGAAATAAACCACAAGAATCAGTTTAAGAGAACACCAGTACATTCAAGAGTCCCCCAGTACCTGGCCTAGATGACCATGTGACTGAGCAGTCTGCCAGTGAAGTCTCTCTTTTACCACCTATGCACCTTTCTAGGCTTTCTTAAACAAACTGTACAGTATACTTATTATGGGCGAAGGTAGATACTGTTTGATTGCTCTTGTCAACCATCAAATTAACCCAAAATAGTAACATTTGGTTGTGCAGAACCTCATCGCTTAAGGTCTTCCCTCCCTCTCTGCCACATAAATTCATCCTTTAAGGTCCTGCCCTTCTCCACTTAGAGATTTATGCTCCCCAAATGACACCCTATTTCCCCTTCAAAGTGCACTACTTTTGACCAGAGCCTAGAGGATACCATTTGGGACGCACACATTCACTTTTTGACAGATAAAGACTATAGAGGCCTTAAGGTACTTCTGCTTCAAATTGACCGTAGGTTGTAAAGTGGAGGGGTTTAACCCTTCAACAGCTTCAATTGGAACCATAAGCAGGTGCCACTAATGCATGCAGCCCATACCAACTGACCTGTGGTCTCCTGTCAACCTGTGGTCTCCTGTCAACCTGTGGTCTCCTGTCAACATGTGGTCTCCTGTCAACATGTGGTCTCCTGTCAACATGTGGTCTCCTGTCAACATGTGGTCTCCTGTCAACCTGTGGTCTCCTGTCAACCTGTGGTCTCCTGTCAACATGTGGTCTCTCCTGTCAACCTGTGGTCTCCTGTCAACCTGTGGTCTCCTGTCAACCTGTGGTCTCCTGTCAACCTGTGGTCTCCTGTCAACCTGTGGTCTCCTGTCAACATGTGGTCTCCTGTCAACCTGTGGTCTCCTGTCAACCTGTGGTCTCCTGTCAACATGTGGTCTCCTGTCAACATGTGTTCTCCTGTCAACATGTGGTCTCCTGTCAACATGTGGTCTCCTGTCAACATGTGGTCTCCTGTCAACATGTGGTCTCCTGTCAACAGAAAACCACATGTTACCAGTAAATGGCAGGTAGCATAGCGGTTAAGAATGTTGGGCCAGTAACTGAAAGGTTGCTTGTTCGAATCACAGAGCCTACTAGGTGAAAAATATGTCGATGTGCCCTTGAGCCAGGCACTTAACTCCAATTGCTCCTGTAAGTCTCTCTGGATAAGAGCGTCTGCTAAATTACTAAAATGTAAACATGTGGACTACTGTTAACAGGGAAGAATAGAAGAGGGAGGAATAGAGAAGAGTGAAGACTAGAATAGGGAAGAGTGTACAGAAGTGGCCTCTTGCTAGTAACACAAAGATGTCTATTTATCCACAGTGTGCATTGATTTACATAACCCCTGACAAAAGAGGGCTGCCATTATCACATTTCTTTTGGAGATGAAATTAAAATCCTCTGAGTTAGCTTCCACAGTGAGTTTGAGAGCAGAATGGTGATAGCAGCTTAAGGAAGGCCTGGACCATGGAAAACTGTAGCTAATTTGTATAAACAGTCATGATTGGGAGCCTCATCATTGAATGATCTCTGTTCTGTCCTGCTGTTCTCAGACCAAGTGTGTGGGCCTCCAGGAGGTCTCCTGGAACTGTTCCAGAGTCAATTAGAGTTAGATGAGCCCAGGGCTGGAGATGGCCTGGGCGTGGCACTGTGGTTAGGACAGTGAACATCTAACGTACAGCTGGCCTCACTAAAATAATTTCACTAAAACCACTCAATGTTTACCTATATGGCCAACCCAGCATCAATTGCTCAATGTTTCCCTATAAACCAATACAAAAAACCCCACCAACAACTCAATGCTTCCTTTCAATCCAATAGAAAAACAAACCTCTCAACACCTTTCGCAACAAACCAATAATAAAACATCTTTACAAACGAATAGCAAACACATCAACTAAGCGTTTCCCTACAAACCAATAGCAAACAATGTGGTCCTGTGTGGCTCAGTTGGTACCATGTGGCACTTACAATGCCAGGGTTGTGGGATTGATTCCCACGGGGGACCAGTACAAACAAATATGAAAATGTACGCACTCACTACTATAAGTCGCTTTGGATAAGAGCGTCTGCTAAATGATATATATACACACACACACACACACACACACACACACACACTGCTCAAAAAAATAAAGGGAACACTTAAACAACACAATGTAACTCCAAGTCAATCACACTTCTGTGAAGTCAAACTGTCCACTTAGGAAGCAACACTGATTTTCAATACATTTCACATGCTGTAGTGCAAATGGAATAGACAACAGGTGGAAATTATAGGCAATTAGCAAGACACCCCCAATAAAGGAGTGGTTCTGCAGGTGGTGACCACAGACCACTTCTCAGTTCCTATGTTTCCTGGCTGATGTTTTGGTCACTTTTGAATGCTGGTGGTGCTTTCACTCTAGTGGTAGCATGAGACGGAGTCTACAACCCACAAAAGTGGCTCCGGTAGTGCAGCTCATCCAGGATGGCACATCAATGCGAGCTGTGGCAAGAAGGTTTGCTGTGTCTGTGAGCAGTGTCCAGAGCATGGAGGCGCTACCAGGAGACAGGCCAGTACATCAGGAGACGTGGAGGAGGCCGTAGGAGGGCAACAACCCAGCAGCAGGACCGCTACCTCCGCCTTTGTGCAAGGAGGAGCAGGAGGAGCACTGCCAGAGCCCTGCAAAATTACCTCCAGCAGGCCACAAATGTGTATGTGTCTGCTCAAATGGTCAGAAACAGATTCCATGAGGGTGGTATGGCGGGCCCGACGTCCACAGGTGGGGGTTGTGCTTACAGCCCAACACTGTGCAGGACATTTGGCATTTGCCAGGATTTGCCAAGATTGGCAAATTTGCCACTGGCGCCCTGTGCTCTTCACAGATGAAAGCAGGTTCACACTGAGCACATGTGACAGAGTCTGGAGACGCCATGGAGAACGTTCTGCTGCCTGCAACATCCTCCAGCATGAACAGTTTGGCAGTGGGTCAGTCATTGTGTGGGGTGGCATTTCTTTGGGGGGCCGCACAGCCCTCCATGTGCTCGCCAGAGGTAGCCTGACTGCCATTAGGTACCGAGATGAGATCCTCAGACCCCTTGTGAGACCATATGCTGGTGCGGTTGGCCCTGGGTTCCTCCTAATGCAAGACCTCATGTGGCTGGAGTGTTCCTGCAAGAGGAAGGCATTGATGCTATGGACTGGCCCGCCCGTTCCCCAGACCTGAATCCAATTGAGCACATCTGGGACATCATGTCTCGCTCCATCCACCAACACCAAGTTGCACCACAGACTGTCCAGGAGTTGGCAGATGCTTTAGTCCAGGTCTGGGTGGAGATCCTTCAGGAGACCATCCGCCACCTCATCAGGAGCATGCCCAGGCGTTGTAGGGAGGTCATAAAGGCACGTGGAGGCCACACACACTACTGAGCCTCATTTTGACTTGTTTTAAGGACATTACATCAAAGTTGGATCTGCCTGTAGTGTGGTTTTCCACTTTAATTTTGAGTGTGACTCCAAATCCAGACCTCCATGGGTTGATAAATTTGATTTCCATTGATAATTTTTGTGTGATTTTGTTGTCTGCACATTCAACTATGTAAAGAAAAAAGTATTTAATAAAAATATTTCATTCAGATCTAGGATGTGTTATTTTAGTGTTCCCTTTATTTTTTTTGAGCAGTATATATATATATATATATATATATATATATATACACATATACACACACACATACACACACACACACACACACACACACACACATACATACATACATACATACATACATACATACATACATACATATATACACACACACACTTTAAATCAAACAAACATTAACTAAACAACTCCCTGCAAACCAAAAATCCAGCTCTGAGCACTTTCACCCATCGACACAGACATTTCCTCCCCACTTCCTTCCAAACAATAACAAACCCTAGCCCTCGACAGGAATATTGGTCTCAGCCCATGTGTTGCCTTTAGTTCCCAGAATCTCAGCCAAAACACTTGGTGAAACATTACAACCTTTTACAAGCCTCCATTAAAAGTTAAGAGGTTGCTTTGACAATTATACTGTGTGATACGATTTACCTACTTCCTATGGTAACTTATGACTAGCATTAAGTTAAAAAACACCTTCAGTTTCAGCCAAGCTAGAATTCAGACTCCATTCATGTCTTCCTTGCAGTGCATAAATCTTTTTTTGCAGCTGTTGACGTGTCTGTCTTTCCGACATGAAACATTATTCACAGCATCGTATGTTACATGCGACCATTGTGAACATGGCGGATGCATTGGAATATGGACATTTAAGCAGAGCTGTTGCTTTAATCCTTTCCATCCATTGTCTGACACCATTGCACTCTCCAAAATCTCATCTGTTTTTCTCACTGTTTTTTGATGCACTTTTATATACATTTATAAACACACACACACATTTTTTTTAACATCATGCTAGTCCACATATATAAATACACTCAGCAAAAACAGAAACGTCCCTTTTTCAGGACCCTGTCTTTCAAAGATCATTTGTAAAAATCCAAATAACTTCACAGATCTTCATTATAAAGGGTTTAAACACTGTTTCCCATGCTTGTTCAATTAATGAACATGCACCTGTGGAATGGTCGTTAAGACACTAACAGCTTACAGACGGTAGGCAATTAAGGTCACAGTTATGGACACCTAGGACACTAAAGAGGCCTTTCTACTGACTCTGAAAAACACCAGAAGAAAGATGCCCAGGGTCCCTGCTCATCTGCGTGAACGTGCCTTAGTCATGCTGCAAGGAGGCATGAGGACTGCAGATGTGGCCAGGGCAATAAATTGCCATGTCTGTACTGTGAGACGCCTAAGACTGCGCTACAGGGAGACGGGATGGACAGCTGATCATCCTCGCAGTGGCAGACCACTTGTAACAACACCTGCACAGGATCGGTACATGCGAACATCACACCTGTGGGATAGGTACAGGATGGCAAAAACAAATGCCCGAGTTACAATAGGAACGCACAATCCTTCCATCAGTGCTCAGACTGTCCACAGTAGGCTGAGAGGCGCTGGACTGAGAGCTTGTAGGCCTGTTGTAAGGCAGGTCCTCACCAGACCTCACCGGCAACAATGTCACCTATGGGCACAAACCCACCGTTGCTGGACCAGACAGGACTGGCAAAAAGAGCTCTTCACTGATGAGTCGCGGTTTTGTCTCACCAGGGGTGATGGTCGGATTCACGTTTATCGTCAAAGGGATGAGCGTTACACCGAGGCCTGTACTCTGGAGCAGTATCGATTTGGAGGTGGAGGGTCCATCATGGTCTGGGGCGGTGTGTCACAGCATCATCGGACTGAGCTTGTTGTCATTGCAGGCAATCTCAACGCTGTGCGTTACAGGGAAGACATCCTACTCCCTCAAGTGGTACCCTTCCTGCAGGCTCATCCTGACATGACCCTCCAGCATGACATTGCCACCAGCCATACTGCTCATTCTGTGTGTGATTTCCTGCAAAACAGGAATGTCAGTGTTCTGCCATGCCAGCGAAGAGCCCGGATCTCAATCCCATTGAGCACGTCTGGGACCTGTTGGATTGGAGGGTGAGCGCTATGGCCATTCCCCCCAGAAATGTCCGGGAACTTGCAGGTGCTTTGGTGGAAACGTGGGGTAATGTCTCACAGCAAGAACAAATCTGGTGCAGTCCATGAGGAGGAGATGCACTGCAGTACTTAATGCAGCTGGCGGCCACACCAGAAACTGACTGTTACTTTTAACCCTCCTGTTATTCAGGGACACATTATTCCATTTCTGTTAGTCACATGTCTGTGGAACTTGTTCCGTTTATGTCTCAGATGTTGAATCTTAGTTTCATACAAATATTTACACATGTTAAGTTTTCTGAAAATAAGCAGCTGACAATGAGAGGACGTTTCTTTTTTTTTGTTGCTAAGTTTATATATGTCTGTGCACGTGCGTATATTAAAAGATGAAAGCAGGCTAGGCTTGTGTGGTTATGGTTAGGTCTCATTTTGTCTCAATCCCCCTTGAACAATCAGGGTTTTAAAAGGCTCTGGTTGGAGCATCATAGAGTTTTAAAATACAAAACCTAGTTCTTGGCTTCTCTTTCCTTGCCTGGAAAATACATAAAACACACATCTTATTTTTCCTCTGGTGCATTCGATGGAGAGCTTGCTAGTCTTGTGTTGACATTGCAGCTGCTAATATACAAAATATAGTCCTCAAGGGTACCATAGGCCTGTATAAGAGAGGAGAGGGATTATATCAATCAATAATGGTGTATGTGTGCACGCGCATGTGTCCCTAGGTGTGCATACAAATATAGGCACAAGATTGAGTATGCCCCTATATTACAAGCAGAAACACCCACACCCACTGTGACTGATATGGATCACTCTCAGGTATCTTAATTCTAGTGCAACACTACAGATGACCGACAGAACACTCACACCCACTGTGACTGATATGCATCACTCTCAGGTATCATCTAGTGCAACACCACAGATTGTAACAGTTTGAATTGGTATGTAAAAAACAGCTCCACTAGAATATGTTGCAACCCGTCAGTCAAGACTGCAATCTCCTCTCTCCACCACCTGATCTCAATTCTCTCTCCATGTCTCTTCAAGAGGGCCTTCAAAGAGACGTAACCCACAGCAACAGCCCTAAACATTGGGCCCGAGGAATAAACACAAAACCTCCTTTGTACATATGTCAATAACAGAGCTGGGCTGAGATGGAGATACCCTGACAGATGATCACATAGATTGGAGGTTGAAAAGAGCAAATAGGGGCAGCTAGTTTCAGACCAGCTGACGGTGACTATTCCACCACCTGCCCCAAAATGACACTGTATATGAAAATGCCTGACATGCATCATTAAAGTGCACAGAATAAACCATTGGTGCTGAATGAGGTAAGTCACTATGTGATGACAGCTACATGAACAAAACAGTTACAGCTATGCAAGCCACTATAACACAACAGGGTGCACTCCATTTAGCAACAGAAAATGTTTTACAACGAAAATGAGAGTTCAAGTTCAAGTAGTCCCTCCCGGTTTTGTCCATTTTCTTCTGTTAGGTTTTGATTTAGGTAACACCAGACAGTATGAGACAGTAAAAGCATGTGACTTGTGTGTGCAGTGTGACCCATCCGGGCGTCTAGCGTCTTACCATCACTGCCAATGCCGAGGGCGACCACTACGTCCGGCGAGGGAGTCTGTCTGGAGCGTGAGCCGAATGAGTCCAGGCTGTCGAAGGAGTCCTCTCGGCCGTGGCGAGGCGGGGAGAGTGAGTCGCTACGCTCCGAGTCCCAGCAGTCGATGTAGCCGCTGTCCCGTATGCTGCGTTGGGGGCTCTCCGTGTCCTCCGCCTCCTTTGACACACAAATGCACAAGCATGCAAATTTATGCACACACACACACACGTCAATGTAAAAAGATTGTCTTGAGATCATCCCAATACCCCATCCAATCTGGATCCCTCCTTCACCATGATTCCTCCAACACG
The DNA here is from genome assembly GCF_018296145.1 of Oncorhynchus tshawytscha. NCBI lineage: Eukaryota > Metazoa > Chordata > Actinopteri > Salmoniformes > Salmonidae > Oncorhynchus > Oncorhynchus tshawytscha. The sequence continues at coordinate 19,321,605 of NC_056449.1, forward strand.
GACAAGTACATTCACTTCCTCTTTCCAATTCTAATTGATATTCTACTTCTGTCTCTGTGTTTTAAGCTGCACAGTGTAACCCTGTCTGTGGCTTCTCTAGTTTCCAGGGTTGAGGAAAGGCTTTTCCATCCCGTCTGCCGGAGGAACCTCCTGGACCAGCCCTGTTTCTCTTTCCCCCTCATGGCTGACACCTACCACCTCTTTCTCCCTCTCCACTGCCCCTTCTCTTTTCCTCAAACCCTCCTGTCCCTCCCTCTCCCCGTCCTCTACTCCTCTCTCCTGCTCCCTTCCACTCCCCCTCTCCATCCCTCCCACACTATCCCTTTCTCCACCCACACCTATCCCCCCCTTACCCTCCAATCTACTCAGTCTTTCAATTCCTCAGACCTATTCCCTGTGCCAGATCCTGAGTGAAGGAGGATGCTGGGTCCTACTTGGCTGACCTCATGGTGGGTGGGGGTGGGGGTACAATGGCTGGCTTTGAGTGGCAACTCTAGGGGGGGGGAATTCTGATAGGGTTCATAGGACAACAGCAGTGGACCTGAAGCTAATGGGTGTGCAGGTTTTGGTTCCTGCCCAGCATTAATACACCTCCTGTATTGCGTGTAACAGGATTTCATAAACCTATTGAATTTCTCTCTCACTTTAAGTCACTATCATTAACTTTTGTTAAGTGGAGATGTGGCCCTGCTATTCTGGACTATACAGACATCTGGGAAAGCATTCTAGGTTAAGTGGTCATTTCTCATTTATAGAGTATAATAGTGGGAGAATGGAATAAATGGAAGAGGAGTGACCTCACGCTCAGAACGGTTGCTACAGCTACATCCCTATATGTCCCTGGGGGGCTGTAAAAATCCATAGTCCAAGTGACACACACTGGTTCTGGAGGACCAGTTGAAGGCCTGGGATCATCCCTGGACAAAGAGAGAGGTGGAATGGGGGGGGGGGAAAGAGCAAAGAGAGCATTCTCTTCTAGGGATGACTCCATGATGAGGGGAAGAGAGAGATAAAGGATGGAGTAGTGAAAGCATCAGTGCACCCCGAGGGGAGTTTGCGTCATAACATCCTTACGTTTGCCAAAGAAAATATATGCTTAGGTTGGACAGTCCCTTCTAGTCTAACGTTCCTAATAGTACAGCCACCTAACAACTGCAAAACTACTTTGAACATCTACAAAGACGTAAAAATAAACCACCCTTCCAGGAATTGAACCCCCAACCTTGTCATTGCTATCACTAGGATACAACAAACTGAGCCATGTCAAAGCCTTACATCTATCCCTGTACGCATCACTGTACACACCTTCCGCATCTGTGATAGCAGGCCTTCAAACTCCTTCAGGTCCAGTGTGGGCCCGTTGTAGGAGGTGCAGCTGTTGGCAGCCCGGCCCAGCCAGTATATGGTAATCAGAACCTGTGGAGGAATCATTACAGCAGGAAGAGGATTTTAGAGCCAATATCAACAAGACAAGGTATTAACGTCAGTCTGTAACATTCAATTTAGTGGTAGATCATTGCCAATTGACCCACCCGCACAGTCAACCAACTTTTGGGCTAAATAATTCCCAGTGGTCTCATACCCCAAGCTTGTGCACAAGTTGTGTAATACATTATGAAAGACTGCTAGCACATGATACATTAGCTTATTTGATAATTAGCAAAGTTGCTTGATAAATGCTTTACGGGCCCAATATCCCACTTTTCCCCCCAAAAAACTGACTAAACTAACGGTTTGCTTACTGAGTAAACCTGGCAAAATGCCATTGCAAAATCAACCTATGTTGATATGGGTAAAGTTAACATACTGTAAGCCACAAACGAAATTCTTGACAGCTCCAAGGTATGCTTCATAACGCTAATACTAACCGACAGCAACACAAGCATTCACAGCCACCTGAGAGCAATCAGAGAATTCCACATTTCACACAGTATGTCTATGTGACAGATGCCAGCTATGGCACACTGTACCCAATAGCTAGCAAAATTATACCATCTCTCAAAGAGGAACATTGGGCTAACTTATATAAAATTAATAATGCTAACTCAGACATGTGTTGCAGACACATTGAGGTACTGTACTGACACATTAAATATTCCAGATACATTCTGGACATATCGTTTTGCCATGCGGTTTGTGTAGCGACCGTACCACACACAATTTCTCCACAGTTGTTCTTCCCCAATTGCATCAATTCAATGTACTATTCTCCCTTGAGTGTTAGTTTGATGTCAAGTCCAGTCATACAAACTAAATCACCCTCCTTTCCACTTGCCTTCAATTTGTAAGGAGTATAAACAGTTTCATCAAAGTGGCCACCAATAGGGTTCACTTCCTGATATATTTGGTCCACTCTTTTCCCTATCACTATAATAGGCTAGCCAGGGGTTTCTGTACAAAAAAGACCTAGCCCTTGTCCTGGCCAATATGAACACACAGCTAGCTTTCTCGCTCTCTTTACCATTGCCACATGGGTAAGGTTGTTTTACTATGCTAACATAGCCCTGACAGCTAATTTACCATGCCAACTTCATCTACTACCTCATGTCCCTATATGTAGCTAGGCCACTGTGTGGACACAGCACTTTTGCTAATGTGGCCATATGGAGATCACACAGGCTCTTTTATGTTGCAAGAACAAGCTGATAGATTGTCTGCTTTGTGATATCAAAGTCATCTAAGGATCTAGGGGTATTCCTTTGATAAAACAGATTACAGGTGGTTTGCCTAATGTGTGGTACACAGTAAATTGTAAGCACTCTTTTCAGATGACAGTCTAGGCTACAAAACTAAAACTAAAACATACTTCACCCACAATGCACATCCAGTGCACTGTATCTAGAAGGCAAAACAATACTATTCACATTCATCACAAGCACCCACACTACCATTTAGCATGACAAATGTACACAAAGTGAATTCAGGTAGGTAGCCTGACTGGGATTCAAACTTGGATACTTGTAACTTTCAGTACAACACCTGTCTGTCAAACAGCAAGGGCTGGAACCTCTTGATAAGGTCTTTAGGTGCCGTTCTAAGGACGTAAAATGTTTGTGTCAAATAGCCTAGACAGGGTATAAATGTTCATACTACGCATGCTCTGTTTGTGGAATATACAGTAGGTTCTACAACTGTTGCAATGATAAATTAAACAGCATACCTAACCTGGCTAAACATGTTGTAGCTACACCTTTGCAAACACCCTTGTGACAGCATGTCACACTGAAAGTATACACCACAAACTAATCCTGCAACATCTTAAAGACCTGAGGTCATGCCCTCTGCACGTCTGTCTCCGCCTCATTTTACAGTGCCCGTCTTCTCTGATACGTTTCACTGGACCAGTCACCTGACAAAATGTGTTCCTTCCAGACGGGACAATAACCTCTTTGTGCCACAAGTGTGTACACAGGCCTGATTGGTGTCACAGTTTTGCCCCAGCCCCAGCTAACACACCTGACTCCAATAATCACCTAATCATGATCTTCAGTTTAAAATGCAATTTGATTAATCAGCTGTGTTTGCTAGGGATGGATAAAAAGTGTGCCACCAATCAAGCCCTCGAGTTGCCCACCCCTGTAGCTTGCATGAGCACACACACCTTCACAGCAGCAGTTCCTTACCTACAGAACCAAAATGGCAAACAATATTTTCTCCAAAACATACCGCCGTCATAGGGAATAGATACCTTACGCTTGATTCAGTTTAACAATCCATGAGGCCAGCAGAATTCCATACAGTCAAGCATGATAGTCCCTTTTCCTAGCCAAGTTTGAGCTGTGTTTACAAAACAGTACAAAATACTCCACCTATCTAATTTTTTCAGTTTGATGGTGCTCTGAGTCTCGGCAAAAACATTTTTTTATAATTGAATGCTGGTGCTGCAGTTTGCTACAATGAAAAGGCTACAATCGACAGCAGCACTAGGCTAGCTCACTCTACAGCTGATGGGAGTTTATGGGACAGTCTAATGCAGCGTTTCAGTGTCCCTCTGCTAAAACAGCTGTGGGGCTAGAGCTGGAGACAGCCTTGGCTGAGTATAGTCACATATGTTAGAGTATGCTATAGCAAGCCAAGTCAGGTAGAGAGCTCACTGCAGAGAATGACAAACGCACTACGCCAGCTCGCTAGCTCCTCTTAAAGCAGCAGAGACAGGAGATAGACGGAGGGAGAAAGAGAGGGGTTCATGGGATGGACTGAGTAAGGGAGAGGGATAGGATTGAGAGATATTCAGAAAAGAACGACAGAAAGAATTACAAAAAAAGACACAACACAACACAGCCAGAGACAGAGACCAACCCATAGACACGAGGACATAACAGATTACCAGACTGACAAAAAATATAGAGGTGTCACTTACATTCTTGAGTTTCCTACTGCAGTCGGCAACCCTGCTAGGAAGAGAGAGAGAGGAGGAGGATCATAGGTTCCAGGTTAGAGAGCTGTCAAATGAGCTGCACCTACTCCACACTATAGTTATGGAATGACATACAAATGGAAAAACCGATCTGGACTGAGAGGGAGGGAGGAGGAAGAAAGTGAGAGTGGGAGAGAGAGGAGGAGGGAGAGAGAGGGGAAGGGAGAGAGAAAGAAGTAGAGAGGGACAAAGAGAGAGTAGTTGCAAGAGAGAAAATATTACTCTCCCCCAACTCTCCAGCCTGACCCTGTTGCTGCAGCCTCAAGGTTGTTTGACCCCGTTGCTTCAGCCTCAAGGTTGTTTGGATGCTTTTCTATGTTCAAGCGCCTCTAGGCAATAGCAGGGCAAGGACAAATTATTATTTAATTATTGTCTTTCTCTGACACACAAATGGACACACGCACAGAGACAAACAGACACAAACACACGGGCAGGCATGTTTGCCTTCCATTCTCTCACTAACATATTTCTCAAACTAAATAAGCACTCAACCATGTGTCAGAATGGTGACATATTGAACTATATCTACAGGTCCCGTGTCGGTCTGGTGTGTGCATGTGTTTGTGTGTGTGAGCATGTGTGATTCCATGTGTGTGTAGGTGAGCTGACCTAAGGCTACACTTGATACTTTACTCACACACTAGTCAGCAGAGGTCATAGGTCAGCCTAGTGGGCTTGTTCAGCTCCCACACAACATTCCATGTCATAATGACCTTTACAGGTGACCCAGGAGTTAAGAGTGTTACAGACCTACTCCCACATGAGTAGGATTATTATGGAATGGTCAATCAAATGACTCAAGTCCAGATCATTAGTAGATGGAAGCTTATTCATTTACATGTCAATCTGCTTGTTCATACCTAATCCTTATTTTACCAGGTTGGCTGAGAACACTCTCTTTAACAACATAGATTTGCAGAGAGTTGCAGGAGAAAGGAGAGGGTTTAAATTAGAAGCTGAGGATGATTTGGTAGCCAAGGCACCAGGGATAACATCCCATACTCTTGCGACAAGTGCTGTGGGATCATGTAAATTCACTAATCCTTATAATATATGGATCAGTTCATGCTTGCCTGTTTTGAGGTGATTTGTAGATTTCTGTGCTGCAACTAACCCTGTCAGATCCAATGACTAATAGAAAGGCTCTATAGCAATTAGAAGATATTCTGTTTGTTCCCATTTCTGGCAGCTTTGATAAAGAGACATATAAAGGTGATTATTTTCACTTTGTACATGACCTCCCCTTGAGAGCACCACATTTGTTAGTTGGCAACAGGATACTAACACACTTCATGACCAAAAATGTGTGCTCGTAAAACATCTCATTCCAAAATCATGGGCATTAATATGGAGTTGGTCCTCCCTTTGCTGCTAGAACAGCCTTCACCTTTCTGGTAAGGCTTTCCACTTGATGTTGGAACATTGCTGCTGGGACTTGCTTCCATTCAGCATTAGTGAGGTCAAGCACTGATGTTAGGCGATTAGGATTGGCTCGCAGTCTGTGTTCCAATTCATCCCAAAGGTGTTTGATGGAGTTGAAGTCAGAGCTCTGTGCAGGCCAATCAAGTTCTTCCACACCGATCTCGACAAACCATTTCTGTATGGACCTCGTCTAGAATGTCATTGTATGCTGTAGCGTTAAGATTTCCCTTCACTGGAACTAAGGGGCCTAGCACGAACCATGAAAAACAGCCACAGACCATTATTCCTTCGGGCAGGTAGCGTTCTCCTGGCATCCGCCAAGCCTAACTTCGTCCGTCGGACTGCCAGATGGTAAAGGGGCGAGCTTTACACCACTCCAGCCGACGATTGGCATTACACATGGTGATCTTAGGCTTGTGCGTGGCTGCTCGGCCATGGAAACCCATTTCATGAAGCTCCAGACAAACATTTATTTTGCTGACGTTGCTTCCACAGGCAGTTTGAAACTCGGTAGTGAGTGTTGTAACTGAGGACAGACGATTTGTACACGCTTCTGCACTCATCAGTTCTGTTCTGTGAGCTTGTGCGGCCTACCACTTTGCAGCTCAGCCGTTGTTGCTCCTAGACTTTTCCACTTCACAATAACAGCACTTACAGTTGACCGGGGTAGTTCTAGCAGGGCAGAAATTCGACCAACTGACTTGTTGGAAAGACTGCCATGTTGAAAGTCACTGAGCTCTTAAAAGTTAGGACATTCTACTGTCAATGTTTGTCTATGGAGAATGCATGGCTTTTGCTCAATTTTATACACCTGTCAGCAACGGGTGTGGCTGAAATAGCCAAATCCAATAATTTGAAGGGGTGGCCACATCATTTGTGTATATATAGCTAGTGTAGCTGATCCAGCAGAAAGGGCCAAATACCAAATGAAAGTTAAAGAAAGAGCGAGAAATACAGTAGATCGGTGACACCAAGTCAGTTTCAGCGTCAGTTTCTCCACCTCCCTCTCCTTCAACAGAATGGCCCTGTGTCATTTCACCTTCCTCTCCTCCCTGTCCTTCCTCCTCTCCTCTAGCTTGACTAAATAGACAGGTCTCTTTTCTCTACGCTACCTTGATTACTTACATAACCACATCTAAAGGCTGCCTGAGAAAGAAGGCAATTCAGATTCCACTAGGTATTAGATCACTGCCTGTGATATAAACTGTACTCTTCCCTCTCTCCCTTGCTCTCTTTTTCCCTCTCTCACACTCCCCCTCACTCTTGCTGTTACTCTCTCTCCCCCCCTCTCTCCCTCTCCTCTTTCACCCTCTTCCCCTGTCACTTATCTTGGAAATGGATCAGTTTCCATCAACAGATGGTACAGAGGACATATTTCAGGCCTCAGCTCATTTTGTGTCTCTTTATACTAGAGGTCGACCGATTATGATTTTTCAACGCCGATACCGATTATTGGAAGACCAAAAAAAGCAGATACCAATTAAATCGGGCGATTTAAAAAAATTTTTTTTTAATAATGACAATTACAACAATACTGAATGAACACTTATTTTAACTTAATATAATACATCAATAAAATCAATTTATCCTCAAATAAAATCAAACATGTTCAATTTGGTTTAAATAATGCAAAAAAGTGTTGGAGAAGAAAGTAAAAGTGCAATATGTGCGATGTAAAAAAGCGAACGTTTAGTTCCTTGCTCAGAACATGAGAACATATGAAAGCTGGTGGTTCCTTTTAACAGGAGTCTTCAATATTTCCAGGTAAGAAGTTTTAGGTTGTAGTTATTATAGGAATTATAGGACAATCTCTCTATACGATTTGTATTTCATGTACAGTCGTATGAAAGAGTTTGGGCACCCCTGACAATTTCCATGATTTCCATATATAAATAATTGGGTGTTTGGATCAGCAATTTCATTTTGATCTATCAAATAACTGATGGACACAGTAATATTTCAGTAGTGAAATGAGGTTTATTGGATTAACAGAAAATGTGCAATATGCATCAAAACAAAATTAGACAGGTGCATAAATTTGGGCACCCCAATAGAAAAATCACATCAATATTTAGTAGAGCCTCCCTTTGCTAAAATAACAGCCTCTAGATGCTTCCCATAGCCTCTAATGAGTGTCTGGATTCTGGATGAAGGTATTTTGGACCATTCCTCCTTGCAAAACATCTCCAGTTCAGTTAGGTTTGATGGTTGCCGAGCATGGACAGCCCGCTTCAAATCATCCCACAGATACTCAATGATATTCAGGTCTGGGCCATTCCAGAACATTGTACTTGTTCCTCTGCATAAATGCCCGCATAGATTTTGAGCAGTGTTTTGGGTCCTTGTCTTGTTGAAATAACCAGCCCCTAACTTCAACTTTGTGACTGATTCTTCAACATTATTCCCAAGAATCTGCTGATATTGAGTGGAATCCATGCGACCCTCAACTTTAACCTCTAGTAACTCCCCACCCCGGGTCTGGGAGCGTAATCGTCGACTGACACTAATTAGCATAACGCAACGGACATAAATATTCCTAGAAAATATTCCTATTCATGAAAATCACAAGTGAAATATATTGAGACACAGCTTAGCCTTTTGTTAATCACCCTGTCATCTCAGATTTTCAAAATATGCTTTACAGCCAAAGCTAGACAAGCATTTCTGTAAGTTTATCGATAGCCTAGCATAGCATTTTGTCCAGCTAGCAGCAGGTAACTTGGCCACGGAAATCAGAAAAGCAATCAAGTTAAATCGTTTACCTTTGATGAGCTTCGGATGTTTTCACTCACGAGACTCCCAGTTAGATAGTCAATGTTCCTTTTTTCCAAAAATATCATTTTTGTAGGCGAAATAGCTCCGTTTGTTCTTCACGTTTGGCTGAGAAATCGCCCGGAAATTGCAGTCACGAAAACACCGAAAAATATTCAAAATTAGCTCCATAATATCGACAGAAACATGGCAAACGTTGTTTATAATCAAACCTCAAGGTGTTTTTCAAATATCTATTCGATAATATATCCCCCATTTTTCAGTAGGACCGATTGGAATAATGGCTACCTCTGTATTTTATGCAAGAATCACTCAGAGCCACCAGGTGATCAATTGCACAATGTAGCCGCTTACGGGTATTCTTCAACATAAATGCGTAAAACTACGTCACAATGCTGTAGACACCTTGGGGAATACGGAGAAAAAGTAATCTGGTTGATAGCCCATTCACTGCTCATTACGGACGCATTGGAACGCAGAGCTTTCAAAAGATGAGTCACTTACGAATTGGATTTTTCTCAGGCTTACGCCTGCAATATCAGTTCTGTTATTCTCGCAGACAATATTTTTACAGTTTTGGAAACTTGAGTGTTTTCTATCCTAAGCTGTCATTTATATGCATATTCTAGCATTTTGTCCTGACAAAATATCCCGTTCACTACGGGAACGTTATTTTTCCATAAATGAAAATACTGCCCCCTAGTCACAAAACAAGATTCCCAGTACCGGCACTGGCCACACAGCCCCACAGCATGATGGAAACCCCACCAAATTTTTACTGTGGGTAGCAAGTGTTTTTCTTGGAACGCTGTGTTCTTTTGCCGCCATGCATAACATCCCTTGTTATGACCAAATAACTCAATCTTTGTTTCATCAGTCCACAGCACTTTATTCCAAAATGAAGCTGGCTTGTCCAAATGTGCGTTTGCATACCTCAAGCGACTCTGTTTGTGGCGTGTGTGCAGAAAAGGCTTCTTCTGCATCACTCTTCCATACAGCTTCTCCTTGTGCAAAGTGCGCTGAATTGTTGAACGATGCACAGTGACACCATCTCAGCAGGTTGATGTTGTAAGTCTTTGGAGGTGGTCTGTGGGCTGTTTTTGATCGTTCTCACCATCCTTCGTCTTTGCCTCTCCGATATTTTACTTGGCCTGCCACTTCTGGCCTTAACAAGAACTGTGCCTGTGGTCTTCCATTTCCTCACTATGTTTCTCACAGTGGACAATGACAGCTTAAATCTCTGCGATAGCTTTTTGTAGTCTTCCTCTAAACCATAATGTTCCATAACAATCTTTGTTTTCAGGTCATTTGAGAGTTGTTTTGAGGCCCCCATGTTGCCACTCTTCAGAGGAGAGTCAAAGAGAACAACAACTTGCAATTGGCCACCTTAATAAATACCCTTTCTCATGATTGGATGCACTTGTCTATGAAGTTCAAGGCTTAATGAGCTCACCAAACCAATTGTGTGTTCCAATTAATCCGTGCTAAGTAGTTACAGGTATTCAAATCAACAGAATGACAAGGGTGCCCACATTTTTGCATAGCATATTTTTCACATCTGATTGAATTTCATACAACGTAATATTGCTACACTAAAAATCTTTGTCTGGACAATACCCCAGTACTCCGCTTTTATTAGAAAATGAATGGCATGCCACTGTGATCATTTTCTGTGCCGACAGAGTAAATTATTATGCAGCCTCAGAGGGGTGACCAAACTTTTTCATACGACTGTACCTTTGACTATTGGATGTTCTTATAGGCACTTTAGTATTGCCAGTGTAACAGTAAAGCTTCCGTCCCTCTCCTCGCCCCTACCTGGGCTCGAACCAGGAACACATCGACAACAGCCACCCTCGAAGCAGCGTTACCCATGCAGAGCAAGGGGAACAACCACTCCAAGTCTCAGAGCGAATGACGTTTCAAACGCTACTAGCGTGCACCCTGCTAACTAGCTAGCCATTTCACATCGGTTACACCAGCTTAATCTCAGGAATTGATATGCTTGAAGTCATGAACAGCTCAATGCTTGAAGCACAGCGACGAGCTGCTGGCAAAACGCACGTAAGTGCTGTTTGAATGAATGCTTACGAGCCTGCTGGTGCCTACCACCGCTCAGTCAGACTGCTCTATCAAATCATAGACTTATTATGTTATTACTAACACTCAGAAATATGAGCCTTAGGTCATTAATATGGTCGAATCCGGAAACTATCATCTCAAAAGCAAGACGTTTATTCTTTCAGTGAAATATGGAACCGTTCCGTATTTTATCTAACGGGTGGCATCCATAAGTCTAAATATTCCTGTTACATTGCACAACCTTCAATGTTATGTCATAATTACGTAACATTCTGGCAAATTAGGTGGCCCAAACTGTTGCATATACACTGACTCTGCGTGCAATGAACGCAAGAGATGTGACACAATTTCACCTGGTTTATATTGCCTGCTAACCTGGATTTATTTTAGCAAAATATGCAGGTTTAAAAATATATACTTCTGTGTATTGATTTTAACAAAGGCATTGATGTTTATGGTTAGGTACAGTCGTGCAACGATTGTGCATTTTTCGCAAATAAGCTTTTGTTAAATCATGCCCGTTTGGCGAAGTTGGCTGTCTTTGTAAGGAAGAAATAGTCTTCACAGAGTTAGCAGGCAATATTAACTAAATATGCAGGTTTAAAAATATATACTTGTGTATTGATTTTAAGAAAGGCATGGATGTTTATGGTTAGGTAAACATTGGAGCAAGACAGTCCTTTTTCGCGAATACGCACCGCATCAATTATATGCAACGCAGGACATGCTAGATAAACTAGTAATATCATCAACTATGTGTAGTTAACTAGTGATTATGATTGATTGATTGATTGTTTTTTATAAGATAAGTTTAATGCTAGCTAACAACTTACCTTGGCTTCTTACTGCATTCGCGTAACAGGCAGTCTCCTCGTGGAGTGCAATGTCATCAGGTGGTTAGAGTTTTGGACTAGTTAACTGTAAGGTTGCAAGATTGAATCCCCGAGCTGACAAGGTAAAACACTGTCGTTCTGCCCCTGAACAAGGCAGTTAACCCACTGTTCCTAGGCCGTCATTGAAAATAAGAATGTGTTCTTAACTGAGTTGCCTAGTTAAATAAAAGATAAATAAAGGTGTACATTTTTTAATACAAATTTTTTTTATTATTTTTTTTAAAATCGGCCAAAATCGGTTTCAAAAAATACCGATTTCCGAATGTTATGAAAACTTGAAATCGGCCCGAATTAAATTGGCCATTCCGATTAATCGGTTGACCTCTACTTTATACACCCCCACCCAAATCTGTTTTCTAGATATGAAGACACCTGTCATACCGTGAACACTAGGTAGTGTGGCAGGAGAAAAGGGTATGCCTGCACACTAAATCTAAGACAGTGACAAGGGCATATAAGTGGCAGTTTGATGTTTATCGGTTATTTTAATGCATAAACAGCATGCACACACACTTCCCTTAGGCCACCCCTGAACTCTTCAAGGCATCATATGTCATGATAGAACCAGTCAAGACATGTTAAGTTTGACATTGCTCCATCTCTCCTTCTCTCGGTCTCTCCCCCTGTCCCCCCCCTCTCCCCCAGTCTCTCTCCAGGCTCCCTCTCCGTCCCCGTCTCCGTCCCAGTCTCCGTCCCAGTCTCCGTCTCTCTCTCGCTACTGACAGAGTAGTTCTGGTACCAGGACAATTGGGGGGAAACACCCAGTCACCTAGCAACAGCTACAACATCACAATCTCTGGATATAGCATACTGTAATATTTTGTCAATGACCAGTTGTACCTAACAGATACTGCTTTGTTATGTTGCATACAGGAGAGTCACACTTCCACTGAACTGTCTTCCCGAGAGTTATTAATTACTGTACTGTTGACATAGCAGACACACAGTGATGTAGAAAGACAAGCAAATGGATGGAAATAGATCAAACACATGGATGAAAATACAAAGACGGACAGACAAAGAGAGAGAAAGGAAGATGGATACAGAGATACAGTTGAAATTGGAAGTTTACATACACTTAGGTTGGAGTCATTAAAACTTGTTTTTCAACCACTCCACAAATGTCTTGTTAACAAACAAGTCGGTTAGGACATCTACTTTGTGCATGAAACAAGTCATTTTTCCAACAATTGTTTACAGACAGATTATTTAACTTATAATTCACTGTATCACAATTCCAGTGGGTCAGACGTTTACATACACCGAGTTGACTGTGCCTTTAAACAGCTTGGAAAATTCCAGAACATTATGTCTTGGCTTTAGAAGCTTCTGATAGGCTAAATGACATCATTTGAGTCAATTGGAGGTGTACCTGTGGATGTATTTCAAGGCCTACCTTCAAACTCAGTACCTCTTTGCTTAACATCATGGGAAAATCAAAATAAATCAGCGAAGACCTCAGAAAAAAATTGTAGACCTCCACAAATCTGGTTCATCCTTGGGAGCAATTTCCAAACGCCTGAAGGTACCACGTTCATCTGTACAAACAATAATACGCAAGTATAAACATCATGGGACCACGCAGCCGTCATACCGCTCAGGAAGGAGACGCGTTCTGTCTCCTAGAGATGAACGTACTTTGGTGCAAAAAGTGCAAATCAATCCCAGAACAACAGCGAAGGACCTTGTGGAGATGCTGGAGGAAACCGGTAAAAAATGATCTATATCCACAGTAAAACGAGTCCTATATCGACATAATCTGAAAGACCGCTCAGCAAGGAAGAAGCCACTGCTCCAAAACCGCCATAAAGCCAGATAACGGTTTGCAACTACACATGGGGACAAAGATCATACTTTTTGGAGAAATGTCCTCTGGTCTGATGAAACAAAAATAGAATTGTTTGGCCATAATGACAATCGTTGTGTTTGGAGGAAAAAGGGGGATGCTTGCAAGCCGAAGAACACCATCCCAAACGTGAAGCACGGGGGTGGCAGCATCATGTTGTGGGGGTGCTTTGCTGCAGGAGGGACTGGTGCACTTCACAAAATAGATGGCGTCATGAGGTAGGAAAATTACATGGATATATTGAAGCAACATCTCAAGACATCAGTCATGAAATGAAAGCTTGGTCGCAAATGGGTCTTCCAAATGGACAATGACCCCAAGCATACTTCCAAAGTTGTGGCAAAATGGCTTAAGGACAACAAATTTAAGGTATTGGAGTGGCCATTACAAAGCCCTGACCTCAGTCCTATAGAACATTTGTGGGCAGAACTCAAAAAGCATGTGCGAGCAAGGAGGCCTGCAAACCTGACTCAGGAATGGGTCAAAATTCTCCCAACTTACTGTGGGAAGCTTGTGGAAGGCTACCTGAAACGTTTGACCCAAGTTAAACAATTTAAAGGCAATGCTACCAAATACTAATTGAGTGTATGTAAACTTCTGATAAATGCTGAAATAAATCACTCTACTATTATTCTGACATTTCACATTCTTAAAAAAAAGTGGTGATCCTAAATGACCTAAGACGGGGAATTTTTACTAGGATTAAATGTCAGGAATTGTGAAAAACTGAGTTTAAATGTATTTGGCTATGATGTATGTAAACTTCCGACTTCAACTCTATAGGCAGGCAGACAGACAGGCTGAAAGGCAGACAGGCTGAAAGGCAGACAGGCTGAAAGGCAGACAGGCTGAAAGGCAGACAGGCTGAAAGGCAGACAGGCTGAAAGGCAGACAGGCTGAAAGGCAGACAGAACAACTGTTCCACCACCCTACTGACCACCTACTGGACAGTGATCCAACCAGCCAGTCAACCAGCCAGACAGACAGGGAAGCAGGTGTGTGTGATGTCTTACTTGGCGTTGGGGCGTGTGGAGATATCCTGCAGGTCCCCAGGGTCAAACAGCTGAGAGCCCTTCAGTCCCAGCTCCTCACAGCCACGCAGGAACACACTCAGGTTGTCCTGAAGGGAGAGAGAAGACAGAATATTACTTAGCGAGGACATAATCACGTCAGACGCCATAAAGTGCTTTGAAAGACTGGTCATGGCTCCCATCAACACCATTATGCCAGAAACCCTAGAACCACGTTCATCTGTACAAACAATATTACGCAAGTATAAACACCATGGGACCACACGGCCATCATACCGCTCAGGAAGGAGACGCGTTCTGTCTTCGAGATGAACGTACTTTGGTGCGAAAAGTGCAAATCAATCCCAGAACAACAGCAAAGTACCTTTAGAAGATGCTTGAGGAAACAGGTACAAAAGCATCTATATCCACAGTAAAACGAGTCCTATATCGACATAACCTGAAAGGCCGCTCAGCAAGGAAGAAGCCACTGCTCCAGAACCGCCATAAAAAAGCCAGACTACGGTTTGCAACTGCACATGGGGACAAAGATCGTACCAAAGTACGTTCATCTCGAGAAGACAGAACGCGTCTCCTTCCTGAGCGGTATGACGGCTGCATGGTCCCATGGTGTTTATACTTGCGTAATATTTTTTGTACAGATGAACATGGTACCTTCAGGCGTTTCGAAATTGCTCCCAAGGATGAACCAGGTGTTGGTCTTGGCTGATTTCATTTGGTTTTCCCATGATGTCAAGCAAAGAGGCACTGAGTTTAAATGTAGGCCTTGAAATACACCCACCGGCACACCTCCAATTGACTCAAATTATGTCAATTAGCCCATCAGATGCTTCTAAAGCCATGACATCATTTTCTGGAATTTCCCAAGCTGTTTATAGGCGAAGTCAACTTAGTGTATGTAAACTTCACTAGAATGTGATACAGTGAATTATAAGTGAAATTATCTGTCTGTAAACAATTGTTGGGAAAATGACGTGTCATGCACAAAGTATATGTCCTAACCGACTTGCCAAAGCTATAGTTTGTTAACCTCTCGGATATGTGGGATGGTAGCATCCCACTTGGCCAAAAGCCAGAGAAAATGCAGAGCGACAAATTCAAATAAATTCCTATAAAAATCTAACTTTCATGAAATCACACATGTAAGATAACAAATTAAAGCTACACGTGTTGTGAATCCAGCCAACATGTCAGATTTCAAAAAGGCTTTTCGGGCGAAAGCAAATTATGCTATTATCTGAGCATAGCACCATAGTAAACAAAACGGATGGCACTGTGATAGACTGCATCCAATTTATTGAGTAGGGTATTGGAGGCTATTTTGTAAATGACATCGCCGAAGTCGAGGATCTGGAGGATGGTCAGTTTTATGAGGGTATGTTTGGCAGCATGAGTGAAGGATGCTCTGTTGCGAAATAGGAAGCCGATTCTAGATTTAACTTTGGATTGGAGATGTTTGATGTGAGTCTGGAAGGAGAGTTTACAGTCTAACCAGACACCTAGGTATTTGTAGTTGTCCACATATTCTAAGTCAGAACCGTCCAGAGTAGTGATGCTGGACGGGCGGGCAGGTGCAGGCAGCGATCGGTTGAAGAGCATGCATTTAGTTTTACTTGTATTTAAGAGCAGTTGGAGGCCATGGAAGGAGAGTTGTATGGCATTGACGCTCGTCTGGAGGGTTGTTAACACAGTGTCCAAAGGGCCAGAAGTATACAGAATGGTGTCGTCTGCGTAGAGGTGGATCAGAGACTCACCAGCAGCAAGAGTGACATCATTGCTGTATACAGAGAAGAGAGTCGGCCTAAGAATTGAACCCTGTGGCACCCCCATAGAGACCGCCAGAGGCCCGGACAACAGGCCCTCCGATTTGACACACTGAACTCTATCAGAGAAGTAGTTGGTGAACCAGGCGAGAAAATCATTTGAGAAACCAAGGCTATCGAGTCTGCCGATGAGGATGTGGTGATTGACAGAGTCGAAAGCCTTGGCCAGGTCAATGAATACGGCTGCACAGTATTGTTTCTTATCGATGGCGGATATGATATCGTTTAGTACCTTTAGCGTGGCTGAGGTGCACCCATGACCAGCTCTGAAACCAGATTGCATAGCGGAGAAGGTACGGTGGGAATCGAAATGGTCGGTAATCTGTTTGTTGACTTGGCTTTTGAAGACCTTAGAAAGGCAGGGTAGGATAGATATAGGTCTGTAGCAGTTTGGGTCTAGAGTGTCTCCCCTTTGAAGAGGGGGATGACCGCAGCTGCTTTCCAATCTTTGGGAATCTCAGATGACACGAAAGAGGTTAAACAGGCTAGTAATGGGGGTTGCAACCATTTCGGCAGATCATTTTAGAAAGAAAGGTCGTCTAGCCCGGCTGATTTGTCGGGGTCCAGATTTTGCAGCTCTTTCAGAATATATCAGCTGACTGGATTTGGGAGGAGAAATGGGGAAGGCTTGGGCGAGTTGCTGTGGGGGGTACAGTGCTGTTGACCAGAGTAGGGGTAGCCAGGTGGAAAGCATGACCAGCGATAGAAAAATGCTTATTGAAATTCTCAATTATAGTGGATTTATCGGTGGTGACAGTGTTTCCTAGCCACAGTGCAGTGGGCAGCTGGGAGGAGGTGCTCTTTTTCTCCATGGACTTTACAGTGTCCCAGAACTTTTTTGAGTTTGTGTTGCAGGAAGCAAATTTCTGCTTGAAAAAGCTAGCCTTGGCTTTTCTAACTGCCTGTGTATATTGGTTTCTAACTTCCCTGAGAAGTTGCATATCTTGGGAGCTGTTCGATGCTAATGCAGAACACCATATGATGTTTTTGTGTTGGTTACCCTCTCTGGGATAAGGGGACGTAAATGTCCCACTTGGCCAATTGCCAGGGAAAATGCAGAGCGCCAATTTCAAATAAAATACTATAAAATTCAAACTTTCATTAAATCACACATGCAAGACAGCAAATTAAAAGCTACACTCGTTGTGAATCCAGCCAACATATCAGATTTCCAAAATTTTGTTCTTTGTTTTAGGGCCAAAAAGATTGGAGAGTTGGTTCATATTAGAATGACTGTGATTTTGCTGTGATCTGATAGGGGTGTGAGCGGGTTGACTGTGAACGCTCTGAGAGAGACTGGGTTGGGGCCAGTGGTAAAGTAGTCTACAGTACTACTGCCAAGAGATGAGCTATAGGTATACCTACCGTCCCCTCGAAGCCTACCATTGATTATGTGCATACCCAGCGTGTGTGACAAGAGCTGTAGGAATTGTGACCGTTTTTTGTTGGTTATGTTGACGTAGTTGTGCCGAGGGGGGCATATGGGGGAGGGAATGATTTCACCTCCAGGTATTTGTCCCCGTGTGCTGAGGGAGTCAGGTTCTTGTCCAGTTCTGGCATTTAGGTCGCCACAGACTAGTACATATCCCTGGGCCTGGAAATGATTGATTCCCCCCTCCAGGATGGAGAAGCTGTCTTCATTAAAGTATGGTGATTCTAGTGGGAGGGTATAGGTAGCACATAGGAGGACATTTTTCTCTGTTGAGATCATTTCCTTTTGAATTTCTAGCCAAATGTAAAAATGTCCCTGTTTTGATTCATTTATTTAATAGAGTGAATTAGGTCTGCTCTATACAAAATTAGCATACCCTCATAGTCCCTTCCCTGTTTCACACCTGGTAGTTTGGTGGATGGGACTACCAGCTCTCTGTAACTTAGAGGGCAACCAGTGGGTCCATCTCCTCTATACCATGTTATTGTAGGATGACAATGTCTGTATTTCAGAAGTCCAGGTTCCTGCTCTTTAGGTCAAAGGCAGATGACCTCAGGCCTTGGATATTCCAGGATGAGATAGTGAAGGCAGTGTTCAATAAAGTGTTCAATGTTATAAGTCGTGTGGTTTGGCCTCAGACCAGTAAGTGTGAGCATAGCCTGCTGAGTAACTGGTACATGCCATTGGCTTGGGCTAGTGTAAGAGTGAGGGTTGGGCCTGTTTGCCTGCTCTCTCTCTCTCTGTTTCCTCTTTCCCCCTATCTCTGTCTCCCATACAGAGCTTGCCAGGTGTCCTGCAGTCCTTTGTTCTGTCGGTGCAACCTGACCCTGCTAAGGCTCCTGTCCCCTTCTCTTCTCCAGTTCCCAGCCTCTTTCTCTTCTCTCCCGTTCTCCCTCTCTCTACACAAACCTACACAGAGCTGGATTTTCTCACATTTCAGAGCATTTCTCACTGTGCTAAGCCCCCCCCCCGGCTTCCTGTACATTTGGGAGAGTCCCATCTCTGCTACCCTGGAGAGGAGACCCCACCCATAAACACACACACAGAAGGTGTGAATGGATATTGCTCTTCACAATATTGAGCAATTGGAACAGTAGTTCTCAGTGATATCAGCTTCTCCCAAATCAGCACTGCATACACACTGATACAAACTATTGACAAGCATTTCAAGGTCTACAAGGTTTTGCTCTTCCCATCTCTATGTTTATCATAGCGGACTTTGTTTTATAACTTAGGACAGTTTTGACACTCACCACGACATCCTTTATCATAAAGTTGGTTGGACCTCTCTAAAAACACACAGGTCACGTCATTATTCTATTTTTGTTTCTCAATAAATACTAATAATACTCAGTAAACTACCAATTTACTTATCATTGTTGAAATGTAGAAACTCAGATTGCAACACTAGATCACAGGGTTGGTTAATGCTGGAGACTCCACGTGTATCCACAGAGTTCGGTAAATCTGCTTTTTCCTAACAGGCCCCTATCATGTGTAATAATCTCCAAGTAACATTTCATTTGGATATGTTGTCGTCTCTGGGTCAGTTTAGGAGAAAGGCTAGGGATTTTTGTATTTATAAATGTGCTTGTTTTGTTTATGGTGTACAGTGCCTTGCGAAAGTATTCGGCCCCCTTGAACTTTGTGACCTTTTGCCACATTTCAGGCTTCAAACATAAAGATATAAAACTGTATTTTTTTGTGAAGAATCAACAACAAGTGGGACACAATCATGAAGTGGAACGACATTTATTGGATATTTCAAACTTTTTTAACAAACCAAAAACTGAAAAATTGGGCGTGCAAAATTATTCAGCCCCCTTAAGTTAATACTTTGTAGCGCCACCTTTTGCTGCGATTACAGCTGTAAGTCGCTTGGGGTATGCCTCTATCAGTTTTGCACATCGAGAGACTGACATTTTTTCCCATTCCTCCTTGCAAAACAGCTCGAGCTCAGTGAGGTTGGATGGAGAGCATTTGTGAACAGCAGTTTTCAGTTCTTTCCACAGATTCTCGATTGGATTCAGGTCTGGACTTTGACTTGGCCATTCTAACACCTGGATATGTTTATTTTTGAACCATTCCATTGTAGATTTTGCTTTACGTTTTGGATCATTGTCTTGTTGGAAGACAAATCTCCGTCCCAGTCTCAGGTCTTTTGCAGACTCCATCAGGTTTTCTTCCAGAATGGTCCTGCATTTGGCTCCATCCATCTTCCCATCAATTTTAACCATCTTCCCTGTCCCTGCTGAAGAAAAGCAGGCCCAAACCATGATGCTGCCACCACCATGTTTGACAGTGGGGATGGTGTGTTCAGGGTGATGAGCTGTGTTGCTTTTACGCCAAACATAGCATTTTGCATTGTTGCCAAAAAGTTCAATTTTGGTTTCATCTGACCAGAGCACCTTCTTCCACATGTTTGGTGTGTCTCCCAGGTGGCTTGTGGCAAACTTTAAACAACACTTTTTATGGATATCTTTAAGACATGGCTTTCTTCTTGCCACTCTTCCATAAAGGCCAGATTTGTGCAATATACGACTGATAGTTGTCCTATGGACAGAGTCTCCCACCTCAGCTGTAGATCTCTGCAGTTCATCCAGAGTGATCATGGGCCTCTTGGCTGCATCTCTGATCAGTCTTCTCCTTGTATGAGCTGAAAGTTTAGAGGGACGGCCAGGTCTTGGTAGATTTGCAGTGGTCTGATACTCCTTCCATTTCAATATTATCGCTTGCACAGTGCTCCTTGGGATGTTTAAAGCTTGGGAAATCTTTTTGTATCCAAATCCGGCTTTACACTTCTTCACAACAGTATCTCGGACCTGCCTGGTGTGTTCCTTGTTCTTCATGATGCTCTCTGCGCTTTT
The DNA here is from genome assembly GCF_018296145.1 of Oncorhynchus tshawytscha. Lineage (NCBI taxonomy): Eukaryota > Metazoa > Chordata > Actinopteri > Salmoniformes > Salmonidae > Oncorhynchus > Oncorhynchus tshawytscha. Next base: position 19,342,190 of record NC_056449.1, read on the forward strand.
AACGGACCTCTGAGACTATCACAGTGCAGGTGCATTTATACGGAGACTTGATTACACACAGGTGGATTGTATTTATCATCATTAGTCATTTAGGTCAACATTGGATCATTCAGAGATCCTCACTGAACTTCTGGAGAGAGTTTGCTGCACTGAAAGTAAAGGGGCTGAATAATTTTGCACGCCCAATTTTTCAGTTTTTAGATTTGTTAAAAAAAAGTTTGAAATATCCAATAAATGTTGTTCCACTTCATGATTGTGTCCCACTTGTTGTTGATTCTTCACAAAAAAATACAGTTTTATATCTTTATGTTTGAAGCCTGAAATGTGGCAAAAGGTCGCAAAGTTCAAGGGGGCCGAATACTTTCGCAAGGCACTGTATATAATATTTGCTATTTATTTAATTTTGTGTTTTAAATTGTGTATAATTTTCTTTTCTGTATTGTTCACATTTGCAAATGAGACCTAGGTCTCAATGTGTTTTTCCCTGGTTAAATAAAAGTTAATAAAAAAAGACAAATAATGTTCCATATCTATATACACTATATATATATACACAAAAGTATGTAGACACCCCTTCAAATGACTAGATTTGGCTATTTCAGCCACACCCGTTGCTGACAGGTGTATAAGATCGAGCACACAGCCATGCAATCTCCATAAACAAACATTGGCAGTAGAATGGCCTTACTGAAGAGCTCAGTGACTTTCAACGTGGCACCGTCATAGGGTGCCACCTTTCCAACAAGTCAGTTCGTCAAATTTCTGCCCTGCTGGAGATGCCCCGGTCAAGTGTAGATGCTGTTATTATTATTGTTGTTGCTCCTATTATCTAGGAGCAACAACAACTCAGCCGCAAAGTGGTAGGTCACAAAAGCTCACAGAACGGGACCGCTGAGTTGCAACACTCACCGCTGTTCGGTTGCAACACTCACAACCAAGTTTAAAACTGCCTCTGGAAGCAATGTTAGCACAATAACTGTTCTTCAGGAGATTCAAAAATGCGTTTCCAAGCCTAAGATCACCATGCGCAATGCCAAGCGCCAGCTGGAGTGGTGTAAAGCTCACCGCTACTGGACTCTGGAGCAGTGGAAATGCGTTCTCTGGAGAGATGAATCACGTTTCACCATCTGGCAATCAGACAGACGAATCTGGGTTTGGCGGATGCCAGGAGAACGCTACCTGCCCGACTGCATAGTGCCAACTATAAATTTCCTTTCCTGTTTCAACATGACAATGCCCCCGTGAACAAAGTGAGGTCCATCCGGAAATGGTTTGTCGAGATCGGTGTGGAAGAACTTGACTGGCCTGCACAGAGCCCTGACCTCAACTCCATCAAACACCGTTGGGATGAATTGGAACGCCGACTGCGAGTCAGGCCTAATCGCCCAACACCAGTGCCCGATGTCCCTAACGCTCTTGTGGCTGAATGGAAGCAAGTACCCGCAGCAATGTTCCAACATCTAGTGGAAAGCCTTCCCAGAAGAGGGGAGGCTGTTATGGCAGCAAAGGGGGAACCGACTCCATGTTAATGCCCATGATTTATCATTGTGGAATACTAATTTCATCAATATTACAAAACTTACTTTAGGTCAGCTTCAATGGCTTTCATAGGTAGGTAAGAATAGTTACATGATGTCAATTTTTATGTCCAAACATGAATATTGACTTACATTGAAGCGTTTTCGAGTGGTATATGGCCAATATACCACGGCTAAGGGCTGTTCTTACGCACAACTCAAAGCAACGCAGAGTGCTAGGACACAGCCCTTAGCCGTGGTATATTGGCCATATATCACAAACCTCTGAGGTGCCTTATTGCTATTATAAACTGGTTACCAACGTAAATAGAAATGTAAAAATAAATGTTTAGTCATACCCGTGGTACACGGTCTACCACGACTTTCAGCCAATCAGCATTCAGGGCTCGAACCACCGAGTTAATAAATAGTAGTGCAATACCGTTAATTTTTTCCCCTTTAATTTCAAAATGATCCAGCTTCTTCCACCATGTTTCACACATTTTCAGACTACATTTTGAGATAATATATGACAAAGTGCAGTTAAAAAATATATATATATTATAGACATTACTTTATAAGCAACCTTAAGTTTGAATAGTGATGAATTGACCCAATGGGTCATGAAATGTGGTTTCACCAATTTATTGTATGTTGTCAACTATTCAAAATCATATTTTTCACCAAAATAAGCATTTTTTAAATACAAACTAAATGTACCCTATTCTTAGTCCACCATACCCTTTACTGACATATTAACCACCTGGTTGAGCACATTTGTTGATTTGTTGCTTTTTAGCCTTTTTACATTTTAACCATTTATTTTCATATTTCTACTCTTCAAGGTCTCTACTAACAGGAATGGTGCAATATGAATACCTCAACAACTGAATTCCTCCTGCCTTTTATCCCTTATCTTTGGTGACTGATTTTGAGTATTCTTACAGCCCTCGAAGTGGGCGAAGTTAGAGAGCCACAACACTGAACTGCAGCAACCCAAAATAATACCAATTATGTAAATTCATCCAGGAGGGCTGAGGAGTTGACCAATCAAGTTCAAGTGAAGATTTCTTTCATATCCACTTCTAAATCAATTGTCAAAACATGCTCTACCAGATGATTGAGAATAGGGTTAAAGGGGTATGGAGAAATTAATAATTTAAATAAGGTTGTTTACACTTAGAGCAATACATATACTGAAATCTCCAAAAATACTTCACCAAGCACACTAAACAAAACCTTCTCGAAAATTCCAAACTATTCGCTTACAACTTGGGGGAGCCTGATTGGCTATGCAGCACCCAGTAAGAATGTGCTTTAAGATTTCAAATGGCTCACCAATCACTGATGGTAATGAAGTCAATACAGTAGGCCTTCCATTGGCCAGAGACTTCCCAGTTCCCATTTAGCATAGCTGAATTACATTGGAGGGATTCCATCTTAAAAGCCTGTAGTAGGGATAGATGAATGTATTGTTGGCAGGGGGAAGAAGAAAGGAGGTGGATGGAAAGGATTTGGAAAGGGTTTAGGAGGGCAATCAACACCAGTTAACTAGTTTAGTTTGTTTGTATTTAAGTCCAGTAGAATCCAGTGAAAACCAGTTAGTCACAGAGGTCTGGCACAACATGGTGTGTTTAAAAATTATGCTTTTAATAAAAAGTGGAGGCTGGGTGGAGACATTGTGAAATCACACTTTCATGTTTTTCAATGTCCTATTTTGAGTAACGGGTTGGTTACGCTTAATAATGCCTGCATTGCTAACTTCTCCACTGTTTTTGTCCCGTAGCTACCATGCTGTAGCAGCGTGAAGCAAACCCATACACCCATGCACAGATACTCTGTGTGATCCAGTAGTCAGTTAACAAGAAACCAATAACAACAAAGAAACTGGAGGCTCCCAAACCATCTCTCTCCACAATGCTGCTGCTGCTCCCAAACCATCTCTCTCCACAATGCTGCTGCTGCTCCCAAACCATCTCTCTCCACAATGCTGCTGCTGCTCCCAAACCATCTCTCTCCACAATGCTGCTGCTGCTCCCAAACCATCTCTCTCCACAATGCTGCTGCTGCTCCCAAACCATCTCTCTCCACAATGCTGCTGCTGCTCCCAAACCATCTCTCTCCACAATGCTGCTGCTGCTCCCAAACCATCTCTCTCCACAATGCTGCTGCTGCTCCCAAACCATCTCTCTCCACAATGCTGCTGCTGCTCCCAAACCATCTCTCTCCACAATGCTGCTGCTGCTGCTCCCAAACCATCTCTCTCCACAATGCTGCTGCTGCTCCCAAACCATCTCTCTCCACAATGCTGCTGCTGCTCCCAAACCATCTCTCTCCACAATGCTGCTGCTGCTGCTGCTCCCAAACCATCTCTCTCCACAATGCTGCTGCTGCTGCTCCCAAACCATCCCAAACCATCTCTCTCCACAATGCTGCTGCTGCTGCCCAAACCATCTCTCTCCACAATGCTGCTGCTGCTCCCAAACCATCTCTCTCCACAATGCTGCTGCTGCTCCCAAACCATCTCTCTCCACAATGCTGCTGCTGCTCCCAAACCATCTCTCCACAATGCTGCTGCTGCTGCTGCTCCCAAGCCATCTCTCTCCACAATGCTGCTGCTGCTGCTCCCAAGCCATCTCTCTCCACAATGCTGCTGCTGCTGCTGCTCCCAAACCATCTCTCTCCACAATGCTGCTGCTGCTGCTGCTCCCAAACCATCTCTCTCACTCCCAAGCCACAATGCTGCTGCTGCTGCTGCTGCCCTAAACCATCTCTCTCCACAATGCTGCTGCTGCTGCTGCTCCCAAACCATCTCTCTCCACAATGCTGCTGCTGCTGCTGCTCCCTCCCAAACCATCTCTCTCCACAATGCTGCTGCTGCTGCTGCTCCCAAACCATCTCTCTCCACAATGCTGCTGCTGCTGCTGCTCCCAAACCATCTCTCCACAATGCTGCTGCTGCTGCTGCTCCCAAACCATCTCTCTCCACAATGCTGCTGCTGCTGCTGCTCCCAAGCCATCTCTCTCCACAATGCTGCTGCTGCTGCTGCTCCCAAACCATCCTAAGCCATCTCTCTCCACAATGCTGCTGCTGCTGCTGCTCCCAAGCCATCTCTCTCCACAATGCTGCTGCTGCTGCTGCTCCTAAAGCCATCTCTCTCCACAATGCTGCTGCTGCTGCTGCTCCCAAGCCATCTCTCTCCACAATGCTGCTGCTGCTGCTGCTCCCAAGCCATCTCTCTCCACAATGCTGCTGCTGCTGCTGCTCCCAAACCATCTCTCTCCACAATGCTGCTGCTGCTGCTGCTCCCAAACCATCTCTCCACAATGCTGCTGCTGCTGCTGCATCCCAAACCATCTCTCCACAATGCTGCTGCTGCTGCTCCCAAACCATCTCTCTCCACAATGCTGCTGCTGCTGCTGCTCCCTAAGCCATCTCTCCACAATGCTGCTGCTGCTGCTGCTCCTCCCAAAACCATCTCTCTCCACAATGCTGCTGCTGCTCCCAAACCATCTCTCCACAATGCTGCTGCTGCTGCTCCCAAACCATCTCTCTCCACAATGCTGCTGCTGCTCCTCCCAAACCATCTCTCTCCACAATGCTGCTGCTGCTGCTCCCAAACCATCTCTCCACAATGCTGCTGCTGCTGCTCCCAAACCATCTCTCTCCACAATGCTGCTGCTGCTGCTCCCAAACCATCTCTCTCCACAATGCTGCTGCTCCCTAACATCTCCCTCCACAATGCTGCTGCTCCCAAACCATCTCTCTCCACAATGCTGCTGCTCCCAAACCATCTCCCTCCACAATGCTGCTGCTCCCAAACCATCTCCCTCCACAATGCTGCTGCTCCCAAACCATCTCCCTCCACAATGCTGCTGCTCCCAAACCATCTCTCTCCACAATGCTGCTGCTCCCAAACCATCTCTCTCCACAATGCTGCTGCTCCCAAAACATCTCCCACCAAAAAACAAAATTCCTCCTTCTGTGCTCTCTTCCGACAACAAGTCGCCCGATGCCAAGAATAACAGAAACGTAAACAAAGAACATGCAGACAGAGGAAATATTAGTGACAAGGGTCTGTGTATGTGCATGTATGTGCAGGGGAAACCACTTAAACCCATGTCCAGCAAGCGTTTTGTACAATAACATAAAACATGTATGTGTGTTTGAACCGTGTGTGTGCGCGTGTGGGGTAGGGGGTCACTGGTAGAGGAAACTGGGTGGAGACCACAGCTGAGAACATCGACAGTGACCTCTTGTAATGGAAGGCTCTTGATGACAGACACTGATGTCTACATCAACACACACAGTGTTCCAGCCACTGCCCTCTTCCCCCCCCCTCAGACACCAAAACTATGGACAACGGTCAGAGAAAACCAGGCACGATAACACATGTAGACTTAAAGAGACATCTGCAGAGAACTCCATTCCTGTGGTCTTGAGACAATATTTCCCCAATAGAACTAAAACAGTAAAAAAAACTATTAGGAGCTAATTGATGATGCATGAAGTACAGAGACATTGAACACGTTCCATCCTTAGATCATTTTACATTACGGTGCTGAATCTGGATGGACTCAATACCTTTCTGACGTGATCTGACGACAGATGCAGGGGGGGAAGTGAACCAGCATTCACACCCAGAAACAACACCTATAGAGTATCCAGAGGAACGGGGTTCACAGATTACGCTGAGGGAGATGGGTGTCTCACAGATCTGTTTCAGATTCCAACCTCACAGAGTCAAGGCCAAGGACAACACTCAAATAAGCAGGGGAGAGTTTAAAACTCACAGACAAGTGGTTTCTTCTTATCACAAGTCAAAATTCTAGGCAGTGCCATGACTGGTGTTTCACAATTATACAGTGTCATACACACATCTATAGTTATCAGGTTCTGTGTAATGGTACATTGGAACGAATACAGAATATTCCCAAAAGTGCAAATTTTAAGCTAAATGTAGTGCACCGCACACTCTCAGGTACTATAAAAGATGTGACCTATGAAATGAACCCAGGTCTGCTACCAACCCACTAGCCCTCTTCAGCAGAACAACAAGCAACAAACCAAAGAACCAACCAGCCAACCAGCTGTAGTCCAGGGAGTGTGGCTTGCTAACACTGAGTCTCAGTACAGCTTGCTAATACTGTGCCTTAGTATGGCTTGCTATCACTGAGCATTCCTAATGCCCTGGACAAAAGCCACCAATCAACCTGTAAAACATTCCACTCTGCTCTGCTCCCCATCCACCCTGATTACACAACAAGGAATTCCACAGAGAGACATTTTCCCATTAGGCTGTAACAGGAAGGGGAAGAGCCTCGTCTGGAATTTTTCTTTGGATATGCAGATGTAAGGTGTTACTGCAATGCAAAAGCGTGCGAGTGAGCACATCCATATGATTTTCAAAAAGGAAGGTGTGGATACACAAGCCTGCACCTTGAGTTGAACCATAAGGATTTACAAGCCTAGTTTACAAGCCTAGTTTACATGCCTAGTCTAGTTCAGTAGGCCACAACGTTCAGATTAAAATATATTTCTAAGAACAAATCAAATCAATTAAAATCTCATTTGATTTGTCACATGCACCATGTTGACCTTACCGTGAAAAGCTTACTTACAAGCCCTTAACTCTATTTTCTTACAACTGCATTGTTGGTTAAGAAAATATTTACTAAATAAGCTAAAGTAAAAAATAAAAAAGGACCAATAAAATAACGAGGCTATATACAGGGGGTACCGGTACTGAGTCAACGTGCGGCGGTACAGGTTAGAGGTCATTTGTACATGTACTGTAGGTAGGGGTAAAGTGACCATGCATAGATAATAAACAGTGAGTAGCAGTAGTGTAAAAACAAACGGGGTGGGAGAGGGATGGGTGGCCATTTGATTAATTGTTCAGCAGTCTTATTGGAGTGGAGTGGGTCTAGGGTTTCCGTGATGATGGTGTTGATGTTTATTTCTTGAACTGCATTGTTGGTTAAGGGCTTGAAAGTACACATTTTACCCGTTGTATTCGGCGCATGTGACAAATGCATTTCCATTTGATGTGAGCCATGACCACCCTTTCAAAGCACTTCATGTCTACCGACGTGAACAGCAACGTGAACAGCGCTACTCTTATCATTTCTATCTGCAATGTTCCACAATGATTCCCTACTCAACCCTTCCCTACTCAACATGGCCCTGGTAACCCTGTATTTGCTTGGCTTTGTTCAATGACAAAAAGCAAAAGCATTATGTTGTGAATTGCTTGTGCCCACTCAGATACAGTACATATCAAAGACGTACTAATGTCTCTTTCCTCCTCCCACTCACTAGTTTCTTGTTCATGTCCCCAGCAGATGGAGGGCCAGTTTGTGTAGATGGATAATTGATAACCCCTCTAATTCTATGCAGAAAGACTGACCCGACACCAGATTAAGTGTTCTCTTAGGTCTTATAGACAGAAATCATTAGATGTGTAATGGAGAGAAACAGTAGCCATGTAAACAGAAAGTAGGTCCAGAACAGAAACGGGGGAAGAGAGAGACTTTTGATGTTCTTAACTTAGATATCTTCAGAAAATGAGACTTCAAGAAAGAGAGAGAGAAAAAGAGAGAAAGAAAGAAAGAGGAAAAAAAGAGAGAAAGAAAGAAAGAGAAAAAGAGAGAAAGAAAGAAAGAGAGAAAAAGAGAGAAAGAGAGAGAAAAAGAGAGAGAAAGAAAGAAAGAAAGAAAGAGAGAAAAAGAGAGAAAGAGAGAAAGAGAGAAAGAGAGAAAGAAAGAAAGAGAGAAAGAATGAGAAATAAAAAGAAAGAGAGAAAGAAAGAAAGAGAGAAAGAATGAGAAATAAAAAGAAAGAGAGAAAGAAAGAGAGAAAGAAAGAAAGAAAGAAAGAGAGAAAGAATGAGAAATAAAAAGAAAGAGAGAAAGAGAGAGAAAGAGAGAAAGAGAGAAAGAGAGAAAGAGAGAGAAAGAGAGAGAAAGAGAAAGAAAGAGAGAAAGAGAGAGAGAGAGAAAGAGCAAAAAGATTAAAGACTTAACTGGTGTAACAGTGGAGCAAAAACATCTTGACAAAGTGAGGAAGTAACTGTTTTGCTTTGAACTTGTTACAAGATAAAGATAATCCATTGTTACTGGATTGTAAAAAAGAGAAAGGGCATGTAATTGCTGGTGTTCCTTATTAACAGCCAGAGGAGGCTCGTTGGCGGCGATTAGAGACGCCGTTAGATAAGAGAGTAGGGAGAGAGAAGCCGGGCCAAACCAAACTTCCTTCAAAACAGTTCAACTGAAGCCTACCACTTTTGCATTTTTGGGTTCTAGCTCCCCCTCTCCCTCCATCCATCATCCAGCTGTTGAGTTCTCCTCTCTTTCATCCTTTCTTTTCTGCATATGTTTGTCTCTCGCTTTCTTTCTTATCCAGCCATTGTTCATCTCCTCTCCTCCGTTCTTCATCCCTTCTGTACTCTTTTCATTACCCTTTGGTCTTCAAACCATGAGCAGAGTCAAAGAAGACAGGGCCATTGTGATTATATATATTTTTATTTTTTATTTATCATTTATTTAACTAGACAATTCAGTTAAGAACAAATTCTTATTTACAATGATGGCCTACACCGGCCAAACCCGGGTGACGCTGGGACAATTGTGCACCACCCTATGGGACTCCCAATCATGGCCAGTTGTGATACAGACTGGATTCAAACCGGGGTGTCTGCAGTGACACCTCTAGCACTGAGATGCAGTGCCTTAGACCGCTGCGCCACTCGGGAGCCCCGACACATTAAGTTAGAAGGTTAGGTTGAAGTGGCGCCCAGACGCTGGTCTTGGTTTGCATTTAACAGTAAATTTATCCTAGATCTGTACTTTGGGGCAACTTCACACTGAAGGCAAGTTAGCCATTGAATGCTACTCATTATTCCTATCCAGAGTTGGAGAGAAACTGATTACATGTAAGTGATTACAAAAAAAACATTAACTGTAATCCGTTACATTACCAGCAAAAACATTGTAATCAGATTACAGATACTTTTGAAAAACTAGAGGATTACTTCAAGGATTATTTTTAAATTCAGAAAGGATGTTTGCGAAAAAAAACTTATCTGTAAACTCAATGACATTCAAATGAACATTGATAAAAGGTGCATGTTTAAATCAGAGCTTGCTATGATGACACACCAAAAGTGTTTGATGGATCGAGGGAAAAGAGCAGGAATAGGCTTTTGTAGGCTACAGTCCAAGCTATGTCTTCCAATGGTGCGACTGCTGTCGGCATCCAAAGATTATACAACTTGAATAAATCAAATCAAATCAAGTCAAATGCTTGGAGGTAAGGATGACAGCAGTGGTGTAGTCGAAACGGATATCACTTATTATTGATATCTACAGTGGGGAGAACAAGTATTTGATACTAAGTTCTGCTTTTCTGATGTATCAAATACTTATGTCATGCAATAAAATGCAAATTAAATACTTAGAAATCATACAATGTGATTTTCTGGATTTTTGTTTTTGTTTTAGATTCCGTCTTTCACAGTTGAAGTGTACCTATGATAAAAATTACAGACCTCTACATGCTTTGTAAGTAGGAAAACCTGCAAAATCGGCAGTGTGTCAAATACTTGTTCTCCCCACTGTATATAGCGCAATGATGTGAATCACACTGCTGCTCTCTAAATTAGCTATTTGCGCCTTACAGCTTGTGGTTGTTGTGGATGGCTGTTCAGAAATCTAAATGTGTATTTGAACCCAATAATGGTTGAATTGAATAAATTAAAGCTTTTGATAAACTTAAAGGGGCAATCTGTAGTTGCTACATCCATTTTTGGACTTATAAATTATATATATTAATGTAAAGATAAAATTTAATCAGAAATGATATGTAGTAGAAAGCGATGGGTTAGAAGAAGCCTACACAACCAACCCATAAAGTAAAATTTAACATCCAGCTATGGCCAGCTATGTAAACTTTAACATTGATTTATCCTGCAATAGATGTCATTCAATTGGTAACATACAAGTTTACATACACTTAGGTTGGAGTCATTAAACATATTTTTTTCAACCGCTCCACAAAATTCTTGTGAACAAACTACAGTTCTGGCAAATCGGTTAGGACATCTACTTTGTGCATGACACAAGTCATTTTTCCAACAATTGTTTACAGACAGATTATTTCACTTATAATTCACTGTATCACAATTCCAGTGGGTCAGAAGTTTACATACACTGAGTTGACTGTGCCTTTAAACAGCTTGGAAAATTCCAGAACATTATGTATTGGCTTTAGAAGCTTCTGATAGGCTAAATGACATCATTTGAGTCAATTGGAGGTGTACCTGTGGATGTATTTCAAGGCCTACCTTCAAACTCAGTGCCTCTTTGCTTGACATCATGGGAAAATCAAAAGAAATCAGCCAAGTCCTCAGAAAAAAAGTTGTAGACCTCCACAAGTCTGGTTCATCCTTGGGAGAAATTTCCAAAAGCCTGAAGGTACCACGTTCATCTGTACAAACAATAGTACACAAGTATAAACACCATAGGACCACGCAGCCGTCATACCGCTCAGGAAGGAGACGCACTCTGACTCCTCGAGATAAACGTACTTTGGTGCAAAAAGTGCAAATCAATCCCAGAACAGCAGCAAAGGACCTTGTGACGATGCTGGAGGAAACAGGTACAAAAGTATCTATATCCACAGTAAAACGAGTCCTTTATCGACATAACCTGAAATGCCGCTCAGCAAGGAAGAAGCCACTGCTCCAAAACCGCCATTAAAAAAGCTAGACTACGGTTTGCACATGGGGACAAAGATCGTACTTTTTGGAGAAATGTCCTCTGGTCTGATGAAACAAAATAGAACTTTTGGGCCATAATGACCATTGTTATGTTTGGAGGAAAAAGGGGGATGCTTGCAAGCCGAAGAACACCATCCCAACCGTGAAGCATGGGGGTGGCAGCATCATGTTGTGTGGGTGCTTTGCTGCAGGATGGACTGGTGCATTTCACAAATTAGATGGCATCATGATGGAGCAAAATGATGTGCATATATTGAAGCAACATCTCAAGACATCAGTCAGGAAGTTAAAGCTTGGTCACAAATGGGTCTTCCAAATGGACAATGACTCCAAGCATACTTCCAAAGTTGTGGCATAATGGCTTAAGGACAACAAAGTCAAGGTATTGGAGTGGCCATCACAAAGCCCTGACCTCAATCCCATAGAAGTAAAGGAACAAATAACTAATATGTTTCCTTCCTCTCCTCTCCTTTGCTATCACTCTATATACATAAAACAGTGTAATGAGGAGCTGGATGCATTTCCACAAGATCTTGAAAGACCTGCTGCAACACACACACACATGTGCACATATGTTCCCACAGACACACACAATGGAATACTACTGTGAGGTTTACACCCTTCCATTGTTCCCAGCTGTTTGACAGACATAGGTTGAGCCTTCTTATAGCTTGGGAGATGGAGTGACTATGTACTGTCTATCTGTGAATAATTTAAAGTGCAGAATAGACTGTACATTATTCAGAAAGGAATAGAGGTAGAGTGAGAGGAAGGGAGAGGTGGAGGGAGGGAGGAGAGGAATAGGAGGATAGGGGAATTAAATGGCGGGAGGAAAGGGGGAATAGATGGTAGAGTGAAAGGAAGGGGGAGATGGAGGCAGGAAGGGATGCAGGAATGGGAGGATAGGGAAACTAAATGGAGGGAGAAAGCTGGCAGAATGAGAGGAAGATAGAGGGGGAGAGGAATGGAGTGATGGTAGAAGGAGAGAACTTACCAGGCCAGCGATGGGAGTGGGTAATCTGTTGATCTTCTTCACCAAGCCAGGTTTGATGGAGCTCAGCAACCTGAGAGAAAGAGAGCGATGAGAGAGAGAATGTAAAATAATATGAAACCACAAACATCTGATTCAAATCCAATCAGATATCTCTACAAAACATCAATATCTTCAGCTATGAATGGATAACATATGTAAAGGCATTGTTGGAAACAGTCCCAGCAGATACCATCAGACACTTACAGTATAATTTAGACAGAAAGCAGTTTAGTATTTTGTTTTATGGATAGAGGGAGGGCTATAGACCTAAAATTCCTTAGATAACTATGTGAATGATCATCATCACCAACTCTGGACTTTCTGGTTAACTTCAATGTCTCTTATCCAGCATCTGTTGCTCTGAAGAACTAGGAATCGTATGCATTTCATGTAGGAGGAAGATAGAGGGGAGAGAGGGATAGATTGAGAGACAGACAGAACAAATAAACAATCAGACAGACTACGACGACAGAAAGAAAGAAAGAAATGAATGAAGGAATCAGAAAACAGACCCTCCCCCTGAGTGTGTCCTATGTGGCCCTCTTGGGAGGTTGGCATTGATACTGGCTCTAAATCAGATGGAAGGACTTAAGGACACATGCTGCTCCCCACTCCTCTGTATATTAGAACAGGTCTCAGAGCAGTTGGAGTGGATAGTGATAATGACGGGGCAGAACCAGACGAAGAGGAAAAACCTCTGTCCTCACAGCCCTCAAGGGGCTCATGGTAAGTTGGAGCACAGTGAGCACACAGCCGCAGCCTTGGACTGCAGTCAGACTCGCAGACAGGCCTTGGACTGCAGTCAGACTCACAGACAGGCCTTGGACTGCAGTCAGACTCGCAGACAGGCCTTGGACTGCAATCAGACTCGCAGACAGGCCTTGGACTGCAATCAGACTCACAGACAGGCCTTGGACTGCAATCAGAGTGACAGACGGGTCTTAAGAGACTTAAATACACACCCAGTCACACAAACACGTGACGAACAATCATACACTGTCTCAGTGTGTTAGGATGTATCTGGCTTTAGTGTATCCAGTCATGTTATTCCTGAGGAAGTGGGCATGAGTGGTTGGGATAATGTTGCCAGGTCATGGTTCACAACAAATTACTAACACACAGATAACTGTAGCTAAAATATGTTATTGTACACAAGCACTTCTGTCAAAAACAAAATCTGTCAAAAACATGGGAAGTCACGAGACAAACCCTCCCCATTTTGATGTTCTGAAACTTAAAACACTTAACTAAAGTACATCCCCCTCCTCACTCAAGGTAACCTCCTCAAAAACTAAACATGAGAAAAAAAGCGGGTAAGGGTGTCAAAGACAAAACAGATAACTTCCTCATGGTCCAGCCCTTCCTTTGTTTTGAGAGCACACATGGTCCACAGGAGACATTCTCCAACTTCCTCCCAAGGTGCAAGGTTTTTAGAAAGAGCCTGAGGAGATCTTATCTAATCCTAGGCCTGTTATTGCTGTTTCACCTGAGGAATGTACAACAAGAGTTCCCCCTATCTGATTCCAGACCTGTTACTATGTCCGGTTGTTGAGGAATGCACTACAATAGTTCCCCCTTTGTTCCTCATCAAAGCCAGAGCCAACATGACATAACCATCTTGTGATAACAATCGCTGAAGTTATGACAAGCCTGGAAGGCAATGTGATTCTATCTCAAACGCTGAGTGGAAGAGAGTGGAGAGGTTGAGTTGAGATGGATGGCTGTGGGATGGTGTGATAGGGGAAGGGTTAGGTGTAAGGGAGACGCTGGTTGTTGACAAAGGTGTTTCACACATGACCGTGGTAGTAAAGAGTAAGCGGAGAAGGTGATATGTGATGTTGATAATATGGTAAGATAATGCTGGTCTTTGCTGGTGTTATTCATACTACTGTCCCGACTCTGCGCGGATCTCCATGATATTATTGCGAGCGATTAGAAAATTACTGTTATCACGCACGCACACACACAAAATGCACATACAGACAGTGTAGACAGAGAACATACAGTAGAGGCCCACAATTCACTGTGAACACTGTCAACAACCCACAGTTGTATTACCCATCTGTTTCAGTTGACCCCACTGAAGTCCTTCAAAGTCCCTTCATGGTCTCCAGGGGGCTGTACCAAACCCCTAGGGTGTCTGTGCACTTTACTACACTAACAGAATCCACACACTGGAATTTAGTGGGATGACCAAAACCATTAAATCTCCTAGATTGAGTCCACTGCTGAAAAGGACAGGGTCATACCGTAAAGTAAAGTATGTTCTATGCACAGGATGAGGAACATGTCTGAAGGGAAGGAGGGAGACTATAGCCGTAACACAGGATGAGGAACATGTCTGAAGGGAAGGAGGGAGACTATAGCCGTAACACAGGATGAGGAACATGTCTGAAGGGAAGGAGGGGGACTATAGCCGTAACACAGGATGAGGAACATGTCTGAAGGGAAGGAGGGAGACTATAGCCGTAACACAGGATGAGGAACATGTCTGAAGGGAAGAGGGGAGACTATAGCCGTAACACCAGGATGAGGAACATGTCTGAAGGGAAGAAGGGAGACTATAGCCGTAACACAGGATGAGGAACATGTCTGAAGGGAAGGAGGGGGACTATAGCCGTAACACAGGATGAGGAACATGTCTGAAGGGAAGGAGGGGGACTATAGCCGTAACACAGGATGAGGAACATGTCTGAAGGGAAGGAGGGGGACTATAGCCGTAACACAGGATGAGGAACATGTCTGAAGGGAAGGAGGGGGACTCTAGCCGTAACACAGGATGAGGAACATGTCTGAAGGGAAGGAGGGAGACTATAGCCGTAACACAGGATGAGGAACATGTCTGAAGGGAAGGAAGGGAAGGGGACTATAGCCGTAACACAGGATGAGGAACATGTCTGAAGGGAAGGAGGGGGACTATAGCCGTAACACAGGATGAGGAACATGTCTGAAGGGAAGAAGGGAGACTATAGCCGTAACACAGGATGAGGAACATGTCTGAAGGGAAGAAGGGAGACTATAGCCGTAACACAGGATGAGGAACATGTCTGAAGGGAAGGAGGGGGACTATAGCCGTAACACAGGATGAGGAACATGTCTGAAGGGAAGGAGGGGGACTATAGCCGTAACACAGGATGAGGAACATGTCTGAAGGGAAGAAGGGAGACTATAGCCGTAACACAGGATGAGGAACATGTCTGAAGGGAAGAAGGGAGACTATAGCCGTAACACAGGATGAGGAACATGTCTGAAGGGAAGAAGGGAGACTATAGCCGTAACACAGGATGAGGAACATGTCTGAATGGAAGAAGGGAGACTATAGCCGTAACACAGGATAAGGAACATGTCTGAAGGGAAGGAGGGGGACTATAGCCGTAACACAGGATGAGGAACATGTCTGAAGGGAAGAAGGGAGACTATAGCCGTAACACAGGATGAGGAACATGTCTGAAGGGAAGGAGGGAGACTCTAGCCATAACACAGTTGTTCCCACAATGTGAAGAATTGAGTTGACATGGTTGGGAGGATGCATGCAATTTACACGCTACAGGAAAAGGGTTGAAGACTCAATTAGTACTTTACTGTAGTTATTGAATTGTTAATTTACTGTATCTATATTAAATAATTTATCAGAGTAGATTCATTGGGATTAAAGAACCCTGGACCACAGTCTTTTTAAATAGAGAATAAATGATTGGTTAAACCCCTCAGAACTGTGAATATATCAAATGGCAAACATATCTAGTCAATATTATAAAATGTGCATGTAATGTACAGTTAGCCTGACTAACAAAGCCAAACTCTGTAGCCATAGTGACCCATTTCAGGAAACTTGGCGTATGATGCGGGTCACTACTTCATAGGAGAGCCGTTTGAAAGTGAACTTTTTTTTAAATCAAAATGCGTTTGGGACAGAAATACCTTCTCGAACATGTGAACTTTCATGTGCCTTAATAAAAAACTTGTATGCCATCCGTAAATATGAATAAAATTGTTCAATTACGAGCCCAGTAGGTTTAGTCACAGAAAAAAATAGCAACATTCCAGCTAGCCATGATTGGCTGAGATAATGAGTGGGTTGGACATGCCGAGAGATGAGTTTGGATTTGTTTGCCATATAGTACACATTCTGTCTATTTGAGCTGGTCAGTATGTGTAGGTAATCCTGTCTAATGCAGCTTTTTTGGAACTGTATTGAGTAGTAAAACTACATAAATCAGTATGATATTCAAGTATGATAGCTAAGGAGATGGAGAAAACACCTGTTTCCGAATTACATCTTCAAACTAAGGGCAACCATGGCATCCGTGACAGGAGACGCGTCCATCTATGATGTATACTGGTAAAATATTCTAGCAACCTACATTTTCAGATATGACACGTTTCTAATTTTGACAGAAAGTAGTTCATTTCAAGTTAAAGTGTACCATTAGCTAGCTAACATTAGCTTGCTAACTCGCAAGCTAACGTTACGTGTATGATCTTATTATTCGTATCTCTGAGTATTTGCTTGGCTAGTTAATGTCAGCTAGCTACCATTGAACCTGATTGGTTAGCTACCTGCAGACTCATGCAGGGTAGTAACATCATGAGTTGGGATTATGGTTCATTGTTTAGCTAGCTAGCTACCTACATGTCTTAACAAAATAATCCTCTATGCAAGTAACTATTTCAGATGCGTTTGTAAATTCAGTCTGGCCATCTACTCCGATTTCAGAGCACTCTCGTCTGAGTGTACCAGAGCTCAGAATAACTGATGAATTTAGGAAAGCTCAACACCCGTTGAATATGGCCAGTGTCAGTAAAATTTGGCAAATAAATGTAATTAAATTGTTGCCAGCAGCACAGTTAACCAACACTCTGGATAACATGAAAACAGCCTAACCAGCTCTGCTAGGGTGAGCAAAATGGTCAGAGTTTGGGTGGGGGCTAAAGCTTAAGAGGGTGTGAATGATGCTGAATGGGTGTAGACAAAGAAGTGCTCTCCAGTAGGTACCAAAGCATTCAAAGGCCATTTCTCAAAAGTGAGGTTCATCAACTTTCAAAGCAGAATTACTTTCCCATTGTTCCTCAAATGCAGTATATGTTATACCATTTTGTAGCTCTGTGTCTATGATTTTATCAAATGTAAAAAACACAATTTCAAATGTTGCTACATAAGACCGAATCAAGGCGGTCGGTCACATACGGCCAGTAAGCCTGTAGTGTACTTAACTCACTATTGTACCACATGGTCTGGTGTGTCAGGCTACTTACTGTAGATTATAAACTGGGTGGTTCGAGCACTGAATGCTGATTGGCTGGCAGACGTGGTATATAGACCGTAGACCACGGGTACGACGAAACATTTATTTTTACTGCTCTAATTACATTGGCAACCAGTTTATAGCAGCAATAAGGCACCTCCGAGGTTTTTAGTATATGGCCAAAATATCGCGGCTAAGGACTGTATCCAGGCACTCCGCTTTGCGTCGTGTTTCAGAACAGCCATATAAATGCAACTCTTATTGTGCCGAGCAGCAAAGGAAGACAGTTGAGGGTACAGCTTATGTCATATGATCGTAACTTGAAGGTGTTTTTTTTTTAAATGGTAAAACACTTACTCGCACAGCAGGATCCCATTCTCCAGGCCTCCCCTGAAGTCCTTGTCATTGAAGCATCTGCCTGTGACCGCCTGTCGATCAAAAAGGAAAACCAAAGGTGTCAGTTTCCTTGGTCCTCTTCAACCTCACAGGCACATTAGTCAGTCAGTAGTCCTGCAGTAGCTATGCCTTGTCCTCCTTCTCGGTGTACAACGGTATTTTCTAAATTCAAAGACATGAGTTATTCCTCAGTTGAAGATGTACAACTATAAAATGCTACATTATTTAACATTTAGCTACTTAAATAGCAACATGAAAAAGCACGGCTGGCCGAAGAGGATTAAAGAGAAGGTATAGTGAACTGACACTCACATGTCTACTGTGCTACTGTACATCAACGTCCATAAACCAAAAATCCCTCTGTGGGGAAACAGGCTTCAAAACACAATATCCTTTGTTCCTGGTACTTCAAAACTTTTCCTCCGTAAATCTCCAGAGGAAATACTCTGGAGCAAAAGAACAAGAAACTAGAAAGGCTATCCAGTCACCCTCGCTCATTGACAGGGATAACTAACAAGCTGTATGTTAACAAGCTTGACGTAAGCTGCCATCATCCCCACCAAATGGCTCTCTGGGGCTGTTCCAGGCCTGTAATTGGACGTGACACAGGGGATTTCTCTCTCGTAGTAGTCCAGTAGCACTTACATGACTGGGCTAAGTCTAAATGTGTCACTGTGGTCTAAGGCTCGAAATAGGACATGTGGATGCATATGCTAGACTGTTTTGTTCAAATGTACATCCAAAGGTGACAATGTGTCTATACTTCAGACTAGTAGCAGGTTGAAAATCATAGAAGAGCATCTAAAAAAAAGCTCCTCAATTTCAAGCTGAGTAACACCCTTATATCCTTATATCCTTCCTGTTTGGCCCTGTCCGGGGGTGTCCTCGGATGGGTCCACAGTGTCTCCTGACCCCTCCTGTCTCAGCCTCCAGTATTTATGCTGCAGTAGTTTGTGTCGGGGGGCTAGGGTCAGTTTGTTATATCTGGAGTACTTCTCCTGTCCTATTCGGTGTCCTGTGTGAATCTAAGTGTGCGTTCTCTAATTCTCTCCTTCTCTCTCTCGGAGGACCTGAGCCCTAGGACCATGCCCCAGGATTACCTGACATGATGACTCCTTGCTGTCCCCAGTCCACCTGGCCGTGCTGCTGCTCCAGTTTCAACTGTTCTGCCTTCTTATTATTCGAACATGCTGATCATTTATGAACATTTGAACATCTTGGCCATGTTCTGTTATAATATCCACCCGGCACAGCCAGAAGAGGACTGGCCACCCCACATAGCCTGGTTCCTCTCTAGGTTTCTTCCTGGGTTTTGGCCTTTCTAGGGAGTTTTTCCTAGCCACCGTGCTTCTACACCTGCATTGCTTGCTGTTTGGGGTTTTAGGCTGGGTTTCTGTACAGCACTTTGAGATATCAGCTGATGTACAAAGGGCTATATAAATAAATTGGATTTGATTTGATTTGATTTAACACTTGGGAGAATGAATGGACTGATGTCAGCACACAACTCACAATCGAAATCTAGGCAAGTTAGAGTACCTTGACCTGTTGACCCGGCCCTGGTTTCCCAAAAGCGTCTGAAGTCTAAGTTCATTGTTAGTACCTTCGTAGGAGCATTGTTAAATCTCAGAGCGGTTTTCCAAAACCATAGTTACTATGGTTGCACTTGAAAATGCTCGTAATCTAACGCCTGCCTCAGATGCTTTTTGCCCTCCCACTTTGTGCACAGAAGATCTCCGCTAAACATAGAATCACACGGGTTATCCATCTCTGTGATCGCCAATAACTTCGGAACAAAGTTGACTACAAATACAACGTTTCCAATGTTTTAGCAATTGATGCAAACAAGCGACGTATAAACATATGCTTCAAATGAAAACCCGGGATGACTGCATTCTTTCGATCCCATCAGTATCGAAACATGCTCCAACAACGTACTTAGCGACCGCTCTCTCTGCACAGTGTTTTGGGAAATGGATGATACATCTTCGGCCGTTGTAGGAAAGATACATTGTTAACACATTCATAGGCCTACATTTCATCGCTATTGGGAAACCGAACCCTGGAATGATATGTGTATACAAGGACATCCTCCTTACACATCCGCACACAGATACAAATCCTGCCAAAAACATTGTTTACAACATGCGCAAACACACACACAGTCCCAAACTAATTACAACCGTCTTACTTAAATATCAGCAGCACTTAATAAACAACCTCTATTCAAAAATCACCTCTAATCTCCCTGTTGTAAGTGTGTAACAGTCTTGCCTGGTACATTTATTGACTGGTACATTTATTTGCACAGGTGTGGAAAAAGTGTGGGGATACGGGATATACAACGACTGGCTGGCCGGGGTGTGCATTTCTGTCAGTTCTTTGGCTTGTTTGGACGGCGTACAAAAAGAAATGGACTGCTGTAATGACAGTGAGTAGTCCAATATGTTGATGTGTTTGGTGGAAAGGAAACACTGCCTTGTGTATGTGTGCTGACATTGGGGCCTTTCACTAATACTATTCACAGCAGTGGCTAAGAATAGTGAACCAGGCATTGTCTGTCCATTGACTACACAAAACTGATGAGACAACATTCTATTGGAGGTCTGTGTCACTGTGTGAGCTCCAAACATTCAAACACTAAACTGTCAAAAAGCACAGTCCACATTATGAGCATTTCATTTATAATTGCTGTATAGTTTTCAGGGTTTAACAATACAGTGCAATGTAGATTGTGTCATTTTGAGAGAACCGGTTTCTTCCAGTTCAGATTCAACAGTAAAGTATCAGCTTATATTTGTTTAATACAGGAGAATATTTCACTGCAGTGAGGATGATGATGATGATATAGTAACACCTGATATGTCGTAGTTAAAATTGTTGGTATTGTCAGTGTCTGCAAGGCTTGAATAATGTCAAACTGGCGGTCCACTGATTCATCTGATGCGGTAACCTCTAACTCAAGACCTGGAGGGCATCAGCAGATAGCTGTGTTTCCTAAACTGAACAGAGACCCGGTAAGGAAGCCCAGGCCTTTGGCCGACCAACATACCCTGGCTTACCTCATCATAGGGGCTTCTGGCTGGCACAACCAGGGGGCCTGATCTCTAACAGGCCTCTCCTGGCTAATATAGCCCCTGTGGAAATTTTATCAGGAAGCCACAGCAGTAAAAGGTGAATTTGTTCCTAGCACACCAAGGGAGGGTCCATAGACTGGAGCTATACTGTACTGACAGGTTCAATCGAAATAAACACACATTTTCCTGAAAAAAATTGCCTCGGGGGGTCCAGCATCCAGGAGAGTTTGACCCCAAAGTCCATTTGGCCCTTTAGTCTAGTTCAAAGACTAAAACCCTTTAGTCTCATTCGATAAATGCATCCATCTTACAAATTTCCTCTCATTTAGATGGAAACATAGACCGAAACTAAGTAATGGGGAGTTATTCTGACCAAGGTCTCAGCCAGTGTCCATGCCCAGTGAAGTTTCTCGTAACTTCTGGACCCCAGATTTCAAAACAGCGGGGTCATCTGAGGGGGCTCAATTAGACTGTGGAATGTGTTGCCTTTGTTGTCTCCAGTGGAATGCGGCACGATGCTTGTTGTCCAAAATGCTTGGCCGCATTGTTCCACAAACAATTGTTTTTCTTACTTCCCATCCCCATGGACCCCTTTAATGACCAAACAGAAGCGATTCTCATGGTTTCGTATCCAAGTGTATCAGTTCCAGTACTTTCTCATGCTCGTTGGGAGGAAGGCTCCATTGGAGAAAAACAGCATAGACATACTTTTAAAGGAAGCAACAGAAAAGCTTTGCTCTTTATCCCGAGCCAGGAAAACCAAGGACTCTGAAGAGTAAATCGACAAAGGCCTTGTTCTACTTTGATGACTTCAAGTGTCCTAGATCTGAGGAGCCTGGGAAATGTGTTCCCCCAAAGGAGAAGCAGTTTGTGACTATTTGTTGCTTCTGAAGAACTGTCTGGTCTGGTTGTTCAAGCCAAGCACAGGGAATGAGCAATGAAACATGAGGAGTTGCTTGCTTTCCATCCTGGCTAATCCAATCTACAAAATTATTAGTCATACAATGTCAAAAGAAAATCCATTAGAAACAAAATTGCATAACAAAATGGACTCTGAGGCCTCTATCAAAATAGACAAGGTATACTATTCTACCTGCAAGTTCACATTCAGATCCAGTGCGCAAGACATCCAAACTTCTCTAGACAAAATCCTCAGTGACATGAGACCCATCGGAGGGCCAACTTTGTCCTGAACAGATGTCTATCTTTGTGGAAATAGTCTTAACTGGACCCCCTAGGGCCCAGCTATTGAAAACAGATCCATTGCATCCCAACAGTAATCTCTGGAGCATTTCCCTGGAAGGCTACCTGTCGCAAATGAATAACCGGTAACTCCAGGTTTTTTTGACTGCAAAACCCTTTTACCACGAGCCTGAGGCAAAGCATGTTCCACCTGTTCCAGAGTTGACAGCTGTTCACTCCATTGCTCATAAACATAAACAGAGACGTGGGCTCCTCAAAACGGCATGTCGTGGTCTGTTTCGTCAAATGTGATCTGCCATTCGGGTTTTTTGTATGGGCCCATTGCATAATCCTGACTACCTAACACCATGCACATCAAACACACAGTTGAAGTCGGAAGTTTACATACACCTTTGCCAAATACATTTAAACATTTTAAATTTAAACATACATTTTTTCACAATTCCTGACATTTAATCCTAGTAAAAATTCCCTGTTTTAGGATCACCACTTCATTTTAAGAATGTGAAATGTCAGAATAATAGTAGAGAGAATGATTTATTTCAGCTTTTATTTTTTTCATCACATTCCCAGTGGGTCAGAAGTTTACATAGACTCAATTAGTATTTGGTAGCATTGCCTTTAAATTGTTTAACTTGGGTCAAACTTTTGAGATAGCCTTACACAATGTTGGGTACATTTTGGACCATTCCTCCTGACAGAGCTGGTGTAACTGAGTCAGGTTTGCAGGCATCCTTGCGCACACACACTTTTTCAGTTCTGCCCACAACATTTCTATGGGATTGAGGTCAGGGCTTTGTGATGGCCACTCCAATACCTTGACTTTGTTGTCCTTAAGCCATTTTGCCACAACTTTGGAAGTATGCTTGGGGTCATTGTCCATTTGGAAGACCCATTTGCGACCAAGCTTTAACTTCCTGACTGATGTCTTGATGTTGCTTCAATACATGCACATAAGTTTGCCTCCTCATGATGCCATCTATTTTGTGAAGTGCACCAGTCCCTCCTGCAGGAAAGCACCCCCCGTGCTTCACTGTTGGGATGTTGTTCTTCGGCTTCCAAGACTCCCCCTTTTTCCTCCAAACACAACAATGGTCATTATGGCCAAACCATTCTATTTTTGTTTCATCAGACCAGAGGACATTTCTCCAAAAAGTACGATCTTTGTCCCCACCGTAGTCTGGCTTTTTTATGGCGGTTCTGGAGCAGTGGCTTCTTCCTTGCTGAGCGGCCTTTCAGGTTATGTCGATATAGGACTCGTTTTACTGTGGATATAGATACTTTTGTACCGGTTTCCTCCAGCATCTTCACAAGGTCCTTTGCTGTTGTTCTGGGATTGATTTGCACTTTTTGCACCAAAGTACATTCATCTCTAGGAGACAGAACGCATCTCCTTCCTGAGCGTATGACGGCTGAGTAGTCCCATGGTGTTTATACTTGCGTAATATTGTTTGTACAGATGAATGTGGTACCTTCAGCCGTTAGGAAATTGCTCCCAAGGATGAACCAGACTTGTGGAGGTCTACAATTTTATTTCTGAGGTCTTGACTGATTTCTTTTGATTTTCCCATGACGTCAAGCAAAAAGGCACTGAGTTTGAAGGTAGGCCTTGAAATACATCCACAAGTACACCTCCAATTGACTCAAATTATGTCAGTTAGCCTTTCGGAAGCTTCTAAAGCTGTGACACAATTTTCTGGAATTTTCCAAGCTGTTTAAAAGGCACAGTCAACTCAGTGTATGAAAACATCTGACCCACTGGAATAAGTGAAATATTCTGTCTGTAAACAATTGTTGGAAAAATTACTTGTGTCATGCACACAGTAGATGTCCTAACCGACTTGCCAAAACTATAGTTTGTTGACAAGAAATGTGTGGAGTGGTTGAAAATAGAGAATGACTCCAACCTAAGCGTATGTAAACTTCCGACTTCAACTGTACACGTACAGATGTGGGATCTTAATTTGATCACTTTTTTGTTGCTGACAATTGTCCTGCGCCTCAGAAAATGCTGATGATCTTTGTGATTTACTTAAATTCACTGAAAACCCACACTAAAACAGTTAAATGATCAGTATTCCATTTTTCCATTGAGCATACTTTTGTCCAGCTAATAGCCTAACCACAGATCAAGCAACATTATGGACTAAACATTCAAATCCTGTTGCTGCAGGATTATTTTGCTACGACAATACTAGTCAAAATAAGATCCTATACATGTACATTCTGGCCACCGACCAATAATCGTTGTAATTTGAAAATCATAACAAAATGTTGCACATCTATGGAAACATTGTGACTACCAAGTTTTACCAATATATAGCTACAATAAAAATCTCTGGACCACTCTCAAAGCATTCCTGCCCTCCCCCGTCCCTTGGCCTAGAGACAAATGTACAACATGTCTACACTGTCAGAACATAAAAAGGGCACTTCGGTTGTCCCCATAAGAGAACCCTTTGAAGAACACTTTTTAGTTCCAGGTAGAACCCTTTTTAGGTTCCATGTAGAAGCCTTTCCACAGAGGGTTCTACCTGGAACCAAAAAGGGTACTCCTGTGTGGACAGCTGCAGAACCCCTTTGGAACCCTTTTTTCCAAAAGAGTGTACAGTACAATACAACGCATCCAAGGACACCAACATCATTGTATTGTGGATCATCAGTTTCTAGGAATTCCATGCGTGGGGGGGCCTCTCTTTAGGGTTTGTCAAACCATTTGGGGCTTCAACAGTTCAGCCAAAGGCCAAGAGAGGGATTTGTCTAGGATCCACCATTCAAAACTTTCCACATGCTGCCACTCTCAAAGGAAACCAACTGTCTTTAGATGTCTAGCAGCTCCCTCTATTGTGACTATGGGCTGGATGCCCTGGGGCTTGACACATATTATAGAGTGGGGTGGGAGGGAATTAGGGGTTCAATGTCGCAGTTAGTGGCTGTGCTTGCTGCCACCACTGTGGTAACTCAGGGGGCAGCTGTTAACTTTAAGGAGACTTCGCAGCACTACAGTGGGTGAGAATAGACGACACATCTCCGCCACAGCTGCCCTCCTCTACGGTCCCAAAGGCTGCTGGGAAAGCAGTTGGCGGCTGGAGGATTCTGGCCTACTTTCTGCTTTTAGCACTAGCCCAGTGGTGCTATTATATTAAGGAGTGGGAGAAAGAGGGGGATGAGGAGGGAGAGGTGGAGAAGGGCTAGCCTCGTTTGGTAGTATAAATGCATAACCCCTTGGCAAGAATTGGTTAACATTTCCAACAGTTCCCTCCCTCTCTCTATTTTTTGAATTTGCAAAAAGTAATCAACATACATTTGAACCCAGATTTGAACCACTAGGGTCACAGGTTCACAAATCAACAAAAGGGTTGTTGCCCTACTGATGGACTAACTGACAGCTGGGAGACACGACTGAATTGCTAAATTATTATTTGGATAGAGAGCAGCAAAACCTCCATATTCTTTAAACCAGAACACTATCCAAATGCCTGTGGTCTCATTTTTCAGTGAAAGGTCAACGCAGTTTCATTCTTTCCCTCCGAGCCCTCAGAAACTATTGGCCAGGCCTCCCGTCAAGGAGTGAATTTCCATAAAACTGAAAAATGAGACGCTTTTCCCCCACAGCTTTATGATATTTCCCCTGTTCTGCTGCCCCTCCCTCTCTCCTGTTCAAGCAAAACGCAATGGAAGGAAGATGCAAGGCTAGCGACTTAGCTTTAGCGTGTGGTGAACAGGGATGAGCTACAATATACTGTCATCACATTCGCGCCTATGGTGCAGGAAGAGGAGAGAGGCTAGACCATCTGGAGAGAACGTGTCGGCCTGTAAAACTTCTATCTTCTTTGTCTACAATGGGTTCATTGATGTGGTCTTGGCAGAGACTATCAGATTTGGAAACTGGTCCTGAGGCTTGCTGCAGGTCTATATAGTAAATCACCCAAGTGGAGGTCAAAAGTATTTAGAGGCTGACATCCAATAGATATAAGCTAATACAGTGAGCGCACATTTAAAAGTTCGGCCAGGAATACTTGCTAGACAGCTAGGTAACATTGCCTCACAGCCCTGAACTGCGCATTTTTTCTTTTTAAATACCATAAAACCTCACAATGCTCTGCGATATATTTATGTCTTAACTGTTCTTTTTACGATGTCCTTGAGAAGGCAGCGACACACAGTCTACAGCCTACCTCTATATCAGCCTCAACATTTACAGTACATACACACATCTAGATTTTTATGCGGGACTTGAGCAGGAGTCAGCTCTGAGGAAACGCCAGAGGTTTAAATCAACTAAACCACAACACAGGCGTGCCAAAAGGATCTTCGCAGGTAATGATGCACCCTTACTGTGGTATTATGCAGTTGAAATCAGAATGAGACCACAGCAAAGTCAAAACCCAGTCTGTAAATCCCTCACTAAAGACACACCAATAGAAGGCTTGCCATTAAAAAAACACAGCTACTGATTGAGAAATTAGGATATGGTTTATTTGATTGTGAGCAATTTATCTAAGCCTTGAGGTCAGATTTAATACTGTATACGGTGCAACTGTTTGTAAATGTCATAAAAGGATGCTGTGCCTTCGAAAACCACACAAAATGTTTGATCATGAAACGTTGAACTTTTTCACTATGAAGTAGTCGTAAGGGGTAGAAGCATGTAAGGGATAGAATGTTGCACAATAGACTAGAGTTGAATGGCACTAGCCCTCTTCTCTCGTTACACCCTAACCACAAGAGCTATATTGGGTGACAAGACTCCATTACCTTGATTTATATCATGATTTATGTGGAACACAACAGTAGAGAGAGACAAACACCAACAAGGTAGAGCCTGCTATAATCTTAGTCATTTATTTTTTAACTTTTTTTTATTATTGAACCTTAATTTGAACAGGGACTCATTTCATTGTTGAGTCCAATGGTCTCATTTCCAGGTGAGCCCTGTGTACACAATACACATCGAGATACAATATACACATTAAAACTACACATGCATAAATACATAAAAATACACAAAAACACAATCATTTACTGTTGATTACTTCGGGGGAAAATACATTTAGTATAGTACCATAAAAAGTAAGTACAGTGTATATGAACATGCCACATTTGTCTATCCTGAGACAGTAGGTTTAGATTATTTTCCCAATTTGTCTGGATAAATACAGCCACAAATATAATGGTAGCAAATGTGAGAAAACCGTCTAGTTATTACAATTGAGGCATCAGAGTTCGTATCCTTCCTAGATTCTCATTTTATCTCCTCAGGTCCTGGTCCCTCAGATATTTGCCCAATGGTAAATTCTACCATGTAGAATTAGTAGTACCAGTTTGTTTTTTAATATTTAATCTCCCAGCATAGTTCATATGGTTTATGTGAACAGCTGAATTACACATGTATTCTATATCCTACAGTCATATTGTGCAAAAACAGGCAGAAAACAGTATTGTGTTTCTTTGCTGATATAGTCTGGTGAAAATTTACTCTGCTACTCCCAAGTTTACAACCATCACTGTAAATCTAGAAGATGGCTGTTGAGGAACACACACACACACACACACACACAAATAAATTAACCACAGCACACAGGTTTGAGAACGCAAAACCAGATTGAGCTCACCATACAACCCAGACAATTTATAGACTCCTTCAACTTAATTCATCAACAATATGGCTATAAAACATATTTGTAAATATATGAATGCCTTCAATGTAGTGAGGGTTGGTGGCTGCCTGTTGACTTGAAGCTGAATTTGATGTCAGTTCTTGCTGGCTATGCTAAATTGTCACCGTATACACACACATGGTTGACAAATGGGTGGTTTGTTTGGCTGTGTGTGTGTGTGTGGCCAAAATTTGACCGGCATAACTTTTATTTACCTCACATAGAAATATGCACTTTGCAGAAATCGCTTTGCCATTTCCTGGTTGTTAAATTCTAATAGTTTGCCTAATTTCAGTTTATGTGACAAAACAAGCAAGTATCTTAAACGCTGTGAAATATATTTTTCATCACCAAACATTTTGTATTTTCAGCTGTTTGAAGCTGGTGTACAAAACCGAAAGTAAGACGCAAAAACAAAACTTGAGAACGGAAAGCATAGAAATAGTGCACATAGAACATATATACTACATCTTAGACTTGCTTTAAAAAAGTGACAGATCTATGACACACATTTCTATGTGAATTTGGTCGGGTCCCCCAAAAAGTTACATATTACAGCTTTAATAAATGTACCGGACCCATATGCATCGGTTGTGTAACCTGATTAGGGCATCCACCTAGAGTTCTCAGAATGACAGAACTCCCATTTAGTTTATGGTAATTCATTGTATCTCGGATGCAACGGTGTGAGTCAGTCATTATTACTGAATTCCAATAAGCAACTTGAAGATGTTAAAATACATAGGCGGCACGCCCATGAGGCTAGAGGAAGCTAAGCTTTCCCTAAAATAAATTCAAATCAATTCCCAAAATTATATAGCCTAATTAGCTTACTCCTGTCTACAGACAGAAATAAAATCTTTCAAAATAGTCTGCCACACTAGTAAGCAGGATTTGGCTACAGAGGATCATTAGCATCTTAAAAAAAAACAATATAGTCAGAAGGGCCCGCAATTTGGGCAGAGCACGCGGCAAATACCAAATAGATGATTGTCAGTGAAAAGCAGACAGACCTTGCAACGTATATCGCTACATGTAAAAACACAAATCAAAAAGAAGTCTTTTATTGGCACCAGCGGAGAGCATCGGCCATATCCCCGGTGAGTGTGGGGAGTGTGCATATTCACTGTCTTTATCAATGTGTCAGTGCCACTTTTGTTATTGGACAATCATTTCCTCCTCCAGGATAGATGGATATCCTATTGTATTTGTGTCTCCCCTTTCCATAGGCCGAATATATGGATCAGACAGCATTGTTTCTGTTTGTCAGTGACAGCAGAGTACACTACCGTGTAATTTTTGTCGTATTAAAAAAGATTCTGCTAATGTCTCTGGTCATATAAAGTGTAGTACAATTGCATCAAATGTGTTAATAAAAAGGCCAACATTTTCCTGTGTAAAGAAAGGTGAAGAAATGTAGACATCGATATATCCTATAGCCTAGGCCTACTCTAAGCCACTAGTGCTGCAGTCTTTTTTGTGAATATTTATTGTATTATATATTATTACTATATTATCCACTGGTATTTACATATGAATAGGCTAAAATGCATAATTTCGTAATGGGATTTTTTTTTTCTCCCAGACCATTGGGAGAATTGTGTCAATTATCTATCTGCTCCTCTTTTTTTTTTATATTGGCCAAAAGCCAGCTATTACCGGTAAAGGAAACCCTGGTGCATGTGTGCTGTCAGGTCTAGTAGGTCTGTCAGGTCTAAATGTCTGACTTCTGTGAGATAGCAAGGATCAACATGCTCTTGGAGCACAGAATCTCCCCTTAAATATTTTCATGCCTGTCATTCAGCATAGGACATCCAGAAAGTATACAAACACCTTGATTTTTTCCACATTTTGTTACGTTACATCCTTATTCTAAAATGTATTAAAATTGTGTTAATCCCTCATCAACCTACACACAATACCCCATAATGACGAAGAAAAACAGTAGAATTGGTTATTTTTGCAAATGTATGTAAAAAAACTGTAAAAAAACTGAAATATCACATTTACATAACTATTCAGACACTTTACTCAGTACTTTGTTGAAGCACCATGGGCAACGATTGCAGCCTCGAGTCTTCTTGGTGTGATGCTACAAGCTTGGCACACCTGTATTTGGGGAGTTTCTCCCATTCTTCTCTGCAGATCCTCTCAAATTCTGTCAGTTTGGATGGGGAGCGTCACTGCACAGCTATTTTCAGGTCTCTCCAGAGATGTTTGATCGGGTTCAAGTCCGGGCTCTGGCTTGGCCCTCAAGGACATTGAGAGACTTGACCCGAAGCCGCTCCTGCGTTGTCTTGGCTGTGTGCTTAGGGTGGTTGTCCTGTTGGAAGGTGAACCTTGGCCCCAGTCTGAGGACCTGAGCGCTCTGGGGCAGGTTTTCATCAAGGATCTCGCTGCACTTTGCTCCGTTCATCAGTCTCTCGATCCTGACTAGTCTTCCAGTCCCTGCCACTGAAAAACATCCCCACAGCATGATGCTGCCACCACCATGCTTCAGAGGGATGGTGGCAGGTTTCCTCCAGAAGTGATGCTTGGCATTCAGGCCAAAGAGTTCAATTTTGGCTTCATCAGACCAGAGAATCTTGTTTCTCATGGTCAGAGTCCTTTAGGTGCCTTTTGGCAAACTCCAAATGGGCTGTCATGTGCCTTTTACTGAGGAGTGGCTTTCGTCTGGCCAGTCAACCATGAAGGCCTGATTGGTGGAGTGCTGCAGAAATGGTTGTCCTTCTGGAAGGTTATCCCATCTCTACAGAGGAAATCTAGAGCTCTGTCAGAGTGACCATCGGGTTCTTGGTCACCTTCCTGACCAAGGTCCTTCTCCCCCAACTGCTCAGTTTGACTGGCGGCCAGCTCCAGGAAGTCTTGGTGGTTCCAAACTTCTTCCCTTTAATGGAAGAATGATGGAGGCCAATGTGTTCTTGGGGATATTCAATGCTGCAGAAATGGTTTAGTGACCTTTCCCAGAATCTGTGCCTCAATACAATCCTGTCTCTGAGTTCTACGGAAAATTACTTCGACCTCATGGCTTGGTTTTTGCTCTGACAACTGTGGGGCCATATATAGACAGCTGTGTGCCTTTCCAGATCATGTCCAATCAATTTAAATTTACCACTGGTGGACTCCAATCAAGCTGTAGAAACATCTCAAAGATGATCAATGGAAATAGGATGCACCTGAGCTTAATCTGGAGTTTCACAGCAAAGGGTCTGAATACTTATGTAACTAAGGAATTTGTTTTTTATTTTTAATACATTTGCAAAACTTTTGAAAAACCTCATTTCACTTTGTCATTATGTGGTTCCTTTATTTGTATTTAATCCATTTTAGGATAAGGCTGTAACAAAATGTGGAAAAAGGGACGGGTCTGAATACTTTCCGAATGCACTGTAGCTCTCCTTCCTCATCTAAGTGCCACACCCTGATCTGTTTCACCTGTCTTGTACATGTCTCCACCCCCCTCCAGGTGTCGCCCATCTTTCATAGTTTCCCTGGTTCCGACCATTCTGCCTGCCCGGACCCCGAGCCTGCCTGTCGTTCTGTACCTGCCTGACTCTGACCCGTTTATGAACCTCTGCATGTCCTGACCCCAAGCCTACCTGCTGTTCAGTACCTTATCACCTCTGCCCTGGATTACGGACCTCTGCCTGCCTTTGACCCGTCTTTTGCCTGCCCCCTGTCTGAGTCAATAAACATCTGTGACTCTAGCTGTCTGCATCTGGGTCTTATCCAGAGTTCTGATAGTACGAACTGGCCATGACCAACCCAGCAGTCACAGACCGGCTCTCCCTGCAAGGAGCCACCATATGAAGACACGAGGAGTTACTGCAATGTCTTATGGAGGGACTCCTTACCCTGGCAGAGCGCCATGACCAGGCATTCAATTCATTGCTGGAGCAATTCCGTGGATTCCCCACTGGGCAGCAGGTCATACTCGTAATCTCCCAGCCTACCCCAGTGTCCAGAGAACCCTGCTTACCTCTTCCGGAGTGCTACACTGGAGATCCGAGCCAGGCTTTTCTCCCAGTGCTCCCTCAAGCTCCCCTCGAGCTGCAGCCTTCTTTGTTCCCCTCGGACCGCACGAGGATAGCGTACATCATACCGCTGATGTATGGGAGGGCACTCGCCTGGGCCATGGCGATGTGGGAGCAACAGTCCGTCGTCAGCCTCAGTCTGAAGGAGTTCATGGAGGAAGTTCGGAAAGTGTTTGATTCTCCGTTGTCCAGGAGAGAGGCTGCTCGTAAGCTGCTCCAACTACGTCAAGACTCCCGTAGTGTGGCAGACTACGCAGTGGATTTTCGCACGCTGGCGGATGAGAGTGCCTGGAACCTGGAAGTATTGTTCGACATGTTCCTTCACGGATTATCGGAGGTGATCAAAGACGAGCTCGCAGCCTGGGAGCTGCCCATGGACCTTGACTCCATCATAGCCTTGACCATCCGGATCGATGGGCGGCTTCGAGAACGTAGGAGGGAGAGGGAATCCCTTGCTTGCCCTCGATTCCCACCTCGCCTCCAAAGAAGATTCCCGAAGTCTACATGTCCGAGTGAACTCGACTTCACCCAAGTTCTCTCGGGATTCACAGAGGGCTGCCAACTCACCTCCGTCTGAGTTCTTGCATCTGGGCAAGGCTAGATTGAATCCGGTTGAGCGTTTAGACCAACTCCACACCTAGAGCTGTCTATATTGTGGAGCTACGGGACATTTCATAGCTACCTGCCCATTAAAAGTGGTGTTGGAGGTCCAGTAGGAGGCACTCTTTCCTCTGGTCTAAAAAATATCCCAATGCCCCAGGGCTGTGATTGGGGACACTGCCCTGTGTAGGGTGCCGTCTTTCAGATGGGACATTAAACGGGTGTCCTGACTCTCTGAGGTCATTAAAGATCCCATGGCACTTATCGTAAGAGTAGGGGTGTTAACCCCTGTGTCCTGGCTAAATTCCCAATCTGGCCCTCAAACCATCAAGGTCACCTAATAATCCCCAGTTTACAATTGGCTCATTCACCCCCCTCCTCTCCCCTGTAACTATTCCCCAAATTGTTGCTGTAAATGAGAATGTGTTCTCAGCCTACTTACCTGGTAAAATAACAGATAAATAAAAAATAAAAAAAATAAAAAAACTCATACTCTGGTGGGCCATAAGGAGAACTTTTCCTTTCCCCTTACTCGCACCCATTTCCATGCCATTCTGCTCTGAGGGAACAAGTCGAAATCTCTCTGGGTACTCATCGACCGATGAGTTTTTTTGGAAGCTACCCTGGCGTCCGAGCTAGGTATCCCCACTCAGCCCCTCTCCATTCCCATGGACGTTAGAGCGCTGGACGGGCGTTCTATAGGCTGGGTCACCCACAATACCACCCCCCTCAACCTACGTGTGTCAGGGAACCACAGAGAGACGATCCAATTCCTGCTTATTAAGTCTCCTCAAGTTCACATTGTATTGGGATACTCTTGGCTCCAGCGACACAATCCCCTTATTGACTGGTCTGCTGGTGCCATCAACAGAGAATCAAACACCTTCCAAACTTCCTCCACAAACTCCTCCAGACTGAGGCAGATGGTGGACTGTTGCTCTCACACCGCCATCATTCCACATTCCCAGGGTTCTCATTACAGTTGTTTTGGCGGCAGCTTAGCGTTCAGGCCAGAAGGGTGGTGTGTAAGGGATACTAATACAAGAGTTCCAACAGCCATGGGGTGTAGCCACTACTTCAGAGACCAAGGAATAGACAGATATAATGAATGAGTAGAAAAGGGATTTTAATCTTTGAACGAAGGAATGGAAAGAATGCATATCATTTTAACACTTGACAGAAGGAAGTGGTTAGTTTCCAAAGCATTGTGAATGCTGACAAATACAGACGCACACACACAGAGACGCATACAGTGGGGCAAAAAAGTATTTAGTCAGCCACCAATTGTGCAAGTTCTCCCACTTAAAAAGATGAGGCCTGTAATTTTCATCATATGTACACTTCAACTATGACAGACAAAAGGAGGAAAACAAATCCAGAAAATCACATTGTAGGATTTTTTTATGAATTTATTTACAAATGATGGTGGAAAATAAGTATTTGGTCACCTACAAACAAGCACGATTTCTGGCTCTCACGGACCTGTAACTTCTTCTTTAAGAGGCTCCTCTGTCCTCCACTCGTTACCTGTATTAATGGCACCTGTTTGAACTTGTTATCAGTATAAAAGACACCTGTCCACAACCTCAAACAGTCACACTCCAAACTCCACTATGGCAAAGACCAAAGAGCTGGCAAAGGACACCAGAAACAAAATAGTAGACCTGCACCAGGCTGGGAAGACAATCTGCAATAGGTAAGCAGCTTGGTCTGAAGAAATCAACTGTGGGAGCAATTATTAGGAAATGGAAGACATACAAGACCACTGATAATCTCCCTCGATCTGGGGCTCCACGCAAGATCTCACCCTGTGGGGTCAAAATGATCACAAGAACGGTGAGCAAAAATCCCAGAACCACACGGGGGGGGACCTAGTGAATGACCTGCAGAGAGCTGGGACCAAAGTAACAAAGCCTACCATCAGCAAGGGCATTGAAGATGAAACGTGGCTGGGTCTTTCAGCATGACAATGATCCCAAACACACCGCCTGGGCAGCGAAGGAGTGGCTTCGTAAGAAGCATTTCAAGGTCCTGGAGTGGCCTAGCCAGTCTCCAGATCTCAACCCCATAGAACATCTTTGGAGGGAGTTGAAAGTCCGTGTTGCCCAGCAACAGCCCCAAAACATCATTGCTCTAGAGGAGATCTGCATGGAGGAATGGTCCAAAATACCAGCAACAGTGTGTGAAAACCTTGTGAAGACTTACAGAAAACGTTTGACCTCTGTCATTGCCAACAAAGGGTATATAACAAAGTAATTAGATAAACTTGTTATTGACCAAATACTTATTTTCCACAATAATTTGCAAATAAATTCATTAAAAATCCTACAATGTGATTTTCTTTCTAATTTTGTCTGTCATAGTTGAAGTGTACCTATGATAAAAATTACAGGCCTCTCATCTTTTTAAGTGGGAGAACTTGCACAATTGGTGGCTGACTAAATACTTTTTTGCCCCACTGTACATGTAGGTATTGTGTGGGAAGAGTGAGAACAAACTGCTGTCAAAACCAGAGCACAAGTGGTGTTCAACACCTCTTCACTGCTGCAGTCTCATTCACACACACACACCTTCTCTTTCATCATTTAACACTAACACACACATACATACTGCGCTCTCGACATGCTCACAGTACCACCAACATTCCCAGGCCCATTCCCTGGGAGACTCAACTGCGTAGGAAACCTTACATAACCTCTGATTGGTCATCCATTACTCCCCCTCATCAAGAAAGACGTACTGCTTTTCCTGGAAAAAGACAGACCCATAGAGAACCATATCATAGATTATCTTCAACCAGGTATTACTAAGCACACACACCTTTCTGTCTGAGATTAGGGAGGATGGTAAAGGTGATACAGAGGATGGTACAGGTGTTATTTATCTCCATCTACTTTGCTTTCTCCTCCAGCACTCCACATAAACGTGTGTTAAATCTTATACCTTGATCTCCCTCGTTTTGACAAGCAGAGGTGAAAGACCACCTGACCTCTTGGTCACCCGTCAAATCTGTGTTTGCCGTTTCAGGCTTGATTGAAGGTCGAGGTGGTTAAGAATTCATCTCAGGGTCTCACTACCAGAGACATGACTAACACTAAAGATACTGTGTGATCCATCCCCAGGGAGGTGGCCTACAGTATACTGTTGATCCATCCTCAGGGAGGTGGCCTACAGTATACTGTTGATCCATCCTCAGGGAGGTGGTCTACAGTATACTGCTGATCCATCCTTAGGGAGGTGGTCTACAGTATACTGCTGATCCATCCTTAAGGACGTGCTACATGTAGCCTGATGTTGGACTACCTTTTCTGATTCGTTATGTTTGGCTAGCAAGGAAGGAAGGAAGGAAGGAAGGAAGGAAGGAAGGAAGGAAGGAAGGAAGGAAGGAGCCCTAATGTCCACATCTGTTTCTAACACACCCGATCTTGCCAATCAACCAATCAGACCTTGATTGAAGCTGGGATGGAACAAAAGCATTTGTACACCCTATAGAGGTGGAGTTACACTGATAGTGACAGTGGTGTAGTATCACAGTAGGGTTACCGGTCACTCATACATATTTAACCGACTCGGGGACATTAGCATACAGCTCTGGCCTACATCGCAAGGTCTCTCTCTCTTCCTCTTCTCTACAGGTTGTGTGAGAAAGCAGGGCCTTGCCTTTGAGACATAGGGTGATTAAGTTCATAGAACATTCTCTTGTATAGCATCCTGAATGAACGAGCTGGAAAAGTCCTTGACTTGATTTAATTTGAGGCAATTTTCTTCATGGCCATACTTACACGTCATACATGGTAACACAACTTAAACATAATTATGTATTGGCAATCATTTGTACAGGCCTCAGTGTAACGCTCATTCCTTCGACGATAAAAGCGAATCCGACCATCACCCCTGGTGAGACAAAACCGCGACTCGTCAGTGAAGAGCACTTTTTGCCAGTCCTGCCCATAAGCGACGTTGTTGCCAGTGATGTCTGGTGAGGACCTGCCTTATAACAGGCCTACAAGCCCTCAGTCCAGCCTCTCTCAGCATATGCTACATAACAATCTAGTGTGTTAGTGGCACTTGACAAACGAAATCATTCTACACAGGTGGAATTCACAGATTCCATGAAGCTAAAACACTACAGCTTGAAATGAATTGGCATGTGCTTTCCAAAACCAGAATACGCATTTTCACAGACAAACTGCGGCTGGTGGGTTCAGTACATTCATGTAGAATGTACTGGTCCCCAGGAAGTAAGGTGTAACATCTAAAACAGCCATGTAGCATGACACAACAAAACACTAACAATGTAGAGCATTGTCAAATGAGGAACAGAAAACACACATTACTGCTTAATACCCCAAGCCCCCCTGCAAGGAGGGCCTCAACATGAAAGTCACACATACGCCCAAGTTGTGAGCAACCAAACAGACCCAACCCCCACTCTTACACTAGCCCAAGCCAATAGCATGTTCCAGATGCTCCGCAGGCTATTTTCACACTTACTGGTCTGAGGCCAAACCACACAACTAACAACATTAGACACTTTATTGAACACAAAGGATTCACTATCTCATCCTGGAATATCCCAGGCCTGAGGTCATCTGCCTTTGGCCTAAAGAACAGGACAAATACAGACATTGTCATCCTATAAGTAACATGGTATAGAGGAGATGGACCCACTGGTTGCCCTCTAGGTTAGAGAGCTGGTAGTCCCATCCACCAAACTACCAGGTGTGAAACAAGGAAGGGACTGAGGTGGTACGCTAATTTGGTATAGAGCAGACCTAACTCACTCTATTAAATACATCAAAACAAGAACATTTTACATTTGGCTAGAAATACAAAAGGAAATTATCTCAGAGAAAAATGTCCTCCTGTGTGCTACCTATATCCCCCACTTGAATCACCATACTTTAATGAAGACAGCTTCTCCATCCTAGAGGGAAAAATCAATCATTTCTTGGCCCAGGGACATGTATTAGTTGGTGGCGATTTAAATGCCAGAACTGGACAATAATCTGACAGCCTCAGCACACAGGGGGACAAACATCTACCTGGAGATGACAGCATTGCCTCCCCCATATGCCCCCCCCGAGGCACAACTATTACAACATAACCAACCATATCGAGTCACAACTCCTGCAGCTCTATCGCACGCTGGGTGACATAGTCAACGGTAGGCTTCGAGGAGACTCCTACGGTAGGTACATCTACTGCTCATCTCTTGGCAGTAGTACTGTAGACTACTTTATCACTGACCACAGTCTCTCAGAGCATTCAGTCAGCCCACTGACACCTCTATAAGGTCACAACAAAATCACAGTCTACTTGAACAGAGCAATACTCAATCATGATGCATCAAAGCCAAAGGAACTGAATAATATTAAGAAATTCCTTTTAGACCACTTTCTGGACAAAAACGTTTCACTATAATAGTGAAGGTGTAAATGTGGCAATAGAAAACCTAGACAGTATATTTGACCTTTCAGCTTCCCTATCAAATCTAAAAATGTCAAACAGAAAACTGAAGAAAATGAACAACATTGACAAATGGTTTGATGAAGAATGCCAAAATCTAAGAAAGAAATGAAGAAACCTATCCACCCTAAAACATAGAGACCCAGAAAACCGTAGCCTACACCTACACTATGGTGAATCATTAAAACAATACAGAAATACACTACGGAAAAAGAAGGAACAGCTCATCAGAAATCAGCTCAATGTAAATGAGGAATCCATAGACTCTAACCACTTCTGTGAACATTGGAAAACACAGAGTTATCTATCCAAAACAGAGATGTATGGATAAACCACTCTCCAACCTTTTTGGCCCTATAACAAAGTAAATAGCAAAAACATATATAGTAGCAGTCAAAAGTTTGGATACACCTACAAATTCAAGGGTTTTTATTTATTTGTACAATGTTCCACATTGCAGAATAATAGTGAAGACATCACAACTATGAAATAATATATATGGTATCCTGCAGTAAGCAATAAAGTATTCAAAAAAATCTAAATACAGTACATTTTATATTTGAGATTCTTCAAAGTAGCCATCCTTTGCCTTGATGACACTCTAGGCATTCTCTCAACCGGCTTTCATGAGGTAGTCACCTGGAATGCATTTCAATTAGCAGGTGTGCCTTGTTAAAAATCAATTTGTGGAATTACTTTCCATGTTAATGCGTTTGAGCCAATCAGTTGTGTTGTGACAAGGTAGGGGTGGTATATAGACAATAGCCCTATTTGGTGAAAGACCAATTCCATATTATGGAAGGTCCGTCAACATGGAAAATGTCAAGAACTTTGTGTAGTCGCAAAAACCATCAAGCGCTATGATGAAACTGGCTCTCCTGAGGACCGCCACAAGAAATGAAGACACAGAGTTACCTCTACTGCAGAGGAAAAGTTCATTAGTGTTACCAGCCCAAGATTGCAGCCCAAATAAATGCTTCAGAGAGTTCAAGTAACAGACACATCTCAAAATCGACTGTTCAAAGGAGACTGCGTGAATCAAGCCTTCATGGTCGAATTGCTACAAAGAAACCACTACTAAAAGGACACAAATAAGAAGAGACTTGCTTGGGCCAAGAAACACAAGCAATATACCTTAGACCAACAGAAATCAGGCCTTTGGTCTGATGAGTCTAAATTTGAGATTTTTGGTTCCAACCACTGTGTCTTTGTGAGACGCAGAGTAGATGATCTCTGCATGTGTGGTTCCCACCGTGAAGCATGGAGGAGGTGTGATGGTGTGATCGTGCTTTTCTGGTGACACTGTAGGAGATTTATTTAGAATTCAAGGCACACTTAACCAGAATGGCTACTACAGCATTCTGCAGCGATACGCCATCCCATCTGGTTTGCGCTTAGTGGGACTATCATTTGCTTTTCAACATGACAATGACCCAAAACACACCTCCAGGCTGTGTAAGGGCTATTTGACCAAGGAGAGTGATGGAGTGCTGCATCAGATGACCTGGCCTCCACAATCACCCAACCTCAACCCAATTGAGATGGTTTGGGATGAGTTGGACCATAGAGTGAAGGAAAAGCAGCCAACAAGCTCAGCATATGTGGGAACTCCTTCAAGACTGTTGGAAAAGCATTCCTTATGAAGCTGGATGAGAGAATGCAAAGAGTGTGCAAAACTGTCATCAAGGCAAAGGGTGGCTACTATGAAGAATTTCAAATAAAATAGAAAATGGTTACTACATGATTCCATTATTTCATAGTTTTGATGTCTCCACTATTATTCTACAATGTAGAAAATATATATTTTTTTTAGAAAAACCCTTGAATGAGTAGGTGTCCAAACTTTTGACTGGTACTGTACATGATCAATAACTAATCTTAGAATCCACTATTAAAGACTACCAGCACCCACTGGATTCTTCAATTACATTGAATGAACTACAGGACAAAATACAAATCCTACAACCCAAAAAAGGCCTGTGGTGTTAATGGTATCCTCATTGAAATGATAAAATATACAGACCACAAATTCCAATTAGCTATATTTAAACTATAACATCATCCTTAGCTCTGGCATCTTCCTCAGTATGTGGAACCAATCACCCCAATCCACAAAAGTGGAGACAAATTTGGCCCCAACAACTACCGTGGAATATGCTTCAACAGCAACCTTGGGAAAATCCTCTGCATTATCATTAACAGCAGACTCGAACATTTCCTCAGTGAAAACAATGTACTGATCAAATGTGAAATTGTCTTTTTACCAAATTACCATACGACAGACCAAGTATTCACCCTGCACACCTTAATTGACAAACAAACATGCTATGTTGATTTCAAAAAAGCTTTTGACTCAATTTGGCATGCGGGTCTGCTATACAAATTCATGGAATGTGGTGTTGGGGGAAAAACATATGACATCATAAAAACCATGTACACAAACAGTAAGACAAAAATAATGGTTTTCCAAAAAAGGTCCAGTTGCCAGGACCACAAATACAAATTCCGTTGCCCTAGAGCACACAGAAATACCTCAGCGTAAACATTAGAGCCACAGGTAACTTGCACAAAGCTGTGAACGATCTGAGAGACAAGGCAAGAAGGG
Source organism: Oncorhynchus tshawytscha (assembly GCF_018296145.1). Classification (NCBI taxonomy): domain Eukaryota; kingdom Metazoa; phylum Chordata; class Actinopteri; order Salmoniformes; family Salmonidae; genus Oncorhynchus; species Oncorhynchus tshawytscha. The sequence goes on from NC_056449.1 coordinate 19,382,808, forward strand.
CCTTCTATGCCATCAAAAGGAACATCAAATTCGACATACCAATTAGGATCTGGCAAAAATGACTTTAATCAGTTATAGAACCCATTGCACTTTATGGTTGTGTGTGTGTGTGTGTGTGTGTGTGTGTGTGTGTGTGTGTGTGTGTGTGAGATAGTGAGAGAGTGAGTGAGAGATTTAACACAGACAACCAGAGAGAGGATTAAAGCAAGGGAGACACTAAATCAAACTTAATTAAAGGCAATGGTCGTGAGTTAGTGAAGCAAAACACAGAGATAACAAGGGCTTGTTTAGGCTACTATTGGTATGCCACTTAACAGACGCTTTGATCCAAAGGCACTTATAATAAGTGAATACATACATTTTAGTATGCGATTCCTGCAGGAATTGAACTCATGACTTTGGCGTTGCACGCAGTAAGCTCTAACCAACTGAGCCACAATGATGGACACTAGTATTGGTCCTGAATCCCGGTTGATAAGGGTAGAATCGTTATAATGGAAAAGGTTGGCTAAAGTGTTTGTATGTCATTTTAGGGAGTAACCAAACTGTGTGTAGGGTTACCTTTGTTCAATTGAGCCACTACTGCATACCGTATACTGTACGTACACCAACAGCAAACCAAGAGGAAAAAGACAGCAAGGAAAGCAACAAAATATGAGCTAGACAAGCAGTCAAGGCTGTCTTTAGTGCACATTACTTTGGTATGTCTAGATAGAACTGCATTGAGACGACATAACAAAGGGACAGTCTTTCAAGGAAATTACCTATAAGCCGCAAGAACTCCAGCGATCTCTACCTACTACTCTATTACGTAAGGACCTCCTGGTCAGTTCGAGGAAGTGGAAGGCGGGCTGTGGCCTATGTCAGATAAACAGTGGACAGATAGGGAGTGTGTGTGTGTGTGTGTGTGTGTGTACCAAAATAGAAAGGAGGAATCTTGAGTTCTAGTTCATTCTGAAAGGGAGAGTATATTACCTACACTCAATAAATCACCATCTTCCCTTGTGACAAAATGCATAGCACCATACCCAACAGCATTAAGTAGCCAATGACATTAGATAGCTAGTATTAGTTATTAGCCATTCTGTCCTGTCGTCGTGCTAGCCTCCAGTAGGGCTGATCACTGACACACACTGCCATAGACAGAAATAGTCTGGCATTGCTTTTAGAGGGTGCTGCTTTTCCAGTCTTTAGCAGGAACGCCTTAGTGTGGTTCCAAAGACGGAGTGTGCGACAACATAATGTGACAGTGTCGGGAGAGAGAGAGGGGAGAGTCAGGTGTTACGAAATATATTGGGAGTACTGTGGCAGGTTTGTAGGAGGGTATTTATACACTCTTAGAAAAAAAGGTGCCATCCAGAACCTAAAACAGTTATCGGCTGCCCCCGTAGGACAACCATTTGAAGAACCCTTTTTGGTTCCAGATCGAATCCTTTTGGGTTCCGTGTAAAACCATTTCCACAGAGCGTTCTACCTGGAACCAAAAATGGTTCTACCTGGAACAAAAAATTGTTATCCTATGGGGGCAGCCGAAGAACCGTTTTGGAACTGTAGTAGAGTGTAGTACATGACTCTTTAGACTTTCCATTCCAGGAAAGGAAAATGTAATGTTTGTTTTTAAATGAGATCCATACCTGCAGCATGGCAGTAACCTCCCAACATATTTAACTACACAACACACGCACGAACACACACTTCTCGGTCTGGTGTTCGATCAATAGCTCTGGCCCACATAGAGGATGACCCACTTCACGCTACAGCACTCCTCTCACCCAGACCAGGAACAGTTCAGTACAGCTCTGCACTCCTCTCACCCAGACCAGGAACAGTACAGTACAGTACAGTACAGCTCTGCACTCCTCTCACACAGACCAGCAACAGTACTCTCTGTGTGTGTGTGTCAATCGTATAGCTGGCTTCACTGCCACAGGCCTACTGTACTGTATGTTTCAAATGGATGTGAATAAACTGCAACAGTAAAATCACTTCAGGGTGCATGTGTGATAGGCTAGCCTAACCAATATGATGCCATGCATGATAGGTTATCCTAATCAATATGATGGCAGGCCAGTCATTACATCCGTCTGTACAGTTTGATTGGTGTCAAACTACAGTCTGTCTGTCTTCTGGGAAAGAAATTCAGATTGTGCCCTTTAAAAAAGATACATCATATTCTACCAAAATCATGATTTATAAACAACCTTTAAAAGGGGAACAAAGGTATTGTAAAATCTAATTGTTCAGGCTTGTCAGTATATACACCTATCCCACATGTCACATTTGACTCAGTACTACTGCTCTCTATGTCTCTGCAGTGCTGAGAAACATGACCAAAGGTCACAAACATTTATTTTGGGATTTTGATGCCAGGTAAAAAGGCTGCCGAAAAAAAGAGAAATGTTTGATTCAGCATTGAAAAATACCATAGGAGGACAGGCAGAGGGGTTGAGCTAACAATGTTACCATCATAGAGGACTGGCAGAGGGGTTGAGCGGGACAGGAGAATCCACACGGGCTTCAATGTTACCCCTAAAATAACAGCAGGGGGCCGTACTGCCGCCCCATACCCGCACACACCCACTTTAGTGGTTCAGAACGCCCACCTTTCAGAGTAGAGACGTTATCCCAGATGTGCAGTTACAAATCCCTACCCGCTAACCCCGCACACACTTTCATTACAGTGGAACCCGAGTCTGAGGGGGATTGTGTAAATTAAAGTTGGAGTCTATGAGAGGAAAGGAAGGGAGGCCTTTTATGAAATACTCTCTTTCACATGTGCCTTAGGAAGGGGAGAATGGACCTCACTATCTGGACTCCACTGGCCCCAACACCTACAGAGTCATCCATGAATAGTTGAAGGTACCCAACGTGGATGAGGTTCATGAAGTTGTTCTGCAACCCTCAGAACACTATATGAAGCCAGAAGACTGCCAAAACCAATCATCACATTTCTATGTGGCCCCTACTGACAAGCCCCCAACAGTTTCTAGCAGCAGATCAGAGATAAGGAGTGTTGGCTGGGAGGACTCCCCCTGGACTAAGCCCTAGGCCCCCTAAGCACCGCAAGGCTCCAATATCCTGGGCTGGCTGCTCCACAGTCCCATAGGCTGGGGCCATATTCATTAGGAAAATGTTTAATGTTGGGGGGGGCATTTCTTATTGATCAAGTTTCAGTCCATTTTCTTACGTATGGTGCATAATGAATAGACCCCTATGGGACAAGCCAGGGGTACGAGCCAGACCCAACATGGAGACAGATGACCTTTGCATCGACCCAGCAGACAGACCGAATCCAACATTCTGATACCAACGCTGTGTCAACCACCAGCATCCCTCAACGTGTGCCTGGGTATATACAGGGGCTCTTTCAGGCTCTCAGTGGCTGGCGTGTTCATAGGAGTCGTTGATACAGTCACACTGTGTGTAAGTACACACACCTCAAACACAGTCTCTAATATATCCAAACAAGATAGGATACTTGCCATTAAAGCTGGAGCACTGTTGTTAATCGAGTAATAACTTAAACATGAATATGGGCAAACACACACACAGAAACCAGGATAATGTTTACAACGTAGTACCTCCAGCAGCACCCTAGCACTGCACTGCACATCGACATGTCAAGACATGCCTGCCTCTCTTCATTACCATGTATAGTTCAAACAATGGCGGGCTAATCAAACGCTACTCACACAATACTGTGCAAACATCAACACACAACAGTGGGTCAATCAGCGTGTCGCACACTAAACTTCTGTTCTGACATGTATACGCTCTTCAAAGCATGCTATATATATTATAAAGTTATAGCAAGTCCTCAACATCAGAACAGCCGGAGCACAGTGGAGAAGATGACCAAAGACCACCAGAAGTGGACAGCCTTTGTTGTTGTGAGTATAGAAAGTCCAGGTAGGGAGTGGACTGTCTCCCAAAAAGGGTTGCCAAGCACCACCAACTGACTCAAATTCCTCCCAACACCCCACAAAATCCAAATTCACACAAAATGACACCTTCGTCCCTGACATTTTCCCAAGGCCCTGGTCCAAATTCAGACTTTTCCCCCCATCTCCGGCCCCTGGAAATACCTTCCCTGGTTGGCACCACAGAGTCCCCATTGGGAAAGGGAAGCTAGGGAGTGGAGAGCCAGGTTTCCCTTACCCTTTATATGCAGAAGTCCTGCCATTGAACCTCTCCCTAGGGGCCCCATACTGTATCCTTCCCTAGACAAATGAGGGGAGGGAGAGAGGAGGCTTGCCCTGGACTGGTTCTTACCTTCAGAGAGAGACGGTGAAAACATATGAGGTGTGTGGAAACCAAGATGGTGGATGATTAGGCCTATACCAGTTAAGACCCATAGTCATAACCCTAACTCAACAACATACTGATTATCAGTCATTATCAGAGACCATTTGACTCAAAATCAAATACAATTTTATTGGTCACATACACATTTAGCAGATGTTACTGCGGGTGTAGCAAAATAACACATAGGACTGGTTTCCCGGACTGAGATTAATACTAATCCTCGACTAAAAGGCACTTTACATGGAGATTTTAGAAGCAGGCTTAATCTGGGTTTGGGAAACTGGCCCATTGTGTTCAACTACAAACATGGTATGTCTTTCTCCTACTGAATCACTGCTGCTGAGCCATATGGCTAGATGTGAAGTACTAACACATTGTACACATAACAGGGTACAGTGGTCACTTCACATCAACATCTGATTAACTCTTAAATCAGGGTAATATGGTACAATCTCTGTGTGGATAGAAGGGTATTGTCATCTTGATGAACACTGCTGTTCACATACAGACTGCCTTGGCAGGGGCGTTGGGGATTAGTGTCAAGATGGGAAGCCTAAGCAGTGTTGATCCCCAAAACACCCTTTCACCTAAACATTAGAGTACCTTCAAACTGCACAATCTAACACGAGACACTCTTAATTTGGTAATCTGAGATCACATTTAAGTGGACTTAGCTTATTTGACGTAGTACCATATGTCATTTGAACACGATTTATTCTCTTCTTGGGATAAATATGACCTTCATAGAGAGCGTAGACTACTAACAAGACATGGCGCAGCCATTGCAAACATATCCTCATGTCCTACCAAAGACAAATCCCAATTCCCTACAAGTATGTGAACACCTGCCCGTCGAACATCTCATTTCAAAATCATTGGCATTAAAAATTGAGTTGCTCCTCCCTGTGCTGCCATAGTAGCCTCCACTCTTCTGGGAAGGCTTTCCACTAGATGTTGAAACATTGCTCTGGGGACTTGCTTTCTTTCAGCTACAAGAGAATTAGTGGAGTCGGGCACTGATGTTGGGCGATTAGGCCAATTCATCACAAAGGTGTTTGACGTAGTTGAGGTCAGGGCTCTGTGCAAGCCAGTGAAGTTCTTCCACACCGATCTCGACAAACCATTTCTTTACGGACCTCGCCTTGTGCACAGGGGCATTGTTATACGGAAACATTAAAGGGCCTTCCCCAAACTGTTGTCACAAAGTTAGAAGTACATGATCATCTAGAATGTCATTGTATCCTTTAGCATTAAGATTTTCCTTCACTGACCATTATTCCTCCTCCACCAATCCACCTAACTTTCCTGTTGGCACTATGCAATCAGGCATGTAGCGTTCTCCCTGGCATTCGCCACAACCAGATTTGTCCGTTGGCCTGCCATATGGTGAAGCACGATTCATCACTCCAGAGAACGCGTTTTCACTGCTCGAAAGTCCAATGGCGGCGAGCTTTACACCACTCCAGCCGACACTTGGCATTGTGCATGGTGATCTTAGGCTTGTGTGCGGCTGCTCGGGAATGCAAACACATTTCATGAAGCTCCCAAAGAACAGTTCTTGTGCTGATGTTGCTTCCAGAGGCAGTTAGAAACTCAGGTAGTGAGTGTTGTAACCGAGGACAGACCATTTTTACTCGCCACGCACTTCAGCACTCGGCGGTCCTGTTTAATAAGCTTGTGTGGCCAACCACCTCGCAGCTGAGCGGTTGTTGCTCCTAGACATTTCCACTTCACAATAACAGCACTTACAGTTGAACGGGGTAGCTCTAGCAGGGAAGACATTTTATGAACTGACTTGTTGGAAAGGTGGCATTCTAGGATGGTGCCACGTTGAAGGTCACTGAGCTCTTCAGTATGGGCCATTCTACTGCCAGTGTTTGTCTATGGAGATTGCATAGCTGTGTGTTCGATTTAATATACCTGTCAGGAAGGGGTGTGGCTGAAATAGCTGAATCCACTCATGGTCTTTTGACCATGTAGTGTACCTACCCAAATAAACTCTGTTTCATTGTATGTTTCCAGGCTATGGTGTAATTTCCCTTCAAACTCTATTTAAAGGTGGTCATGGCTAATGTACAATGTGCTGCCCAGATGACAGAGATATAGATAAGCCCTTTGGGGGTTCAGCCTCTGTTGTGAAAATCTCTTTCAGAACAGGAAGGAAGTTGGGTTGGGCTAAAGGACATACAAAGGACAACTTTCAAAGAGAGAAAAAAAGGAACTATGGAAAGAAAAAGAGCGAAATGGCTAGACCAATGCCCAATGAATATCTCTGGTGCAGACTGGCACATAGTCTTGTTCTGAAGGAAAACGTGTGGCAAAGACACAAAGGAAACACCCAGATACTTGTTTCCTCATATTATGAAGGGGGTGCTGTTGTGTGTGTGTGTGTGTGTGTGTGTGAGAGACTAGGAGGGAGAGAGAAATTAAAACAATCACCCCCAAAAATTGTGTATACTCCGTAACAACACAGTGAACGTACATTCACAAACCAGACGTAGTGCCATGGTTGCCAGCACAAAAACAAGTGGAACCCCTCACTGCCTCCTTGAAGCTGAGATCTGTGAAAGATGACCAAAGGTCACCAAGACATTTGTTTTTTGTTTTGTTTTAGAAAAGGAGGAGATGGACACCCTGGAACATAATTTTTTTTAAATGTAGGACAACATAGTATGTACTATCACATGAGCTATAATGTCAGAGGGAAAAACACAGTGTTGGATGTTTGAAGTAACGTCTTTGCTGTTGCATATCAAAACGGGCGTAGCAATTTGACCTAGGACTGTTGCCGTATTACCGCCACACCCGCGGTCATGAGTCAGGAAGGCAGTCAAATTCCACGTGACTGTTTAGTCACAGTAATTAGGCTTCTCCAAGCTCTGATGCTGGTCATTAGTAGCTGTTAAGGGAATTTTTATCAATAATGACTAATTATGTATACATTTCAATCAGGACTGACTAATCAGAATACTATTATGTTACTGTATATGTACTAATCAGAATACTATGTTACTGTATATGTATGAATTTTCTTTCTTAATCCTAGTACTGAATATAATGTTTGTAAATATAATCAAGAATTAGAACAATGACTGTCTGTTCCTTGGTAGAAATTAATTAACTATATCTTCAGACTGGCTAGAATGCTTATCTACACCGGAAGACCTTGGCTCAGCCATAAATTATATTAAATTGGTAGGGAGACGATGTGGGAAGGCTTGAGATACTGCCTTTGTACCAGGGTGGGAGAAGAGACGGTTTGGTACTGGAACTAATGACGTCATTTTCAGTTTATAACCTGTGGTAACCTGTATCGTGTTCAGTACTCTCGTGAATAAAATCTGCTGTTTGACTTTAAGACTGGGCTCTGTCCATTACTATAAAATAAGGGTCTTACAAATCCTTATGAATTGACAGAGTGTTTAATTTTAATTGGGTGTTAAAACATAGAGCAATTTAATTCCTGCAACAGTAGCCTACCAAACTTGCTAACTGCCTGGTACTCAGCACTCTATTGTCCCTCTAATCACTCTGACATTACTGCAAATGTAATCGAACATCTAATCAAACACTACATGAGCGCCCATGAGCTCATGTTGTGCAACATTTCTGTAGGCTATACAATTGCGCGTGAAAACAGAGTGATGGCCTCTACTAAAAAGAGGATCCATCAGCTTTCTATTGGCTAGGCCTACTATATTTATTTCTCAACTTTCCTAATATGAAGCACATTGTTTATCTTTACAACAGGGGTATAGCCTACCTGGCTGACATGAAAAAGAACCACAGGAAAAGCGTCATCCATTCGCCATTTAAGTGCATAGATTACATATTTATTCCCGTTACCCCTATTTTGAAATATTGTGCACCGAACACAAATTTCACACTTATTTTATATATGTAAAGACAAGGTTAAATCAAGAATAGTCTGATGGGTGACAATATTAGCCTATCACTTGTGAATTATAACACTTGTGAATGATGCCCAGCACAAGAAACTACCTTTTTCTTGTGGCTTTTTAAAAATCATAGCCGCACACCTCATGTAGCCTAGCCCTATATGTTTTGGTAAGGTTTGTTTCATAGCTAAAGTGGCCAAATAACTTCTTAAAATCAAGCACATTAATCCACTTTACAATGGTTGTAGAGCCTATCTGGCATACATAAATGTACCTTTATAATATAAAAGCAGTACATGCATAATTGCATTTGCAGTCACTTTTGATAATGGTGTTTTCCCGCTAATGGAACATTCACGCTTATAGCCTACTGCCATGTGCGCATTGCTGCGCTTATAATGTGAAGAATTAGCCTAATAGTTTATAAACATTTTAAGCTAAATGTTTTTTTAAGCTAGTGGTTGTATTAATTTGGGATCCATTGCACCCCACAATTGTCACAGACTACGTATGGAATATTTATTTATCGCAAAGAATAGATAGTAGATTGACATAGGCTAGTGCTTTTGCTGTTCATTAAACCTACTCATCTTGTTGGCCGATGAAAAATAAATGGACAGTTCTTCCAATATCTTCATTATGCACCTCGGAATTGAATAAGGGTGCGCGCAGTTGCGTCCCCAATGTATCGGTCTTCACTTGTAGCCTGTGAGAAAGACTCGATCACACTCTCCATATGAGTGAGAGGTGCTTTTGAGTGCTTTACGGCCACAAAGGGGATGCCGCTGTGACATTCGAGGCATTATCAAGTGTGTCAAATTTTGAATGAAAGACTATTGAAGTGTGTACAGCCTGTGCAAAAAAAAGCAGAGCTCAAGCCTTTCAAGCAACTCTTTTCAAATGATCTTAAGTCTCATCATGCAGCCTTACAATGTATTAAAAATCAAAACACATAGCCCAACGTTTGTAGAACAACTAAAGTTACATTAATAACTAGAAATGAAGCATATAGGAGTACCTATTTCTTTGTGAACCGCTCAACACAGAATAGCTGCATGTGTGCACTCCCTCAAATTGTTTGTGGAGAAAATAAGCTAATTTTAATTGTATTCTTCAAACTATAACATAATATTAAATAATTCCACAGAATTCTACGTAAATCTTGTCTGCTAAAGGAACTAGTGTAGCCCACAGCCACTTGGCATAGCCACATCAGGACCTAACATCAGGACAACTCTGAGTATACCATTATTTTCTTCTGAACTAGACTACAGTTTCTTCATATCATGTTTCTTTAGACCCGTCTAAAATAAATAATGGATTTATTGTGTAGGCCATATTACATGGATCAGTGGCTTGTAGTGTTTACGTTAATTAACGGTCAATTACTGCGAGACCGACAGTTATTTGCTTGACAATCACCAGCTGACAAAATGTTGTGACCGCCACAGCCATAGTTTGACCATTAAGGATTCCAACTTTAAGCAGGTTTAATTAGAGGTCATCAACTCTGGGCTCTCTACTGATCAGGGAGGATCATGATAATGTTCTCCACTCTGCATTCATATTCCTTCCCCATGGACCGACCACACACGCACACACACACACAGTACAGTACAGTACAGTAGGATGGCAGACTGGTCACGACTTTCAACAGCACCTTAGGGCTGAAAGAGGTCATTGTAATCAACCTCCCTCAATCTGCCCACCCAATCAGCTCCTAATGCCTCCCCTATAACCCACTTCTCACCCCCCACTTGCCCTCACAGCTTGATTCCCCCATCCTAATGGCCAACCATATGATTTGCCAACATACTTTAATGTCAGACATTGCTATTGTTCACAATTCATAAACATCAAACAAACAAATCCCCCCTTATTCCCTCTCACTTATGTCAACTATTCCGGCTCTAGATTCCCAACTGACCACGCACGCAAGTCCGCACACACACCTCATTGGGGCACATACTGTAGCCATTCGCTGAAGGTCTACTGAAAAAATAAAGGGAGCACTCTCAGAGGTATCGATGGGGAGCAGAGTTACATTGTGTGATTTCAATACACAGTCCACAGAGGGAGGTTTCTATGGAGTTTCATAACAGCTAATTATACCGCAAAACTGAGAAGGTTTAGTCATAAAGACTTAGGCTTACATAACCTGTAATACTCAAAGTAGCTGTTTAAATAACTGATTATATCAATGAAAAGCCTAACAGCGGGCCGTTTCAGAGCAAGTGCACACTACAAATAAACATGCAAATATGAATCAAGTCAAGACCAAGTGTCAGTCTACTCTTAGAGAAATCAATAGAATGAAGAGAGGACTTCTCCAGCAAGAGTTCTAATTTGATAATTTCCCCTGTTCAGCTAGACAGATCATGTGCCAGGAAAAACAATTAAGTATAAAAAGAACAACAGTTACCAAGCCTAGGGGCAGAAGTTCTACACATCTGACAAATAGTAACACGATTGACACGTTATGTAACCAACCCATTCTCCAAATAGAACGCAAACCAGTGGTGCAAATGCAGTAACAGAATTATGCCATGGCTTGACGTTTTAATTACGCCATGTGGTGCTGTATTTTAGCTGTCAGTCAAACTCCGCAAAAGTGAAACTAAAGCTATGCATTAATTATGAATGTTTCGTGTTAGAGTTCAACTTTAGTTTAGGCATTAATTCCGAATGGTTAAGGTTAGAGTTAAGGTTTAGGAAAGACTTAAAACAAAAAATAGTGTCTAGCACTGGGATTGAACATGCAACATTCAGAGCTAGAGTCTGCAGTTTAAACAACCACCCACCATCCACAATGCCCTAGTAAGCCACACGCCTACTAGAAGGTCCTATGTGCTTACATTGCTCCTAGTGGTCGGTATAGCTTCCACATTTTGCCAGGTCCAAACGTAATCTGGTACCTACAGAATCGGCACCTCCTGGCATATTCCATAAGAGAATGGGCTGTAAGTAACACTACTGACAAGTAACACTATTAACCAAAATTAGGCATAGACATATAAGAGACGTCATCAATCCCATCATAAGAAACGTCCAGGTTTAAAGTACTCAAGGGCACAATGTGCTTCAGCAAGACTCTGGATATGCACCCATCTCTGACCACTACTTCCATTCGCTTTGAGGGGCATCTCCAATCCTAAGGGTGGTGGGGTTAGGCGTTGTAAGGCGTTCCAAGACGATGGCGCAGAGTACATAAAAGCCCTTTTACCAAATTCAGTTCGGACATTTGGAACAGTTAGCAGGACAAAGTCCTGCCTATACCTTAAGCATTGATGTTCTTTACTGCTGAGGTGAATTGATGTTAACTAGGACAAGGCCAACTGTCACGCTCACCCAAAGAAGATGGAGGTGCAGCTGGGTAGATTAATCAGGATTTGGGTTTATCCCTTCTAGAGCTAGCAACAAGCTAAAGAGGATTTTTTTTACTGGTTAATAACACTACCCCGGAGATCTGTACACTACAGTGGGACATATACTCCTAGTGGAGGTGGAATAAAGATGGTTTTTCAAGCTACAATAAGTCATATATTGCATAGTTCTTATCATAAGAAGTCAAACTTATGCTAACACTAAGCAGGTAGCATAGTGGTTTACGAGCATTGGGCCAATAACGGAAATGTCGGTGGTTCGAGAATCCCCGAGCCAACTAGGTAGAAAAATCTGGTGATGTGCCCTTGAGCAAGGCACTTAACCCTAAATGCTCAGGTAAGTCGCTCTGGATAAGAGCATCTGCTAAATTACAAAAATGTACAAAATGTATAGTTAAATAGGATATTTGATTTACCTATGACAGACATTTCTTGAATAGTGTGAAATAATATTGGGTAATGTATTATGAACAATAACTTTGAAATGAAAACTGAACTGTCCAGAAGAGTATGGGCAGGTCCCTCTATGTTCATTGACTTATCCTCTACAGTAGCTTTTTCCATGGTCAATTTCCACCCTGACTTGTTAGACAGTGTTGTTGACAGACTTTTATTGTATATTTGGATTGGAACTTCAATGCGAGCTGTTAAATGCGTTGTGACAATCAAAATGTTAGACATCGCTAAACAAATACCTTACCTAAATGGATTGGCGAGGCTGGCATTGGCTGCAGGCCAATATGAAGTGGACTGAACAGACCTCTGTCCCTGACAACAGGACTGGCCTAGGGTTGAAGAGAGGCCTGATACAGTCGAGAGGAACAAGGCCTTTACTGTACACTACTGCTCTACTTCCACATCATCATACCTCATCATTATCACTAGGAGGGGGTGGGAGATCTCACTTTATTTTGATAGTTCTACAAAAAAAACTGTAGATGATTTGACTCTGAACAAACTATCTAGAAGATTTGAACTATCTAGAAGGTGTAGTTGTAACATGTTGCAGGCAATAACTAGGTTTATTTAGATATATTCAGTCACTGAAAGTAGTTGCTGGATGTTGCACTTGATTCAATGATCAGTTATTTGAACATCAAATATGTACGTGACCATCCAAATAAAGAGAAGAAAAGGAGGGATACAAATGTAGGATCTTAATTTGAGCCAGTTTGCTAAAGCAGGAAAATAATCCTGCAGCAACAGGACATGTGAATTATAATTAATGGACAATTTTGTAGGGGTTGATAGATTTTTCGTAAGGGAAAATCAAGTCTGAAATTGCAAAGTGGAAATTACAAACTTCAGAAGCCTTTTTAAAACCTCAAATACACTAAAGGGCTGACAGAGAAGTGACAATTTCCCTAGTTAATATTGCCTGCTAACATTCATTTATTTGAACTAAATATGCAGGTTAAAAAAAAATCTATACTTCTGTGTATTGATTTTAAGAAAAGGCATTGATGTTTATGGTTAAGGTACATTCGTGCAACGATTGTGCTTTTATTAAATCATCACAGGCACCGCATTGTTTATATGCAACGCAGGACAAGCTAATTAACCTAGTAATATCAACCATGTGAAGTTAATTAGTGATTATGTGAAGATTGTTTTTTTATAAGATAAGTTTAATGCTAGCTAGCAACTTACCTTGGCTCCTTGCTACACTCGCGTAACAGGTGGTCAGCCTGCCATGCAGTTTCCTCTTGAATGAAATGTAGTCAGCTATAATCAGCGTCCAAAAATGCTGATTACAGATTATGAAAACTTGAAATTGGCCCTAATTAATCAGCCATGCCAACTTAATGACCCAGTCTCAGTCGCTCCCTGTCACTGAATCAGTACAAACAGGTCGGACTGAGATGTCAAATCCAGTCCTACTGAGAATTTCTGGAACATCTTCACAATTCCATGTAATAAATTGCCTATACAGTAAAAGTGTACAAAAACAAACAGGCCATGTATCCTATTCCCTGCAACCATTTCTGTGAGAACAGAGGGGGGGTATTGGTGTTTGTGTATCATTTTTGCATGCTGGTAGATAATTGATAAGCCAACCACACTTCTAATCTTCTATTTCTCTACAAAAGTGGTCATTCATGAAGTAGGCTAATACTTCATATAGCTCTAGTGACATGAGTGATACAGACAATGAGAGTACCCGGGGGACAAGATTACGATTCTGACAGACCGGAGACAGAATGTGAGAAAAAGTGAGAGAAGCAGACTATCATCATGCAAATAATGCCTAAAGGTTTAAAGTCAGTAGTAAAATGAATGAGATGTGGGAAGACAAATAGATAGTCTCTAAAGAGAAGGGGTAGAAACAACATGGCCATGATATAGGATAGACAGAGTATCTACCTCCTAGTAAGTTTTCTTATTTCAATTCTCTCAGAGATTGAAGCAGCTAAACTGTTGCTGAACAGATCATTACTAATATGAAAGAAACAAGGTCAAGAAGCTCAGCCATTTGCAAGGAGGGAGGAAGACATGCTTTACAAGTGTCTTATTTCAACTCAGCATTTTGTATGTGTCTCTCCTGGCTACTGTTCCCTTGCCTTAAGAACATCCAGACCTTGGCCTTTTGTTAAGCATTTCTATGACTATTTAGCTCATTTATGCTAACATTAGCTTGTAACCCATGCTAGCAGGCTAACAATGCTAAGAAAGGTAACACCGCTAACATGCACATTTTTACTTTTAGTACACTGTGGGCAGTGTAGCTAACAGAATGAGCTTCCCATAGCAGTGGGACGGCATCACTAGACCTTAATGGACCTGTTTAAGCTCATTCACCCACTGCCCTGCAACTTCCCTCATCCACTTTACAGGGGCAGGTGTCAGAGACACGGATAGTTCCATAGCTTAGGCTAACTGCACTAAGTAATAAGTTGGATGGGGGCCTGTCTCAGCAACATTTCCATGTTGCTAAATACTTGACAAAGAAACTACTTGGGAGAAAATCTAAATGTGTACTCACAATGGGGTCAATCTGGTCATCACAATAAGAGAAGCACACAAAGTAGTTGCAAAAATATATTATAGCACATATTTTAGAGGTAAAATCAAAGTAGTGACATTACACACATTTTACACCGATTTCCCAAAAGAATCTCAAGAGCTTTATAGTCCAAGATGGCTTAATCTGTCTCTGGGTAAAGTGATCTGCAGTGTTTTATAGCTGTTGCTATTACATTGTCTGTCAGGGCAGAGGCCTGGGGCAGTGGAGACCCGGCACATGCCAGTCAGCTGAGGGACGATTGTGTCACTTTCCAGAGCTGGTGACAGGGCGCATTGTTGCCATGGGGGACTAGCTGAAGGGGGGAGTATGTGTATACGTATGTGAATGAGGTGGTTGAATTCAGGAACTTAGGAATGTTGGGGTGGATATTGAATCGTGTGTGTGTGTGTGTGTGTGTGTGTGTGTGTGTGTGTCATCAACAATGGAAAGCAACCCAGCACTGGTCTGAAAGGCACCATTCATAGTGGGCGGTCATCATTTTCGCTCCTCTAGGCCCGTTTGGGTATCTCACAATTGCAGAATTTCAACCAAAAGGACAGTTCCCCCCCAAGCACAACTGAGTTGGGTTGAGCCTAAAAGCTAATTTGAATCAAAATTGGTTTTACAGGCTGACTACACCGCTCATGTCGCGTGCGCGAGCATTGCAAAATACATTTAGACATACATGTTATTCAATTATTGCACCCACACTGCTCACACTCGCCAACGATCGTCTGTGTTGCCAAGGAATAAAATAGAAGTCAGTTCTATTTCTGACCCAGATCACGCATCAAGTCCTGCCTCTCCGATCTCCTCATTGGTTTGTAGAAGCAGGTACCCATGTACCATCATTGGTTATACCCACGTGGGTGACTGAAAGATGAACAAGTTCAGTGGCGGTAATGCACATAATTTATGAAAGTTGCCAATCGCAATATAAAGTTGACCAGTTTATGTTAATTGGCGGAGTAGAGGACCTTGTGCATTTCAAGTAAAATAACTCAATGTTTATATCCCAGGACAAATTAGCTAGCAACAGCAAGCTAGCTAAAAGTACGAATTAGCTAGCAAATGCAAGCTAGCTAGTTAAATTGCCATAAATGTTTAATGCTTTTCGACCTGTCCCCAAATTAATATAATTGGTTCAGGGTTTGGGTTCCGTGTAAGGATCTCCAACGGATAAGAAGGGATGAGGGGTGCAACAAGAACAGAAGAGATGTTGTGAATCAAAGGCTTATTGATTGAAGTGTCTAAGACAATACTTTAATTAACCAAAGAACAACTACGCTAGGAGTTGAAATTGGGGTTAGGCATGCAAATAAGCCTGTTGAGCTAATACTGCCTGAACTTTACCCTCTAAATGGTCACCAACCGGTCCATCATGATCACGATCGACGAGTTGATCGCCAAGGCATTCCTCGTCGTTCACCAAACATTTTTGTAAAAAACCCAACGCTAAAAATGTTTTGCACTGCAGGTGCATTTGAATCAGCAGCCCTAGTGCCGGGAAGGCAAAGTGTTTCTATTTGGAACCATTTCATGTGTGTGAAGTTAAAACTCCACCTATCCAGCAGGCCCAGAGAGTAAATCAAGTACACCTATAGGCCTACCGGTGGCCAATCAGATAACCGTGTCTGCACAGTTTGCTCGAGCCATAGACTGTAAAAAGAATCCTTGAAGGCAGAGAAAAATCTAAAAATGTATTTCTAATGGGGTCAATCTGGTCATCACAATAAGTGAAGCACAAAGTAGCTGTGTGATACTGAGATTTCAAAACTTTTAAAAACCATGACTAGAGAGAGACATCGAATACAGCAAATAACCTGCTGTTTTTATGAGTAAGTTTCTCTTTAAAGTTGTTATTCAGCACTTTTTTCAACATTTTTACAAGCCATAAAATGTGAGTTCTCCCTACCTCCATTGACGCTACATCCAGCACTGCAATGAATGAGTGTACTATAGTAAGCTTGTGGGTTTTTTTTATATTGAGGAATATTTAACTTTCTCTGGTCATAGGAGTAACATAAATTTGTGCATGAGGCAGAAATAATGCAGTGCGGCTTGAGTTTCGCCATCAGCTGGAAGACTGTTTCCTTTTCTCAGTGGAGGGAAGGAGGGTGGAGGGACGGTGAGTCGGGTGAGAGCCAGCCTCCTCGCTGCTCCCTCCCCTCAGACTGACAATCACATGCATTCCATCAGTCCAATAAACAAAAGAGCTAATTATTTTTGCTCACTCAGCTGTGCGTCACAAGTGATACAACAAATTGTCCATTACCAGTGTGCTCATATACTTCATTTATTCAAATACAATTTCAGAATTGCTACAGAATGTATTAAAATGTGTTAATGTTGCATAGGCGTAATACGTTTTTGAAGTCATGCAAAAAATAAAACATCTGAGTGGTAGATCTCGGCTTGCATCTCGACTCAGAAAAGGTTGGTGGCCACTGCTTCAAAGACCATTTGTTGGAATCGCACTGGAACCAGTCCTTATGTAGAAATGTATGTCTGTATAACATTATCATATCACTCTGAACACGCTGTGTCAAAGAGCAGCAGTGAAGGAGACACCTAATTTCCCATTCAAATGTCACCCAATCTCCATAGGAAAAATAGACAGGGCTTCTCCAAAGACACAAAGAGCAATTGGATTATACAGTAAGTGTCAGTGCACTGAGTATGTGTTCTATTGCAGATAATGACACACTGTGCAGGTTACTTCAGTGTGTGTGTGTGTTTGCCCCACTGCAGACGGACACACACTGCGCAGGTTCTGGACCCCCCTCGGCAGTCTAGAAAGAGTCCAGCTCCCATGAGCCTTAGCTCAGTAAACTAAGAGGCCATCTCAGTCTCACTGCCCCAATTAAAATCATACACGCAACTGAGAGATCACTCCACCTATCTTCCCATTTGTTTGACTATCCTGTATGTATGTATGCATGTATGTCTGTCTGATATAAAGCCTACAATTGACTCATTCGTTTGGAACAATACTGTACGATGACGACCCTAAACTGTGCAGGAAAAAAAACGCAGCGATGCCTGATTCAGAAGTAGGTCTATATTTCTACTCAGCAGCTGGTACACGCCTCAACACTAACTTGAAATGTCCCTTTGTTTATGTGCCCAGAGAAGGAAGCAGCTCACTTTCCTATGATGACAGGCCTATTCTGGGAACAAACCTAACAGGACTTCTGGTGTTGAATAGGAGGAAGAAACATAGATTGGGGGAGGGAACTTTAGTTACATATTGGGATATTATTTTTGACAATATTGAAATATTATTGTTGTGCTATTGGCTGTACCTGCATTAATTTGTTTTTAACACTATTTCCATGACTGAACAAAACTAAATTTTCTCGTGGCTCTCTTTTCTCTCTGCAGCAGACACATGGTGAGCAATATGTTTGGAATATCAAATAGCAATACACAATATTGAATCGCAATACATATAAAATCGTGAGAATTGCAATACATATCGTATCGGCACTTAAGTATTGTGATGTCCCTCGCAGTTCCCAGTCCTAGAAGAACACCCCCGTGGTTCAAAACAAAGTTCTGCTTGATGGAAGAGGGTGCTTTTTCTGTCATGTCTTACAGGAAACTAGAATTCCATCCTGGCTGAAACATTTCCAAAATGTTTGCTGGGATGAGGGTATCATTTAAATCTGTGGCTCAATTTGTGATAAAAAGCGCAATGATTTCTGACAATGTAAAACTTTACTTCAGTACAAAACAAACTACAGTAACAGTAAGAAGCGGACATCAGCAGCTAATACACTGTAACAAGGTCTCTCTACATCCCACAAAGCAATGGTACATAGCAATAGCAGCATGACCAGTAGACTTCACCTCCGTAATCCAGATTAGGATTGAGGATTCAAGTGAAGTGAAGCTAGTGAGGGCAAGACGGAGCATCGCGACTCTCAACCCAAACAATAACAAACTGACTGCTGCCACTCAGAGGGGAAACTCTTTTAGACAGTGTATAGCTCTGTGGCACCAGGTGTGCCTGCCACTGTAAGGATGGCTATGCTAAAGTGTCATGCTGTTATACCTGCCCTGATGGAGATTGAGTGAATGCAGTTGCAGCCCCATCTCCTCTGTGTGTGTGCTTGCGCGTGTTTGTCGCACTGCAGATTGACATTCTCCTACTCGCCCTCCCTCCCACAGGGTCCACCTCAGGCATGGGACAGGTATGAATGTGCTCCCCAGCCTGATCAAAGATCGACAAAAATGGTATAGAGGACAGGGAAGCGTAGATAACCATTCAGAGAAAAGTAACACACACTCACGTGCATATAAACCACATACAAAGAGACGCATGCACAGTGGATATCCTAGTGCATATCATACTGCATATCATACAGACAAATGCACAAGCAAAGACAAATACAAAAACAGACACACACGGGTGTTTGAACCCATCGGTCAATCTCACCTAAGACGACAGGAGTATGTTTACTAGGCCCAATCTCCCTAGGCCTGAGCTCTCCCCATAGGCACTTGTAGATCAAAGGATTGTGATTAGCAGCATTACAATTAACTTCACCATACCCTTTAATTGGCTACGTGGTATTCTCCGATTGCAATTTAGGCAAATTAAGCTAAATTGTACAAAGTTACCCCCAGAACTAAACAAAATGTTGCATAATGAGGGGAGAAAATCTGTTGGTCAAAAATAAAATTTCAACATAAGTCTTCCTGCACGATTAAGAAGATCATACGTCATTAGTTTTTTACTTTCAAGGCTTTTAACTTCGTGTGACTGGTCGAGACTGTTCAAGCGTGTGTCGATTGTGTGTGTGTGCAAGTTGAGTTTTTGCATTAACAACTTGTTATACAGTACCAGTCAAAAGTTTGGACACACCTTCTCATTCCAGGGTAACCAAAAAAGTGTTAAACAAATCAAAATATATTTAAGATTCTTCTAGGTAGCTACCCTTTGTTTTGATGACAGCTTTGCACACTTGCCATTCTCTCAACCAGCTTCATGAGGTAGTCACCTGGAATGTATTTCAATTAACAGGTGTGCCTTGTTAACACTTAAATAGCAGAATGTATTTTCTTCTTAATGCGATTGAGCCAATCAGTTGTGTTGTGACGAGGTAGGGTTGGTATACAAAAGATAGCCCTATCAGTACAGGTGCATCAAAGCTGGGTTCAAATGACTGAGAAACAGCTTCTATCTCAAGGCCGTCAGACTGTTAAATAGCCATCGCTAGCACATAGAGGCTGCTACCTATAGACATAGACTTGAAATCACTGGCCACTAATAAATGGAACACTAGTCACTTGGATAATGTCTACATATCTTGCATTACCCATCTCATATGTATATACTGTATCCTATACTACTCCACTGTATCTTGTTCAAACTCTATGACATAGCTCGTCCATATATTTGTATATTCTTAATTCCATTCCTTTACTAGATTTGTGTGTATTGGGTATGTGTTGTGTAATTGTTAGATATTACTGCACTGTCGGAGCTAGAAGCACAAGCATTTCGCAACACCTGCAATAACACCTGCTAAACATGTGTATGTGACCAGTAAAATTTGATTTGATTTTGGTTAAAGTCCAAATCCATATTATGGCAAGAACAGCTCAAACAAGCAAAGAGTTGAGACATGAAGGTCCGTCAATCAGGAAAATTTCAAGAAATCTTCTGCAAGTGCAGTCGCAAAAACAATCAATCTGGCTCTCATGAGGACCACCACAGGAAAGGAAGACCCAGAGTTACCTCTGCTGCAGAGGAAAAGTTCATTGGAGTTACCAGCCTCAGAAATTGCAGCAAAAATAAATGCTTCAGAGTTCAAGTAACAGACACATCTCAACATCAACTGTTCAGAGGAGACTGTGTGAAATCAGGCCTTCATGGTTGAATTGCTGCAAAGAAACCACTACTAAAGGACACCAATAAGAAGAAGAGACTTGCTTGGGCCAAAAAAAACATGCGAATGGACATTAGACAGGTGGAAATCTGTATTTTGGTCTGATGAGTCCAAATTTCAGATATTTGGATCCAACCGCTGTGTCTTTGTGAGACGCAGAGCAGGTGAACGGATGATCGCCGCAAGTGTGGTTCCCACTGTGAAGCATGGAGGTGGTGCGATGGAGTGGGGGTGCTTTGCAAGTGACACTGTCAGTGATTTATTTAGAATTCAAGGCACACTTAACCAGAATGGCTACCACATCACTCTGCAGCAATATGCCATCCCATCTGGTTTGCACTTAGTGGGACTATCATTTGTTTTTCACATGACTGACCCAACACACCTCCAGGCTGTGTAAGGGCTATTTGACCAAGAAGCAGAGTGATGGAGTGCTGCATCAGATGACCTGGCCACCCAACCTCAACCCAATTGAGATGGTTTTGGATGAGTTGGACCGCAGAGTGAAGGAAAACCAGCCAACAAGTGCTCAGCATGTGGGAATACCTTCAAGAGTTGGAAAAGCATTTCTAGATGAAGCTGGTTGAAAGAATGTGAATAGTGTGCAAAGCTGTCAAGGCAAAGGGTGGCTACTTTGAAGAATCTAACACTTTATTGGTTCCTACATAATTCCATAAGTGTTATTTCCTAGTTTAGATGTCTTCACTATTAATAGCAAAACCCTTGAATGAGTAGGTGTGTCCAAACTTGACTGGTACTGTACATGATTTAGAAAATCTTACATTATTTTGAATAAATCCTACTGTATCTTCATCAAGTACAGTATTTTTGTAATGTACTTGTTAAGGGATTTTTTTTAATCTATAATGACTAATTATGTATACATTTCAATCAGGATGTACTAATCAGAATACTATTATGTTACTGTATATGTATGAATTTTCTTTCTTAATCCTAGTACTGAATATAATGTGTAAATATAGTCAAGGATTAGAACAATGACTGTCTGTTCCTTGGTAGAAATGAATGAACTAAATCTTCAGACTGGCTAGAATGCTTATCTACACCGGAAGACCTTGGCTCAGCCATAAATTATATTAAATTGGTAGGGAGACGATGTGGGAAGGCTTGAGATACTGCCTTTGTACCAGGGTGGGAGAAGAGAAGGTTTGGTACTGGAACTAATGACGTCATTTTCAGTTTATAACCTGTGGTAACCTGTATCGTGTTCAGTGCTCTCGTGAATAAAATCTGCTGTTTGACTTTAAGACTGGGCTCTGTCCATTACTATAAAATAAGGGTCTTACAAATCCTTATGAATTGACAGAGTGTTTAATTTTAATTGGGTGTTAGAGCAATTTAATTCCTGTAACAGTACTTCATTTAATTGATAAGAGCATTATTGATTGGTTGTTCCACTACCGCAAGGTTTTTCACCAGAAGTGAATAAGCAGAATGTTATGTAATTTGTAGAGAAAATTAATTTGTGGGCAATGGAAATGAATCAAGATCAAGGTTAAGAAACTTTTGTTCTCCCATGAACAGCTGAAAATATCTACAGGAAGGTTGATGTTTTTTTTCATTCTCACACCCACCGACACCCACTGTATGAAAGTTATCTTTAAAACACATTATAATACTCCCTTCATTATTCAATCCATCCAAACCCAAATAGAACTCTAGCCTCTACTCTCGATGCACTTATGGCCATCTGTGAGGTATGGATAGGTGTAGCTAAGCAATATGGCAATAGCTCCATCTTGACCCCTAACACTTAGTGTAAATGTTGTCATATTGCTTTTCATACACTTATCCCATCCTAGGGCTCGGGGTTGATTTGAGATTTAGAAATCCTTAATCTACTCACTTCCTCTTTCCTAGCAGCTAGTGGTAGGCTTACAGCATGCGTCTGGGTCTTAACTACTCACGCTCATCCACCTAAAGACAACCAGACAAAAAACCCTCAACCCTCTCGGAACTCATCACTCCAGTCTATAGGAAGGGGGGAAACAATAAACCCAACATAGGAGGACATCATGTAATGTAGTCGTGGCAGTTATTCCCATTGTCCGGTCTCTTTGTTCTGTCTGTTATTCCCATTGTCCGGTCTGGTCTCTGCCACTTGCAGATTGTTCTGTCTGTTTCCACTAAACTTCATTAGTATTTGCCATGGATCTGTAAGAACAAATGTACAGGCAGAGACAGAGTGCAGTTTGTATGATGACAATTTCACTAAGTCTGGTCCCCCTCTGCCACTTGCAGATTATACAGTGTCTTCTTCCACTAAACTTCATTAGTATAGTATGCCATGGTTACCTCTGCATCAAAAAGGGCTTCAATTTACAGAAACACTCATAATAAACATTGTTAAAAGATACAACTATTATGCATGGAATTATAGATACACTTCTCCTTAATGCAACCGCTGTCAGATTTCAAAAAAGCACACCACGCAATAATCGGAGTTCAGCGCTCAGACAACAAATAGCCAGACAGATATCCGCCATGTTGTGGAGTCAACAGAAGTCAGAAAAACATTATAATATGCACTTACCTTTGATGCTCTTCATCAGAATGCACTTGTTCGATAAAGTCCATAATTTATGTCCAAATACCTCCTTTTTCTTTGCGAGTTTAATTCATGACGTGCGAGCAGACGAAAGTCAAAAAGTTCTGTTACAGTCCGTAGAAACATGTCAAACGATGTATAGAATCAATCTTTAGGATGTTTTTATCATAAATCTTCAATAATGTTCCAACTGGAGAATTTCTTTTTCTTCAGAAATGCAATGGAACTCAAGCTAACTCACGTGAATGCTCTCATGCCACTCTGCCAGACCTCTGACTCAATCCCCTCTCATTCCCCCCTGCTTAGCAGTAGAAGCATCAAACAAGGTTCTAAAGACTGATGACATCTAGTGAAAGCCTTAGAAAGTGCAATTTGACACAATAGACACTATATTCGATAGGCAAAAAGTTGAAAAACTACAAACCTGGGATTTCCCACTTCCTGGTTGGATTTTTTTCTCAGGTTTTTGCCTGCCATATGAGTTCTGTTATACTCACAGACATCATTCAAACAGTTTTAGAGACTTCCGAATGTTTTCTATCCAAATCCATATGGGCCTGAGTAGCAGGCAGTTTACTCTGGGCACCTTATTTGTCCAAGCTACTCAATATTGCCCCCAGCCATAAGAAGTTAAATCAACCATTTATCGGATCGTCAAGAACCTCAAGGAGAGCGGTTCAATTGTTGTGAATAAGGCTTCAGGGCGGCCAAGAAAGTTCAGCAAGCACCAGGACCGTCTCCTAAAGTTGATTCAGCTGTGGGATAGGGGCACCACCAGTACAGAGCTTGCTCAGGAATGGCAGCAGGCAGGTGTGAGTGCATCTGCACGCACAGTGAGGCGAAGACCTTTGGAGGATGGCCTGGTGTCAAGGGCAGAAAAGAAGCCACTTCTCTCCAGGAAAAACATCAGACAGATTGATATTCTGCAAAAGGTACAGGGATTGGACTGCTGAGGACTGAGGTAAAGTCATTTTCTCTGATGAATCCCCTTTTCGATTGTTTGGGGCATCCTGAAAAAAGCTTGTCCAGAGAAGATAAGGTGAGCGCTACCATCAGTCCTGTGTAATGCCAACAGTAAAGCATCATGAGACCATTCATGTGTGGGGTTGCTTCTCAGCCAAGGGAGTGGGTTCACTCACAACTTTGCCTAAGAACACAGCCATGAATAAAGAATGGTACAAACATCCTCCGAGAGCAACTTCTCCCAACCATCCAGGAACAGTTTGGTGACGAACAATGCCTTGTCCAGCATGATGGAGCACCTTGCCATAAGGCAAAAGTGATAACTAAGTGGCTCGGGGAACAAAACATGGATATTTTGGGTCCATGGCCAGGAAACTCCCCAGACCTTAATCCCATTGAGAACCTGTGGTCAATCCTCAAGAGGCGGGTGGACAAACAAAAACTCACAAATTCTGACAAACTCCAAGCATTGATTATGCAAGAATGGGCTGCCATCAGTTAGGATGTGACCCAGTAGTTAATTGACAGCATGCCAGGGAGGATTGCAGAGGTCTTGAAAAAAAGAAGGGTCAACACTGCAACACTGCCTTTTACACTTATGAAATACTTCAGTATTCCATAGTAACATCTGACAAAAATATCTGAAGACAATGAAGCAGCAAACTTTGTGGAAATTAATATTTGTGTCATTCTCAAAACTTTTGGTCACGACTGTATGCAGATAGACTAGAAGGAATGGGCATGGTGATTGTTTCTCTGCACTTTTCATTCATTTAAAACCATGGATCAAATTAAGAAGACAATTCCCCTCCATTGTTTTAAGAATCATCTCTATGTTCATCGACCAACAGTGAACCCTAACACGGAACAAATAAAATGTAATTCCTCAGATTTCCTGATAAATTGATAATTAAATAGTGTATGAGTGGAGCTGCGTGGTGACTTATTTTCAGAAATGAGTTCAATTAAGTTAGTAAATCAAATTTTCATTATCAACGCAGCCTATAATAACAACCCCACTGTATCAACGCTCTCGGAATATTTGCCTATTACAAACAGTGATATCTTCTGAATGGTATCACCCAATGACAAGTGGATGATATCAGGGCTCCCAAGTGGCAAAGCGGTCTAAGGCACTGCCTCTCAGTGCAAGAGGCGTCACTACAGTCCCTGGTTTGAAACCAGGCTGTATCACATCCGGCTGTGTTTGGGAGTCCACTGGGCCAGCACACAATTGGCCCAGCGTCGTCCAAGTTCGGCCGGTGTAGACCGTCATGGTAAATAAGAATTTGTTTTTAACTGACTTACCTAGTTAAATAAAGGTTAAATAGAAATAAATTTTAAAATGTCACATTCCATTTCAGCCTTTCACCATAGAACACACTCACAGTATTGTTGCAGAAGGTAACACAACATGCCCATGCTGAGTGAGAGAAGGGATAAAAGAGAAATGTCAAAACAAAGCACTGAGCAAGAAAAAAGTATGGTTATTCAAGAGGGAAGAAATATCCAAACATTTCCAACCAGTATACCTGAACCCTCTCTAATTTGCTTGATGTGTACTTGTAACATTGTGTGATTCAATTCATGTCAATCGAACTCAATTTAATATTGATGTTTGTCTAAAGTCAACTGAAATATGTTGACAAAAAATACATAATCATATCAGCATTTCATTCCCTTATCTACTTTGTGGAAAGTTAGGTGTTTTCATTTGAGCAACCTTGAGATGAGTGATTTCATTCCACCATTCAGTGGGAGGTGTCAAATGGTTGACCAACAGTCATTGGCTGGGAAAAACCCTGTGACTATAGTTAAATCAGCACAACAATTGTTTATGCCCTCAAAGAGCTGTCTGTGTGAAACTCAGAGTAGACTTAACACTATCATTACCAGTGTCCCTGACAAGGTGCTGGCAGAAAGGAAACTGCAGTCAATTTCAGTTCAAAACCGCTGTATATTTCTAAGTTCATCTTATTGAGCAAAAATGGGCAATTGGTAGGCTAAAATCAGAGTGCTAACACGTTGAATTAACAAAATGGCACTGCAGTGGATAGCAGCAATCTTACGGGCTCCTGATCAATTCTGATAAATTTGTGTGCTTTTTTTTACACTGATCTGAATTTTTTATTTTACATTATGTCTCTGCCATAATTTCCTACGACCAGAAACAGCAATCAGTAACCTTGTTCTGCTTTCTCCAGACCAGGCCCTAGTCCCCGAGACTCGAAAGAGGAAGCGGCAGCGAAAAAGAGGCAAGTGAACCGGCACCCTGACGAGACTACGTCGGAGAACAAATAGACCACCATTGCCCTGTGTTCTATTCGCGAACATGCAATCACTGGGAAAAAAACTGGATGAGCTCCGTTCTAGACTACCCTATCAACGGGACCTGAAACTGTAATGTCCTATGTTTCTCTGAGTCGTGGCTTAACGAGGACATGGATAAACATCTTGCTGGTTTTTCTATGCATCGCCAAGACTGGACGGCAGACTCGGGTAAGACGAAGGGAGGAGGGGTGGTTCTCATTGTTGCTGGCACTAAGACCGCACTCAATGATCTGCATAAGGCCATAAGAAAACGCAAATTCAAAGGCAGCATTTCTCATGGTCGGTGATTTTAATGCATGGAAACTTAAATCCATTTTCTTATTTTTACCAGCATGTCACCTGTGCATCAGTGACATAACGCTCTAGATAACCTTTATTCCACACACAGAAACACATACAAGGCCCTCCCTCACCCTCCCTTTGGCACATCAGATAATAACTCTATCCCCCTGCTTGCAAACAAAAACTCGAACCGAAAGTACCAATGATGCGCTCAATACTGAAGTGGTCCAATGAAGCGGATGCTAAGCTATAGGTTATGTTCCCGGGATTCATCCAATTACATTGAGGAGTTTACCACATCAGTCACTGGCTTCATTAATAAGTGCCTCGACAACATCGACCCCACAAAGACTGTACGTACATACCCCAACCAGAACCCATGTATTACAGGCAACATCCGCACTGAGATAAAGAGCTGCCGCTTTCAAGAAGCGGGACACTAATCCGGACTCTTACAAGAAATAACCTCCCACGAGCCATCAAACAGACAAGGTGTCAATACAGGACTAAGAACAAATCCTACTACGCCGGCTTTGACGCTCAAGAGAGTGGCAGGGCCTATAAAGGGAGACCCAGCCGTGAGCTGCCCAGCAACGTGGGCCTACCAGACGAGCTAAATGCCTTCTAAGTCCGCTTTGAGGCAAGCAACCCTGAACCATGCATGAGAGCACCAGCTGTTCTGGCCGAGTTTGTGATCTTGCTCTCTGTGGCCAATGTGAGTAAGACTTTTAAACAGGTTAACATTCGCAAGGCCGCGGAGCCTGACGGAATACCAGGATGTGTATTCAGAGCTTGCTGTAACCAGCTGGCAAGTGTCTTCACTGACATTTTCAACCTATCCCTGACCCAGTTTGTAATTCCAACTTGTTTCAAGCAGACCACCATAGTCCCCATGCGCAAGAACCCCTAAATGACTATCGAACTAAATTAACTGCCTAAATGACTATAGCCCCATAGCAATCACATTGACAGCCATTAAATGCTTTGAAAGACTAATCATGGCTCACATCAACACCATCATCCCAGAAACCCTGGACCCACTCCAAATTTGCACACTGCCCCAACAGATCCACAGATGACGCAATCCACACTGCCCTCACCCACCTGGACAAAAGGAATACTTATGTAAAAATGCTGTTCATTGACTACAGCTCAGCATTTAACACCATAGTCCCCTCCAAGCTCAGGATCTTGGGTCTGAACACCTTCCTCTGCAACTGGATCCTGGACTTCCTGACGGGCCATGGTGAGGGTAGGCGGTGAGGGTAGTCAACAACACATCCGTCACGCTGATCATCAACACTGGGGCCCCTCAGGGTTGTGTGCTTTGTCCCCTCATGCACTCCCTGTTCACCCATGACTGAGTATCTGTAAATGACTCCAACACCATCATCAAGTTTGCTGACCACACATCGGTGGTAGGACTGATTACCGACGGTGATGAGACAGCCTATATGGAGCTCAGAGACCTGGCTGTGTGGTGCCAGGACAACAACCTCTCCCTCAACATCATCAAGAGAAAGGAGCTGATCGTGGACTACAGGAAATGGAGGGACAAGCACGACCCCATTCCCATCGATGGGGCTGTAGTGGAGCAGGTCGAGAGTTCCTTGGTGTCCACTAGAGGTCGACCGATTAATTGGAATGACCGATTGATTAGGGCCAATTTCAAGTTTTCATAATCGGAAATCGGTATTTTTGGACACCGATTTCCGATTATTATTTTTTTAGACCTTTATTTAACTAGGCAAGTCAGTTAAAGAACACATTCTTATTTTCAATTACAGCCTAGGAACGGTGGGTTAACTGCCTTGTTCAGGGGCAGAACGACAGATTTTCACCTTGTCAGCTCAGGGGACCCAATCTTGCAACCGTACAGTTAACTAGTCCAACGCTCTAACCATTGCACTCCACGAGGAGCCTGCCTGTTACACGCATGCAGTAGAAGCCAAGGTAAATCGCTAGCTAGCATTAAACTTATCTTGTAAAAAACAATCAATCAATCATAATCACTAGTTATAACTTCTAATACAGTTTAGCAGGCAATATTAACCAGGTGAAATTGTCTCATTTCTCTTGCGTTCATTGGACGCAGAGTCTGGGTATATGCAACAGTTTTGGCTGCCTGGCTCATTGCGAACTAATTTGCCAGATTTTTACGTAATTATGACATAACATTGAAGGTTGTGCAATGTAACAAGAATATATAGACTTAGGGATGCCACCCGTTAGATAAAATACCGAACGGTTCCGTGTTTCACTGAAATAGACGTTTTGTTTTCGAAATGATAGTTTCCAGATTCGACCATATTAATGACCAAAGGCTCGTATTTCTGTGTGTTATTATGTTATAATTAAGTCTGATTTGATAGAGCAGTCTGACTGAGCAGCAGCAGGCCCGTAATCATTCATTCAAACAGCACTTTCGTGCGTTTTGCCAGAAGCTCTTCGCAAGCACAGCGCTGTTTATGACTTCAAGCCTATCCGCCTAATGGCTGGTGTAACCATTGTGAAATGGCTAGCTAGTTAGCTGGGTGTGCGCTAATACCGTTTCAAACGTTGCTCACTTTTAGATTTGGAGTAGTTGCGCTGCAAGGGCCGCGGCTTTTGTGAAGCGATGGGTAACGCTGCTTCGAGTGTGGCTGTTGTCGATGTGTTCCTGGTTCGAGCCCAGGTAGGGGCGAGGAGAGGGACGGAAGCTATACTGTTACACTGGCAATACTATAGTGCCTTTAAGAACATACAATAGTCAAAGGTATATGAAATACAAATGGTATAGAAATAGTCCTATAAATACTATATTAACTACAACCTAAAACCTCTTACCTTGGAATATTGAAGTCTCATGTTAAAAGGAACCACCAACTTTCATATGTTCTGAGCAAGGAACTTAAACATTAGCTTTTTTACACGCCACACATTTTTACATGGCACATATTGCATATTGGCACATTACTTTCTTCTCCAACACTTTGTTTTTGCATTATTTAAACCAAATTGAACATGTTTCATTATTTATTTGAGGATAAATAGATTTTATTGATGTTTTATATTAAGTTAAAATAAAGTGTTCATTCAGTATTGTTGTCATTGTCATTATTACAAATAAATAAATAAAAGTCGGCCGATTAATCGGTATCAGCTTTTTTGGGCCTCCAAAATCGGTATCGGCGTTGAAAAAAAATCATAATCGGTCGACCTCTAGTGTCCACATCACTAAAGAATTAACATGGTCCACACACACCCACACAGTTGTAAAGAGGGCCCCTCAGGAAACTGAAAGGATTTGGCATAGGCCCTCAGATCCTCAAAAGGGTCTACAGCTGCACCATTGAGAGCATCTTGACTGGCTGCATCACTGCTTAGTACGGAAACTGCAAAGCACTCGACCGCAAGGTGCTTCAGACGGTGGTGAGTACAGCCCAGTACATCACTGGGGCTGAGCTCCCTGCCATCCAGGACTTCTATACCAGGCAGTGTCAGAGGAAGCTAATCAAATGGCTACCCAGACTACCAGCATTGACACTTTTTAAACTAACTCTTGCACTAACTCTATGCACACACACGGGTCTCTACCGACACACTCCCATACACATACTTACACCCCAACACAGACACATATACTCAAGCCACACACGCACACACGCTGCGGCTGCTACTGCTCCCCATACGTTGCTGCTCCGTCTATTATCTATCCTGTTGCCTTGTCACTTTACCCCTACCTATATGTACATAGCTACCTCAATTACATCGTACCCCTGCACATCGACTCAGTACTGGTACTCCCCATATATAGCCATGTTATGTTCTACTCCCTGTATATAGCCATGTTATTTTTACTCTTTATTATTATTTGTTAACCACTGTGAATGTATTCCTCGCGACACTATTTTTATTTTATCTTTAACTCTGCATTGTTGGAAAATTACCCGTAAGTAAGCATTTCGCTGTTAGTCTATAACTGTTGTTTACGAAGCATGTGACAAATAAAATGTTATTTGATTTAGTTTAGAACAGGGATTTCCAACCATTTCTAGCGTGAGAGCTACTTTAAAAAAATGTAACGTGGTGAGCTACATGTTTTTCTAACTTTCAAATAGGCTAAATCTTCTCTTCTCCTCTCCCCTGCAATTCTTTCCCAGGTCATTAATGTAAAAGCGAAAGTACTGCGCTAGGTTCTGTCAACATATCTGGTCAAATAATAATAAACTACGGGGGCCCTACAAAATCTGTAATTTTTTCTCCCCAAATTCTGTTTTATATTTTCCCAAATTATGTTCTCAGTTATAATTTTTTGCGCTATAGATTTTTTGTTTTCACTCGTAAAATTATGATTGTTCATATAGAGACAACATTGGATGTTCTGAGTCCATGCAATGTTGAAATCACATCAGACGAAATGTTATTTTAGGTCTGGGTGAAAATGAAAAAAAAATAAAGTGCAGAATTACCCCTTTTTTTACATTTTAAAAATGATTTAACTTTTATTTTACACTGAACAATTGAGGAATATGCTTCTAATGTGCCGGTCTAGCAATGTTTCTGTACTGCTGCTGCTCATTTCAAAGCTAAGTTCGCAAATAACATAATAGATACAAATGATGTACTCGCTTTGCAATTTCCTAAACTTCTGCCAAGTAAGGCAACTTTGGCGCAGACAGGGCTGCCTCGCTTCTAGCTCTTAGGAAACTTTGCAGTATTTAGTTTTTTTAATGTATTATTTCTTACATTGTTAGCCCAGAAAATGTTGTGTTATTATATACAGCCGGAAAAAACTATTGGACATCAGAGCGGCGGTAACTCACCAGCTCTACCAGCATTATGACCAGGAATACGACTTTCCCGAAGCGGGGATCCTTTGTTCGCACCACCCAGGGCAATTGAACGGATTCAAGAGGCCGACCCAAAACAAGGAGAGGTACATGTTAACTGAACTATTCTTCCCAGAGAGACATCAGGGATTGTAATATACTCTGTTTCACGGAAACATGGCTCTCTCGGGATATACTGTTGGAGTCTGTCCTGCCACCTGGATTATCAGTTCATCGTGCCGACAGGAATAAACATCTCTCCGGGAAGAAGAAGGGCAGGGGTGTATGTTTCATGATTAACGACTCATGGTGTAATTATGATAACATACAGGAACTCAAGTCCTTTTGTTCACCCAACCTAGAATACCTCAAAATGCAGACCGTATTATCTTCTAAGGTAATTTTCTTCGGTTATAGTCACAGCTATGTATATCCCCCCTCAAGCAGATACCATGACGGCCCTCAAGGAACCATATATCCTCAGGCTGCATTCATTGTAGCTGGGGATTTAAACAAAGCAAATTTGAGGAAAAGGCTGCCTAAATTCTATCAGCATATCAACTGTAGTACTCGTGCTGCTAACACTCGACCACTGTTACTCCAACTACCGGGATGCATACAAGGCCCTCCCACGCCCTCCTTTCGGAAAATCTGACCACGACTCCATTTTGATCCTCCCTTCCTATAGGCAGAAACTCAAACAGGAAGTACCTGTGCTAAAGACTATTCAATGCTGGTCTGAACAATCGGAATCCACACTAAGATTGTTTTGATCACGAGGACAGGGATATTTCCTGGGCAGCTTCCGAGAATAATATTGACGAATACCGCGACGATTACTGACTTCATCCGAAAACGTACAGGAGATATTGTACCCACTGACTTTTAAAACCTTCCCTAACCAGAAACCGTGGCTAAATGGCAGCATTCACGCAAAACTGAAAGCGCAAACCAACGCATTTAACCATGGCAAGGTAACATGGAATATGGCAGAATACAAACAGTGTAGTCATTCACTCTGCAAGTCAATCAAACAGGCAAAACGTCAGTATAGAGACAAAGTGGAGTCGCAATTCAACGGCTCAGATACAAAATGTATGTGGCAGGGTCTACACACAATCACAGACTACAAAAGGATAAACAGCTACGTCGCGAACACCGACGTCTTACACCTGGACAAGCAAAACATGTTCTATGCCCGCTTTGCGGATAACACAGTGCCAAAAAAAGGAGTGGGCTCTCCTTCTCCATGGCCGACGTGAGAAAGACATTTAAACATATTAACCCTCGCAAGGCTGCTGGCCCAGACGGCATTCCTAGCCACGTCCTCAGAACATGCGCAGACCAGCTGGCTGGTGTGTTTACGGACATATTCAATCTCTCCCTATCCCAGTCTGCTGTCCCCACATGCTTCAAGATGGCCACCATTGTTCATGTACCCAATAATGAAAAAGTAACTGAACTATATGACTATCGCCCCGTAGCACTCACTTCTGTCATCATGAAGTGCTTTGAAAGACTAGTCAAGGATCATATCACCTCCACCCTACCTGACACCCTAGACCCACTCCAATTTGCTTTCCGCTCCAATGGGTCCACAGACGATGCAATCGCCATCACACTGCTCTAACCCATCTGTACAAGAGGAATACCTATGTAAGAATGCTGTTCATTGACTATAGCTCAGCATTCAAAACCATAGTACCCTCCAAGCTCATCATTAAGCTTGAGGCCACAGGTCTGAACCCCGCCCTGTGCAATTGGGTCCTGGACTTCCCAATGGGCCGCCCCCAGGTGGTGGGAAACAACACCTCAAACAACACCTTCGCTGATTCTCAACACTGGGGCTCCACAAGGGTGCATGGAAATCAGTGTCTTTGTTAGTGTCTCCCTGTTCACCCATGACTGCGTGGCCAAGCACACCTCCAACTCAATCATCAAGTTTGCAGACGACACAACAGTAGTAGGCTTGACTACCAATGATCAGACAGCCTACAGGGAGGAGGTGAGGGATCTGGGAGTGTGGTGCCAGGAAAATAACCTCTCACTCAATGTCAACAAAACAAAGGAAATGATAGTGGACTTCAGGAAACAGGAGAGGGAGCATCCCCCTATCCACATCGATGGGACAGCAGTGGAGAAGGTGGAAAGTTAAGTTATTCGGCGTACACATCACTGAAATGGTCCACCCACACAAACAGTGTGGTGAAGAAAGCACCTCTTCAACCTTAGGAGACTGAAGAAAATTGGCTTGTCACATAATACCCACAAACTTTTACAGATGCACAATTGAGAGCCTCCGGTATCACCACCTGGTATGGCAACTGCACCTCCCACAACCGCAGTGCTCTCCAGGACAGCTACAGCACCCAATGTCACAGGAAGGCCAAAAAGACCATCAAGGACAACAACCACCTGAGCCACTGCCTGTTCACCCAGCTATCATCCAGAAGGCGAGTTCAGTACAGGTGCATCAAAGCTGGGACCGAGAGACTGAGAAACAGCTTCATATTGTTAAATAGCCTATATACACAGACTTGAAATCATTGGTCACTTTAATAATGTTTACATCTCATATGTATATACTATATTCTATACTACTGTATCTTAGTCTATTCCACTCTGACATTGCTCGTCCATACATCCTAATTCCATTCCTTTATTTAGATTTGTGTGTTTTTTGGTATATGTTGTGAAACTGTTAGATATTACTCGTTAGATATTGCTGCACTGTCGGAACTAGAAGCACAAGCATTTCGCTATACCCGCAATAACATTTGCTAGACACGTGTATGTCACCAATAATATTTGATTTGATTTGCAGTTAACATTTAATTGAGAAGGTTTTGGGGAAAGTATTTCTGTCAATCCGCAAGAAGGTTATCACAACTGGCTACACACTGAGTGATAGACAAACATGCGCACCACATACAGACAGGAACAATATTGCTGGAAATTTACTTGCAGATATTGTGTTAGGTTTGGCTTTTTAAGCCAATAGTGGCTAACCAGGGGTGAGATCATGTCAATGCTGTGTTGATTAGATAGTAGCTGGTAGCTTGAGGTGTCTGATAATTGTGACATTTGTTAATGACAGTTTGTGGTGGAACACGTGAAAATTGCATGTACAGTGCCTTCCGGAAGTATTCCGACCCCTCGACTTTTTTCACATTATGTTATGTTACTGCCTTATTCTAAAATATATTAAACAAAACATTTTTCTCAGCAATCTACACGCAATACCCCATAATGACAAAGTGAAAACTGGTTCAGAAATGTTTGCAAATGTATTACAAATAAAAAAAACAGAAATACCTTAGTTACATAAGTATTCAGAACCTTTGCTATGAGACTCGAAATTGAGCTCAGGTGCATCCTGTTTCTATTGATCATCCTTGAGATGTTTCTACAACTTGGAGTCCGCCTGTGGTAAATTAAATTGATTGGACATGATTTGGAAAAGCACACCTGTCTATATACAGTCCCACAGTTGACAGTGCATGTCAGAGCAAAAATCAAGCCATGAGGTTGATAAAAGTTTATGAATCTGCAATAAACAGTTAATACATTGGTTGGAATTGTGTTCCATCAAGTATACTCTAATGTAAGTGTTACTGTCAGAGCAATCCAAGGCCTAACACTCAGAAACGGCTAAGAAATATACTCATGGCTGAGAAATTAAGCCTAGAAATTAAGCCTTCTTAATTTACCTGATAATAATGGGCTTGGCTCTTGTTTGTTCCCTTCAAAACCGGTGATCTGTATCAACTCTCAATGCCCCCAAGGGGACCCAGTGACATACACTAGGTGTATGTGGGTAAGGTGAGCAGTCCCCTTGAGAGGACAGAGAACGACCTGTCCAACTGTTGTTTCTCTCATTCAACTGTGTGGCTCATTATCAGGCAAAGGAGACAGGGCCAGTAATGGCTGCTTTAAACTAGGTTGACTACCCATACATAAAAATGTGGATATATATATTATTATATTAACATGCTACAATGATAATTGTGTAAGCTCAAAACAATACATATGGTGATAAAGTACACAAACTTGTGATAAAGTACATGTCTGTTGGGGTTAAAGGTTGAAAGGGTGAAAGGGATAACAGGCTTTAAACGTTATCATTTACAGTTTTTAAAATACGTGTCCAGAATAGACACGAATGCCTCAAAGTTATTTCACGTAGGCCTAGTTTACCAAGCGTAGGTCACATCACAACAACCTAAAACATTGTGTTGAATAGAACAATGTAACAGCGAATCACAGTCTAACAAAGCCAAGTGCAACGCGGCCAGTGAATGCCGTGATTTCAATTCTCACAGAACAAAAACCCGTTTGTGCGATTATTGTCCGACAAGCTCGCGATGAGGCAAACAAAAAAAGATCCATTCCAGATGATGCATTCTTTGTTTTCAACCAAACGCGCACCCAGCTCAACAGCGGAGGCTACTGTTCGTAGGGCAGTTGAGAAGACGAATTTGCGTCACTTATTCAACAGGTGACTAGGCAATAAAACCGCTTAGCATGGTTTACTGTGCCTTTGTGACATAATAATATGATAACGTGACGGGGCTTTAGACTTAAGCAAATTACAAGTCTGTAAATTGTAGGCATATTTGGCCATTCTGCAGTCTAGTAGCGCGCCCGTATGAGTTTGATAAGGACAGTGACTCACCTCAATCCATTTCTGCGCTTCTAGAAACGCGGGCTCCGAGGCCGATTCAGAGGGGGGATGTCGCTGGTGTGGTTGTCCTCTATCTGCAGCGGGACTTGCCATTTGCAAAGCTGCTCAGTATTAAAATAGACCAACAATAAATCTACAAATGTAGGCTATTGGAAAATCCTCAGGCTACAGCCTCAGCACCTGACCGTGAAAACCCGATAATGGCGTTTATTTATTTTTACTTGACTTGCTGTGTAGCCAGTCTCCCCCAGTCTCCTTCGGTCTGTCGCAAACCCCAAGCACTGCACTTGCAGCTACCCCCTGTAACTCCCGTGTAGCCTACTGGGACTGTGGACAGAGTCGCCTCGCTCGCACCGCAATATGAATTGCATCGATGGCTAAAAATACACGGAGCAGTGCTGCTGTGCGGTCAGCCAATGCAAAGACAGCAAGCAATTCCATCAGCCACTCCGGATCACACACCCAGTTTCCCGACAGCAGCAACACAGAGCAGTGAAGAGAATTATCATTGGGTGTGTTCGAGCAGTACGCCTAACGAAGCCGACTGTAGAAATTAGGCGAGTGAAGTTGGGGGAGGTGCATCTGTAATAGCCGAAAGACGGACACGGCAAGGCTCAGATGAACATGTCAGTGTCAACATGGCTGCTATTTTTATTTCAAAAAATATTTATAGATGTCAAAATAAACTTTTCTATACCCTCATATTACACACTTACAAACTAAAAACATACCGTTTGTACAATTAATTGGTCTCAAATATCACTTTTATTTGTGTTCCCTGTAGCTTTTAGAATAACAGCAAAGCTGGTTCCTGTTTAAGTCCCTTCTTTTACCCTCCTAATGATTGGTTGACAAATAGTCCCTCCCACAATGCAGGTGATGCTGCATGGTGCAGTTGGGGAGGAGCAACTGCAGCGATTTAAGGATGCACTATGCAGAATTCACTCCTCCATTTCCTGGTTGCTAAAATTCTAATGGTTGGCCTAATTTCAGTTTATGTGACAAAACAAGCAAGTATAGCATAGAGAATCATTGTACCATCTAAACGGCTGAGCATATTTTTTTTCATCCGTGGCGTGTATTCATGGATGCCAAGGGAAGCCAAGCTTCCCCAAATATTTGACAAAATAAATAAATAAATAAAAACATGTATTTCTTCTCTCTGTGTGTTTTAAGAATTTTCTGTAAATTCGCAAGTGGCTAAATCTCACCGGAGAAATCATCCAAGCGAGGGAAACAGCACCCCTCTCAGTACGTGTAGCCCATGTATCTGATGCTGTCTGGACCAAAAGAGTATGACATGTTACGGCTGTAGCATTTGACTGATTGATGCCAGCAAGCATTTGGCTTCCCTTAATTAAAAAAATATTAAAGAATGAACTGAGCTCAACGGTGGGTTGTCCTGGTGTTGCAAAACACCCCCCAATGGAAACCAGTTTGGAAACCAGTTTGGAAACCAGTTTGCATCACACCAATCAAATCACATCCTAAGCAAAACATAATTTTAGTATTTGGGTCCGCTTCTGTTGATGTCATGCAGTAGCTAGCTCGCTAAATCGGCTTTTTCCTAAGCCATGGATGAAGATGGGGATTTGGACTTGTGGTTTTGACTTAATTCTCAGTACAGGCCAATGATTATGACGGCGATTCTGATTAATATGTTGTGCCACTGGCCTGGGAGGTTTGAAGTTCAATATATAGTCTAGATGTAGCCTAGGCCTTTTAGGTTCACGTTAACTAGCTAGCTAATTTAGCTGGTTCAGTGTTGCCCATGCAAGGAAGTTAGGCTAGCAAGAAATTTAGCTAGATAGCCTATGACAACAAAAACTAAAAGCATACTGTATGACAGAGCCATAGACTATTTTGCCAACATGAAAGAAAGAAGGATGGCATTGGCGTTCAGCTAATCTTCAAGTAGGGTGATTCCAACGTTTATTTTTGCTGACACACGCATGCACACACACATAAACACACACACACAGAAGATGGTACCAGAGGGGATGGAGGCCCCTCACTGGCTTAATCAATAAGTGCATTGGTGACGTCCCACCGTACAGTGGCTGTACGTACATACCCCAACCAGAAGCTATTGATTACAGGCAACATCTGCACAGAGCTAAAGGGTAGAGCTACCGCTTTCAAGGAGCCGGATTCTAAAATGG
The DNA here is from genome assembly GCF_018296145.1 of Oncorhynchus tshawytscha. Classification (NCBI taxonomy): domain Eukaryota; kingdom Metazoa; phylum Chordata; class Actinopteri; order Salmoniformes; family Salmonidae; genus Oncorhynchus; species Oncorhynchus tshawytscha. The sequence continues at coordinate 19,421,098 of NC_056449.1, forward strand.
AAGCTTATAAGAAATCCCGCTATGCCCTCCGATGAACCATCAAACAGGCAAAGCATCAATATAGGACTAAGATCGAATCGTACTGCACCGGCTCGGACGCTCGTCGGATGTGGCAGAGCTTGCAAACCATTACAGACTACAAAGGGAAGCACAGCCAAGAGCTGCCCAGTGACATGAGCCTACCAGACGAGCTAAATTACTTCTATGCTCACTTCAGGGCAAGTAACACTGAAACATTCATGAGAGCATCAGCTGTTCCAGATGACTGTGTGATCAGGCTCTCCGCAGCCGATGTGAGTAACACCTTCAACTTCTTTGGGACTGGGGGGCAGTATTGAGTAGCTGGATGAATAAGGTGCCCAGAGTAAACTGCCTGCTACTACTGCTACCTGCTAGTACTACTTCCTGCTACTAGAATATGCATATAATTAGAAGATTTGGATAGAAAACACTCTGAAGTTTCTAAAACTGTTTGAATGATGTCTGTGAGTATAACAGAACTCATATGGCAGGCAAAAACCTGAGAAAAAAATCCAACCAGGAAGTGGGAAATCTGAGGTTTGTAGTTTTTCAAGTCATTGCCTATCGAATATACAGCGTCTATGGGGTCATATTGGACTTCCTAAGACTTCCACTAGATGTCAACAGTCTTTAGAACCTTGTTTGATGCTTCTACTGTGAGGGAGGGGGAAATGGGAACTGAATGAGTCAGGGATCTGCCAGAGTGGCATGAGCTGATCACGCGTGCTCAAATGAGAGCGACCTGCATTCCATCGCATTTCTACAGACAAAAAGGAATTCTCCGGTTGAAACATTATTGAAGATTTGTGTTAAAAACATCCTAAAGATTGATTCTATACTTCGTTTGACATGTTTCTACGAACTGTAATATGACTTTTCTTCGTCTGAACTTCCGCCTGGACTTGCCCGCGCGTCTTGAGTTTGGATTGTGTTCTAAACGCACAAACAGAAAGTAGGAATTTGGACATAAATGATGAACTTTATCGAACAAATCAAACATTTATTGTGGAACTGGGATTCCTGGGAGTGCATTCTGATGAAGATCATCAAAGGTAAGTGAATATTTATAATGCTATTTCTGACTTCTGTTGACTCCACAACATGGCGGATATATGTATGGCTTGTTTTGTTGTCTGAGCGCTGTACTCAGATTATTGCATGGTGTGCTTTTTCGGTAAAGCTTTTTTGAAATCTGACACAGCGGTTGCATTAAGGAGAAGTGGATCTAAAATTACATGCATTACACTTGTATCTTTTAGCAATGTTTATTATGAGTATTTTTGTAAATTGATGTGGCTCTCTACAAAATCACCGGATGTTTTGGAACTACTGAACGTAACGCGCCAATGTACATATCCCAGAGAGGTTAAACAGGTCAACATTCACAAGGACGCAGGGCCAGGCGGATTACCAGGACGTGTACTCCGAGGATGCGCTGACCAACTGGCAAGTGTCTTCACTGATATTTTCAACCTCTCCCTATCTGAGTCTGTAATACCAACATGTTTCAAGCAGACCACCACTTCCTGTGCCCAAGAACACTAAGGTAACCTGCCTAAATGACTACCAACCGTAGCACTCACGTCTGTAGCCATGAAGTGCTTTGAAAGGATGGTCAAATCAAATCAAATCAAATCAAATCAAATTTTATTTGTCACATACACATGGTTAGCAGATGTTAATGCGAGTGTAGCGAAATGCTTGTGCTTCTAGTTCCGACAATGCAGTAATAACGAGCAAGTAATCTAACTAACAATTCCAAAAAAAAAACTACTGTCATACACAGTGTAAGGGGATAAAGAATATGTACATAAGGATATATGAATGAGTGATGGTACAGAGCAGCATAGGCAAGATACAGTAGATGATATCGAGTACAGTATATACATATGAGATAAGTATGTAAACCAAGTGGCATAGTTAAAGTGGCTAGTGATACATGTATTACATAAGGATGCAGTCGATGATATAGAGTACAGTATCAACGTATGCATATGAGATGAACAATGTAGGGTAAGTAACATTATATAAGGTAGCATTGTTTAAAGTGGCTAGTGATATATTTACATCATTTCCCATCGATTCCCATGATTAAAGTGGCTGGAGTAGAGTCAGTGTCATTGACAGTGTGTTGGCAGTAGCCACTCAATGTTAGTGGTGGCTGTTTAACAGTCTGATGGCCTTGAGATAGAAGCTGTTTTTCAGTCTCTCGGTCCCAGCTTTGATGCACCTGTACTGACCTCGCCTTCTGGATGGCAGCGGGGTGAACAGGCAGTGGCTCGGGTGGTTGATGTCCTTGATGATCTTTATGGCCTTCCTGTAGCATCGGGTGGTGTAGGTGTCCTGGAGGGCAGGTAGTTTGCCCCCGGTGATGCGTTGTGCAGACCTCACTACCCTCTGGAGAGCCTTACGGTTGAGGGCGGTGCAGTTGCCATACCAGGCGGTGATACAGCCCGCCAGGATGCTCTCGATTGTGCATCTGTAGAAGTTTGGTCATGGCTCACATCCAAACCATTATCCCTGAAACCCTAGACCCACTCCAATTTTCATACCACCCCAACAGATCCACAGACGATGCAATCTCTATTGCACTCCACACTGCCCTTTCACACCTGGACAAAAGGAACCCCTATGTGAGAATGCTATTCATTGACTACAGTTCAGCATTCAACACCATAGTGCCCTCAAAGCTCATCACTAAGCTAAGGACCCTAGGACTAAACACCTCCCTCTGAAACTGGATCCTGTACTTCCTGACGGGCCACCCCCAGGTGGTAAGGGTAGGAAACAACACATCCGCCAAGCTGATCCTCAACACGGTGGCCACTCAGGGGTGCGTGCTCAGTCCCCTCCTGTACTTCCTGTTCACTCATGACCGCACGGCCAGGCACGACTTCAACACCATCATTAAGTTTGCAGATGACACCACAAGTGATATTAGCATATGAAGATACCATGGGATGAATATCGCTCATTTGTTGTTGTTTCTTGCTGGAAGCCCACTCATGAATGGTATCCCGAACTTACAGAGTGAATTTAAGAGCGAATAGTGCCTAAACACAATGCAACATGTTCACTGCTAAAGGAGAAATTAAAATGAGCAACATTTTTGAACATGCATCATAGCTAACCTGGTTTGACTTTTACCTAAGCAGAGTCATCCTTCACATTTCAGCAGTTTAAACCAATCCAGACAAGATATGACTGATCTCATGGAATCCAAATTCTCATTAGATTCAACTGCTGTAGCCTTAAGATTTAGTTAATGATGATGAAAAAGAAAGACACATCATTGACAAACACATCATATTACACACCAAATTAATAAAACAATATTGCTTAGGCTAGTCAATGTATTTTATACTCAATAGTTTGTCAATAGAAGGAATTCAAATGGCATAATGGCAAAAAACAGCATGTTTTCTTGTCCTCTACTGGCATCTTCAGGAACATTGCTGAAATGAGGATACTTGAAAAGTCACTTCCCACTTTCTCTCTGTCATGTCTCAAATCCTGGTGCACCTTTTAAATCGAACAGTTTGAACTGCATTTTTAGGCCTGTATTGTGTCAACTGGTATATCTTCCATATGAGGGGTCATAGCTCAATGGATGATCATTTGATTGCAGATCAAGAGGTCCCAGATTCAAATCCTGGTGCCCCCTTAAAATCAAGTTGTTTAAACTTGTATATGCATTTTGATGCCTATGTTGTAAACATGAGGGGGTTTAGCTCAACGGTAGAGCATTAATCTGATATAAATCTTCAATAAGCCTATTCAATATACGTATTTCCTTAATGTTTTGTAATGCCTCAAAAATATTTAAATTGACTTGTTTTTAAACAAATGAAACTGAGCAGCTGGCGGGTGTTGGGAACTGGAATGATCTCTGACCTATTTCCTGTGAGATAATGACAACAATGATCATCAATTAGCTGGAAGAGCAGTGAATTTGAACAATGCTTAGCATGAGAAAATGAGAATGCAAGAAGATACAAGTCCACTCCTCTCTTCAGTCAACTCTTTAGACAGCAGGCGTTCTGCTCAGTGGAGCCGTTGTTTGAGGCAGATATGATACCTGCAGTGAAATGTTAGCATATTGATTCAAAACAAAAATACCTTATTTACATAAGTATTCAGACCGTTTGCTGTGAGACTCCATGTTTAGCTCAGGTGCATCCTGTTTCCATGGATCATCCTTGAGATGTTTCTACAACTTGATTGGAGTCCACCTGTGGTAAATTCAATTGATTGGATATGATTTGGGAAGGCACACACTTGTCTATATTAGGTCCCAGAGTTGACAGTGCATGTCAGAGCAAAAATCAAATGATAAGGTCGAAGGAATTCTCCATAGAGCTCAGAGACAGGATAGTGTTGGGGCACAGATCTGGGGAATGGTACCAAAACATGTGTGCAGCATTGAATGTCCCCAAGAACACATTGGCCTCCATCATTCTTAAATGGAAGAGGTTTGGAACCACCAAGACTCTTCCTAGATCTGGCCACCCGGCCAAATTGAGCAATCGGGGTAGATGGGCCTTGGTCAGGGAGGTGACCAAGAACCTGATGGTCACTCTGACAGAGCTCTAGAGTTCCTCTGTGGAGATGGGAAAGCTTTCCAGGACAACCATCTCTTCAGCACTCCACCAATCAGGCTTTTATGTTAGAGTGGCCAGACGGAAGCCACTCCTCAGTAAAAGGCACGACAACCCACTTGAAGTTTGCCAAAAGGCATCTAAAGAATCTCAGACCATGAAAAAACAAGATTCTACGGTCTGATGAAAGCAAGATTGAATTCTTTGGCCTAAATGCCAACCGTCACGTCTGGAAGAAACCTGGAACCATCCCTACAGTGAAGCATGGTGGTGGCAGCATCATGCTGTGGGGAGGTTTTTCAGCGGCAGGGGCTGGGAGACTAATCAGGATCGAGGCAAAGATGAACGGAGCAAAGTAAAGAGAGATCCTTGATGAAAATATGGTCCAGAGCACTCAGGACCTCAGACTGGGGCGAAGGTTCATCTTCCAACAAGAGAAAGACCCTAAGCACACAGCTAAGACAACGCATGAGTAGCTTTGGGACAAGTCTCTGAATGTCCTTGAGTGGCCCAGCCAGAGTCAGGACTTGAATCTGATCAAACATCTCTGAAGAGACCTGAAAATAGCTTTGCAGCGACACTCCCCATCCAACCTGACAGAGCTTGAGAGGATCTGCAGAGAAGAATGGGAGAAACTCCCCAAATAGAGGTGTGCCAAGCTTGTAGCGTCATACCCAAGAAGACTTGAGACTGTAATCGTTGCCAAAGGTGCTTCAACAAAACACTAAGTAAAGGATCTAAAGACGTATGTAAATGTGATACTTCAGTTTAGATTGATGAGGAGAAAAAAAACAACAGTCAATTTTAGAATAAGGCTGTAACCTAACAAAATGTGGAAAAAAGTAAAGGGGTCTGAATACTTTCCAAAGGCACTGTATACACACCTCTGTTAGTGCAGGTAGGACTGATATACACCTAAGCGCAGGTAGGACTGTTATACTGATAAACACTTGTGTTAGTGCAGGTAGGACTACAGCTGCATCCTCCATGTCTCCATGACTGATATACACCTTAGTGCAGGTTGGACTGTTATACACTTGTGTTAGTACAGGTAGGACTACAGCTGCGTCCTCCATGTCCCGTATCAAATTGATCTTCCACTCTCCTTCCTTGTACATCCCCAGTGTACCTGCACAGCGACTGCCTCCTTTCACCAGTCTCACATCATCAGGCTGATCATCTTCTCTGGCTGAAGTGCTACAGAGCAGGAGAAGAGACTCATTACCTTTCCACTGGATCTCTGTAGTCCAGGTTGGACCCACACCTTCACCATAGAGCCTCTGAATTAGCCTCTGCATCCTGTGAGTTAAAGTCAGCTTCATACACTGAAGCCCACTGAGATCCAGACTGATTGGACCTCCACTCTCCCAGAGCATAGACCAGCTCCATTCACAAGCCTCACAAACTTCGAACAGACCACATTGACACTGCTCTCATCCCAAATACTCTATGTCACTGTGCATTTGACACTGCCCAAGAGTAGACTCAATGCCAAGAAAAACAACTGACCTTACTTTGCGCCCTTTTCCAAATTAAGGACCTTTAGTTGCATCAACAGGATGCCCCCAGCCCAGATGTCCACACATCAACTTGGCATTTGTCATGCCCCAACCTTGTCCACATACGCCCGTCCATTCTCCTTGGTCAAAGACCTCCACTGTCCCAATGCAGGAGCTGGTCTCATTCACCAGTCTGACTGAACCAAAGGCTGGGGGCTAATCTGAGGAGACACAAACACACAGGTCATAATCAGTAAATAGACAACTGGGCTGTGGCTCCACTGTTTCAAACGTAGCGCCCTCCACCTTTGTAATCAAGCAGGGAGACTCATTTATCTGCCCTGACTCTGAGCCTGCACTCTGGGGGTAAAGCCTATTTTTCTGGAAATTCTACCCCATCAGTTGAGATAGTCCTGCTGCAGCCTGAAATATCCTGGACTGTCTCAATGGGAGAGGCTTCTGGTCACCAGGAGGCTCCTTCTTCCTCATGCTCAATGTCTCCAACAGATTCCAGACCCAGCCAGCTGTCAATCACTCTGCTGCCTTCCTCTTCCCTGCTGCAGACGACTACCACCAAGGGAACTACAGCTGTGTTTACGGGAGTTATGTTTTCTCTCAAAACCTCTCGTCTGAGTGTAAACTCCTCTCCCTCACTGTTTCAGGTAACTGAGAATGAACCAGACTTTTTGTACTTTGTACCAGATTTGGAATGATTTTCCACAGATCGATCTGATGATCAGATCAAATGGTCAAATGTGTTTTTATTCCAGCCTCTCCTCTGACTGCTTTCACCATCAGACTGGTGCTAGTGCTGCTGACGTCAGTGACGACCACTAGGGTCCTCTATCTGTACTTCAACACCACCAGGAGGCAGAAGAGAGAAGAAGGGGAGAGTGTAGAGATGGTGTCCCTGCAGGGGAGACCTGAGGTTGGGCCAACAGAAGAAAGGAGAGGAGAAGGGTGTAGACGAGAGTAGGCGATGAGATAGTAGGAGAAAGTGGAAGAGAGTAGGGGATTGAAGGAGAGGAGAGGAGTACTTCCTAGAATGCTTTGAGATTATTCTCATTGTCAAATAGTTTAAACCTAAGGTTAGTTAAAACCTGTGTTGTCCTTAGTTGAAGATTGAGTGTTTGTCGACTTTCTAAGTTCTGTCTACTGATTGATTGTTTTTCGTTTAAATTGTTGTATAGTTAGGACACATGTATACATTAGTTTTTGTTCTGATGATGAAATGGAAGCTTTGAGTTCAATCCAAATGTAAAAGGACAGAGTTTTCATCAGCGTTTCTATGGTGTGTCCACTTTTTATGTTTTTAATTTGACGTGTGGTTACTTGGACACTTATTATGTAGAGACTTTTCATCATAAGAAATGTTTATCATTGTTTTAAATTGTTTACATGGAGTTCTGTATTTCATTTTCACATATTAATAAACTTAGCTAATAACATCGATCTCTACAGATGAAGAAGCATCTAGTCTCTTTTACTACTTTTATAATCTGCCTGTTTTTAAAATGCTTTATCTATTATAATCAAAAAATATTTTACTCGAGGAACGCTCCTGTCTTTTCAAGAGAAGTGTGGAGAGTGTGGTGAGATAAGGATACTCAACTCGATGAGCGTCATTTGGGTATGGCAGGATACGGCAGTCGCCATACCCTAGCTCAACACCGACAATTTAAAATATGCTACTAAAATCATAAGGGAACCCCCCCCCCCTCAAATCTAGATGAAAAGTGTTTGGCTGCTTTGAGCTTGCAACAACACTCAAATAAAAATAATCTGAACATTTGCTGGCCCTGAAAATCCCTTTTAAATAGGCATATTTAGCTTGGTGGTATAGCTAACTACTAGAACATTTGACAGCAGATTAAGAGGTCCCAGGTTAAAATCCTGGTGCCCAGTGGAGTAGCGCAGTTTCGCGGGGCCCCCTTGCTAGGTCTGAGCAAGGGCACCAACCCCTGGACATTTATTTATTCTGCCATGGGGCAGAGAGAAAAATGTGCAGTTCTATAGCTAATCTCATGATATTTTACAGATTTTGCCCCCATGAGGCTGAGAGAAAATGTTGCTGTTTTAGAGCTCAGGGGGATTTGAAAGACGGGACAATATATTTTTTCAGAATATTGACCCAAAAAAATCTTAAGGTTGTTAGCCATCAGTGAAGGTACTCAGATACTCAAAACATCAGCCATCGCCAGCATTGTGGGAGACTTTATAGTTAACCAATCATTGGGGTGTTTTTTGTTTGACCCACGCGAACGTCAGAGACATAATGCCCATAGGGGGCACATGCCCGTAATAATAAAAATAATATAAACATTTTTTTCTCTTTTTGTAAAATTACTAGACACTTCTTTTATTATTTTACGATGTTAGCTTTAGCTAGCCCTACCAATAAGCCATTTCAGGCTATTAATCAAGTTAAAGTAGTTAGCTTGTCTAACTAATTATCTTAGCTGGCATGCCTGCTGGCAACGTTGAAAAGCAAGCAATAACTAAATGTACTGAATAAGACTCACATTCCTGTCTATCTTTTACCCAGATTTTAGCAGGGATATAAAGAAGCATATTTAGTTTATTTTTAAAAAGAACCACCAGTCACAAGGATACAGACAGCTCAAGAGTTATGCTTAGATATTTTTAGCCTTCTAAACTGTTCAGTAACATGTTGATTATTTGTGTATTTTCAGTAATGTTCAGTAACATGATTATTATATATATCATTAGGCTGTATGTATTTCTATAGGCCTATTGTAAATGAGTAGTATTGTAGCATCACCATCTTTATTGCAAATATAAATACAAATACAAACATAATGTTAGACTTTATATTCATTTCAGAGGTAATGAACTGTCCATTGATCAGCACAGCAATTGATAAAGCAGGTCCTTGTTTGCAAAACAAGTGTTTCTAAGCTTATGTCAATATTACACGTAAGATAACAGTTACAGAAATCAGGAATGCAGACAGGCTCTATCTATCTGAGATACTGTCCCACACACCACCACCTGTTGTTATGTTGAGCACCTACCTACCCCAAACAAATTATGATGGGGGGTTTTTTCTCTCAAAATGTTAAGGAAATACAGGCAGGTACCGATTGCTACAGTACAAACAGCTCACTCAATAAAGCCTGATGGTATGTACAAAAGCAAAGCTAGCTTTCATTTAAGAAAAAAAGCTTGACAAGGGTAGTGGAATGGGATAATGTCTTAATGTGGTGTAAAGAATCCAATACTTTACCTTGTATGCGGTACAAATCACAAGCAGGAATTGGGCTGCATTGAGTACAGTTACATGTACACAATAAAGTAATTATTGTGCATAATCAGATTAATATAATAGTTGGATTAAAATGTTTACATGCTTTCCCTAATAAACGATTTCCCTAATAATCTGGTTTACATGGACACATCTGAAATAGAGCTACCTGATGGCAGTCTGATAAATGCAGAAAATCACCAATCAAAATGAAAGTTATACCACAGTGACCATGTTATTTTTGGTAAGCATATTTGATTCTGAGTTCGGACATACAAAGTTTGTGTGTGAAAACTACTTATAAGACTCATACATTCAGTTGTTCCCGAACTCACTTCACCGGTGCTAAAGATGGAGGCTCGCTCGGCTGGCGCTAGCACATGCGCAAACCAAAGACATGACTGAAACAGGAACCAATTTTATGAAAGCTATACAGTGGTAGGCTATATACAAATGAATGTGATATTTGGAGCTCTCTCTCAGTAATTGATTGTGCGTTGAACACACATATGATTTCAGTTTGTGAATGTGTGATATGAAGGTTAGAGCCATGTTTATTTCGACATTATAAAGAAAAACTTTGATTAACAATGGCAACACTGCCATGTGGATCTGAGCCTTGTCTTTGAAACACCACATTAGTGTCTGACTTTCAGCTGTTGCAGATGCACCTCTCCTGACTTCATTCATTGACTTTCATCTACAGTCGGTTGCTTTGGCTTACCACTCAAACGTGCCCAAAGTTTCTGCAGAGGCAGCACATTGGCTATGACCCAGTGCAGCAAAGCATCATGGGTCATTAGACATAAATGAAAGGCCCAGTGCAGTCAAAAATGTGATTTACCTGTGTTTTATATAGCTTTCCACACTGAGTATTCAGTGAAATTGTGAAAATAATGATAATGCTATTTTAGTGTAAGAGCTGTTTGAAAAGACCGCCTGAAATTTCAGCCTGTTTTGGTGGGATGGAGCTTGTCCTACCATGGTGACATCACCATGTGGTAAATTAGTTAACAGACCAATAAGAAAGCGAGTTCCCAACCTCTACCAGGGATTGGAACTAATTCAGGGAACACAACAGGAAACCAGAAAATAACGAAATATTCAGAATCAGACCTGGGAACGAAAGGGATCTATTCTGTTCTGGAACAGAATCGTATTTTAAAAGCCTGGGAAGTGGTTAATAATAACGCGCTTTTACTTCCCGGGCCTTTTCTCTGTCACTCAGAAACATATTCCAGTGTCTTCCTGGCAGTGTGTGCGCATGTAGGCTACCTGCACCACCACCCCATCCTCCGAAGCATAGGCTACTGTAGCCTCTCAACTTTACAAGCATGATTCACAAATGTTTAATTAGAGAGTAATACATAAACTTTTTCAATGCTAGTTAAGGATACAATATTCATCACATTTCACATTGGATTTATTAACTACAAAACGGTAAGACGTGTTTTTAATTCTGATGCTGCTCTGCACACACAAGCGTGTTAGCTAGCTAGCTCTAGTACGCTCCATAGCAAGCTGCTCTATCCACACTGTTTGGTGAAGTAATTAAATGTAGAGTTAAATAAAAAATACAAATTATGATTTCAGAAGTTTAACAAGGAAGAGAAATTAACAATATAAACTAATTTTTTTTGGTTCAAAGCATTAAGAACTTTCTTTTGCAGGTCAGAACAATGGAATGGAACCCCAAAAATAATGGTTATGTTCAGAACTAAACAAAAGGAAAATTATTTTGGTTCCAACCACTGCTCTCTACCAATAACAGCAAATGTTTTGTTTTCCCTTCCCCAAACAAACCACTACCAGCAGTCCAAGCTAAATTATTGTTTGAGAAATTGCTCTTTGTTAAGAAGCTAATTTGGTTTCTTTTTGAGCATTTTAATTGAAAACAATCACAGTAAAGTACTTAATTGTTACCCAGAAATGATTAATTATTGAGATAAAAACAGCTGCATTGGACCTTCTCCAGTGGTAAGCACATTCAAGGATGCTCTACGTCCAAGTAGATTGGGGAAAGTTTACTGATCGCATGCGGATATTGAAAAGGTTTAATAACCTTGGAAGCTCATTCAATCAAGAGGCCTGTGGAGATTGGAAAGACAAGGTGTTTGCTGTTAGTTGTCGGCTGTTCCCAGTGGTGAAGTACCTTTGAGACAAGAGGCTGCTGGTAGCCTGACGTTGATTAATGGCGTAGCCTTGTAACGTGTCATTGTGCTCAATGACCTGTCAGCATCTGTGCAGAACCGTGGTATTTTTTTTTGCTTCAGGGATGTCAGATAGAGTGATATAGTCAGAAAAGTTTTGGGAATATGTTTGATTGAGCTAGTTAGTTGGATCAGTAAATGCTTGGGGGACGATTGGATTATCTTTGAATAGACATGTACATCAATACACAAATATCTTCACAGAGCTACAGGATTTTTGTTGTTGTGATTAGTGTGTTTATATATTCCTACACCACCATTTATTTTGGGTGTGCATCTACCGGGGTGTATTCATTACTTCATTACACTGATTATTTCGCAAAACGTAATGAATACGAACCCCTATTGTCAACTGTTCATATTCAGATCGTCTCCTCAACAATATCAATGATGACGATTTTGTTAAACATTTCTACATTTAAAAATATTCAAAACAAGACCTCATAATCATGTTTGTAGTAATTAGATATAGAACATTTTAGATCATGGGTTTCTGTTAAATGTTTTGCAGCATTCCAACAGATGGCACTGTTGAAATATGGAAATGTTTGTTGGATATTTGCCACTATCACGGTATTGGTGCATTTCCAATCAAACAAAAATACATATTGTGTCAGAGATAGGGTTGTTTAATACATTGGCACCTTTGTTAAAAAAAACACTTTAAATTAAGTGAAATATGTAAACATATGTCAATTTGTCAATGACACTATTCTGGAATCAACATTCTAAAATGCTGGGATTCATTAATGTCTGAATGTTTGTATCTGTATATAATATTTTTTTTATATACTTTTTGTTTCCAGATCATCTTCAGACTTTAAGATTATATGAAGTTAGGTAATATTGTATTGTATAAATATTTATAATACTGCCCCTTTAAAAGGCTGGAACTGCAGCACCTCCCCTTTCACACAGAGGATTATGTCATCATGGTTTCCCCCAGACTCTGGACAAATGATGCTGGGAGTCGCTCAGAGGGATTTTTTTCTCCTCTATCGCTCTCTCCTGGCATTTGCTCTCTCCATTAGTGAGGTGACAGTGGCTGGGGGAACGGATGCACTGTCTCCATCTTTTCTCTCTTTCTCTCTCTCTCTCTCTCTCTCTCTCTCTCTCTCTCTCTCTCTCTCTCTCTCTCTCTCTCTCTCTCTCTCTCTCTCTCTCTCTCCTCAGCTAATTCTAACAGCAGGGATGTAGTCCTCTGTCTCTTTCAAACTTCAGCACCGGCTATGCTGTGAACTCCTTGGTGACCGCTGTTGATTCTATTGGGACCTTTTCTTCTCTTGCTCTTCACTGAGCTTGTTTGAGAGGATCTATACCTTAATGAGTTTGGAAGGGGAGGTGTTTGATTTTGCTCTATAACCTGGTGGAACTACGGGACCATGGCCATGAAGGAAACCATTCTGCCCATCAGCGAGGTGTCCGCCCCGGCCCCGCCCCCGACCCCAGAGGTGGTGGAGCTAAATGTGGGTGGCCAGGTGTACGTCACCAAGCGCTCTACCCTGGTCAGTGTGCCCGACACCACCCTGCACGCCATGTTCGCCCGGTGCCCACCGCGGGAGCTGCCGAGGGACAGCCGAGGTCGATTCTTCATCGACCGCGATGGCTTCCTGTTCCGCTACGTGCTGGACTTCCTGCGAGACCGCCAGCTAGTGCTGCCCGATCACTTTCCCGAGCGCGAGCGTCTGCAGCGGGAGGCTGAGCACTTCCAGCTGGGCGAGCTGCTGCGCCTCCTGGGGCCCCGCGTAGGTTCCAAGCAGGGCTCCATGAACGATGAGGGCTGCCACAGCGACATCGAGGAGAGCTCGCAAAGCAGCGAGTACCCCACAGGTCGAACCTCGACTTCCTCAGACAAGAGGTCAGGGTTCATCACCATCGGCTATAGGGGCTCCTACACTACAGTGCGAGACAACCAAGCCGACGCCAAGTTCCGACGCGTGGCACGGATCATGGTGTGCGGACGCATCGCCCTGGCCAAAGAGGTGTTTGGGGAAACACTGAACGAGAGCCGTGACCCCGACAGGCCGCCGGAGAAGTACACTTCGCGGTTTTACCTCAAGTTCACCTACCTGGAGCAGGCATTTGACCGGCTTTCTGAGGTGGGCTTTACAATGGTGGCGTGTAACTCCACGGGAACAGCCGCTTTTGTCAACCAGTACAGGGACGACAAAATCTGGAGCAGCTACACGGAGTACATCTTCTTCAGTAAGTGACTTCTCACCCATTCACTAACATACATATTGGATAGGTGGGTCCAACATGTTTTCTCAGGTTTTAGAAGTATTGTGTAACATTATTCTTTACATTTGGAAAGATTGAATGAATTGCCTACCTTTTCTGACTTGGATTGTACATGCTATTGAAGGTAAATAATAGCCTTCTCTCTCTGTGGTTCAAAGTAATCCCATTACCAGCTTCTGCACTTTCCTTGAGAATAGCCTTCCTGTGTGGTCCAGCAATGACGGCCGCTGATCCGGGCAAACATGGACGCTAGAGTCAGCATGGGTTTGAATACGGGCCCACTGCCCTTTGACTCACCCTTCCCCGTCTTTCAAACACTGTTCTATCTCTTCAATAAAGCTCATAAATTACGTAAAGAATGTGGGACTGCCCCACCCTCCCTGTTTCTCTCATCAGTTGGAAATGTTTTCCAAATCACAGCAGGTAGGTAAAAGAGAGAATAGATTAAAGGGAAAGGTGTGTGAGAGTAACATACAGTTTCATTGTAAGAAGAATGATTGAAGGACCAAAAACTTCTTGAGGGCTGTAGATACAGAGCATTTGGATAGTATTCAGACCCCTTGACTTTTTCCACATTTTGGTACGTTACAACCTTATTCTGAAATGGATTAAATGGTTATTTTTTTCTCCTCATCAATCTATACACAATACCCCATGACAAGCAAAAAAAGGTTTTTAGAAATTTCTGTAAATCTATTAAATATTTTAAACTGAAATATTATGTTTACATAAGTATTCAGACCCTATAATCAGTACTTTTTTGATGCGCCTTTGGCAGCAATTTGACAGCCTCAAGTTTTCTTAGGTATGACGTTACAAGCTTGGCACACCTTTATTTGGGGAGATTCTCCCATTCTTCTCTGCAGATCCCCTCAAGCTATGTTAGGTTGGGGAGCGTGGCTGCATAGCTAAATTCAGGTATCTCCAGGAATGTTCGATCGGGTTCAAGTCCGGGTTCTGGCTGGGCCACTCAATGACATTCAGAGACTTGTCCCGAAGCCACTCCTGCGCTGTCTTGGCTGTGTGCTTAGGGTCATTGTCCTGTTGGAAAGTGAATCTTTGCCCCAGTCTGAGGTCTTGAGAGCCCTGGAGGAGGTTTTCATCAAGGATCTCTTTGCACTTTGCTCTGTTCATCTTTCCCTTGATCCTGACTAGTTTATCACTTCCTGCCACTGAAAAACATCCCCACAGTATGATGCTGCCACCACCACCATGCTTCACTGTAGGGATGGTGCCAGGTTTCCTCCAGACATGACGCTTGGCATTCAGGCCAAAGAGTTCAATCTTGGTTTCATTAGACCAGAGAATCTTGTTTCTCATGATCTGAGAGTCCTTTAGGTGCCTTTTGGCAAACTTCAAGCAGGCTGTCATGTGCCTTTTAGTGAGGAGTTGCTTCCGTCTGGCCAGTCAACCATAAAGGCCTGATTGGTGGAGTGCTGCAGAGATGGTTGTCCTGCTGGAAGGTTCATGGTCAGAGGAACTCTGGAGCTCTGTCAGAGTGACCATCGGGTTTATGGTCACCTCCCTGACTGCGGTCATATCTTGGAAGAGTCTTGGTGGTTACAAACTTTTCCATTTAAGAATTATGGAGGTCAATGTGTTCTTGGGGACCTTCAATGCTGCAGAAATGTTTTGGTACCTGTCCCAAGATCTGTGCCTCGACACAATCCTGTCTCAGAGCTCTACGGACAATTCCTTCGACCTCATGGCTTGTTTTCTTTTGCTCTGACATGCACTGTCAACCATGGGACCTTATATAGACAGGTGTGTGCCTTTCCAAATCATGTCCAATCAATTGAATTACCACAAGTGGACTCCAATCAAGTCGTAGAAACATCTCAAGAATGATCAATGGAAACAGGATGCACCTGAGCTCAATTTTGAATCTCATAGCAAAGGGTCTGAATAGTTACAGGGACTTGCAAAAGTATTCATCCCCCTTGGAGCTTTTCCTATTTTGTTGCATTACAACATGTAATTTAAATGGATTTTTATTTGGATTTCATGTAATGGACATTAAAAACAATGTCCAAATTGGTGAAGTGGAATGAAAAAAAGTACTTGATTAAAAAAAAAACGGAAAAGTGGTGTGTGTATATATATTCACCCCTATGAATCCCCTAAATAAGATCTGGTGCAACTAATTACCTTCAGAAGTCACATAATTAGTTAGATTGCACACAGGTGGGCTTTAATTAAGTGTCACATGATCTGTCACAAGATCTCAGTATATATACACCTGTTCTGAAAGGTCCCAGAGTCTGCAACACCACTAAGCAAGAGGAACCACCAAGCAAGTGAGACCATGAAGCTCTCCAAATAGGTCAGGGACAAAGTTGTGTAGAAGTACAAATCAGTGTTGGGTTATAAAACATATACGAAACTTTGAACATCCCACGGAACACCACTAAATCCATTGATAAAAAACATGGCACCACAACAAACCTGCCAAGAGAGGGCTGCGCACGAAAACTCACAGGCCGGGCAAGGAGGGCATTTATCAGAGAGGCAACAAAGAGACCAAAGATAACCCTGAAGGAGCTACAAAGCTCCACAGCGGACATTGGAGTATCTGACCATATGATCACTTTAAGCTGTACACTCCACAGAGCTGGGCTTTACGAAAGAGTGGCCAGAAAAAAAGGTATTGCTTAAAGAAAAAAAATAAGCAAACATGTTTGGTGTTCGCCAAAAGGCATGTGGGAGACTACCCAACCATATGGAAAAAGGTACAAAGGTCAGATGAGACTAAAATTGAGCTTTTTGGCCATCAAGGAAAACGCTATGTCTGGTGTAAACCTAACACCTCTCATGACCCCGAGAATACCATCCCCCACAGTGAAGCATGGTGGTGGCAGCATCATGCTGTGGGGATGTGTTTCATCGGCAAGGACTGGGAAGCTGATCAGATTTGAAGGAATGATGGATGGCTCTAAATACAGGGAAATTCTTGAGAGAAACCTGTTAGTCTTCCAGAGATTTGAGACTGGGACAGAGGTTCACCTTCCAGCAGGACAGTGACTTTAAGCATACTCCTAAAGCAACACTCGAGTAGTTTAATGGGAAACATTTAAATGTCTTGGAATGGCCTAGTCAAAGCCCAGACCTCAATCCAATTGAGAATCTGTGGTATGACTTAAAGATTGCTGTACACCAGCAGAAACCATCCAACTTGAAGGAGCTGGAGCAGTTTTGCCTTGAATAACGGGCAAAACTCCCAGTGGCTAGATGTGCCAAGCTTATAGAGACATACCCCAAGAGATTTGTAGCTGTAATTGCTTTAATTGTACTTTTTTTGTCTTATTTCTGGTTTGTTCCACAATATAAAATATTTTGCATCTTCAAAGTGGTAGCCATGTTGTGTAAATAAAATGATACAACCCCCCCAAAAATCTATTTTAATTCCAGGTTCTAAGGCAACAAAATAGAAAAAATGCCAAGGGGGTGAATACTTTTGCAAGCCACTGTATGTAAATAACGTTTTTTTGTTTTTTAATTTGTAAAACATTCGCAAAAATGTATAAAAAAACATTTTTTGCTTTGTCATTATGGGGTATTGTGTGTATATTGATGAGGGGGGGAAAAACAATTTAATACATTTTAGAATAAGATGAATTAACTTAACAAAATGTAGAAAAGTCAACGTTTTGGTATAGTGTGTCTGGGGGTGAGGTGTGAGGTGTGTCTGGGGAATAGGGAATGAAATGGGGGGGAAACAACCAAGGAAGTGCATAAGGTCAGGCAAATCCTAACGGATTGGAACAGTCTAATCAATACAAATAAATCATGACAAATAGGTGTGTGTGTGTGTGTGTGTGTGTGTGTGTGTGTGTGTGTGTGTGTGTGTGTGTGTGTCTTTGAGTCTGCATGTGTGTTTCTATGCCTGCACAGGTGTTAATGAAGACAAAATGGCCAGTCTATATATTGACCGTATACAGTTCCAGACATTTTGCTCCCTGACTTGTCACCCTTTTTCACTCTCCCGGTCACATGTCCCTGCTGGTAACAAAGAATTTGGTCCCTTTGGACGTGAAGGCTTTGACAGGAGAGGGGGAGGCTTGATTTTGTCTGTTCATTCTAAAACGAGATGAAGAAACACAGAATATATTTCAGTTTTGTAAATACACCACCAAGATATTATTTTGTTTCCTTTTTAAGCAATGGAGTCAGTACAAGATCAATGACATCTACAACAGAATACACAGTTAGAATTTTTTATGGAGTAACATTTTTGAAATAGACCAATTGGGAATGAGTCCAAACCGGTGCTAACATTCAATAAAAAAGATAGTTTGTGAAAAGTAGCTCTATCATGCCAAGATATGGCAGAGAGGGCTCAGAGGCATCGTCTAAAAATCTTCCATGGGAGGTGTTTTATTTTGAAGGAAGCACAGATGCCAACATAACACATGTAGAGTATGCGAGAACACTCCATTGGTGGGGGGGCGACATATCTGACATATCAATGCATCTTACCCCATTCCCCGTGAAGGCACATGGTACTGTTTAACACTTTTGAAAGTGCTAGAGGGTGTGAATATGCAGGGGGGTAATGGATGGGGTGACGAAGCAAAAGTGCATCCGAGGAACTCGAGGTCAACGGTAGCCGCTGACAAATGCCTGTCTGGCTCAGAGGTTGAGGAGGCTGTTTCGATTGGGTTATTTTCATCTAAACTTTTCCTCCTCTCGATGGACGTGTTGGCAGTGTTGTACACACTTCTCACTTCTCTCCGCTGAAGGTGATCCGCCTGTGTGATCCTGCTTGGGTCTTGCATAATTCATTAGCTTCTCTGCAACGTGGCATTGTATTGATATTTATGAGGGATCAAGCTTTTATTCCTGTGCGATGTTGGAACATCACTGCCATAACAAGCAGATTTTCCCCCTGTTGAATACAGTATAAGCATTGAGCTGCTATTATGCTTAAGGATCGGCTAACTCCTCAACATGTGTGTTAATTGTATTCTGTTGTTGTTCTAAAGATCATTTGATACACTTTTCACGACAAGAAAATGCTAGATAAGCCTATAGGTACATAGTGGCATGTTACAGAATATTAAATTACAACAATAACGTAATAAAAATGAATCATTTATATTATATTTATATTATATTAACCATGTAAAAAAAATTGTGCAGGCACATTGTTTGTTTGCACATTATGAATATACCGTATTTATGCTTCAAATGTTCTATACTACAATATCCAATTCAACACAGATATACAGTACATTCGGAAAGTATTCAGACCCCTTGACTTTTTCAAAATTTTCTTACGTTGCAGCCTTATTCTAAAATTGAAAAAACTGAGATATCTAATTTACATCCTGTTTGCATCCTATTTGCATCTTGTTTCCATTGATCATCCTTGAGATGTTTCGATAACTTGATTGGAGTCCACCTGTAGTAAACTCAAATGATTGGACATAATTTGGAAAGGCACACACCTGTCTATATAAGGTCCAACAGTTGACAGTGCAGTGACAGTGGCCTCTATCATTCTTAAATGGAAGAAGTTTGGAACCACAAAGACTCTTCCTAAAGCTGGACGCCCGGCCAAACTGAGCAATCGGGGGAGAAGATGATCAAAAATGATCAGCCTACACTAAACCCCTAAAATGAAGCAGCTAAATTGAATTTTAAACCCCAAATCTATTTTGCATGAAGAAACAACCTGTCATTCATCACAAACTTTGTGAATATCTGGGTTTTCCCTCTTCACAATGCAGAAAGACTGCATATAATCAGTGGACACCATTCGTTTTTATTACAACACACCTGTCATAATTATCTTCTTTAATAATAATAAACCTCTACTTTATTATTATTACTGCTAACTGTACTGTGTGGGTGTAAACATATATTTTTTAGCAAGAGATATCACTTGTATAGCCTAAGAAAGTAGCATAAATTTGCAGAAAGTAGTTTTGAATGCATTTTATTGAAGGGAAACAATAAGTCTTGAACATTTTTGGCAACATTGTGAAATATTCCAATAAACTGTACAATGAGGAATTATACTACAAAATACTAGTCTTCTTCCATTTTTTTAACCATTGCCCCCACCCACAAGGTGTGGGTGAATGGAAAAAACTCCCCAAATACAGGTGTGCCAAGCTTGTAGCATTATACCCAAGAAGACTTGAGGCTGTAAACGCTGGCAAAGTTTCTTCAACAAAGTACTAAGTAAAGGGTTGTAAACCTGTTTTTAAGTAAACCTGTTTTTAAGTCATCATTATGGGGTGTGTGTAGAATGATGAGATTGAAAAAACAATTTAATCCATTTTAGAATAAGGCTGTAACATAAGAAAATGTGGAAAAGGTCAAGGAGTCTGAAGACTTTCCTAATGCACTGTATTAGCTCTAAACTTGCTCTGTATAGATACTTTATGGAAAAGGTGGTGATTGGTCCATTTCCAGCTTGACATTTAATGGCAAGAAAAGTCTAAAAAGACAAGAGAGACAATATTGTCTAAGATATATTCTGACCATACAAAACATTAAGAACACCTTCCTAATATTGAGTTGCACCCCCTTTTGCCACCAGAACAGCCTCAATTCATTGGAGCAATGACTCTACAAGGTGTTGAAAGCATCCCACAGGGATGCTGTCCCATTTTGACTCCAATTTGATTTGATTTGATTTGATGTTTCCACAGTTGTGTCAAGTTGGCTGGATGTCCTTTGGGTGGTGGACCACTCATGATACACACTGGAAATGGTTGAGTGTGAAAAACCCAGCAGCATTGCAGTTCTTGACACAAACCAGTGTGCCGTTCACCTACCACCATACCCTGTTAAAAGGCATTTAAATATTTTGTCTTGCCCATTCACCCTTTGAATGGCACACATACACAACCCATGTCTCAATTGTCTCAAGGCTTAAAAATCCTTCTTTAACCTGTCTCCTCCCCTTCATCTACTCTGATTGGAGTGGATTTAACAAGTGACATCAATTAGGGATCATAGCTTTCACCTGGTCAGTCTATGTGGAAAGAGCAGGTCTTCTTCATGTTTTGTTTTAAAATTAAACTAGGAAGCATTGACCATGATGTCGAACAGCTCCATTTAACCATGTTAAAGAGATACTGCGAGATTCTGGCAACCTAGCCTCTAGCTTACCCCACCGTACCTGTAGACGTCCATTCGCTAACACTAGTCAGCATTGCCTTGTGTAACTACCTCTACCTTCCTTTGTACTGCACCCAGAGACATACAAATAGTATCCAAGAGTTCATCTGAGTCTAGGTAAGTAGAAAAGCTTAATTGCCAGAATATCGCAGTATCGCTTTAAAAGCTTTACATTTTTCAAACCATTAAGTTTAGCATTTACCAGACTTGAAAGCATTCAATAAGAAAGCTTTTTCCAACACTGAAACATCCATCCCAACTCAGGCATTATAGACTTGTAACCTTTATTCCTGAACCAGACTGCAACACCTTACTATTCCCCTTACCATGCCCCTTACCATGCCCCTTACCATGCCCCTTACCATGACCCTTACCATGACTCTTACCATGCCCCTTACCATGACTCTTGCCATGTCCCTTACTATTCCCCTTACCATGCCCCTTACCATGACCCTTACCATGACCCTTACCATGACCCTTACCATGCCCCTTACCATGACTCTTGCCATGTCCCTTACTATTCCCCTTACCATGACCCTTACCATGACCCTTACCATGTCCCTTTCCATGCACCTTACCATGCATTAATACATTATACATGCTGTTATGGTTTAGCAATTTCACAATTTGTTTCTCAGACCAAAAATATTGATTGCCAATGTCTCTGATCTGAAGAAGGTCAATAGACAGAAACGTTGGCAATAAACTAGAATACATATGTGAAATTGTGCAATATTTTGTGTGCAGTATTGCAATATTTGTGCCATATTGTTTTCTTTTGAATCATGTTCCATGCTCCAGCATAATGCAAACTTATTCTTGACATTGTATTCTTAGATAAAACGCATAGCCTTTTCAAGAGCTTGGTTCTATAAGGTTCTATCTGCATTTTTGTCAACATTTAGTAACTGACAGCCTCGTTCTGTTCTATGTTCTCTACCTATATAGTACTTTAAATACCCCAATTGATGTTATTAAGGTCAAAATAATAATAGATAAAAATAGCTGACACCATTCAAACCAATGAGGGTTTGGAATTTTAAAGACCATTATCTTAGGATCATCTTTTTGCAGACATAACCGTTTAGTCTAGCTCCCCTTTATTTGGTTGTAGATTTTCCTCATACACTAGCTGCTATCTCACAGAGACCTTGCACGTACGAACACACACACACACTTTTGCTCAACAAATCATCATGTTCAATTACTTCTAAGGAGGTAAACATCTTTGCCAGGGACATACAGGGAGTGAAAACCCCTAGTCGGTCCCTATCACAGGCCATTGTTATCTACAGCCCTACATATACTGCACACTGCGAACAGTTCTCAAATCTGTTCTCAAATATGTACTGCACATTAGGCCTATGTTCTTCAGCTATATTAATGTCCTACATTTTATCATTGATATGTCTTCAACACATTTATTTTCAATACAGTTTGGGTGGTTAGAGTTCTTGTTTGATTCATAGTCCTGAAGAGTCTGCTAGCAAAGTTCCAACAAGAAGAGAAAATAATTCCCTCACATCAGAGATGTCAGTTAAAGGAGGAATGATGCACCAGATGTTTTCAGACCTGAAACATTTTGAGAAGCCCACGTTCCAGGCCATGTGTTGTGTTGATTCAGCTATATGCTCAATCCCCAAATCAATGGAAAAGATGAGCACCACATATCTCCAGATTTTATTTGGTGCATAGCTGCATCTACACTATTGATGGTGTGGGACGTGGGTTCATCATGATGGTGTGAGACGTGGGTTCATCATGATGGTGTGAGACCTGGGTTCATCATGATGGTGTGAGACCTGGGTTCATCATGATGGTGTGGGACGTGGGTTCGTCACGATGACGTGGGACGTGGGTTCGTCACGATGACGTGGGACGTGGGTTCGTCACGATGACGTGGGACGTGGGTTCGTCACGATGACGTGGGACGTGGGTTCGTCACGATGGCGTGGGACGTGGGTTCGTCACGATGGCGTGGGACCTGGGTTCGTCACGATGACGTGGGACGTGGGTTCGTCACGATGACGTGGGACGTGGGTTCGTCACGATGGCGTGGGACCTGGGTTCGTCACGATGGTGTGTGACGTGGGTTCGTCACGATGGTGTGTGACGTGGGTTCGTCATGATGGTGTGTGACGTGGGTTCGTCATGATGGTGTGTGACGTGGGTTCGTCATGATGATGTGGGTTCGTCATGATGGCATGGGACCTGGGTTCATCATGATGGCATGGGACCTGGGTTCATCATGATGGCATGGGACCTGGGTTCATCATGATGGCGTGGAACCTGGGTTCATCACGATGGCGTGGAACCTGGGTTCATCACGATGGCGTGGGACCTGGGTTCATCACGATGGCGTGGGACCTGGGTTCATCACGATGGCGTGGGACCTGGGTTCATCACGATGGCGTGGGACCTGGGTTCATCACGATGGCGTGGGACCTGGGTTCATCACGATGGCGTGGGACCTGGGTTCATCACGATGGCGTGGGACCTGGGTTCATCACGATGGCGTGGGACCTGGGTTCATCACGATGGCGTGGGACCTGGGTTCATCATGACAGCAGACTACTTTTGGGGTCTAAAAGCATCTTACAAACTGTGATTTTGGACTGTTATGTCGATTTAAGACAAACGGAAAACCAAAATGTTAATCTATTGCCTTATGGTCTGAGTTTTGCAGAGCGCATCCTAGAACTGTTGTGACACAGTACGATTTGCATGCAGATTTTATTTTGATACTCATTTTTTTTCTGCCATGCCAAGCAAAACGCCAACAAACACCGACCTAGAGGCATGACAGAGAAGGTTGTTTTATGCAGTGACATTCTTCAACATAACCGTTATTGATTGAGAGGGTAATCGTTTAAATGTCACAGATGCAACCCTGGGACAATGACAAATGTGGTGGGACTCCCGGCACGACTAGCCAAATGATGGATTTCGTCGGAGGTCAGGTGACAGGCGGGCAGGCCACCGGGTGGGAAGTTGGCTTTCTCTTCCGTTCGCTCACTCCCTAAACTTCACACCATTTCCCCCGCTCATCAACATTGCGAAGTGAATGATGCATTCTCCCAAGCGTTGAATGAGATTATTTGGCCGTCTTCTGTAGATAACAAACCTACAGGGTTTTTCCTGCTTTGTGTGGCAATGCGGTTTCTCAACTAAATAAGGCTTGCAATCCCTTTCATTAATTTAGATAAGCATTCAGGGTAGGCGCTGAGACAGGTAGTTGATTCTCCATGCAAAACAAATAATCCCAATTCCCAACAGCTCATTTGATTAGCTATTGTTGTCCTTTGGAATTGTCCTTGAAAGAGAGAAGGAGAACAATAGGATCGTTTATACCATGGAATTGAGAGAGAGAACAACAGGAGAGTTCTTAGCTGCATACCAAAACAAGTGTCGGAGCTGCCATTTTGCTGAACAACGAAATACCAAATTCTAATTTTAAGCGCTGGAGATTTTTATCAAGCAAATGCCAGTGGACTACGATGGTCTTTATCCGCCAAAGTCTCATTAATTAGGCAGAAAGCTGTCCGATAACACGCCTGAAAGATAATGACAGTGGCGGCAGCCACTTTGACTGTCGTTTAAGTCCAGATAGACACCAGGAATTTAAGTAGTCATGACCAAGTAGTAGAGTCATTGTGGACTCTACCGGACCATGAAAATGGACACAGATGGGGATGTTCCATGTGCAAGATTAGGAGAGGGAAGCATGAGTGAACACAATATGTTTACACCATTTCCATGTGCATTATTTCTAGGACATTGTTTTGCCCCCAGAGAGAATACTAGCTTGTGAGGCCATCTGCTCCCCCAGACTTCCACTACAACACAGGTTGTGAGCCTATGCGTGAACACATTAGTGCTTAGTGCTTTCATTGGAATTGGATGTTTACTAGCAGGATTTGAACTTGTTTCGATAGCCATTGCTACTACAGAGTACATATGCACATTGATTTACAGATTACAGGCGGCTTTAGTCTTTAATCTGTGTAAGATAAATGTTGGACCATAGTACTTAAAAAGTTAACTGCCACCTACCTGTCTGGAAACACCCTGCTGAGAATGTACTGCAAGTGAAATTCAAATGCTCAAATAGGAGGATAAAACCATCCTCCTCTTCCTCAATACACCAGTCTTCACTGAAAGACATGTATTCAACATAATGTCTATCGTGCTGAAGTACAGAAACAACCTGTATGTTGTGCCCTAAGGCTTGGCCATGCTCCTGCTCTGTCTCTGTTTAGGCTAAAGCCATTTCCCCATGGCCATCACTGCTACAGAATCTTCATCTGTTTTTTTTATTCCATACACTTCCTTTCTTTCCCCAACTCACCCGCTGAGAGATAGGAAGACCTGCATTTCAATTATAGATTGGTATCACACTCAACTCCTTCTTTTCTCAAATCCCTTTTCACTTGACAAAGGCCAAAACCTGCTCCATTGTTTCAGTCTCTTGATGAGGCCTCTGCTTTCCCTTTTGATACTTTGCCTCTATTCAATGAATTAGTCAGGTGGACTGAACATTCTGACCATCTTTAAAATCATTATATCTCTATATTTGTGTTCTTTATTCCTGCTATAGAAGTCTGTTATCTACAATCTACAATCTACAATTTTTTCATGTCATATCTCTTTATTTCAACCATTACGCAAATGTAATTACTGTGATATATTATCCACAATATTTCTTTCAAAACATTCACTTCATCCCAAATCTCAAACGCAATGTTTTTATTTATTTTAACCCATATTTTACCCTCAGTTGACTGAGAACCCATTCTCATTTACAGCAACGACCTAGGGAATAGTTACTGGGGAGAAGAGGGGAGATGAATAAGCTAATTGGAAGCTGGGGATGATTAGGTAGCCATGATGGTATGAGGGTCAGATTGGGAATTTAGCCAGTGGTTAACGCTCATACTCTTACGTTAAGTGCCATGGGATCTTTAGTGACCAAAGAGAGTCAGGACACTCCTTTAACTTCCCATCTGAAAGACAACACCCTACACAGGGCAATGTCCCCAATCACTGCCCTGGGACATTGTGATCTTTTTTTTATCTGAGGAAAGAGTGCCTTCTACTGGCCCTCCAACACTAGTTCCAGCAGCATCCAGGGACCGACCAGGATCGAACCCTGCTTACCTTCAGAGTCAAGCCAGCAGTGGGCTGCAGGGGTGTCTGCTGCTGGCCAGTGTCGAATAGGGAATTGCATTCAAATGATGTGCTTTTCCTTTTTCACTTCACTATTTGCTTGAGAGATTATTATTATTATTTTTTTTACATCTCTCAGGATGGCCAACTGTTGTTCTGAGAGCATTCAGCTTTCCTACCTTCTTATTAAGATTCACCACTGGCTTTTCAACATAATTGCACCTTTCATTCTTAGCGCACATCTACAAGTACTGTAATTTGCCTCCATTTCTTGGCTGTGCACTCAATGAAGCGTTATCGGGAGCACTTATATAATGATTTGTTCAACACTTGATTAGATAATAGATGTCTTGCTTAGCCGTTGGTGTGCTTTCTCGCATATCTCACTTGTCACCGGGGCTATTTTTGGATACGGTGTCCATTTGTAGAAGCTGGTCTGAAAGGTTTTTAAAGTGTCAAGTGCTTCTTAACCAAGGAATCATGCTGTCATTATATGCAAATCAAGTATTATATGCATTATATTCAAATCAAGCATGACATTTTAAAGTGGAAATTACAATCTTTAGAAGACTTTTTAAACCTAGAATATACTTCAAGTTTCCATTTCCCGCTGTGCAGTAAAATTTGCAGTAACAAAAGGGATCAAATTAAGATCCTACATCTGTACTATGAATCACTGACTTGTATTATTGTACTTATGTGATTATCAAACCTTTCACCAACCTTTTATCTACCTTTGGCCCATAATTAGCTGAGTCAGTGCTGTTCCTCAAAGTTACAAAACAAATTGGCCTACCATTTTATTTTTAGGTCCTTTACATTCTCAATGTCCCAATGTCATCGGAGAAGGGCGGTGGCATCAGTTGTCCTATTTCAATACTGACTGATACCCACCTGGTTAGCCTGTCTCCACTGTCCCCAGGGCTCAATGATTATTGTGCAGCCCTGACAAAGACTGTCCCAGAGAATCGATCTGAAACACGAAGACTCAGCAGGGAGTTATATGGGAGAGCTATAGGAAACAAGATCCTTTATTGGGAGGGTTGAGATTGGACTCAGTTCAATAGTAGATCGCCAGTTTGTCCTTGGATGTGAATCTCGGACACTTTGATTTAGGTGTGGTTTTGTACATATTGCTGTAACACTGTTCTGATTGACATGACAGCTGTCCTTTCCTATTAAGATAACCCTATGTCCTAAAGCATAAGACTAAATATACAGTTGAATAATTGTTTTCATTGGTTGTGGTAGTGTTATTAGGTTTTACTATGTGTTATGCAAGCTTTACCAAGGTGTTGTGTTACCTTATTGACAGTGTTAGGAAAGCCGTATGCAAACATATCAAGTGTTACAGAAGTAGCTAAAATGTGTCAGTTGGCCCAAAATATTATTCTTATGGCTGAGTTTTATCAAACCTGCTATAGAAATATCTATGCGTCTTTGATTACATGCACTATATTTTATTTTACACTTCAGTCATTTAGCAGATGCTCTTATCCAGAGGTGCCTTCAACTACAGTAGCCAGTAGGTAAAACAATAATTTAATAAAAACTTTAATCAAAATAGCTGCTATCCAATAACACTCCTGCCTATGCACATACTACTCTTATTCAGAAAACTGGAACATCTACCGTAGAGTGGTCTACTTGCTATTAATTACAGTACCACAAACCATTCTGCATTTTTATTTGAGTTATATGAAGGTATGTTAACACTCTATGTTCCCGATTTAATACTGTAATGTGGTTTTGATTGAACAGCATCCCTAAGCCTTATCGAGATAGACTACCATCTGCTTCAGAGAGTGTGCCAAGACCCTTCAAGAACCATCCCACACAAAAGACCATTGATGACTGCTTGGCTGTACAGTAATAGAGGCTTTCTCTTAGTGAGGTAGTAAACCTTGAATGCTCTATTCACCTGAACTCCACTTGTCCCTATTGAAAAGCGAGGAAGGCACATTTTCTGAAGGGATAGTTTTGTCTGTCACCCAAATGGCTTCCTATTCCCTACATAGTGGACTACTTTTGACAGGGGCCCTATGGGCTACACATAGGGCATAGGGTGCCATTTCTGACGAAGCCTTTGTCGAACAAGATGGAAGAGTTGAAGAAGAACTCAAAGGGAGGGCCTTACTCCTCTTATGACATGCTATTTGTCTAATGGAGTTGCATTTTCTCCTCTGATGTACTGGCTCTCTATCTCTACTGGACACTCTATTAGCTTGACTTTAGTTGTCTAAGCATTGAGAGTAAGTTATTTATGCTCTATTTTCAAATCAGATGGGAGACAGTGGGACAGAACATTCTCTGCTTTTTTAAAGGCCCAGGGAATGTTCTACATCGACTGACCCTCTCTGCAGTCTATTGTATTATTTTCCCGTTGGTACCAGTGAGAGCAGAGAAAGACGGTAAAACCAAATCTGGCAACGATTCGATTCAATTTAAAAATTGCTGAAAGAGAGAGAGAGATTAACCATGTGCCATAGGCTATAGTTGAGCAGATGCGTTTGTAGGATTTCCACATATGGGCAGGGTTGGGTAGGTTACTTTATAAACGTAATTCGTTACAGTTACCTGTCCAAAATTGTAATTGGTTACGTAATTTTTGGATTACCCAAACTCAGTAACGTAATCTGATTACATTCCGTTACTTTTAGATTACAACCACTATCTGTAAGGCGCAAAAAGCAAAATGAAAGATCAGCAGTGTGATTCACATTAATGCACATTAATGTAGATATCAATAATAAGTGATATCCCTGTCGCCGTAGACTAAACCACTGCTGTCATCCTTACCTCTAAGTGTTTATTCAAGTTGGATAATCTTTGGATGCCGACAGCAGTCGCACCATTGGAAGACATAGCTTGGACTGTAGCCTACAAAAACCTATACCTGCTCTTGTCCTGTGATCCATCAAACACATTTGGTGTGTCATCATAGTGGCCCCTGACTTGTGGTCAGACTCGCTCAGGTGGAACAAACTTAAACTTGCACCTTTTTGAATGCTGATTTGAATGTCATTGAGAAAACAGAGAAGGATAATAATTTTTAAAAATCGGAATTTAAAAGTAATCCTCAAAGTAATCATCTAGTTTTTAAAAAGTATCTGTAATCTGATTACAATATTTTTGCTGGTAATTTAACGGATTACAGTTACCGTTTTGTTGCATTCCATTACATGTAATCCATTACTCCCCAACCCTGCATATTCCATTGGTTTGATTATTAGTCTTATCTATTCAGCAGCATTTGCTTTTAAAACTAGGTTTTTCACACAATTGTATTTAGAAATGTACAAAAGGAAAACTGCAGCCACAACCGACCATACAAATATAATCCATAGATGGAAGGTCCCGTTCAAATCAAGACTGGCAGGCATTGCTCGTGTACCCATGAGTTTAACAGTCAAAGTGCCAGGGTAAGAGGTTACAAATCCTTCTATGGATTATATCTCTATAGCCACAACACAGCAAGCTGTTCTATATTTGGCTTGCCTACTTCCCAAATTGCAGCCTTCTCAACTGTAGGCATACTGCTGACTGCCAAGATAAAGGAAAGACCTGAGTAAATTAAGGATACAAAGTATATGTTATGGAATGGGGTGCATTTCCTGGCATGGTTTAAGGCCACTTGTAGAATCTTTGCCAAGGCTCATTGAAGCTGTTCTGGCAGCTCGTGGTAGCCGAACACCCTATTAAGACACTTGGTGTTCCCTTTATTTTGGTAGTTACCTCTATGTTCTTGTGATACAATTTAATCCACAGTCATTTTTTTGGGAGAAAGCCCCTGTATTAGCGTGTGTATCAGAGAAAAAGAGAGCTGTAATTCCCAGTTTTTCTTGAGGTAGAAACATCTCTCTCTCCACACAAAGAAACTACATTGTGGGATGAGTGATCTAGGATCTAAATACTATGTCATGCGTTTCTGTGGCAGAGGCAGTCTTTGTGAATTGTAGTCACTCAGGATTCCATGATGTGTGGCGTCCCTGGGAGCTGGGCTGCTGTTCCTATTAGTGAGATAGTAAACCAAATTGGAAGCCTTTGCATTACGATGCCTTTGAGGTAAATCAGTGATTCGCAGCCTGCATGTGTTTTCTAATATGGGCATGCTGTGACCCACACAAACCCCAAGGGTGGCTGACATTTGAACACAAGCCACCGCTGCTGTTGTTTATGTAGATAATTGTTGTTGTTTTTGTTTAGATGTGCAGTGGGTAGCGGGGTGTAGTAGCGTTATCTCTGTATGTTTAATATTTGAGACATACTGTACACAGACATAATTGGCTTTGCTGAAATGCTGCCTCATGTTCTGATGCTATAAAACCAGGAGTTGTATTTAATCAAAACCATTCTACAACAAACCTGCTCTGTGGGACATCACAAAATACCTATGCTACAAAAAGACACCCTTTCACTGTCAGCATTAGTTATTTCACCTCATAAACATGCTCTAATTTATCACAATTAAGCTAATTAGCTAAATGAGGCTCAGTAACATTTCTATTTTCCTGCTGTGAAAATGTGATTGATTTTTAGCCCAGCTCTGATGACATTTGCCTAATAAACTCCTCGTTTGACCATAGCAACAGCTTCAGCAGAAGAATCCAGTTGATGAAATAGCTAGGCCTGCCCACCTGATGTTATGTTCTGATAGGCAATCTCAGAGACTCATGATTGACAACATCCTATAAAATGAAAGCTGCAGCCAGATAACCATCCATCTCTCTCACATCTTACTGTCAATCATCTTTGACTGTGTTAAATTGGTGGGAGTCATTAACTGCCGCAACAGTATGAAGCTTTGGTAACCATTACGAGATTTGGTTCAGCTTTAAATGACGTTCAGCTTTTAAACGCTTCATGAAGCCTTCATAAGTGGTACATGAATGTGTTACAAAGCATCTATAACCGTGCAGTAGGTCATGCTCTATAAATGTGGAATAAATGTGTGACATAACCATCAATGTCAAATGTGACATAACCCACTGCTTAATAAAGGCTTTATAAATCATATTAAACTGATGCTTCACAAAGCATTTATTACCTTGTCATGCATCTTGGTAAAGCATTGCAATACCAGGATATTGGGTTAGATTCCCGGGACCACCCATGTGTAAAAATGTATGCACCCTTGACTGTAAGTCGATTTGGATAAATGTAATTGTATTACTCTAAACCCTTTCTAGGTTGGCCCAACCTCTTTCCCTCTTGGGTCCATAGTCAATATTGGACTTGACCTCAACTTACAACAAAGTGCTGCGCGGCAGTTTGACACACACTCTAAAGTGCAGTCATGCACAGCAAAAAAACATTGGTAGGGCCCTTTAAAATCGGTATTTATCTTTTGCATAATTCCCTTTTTTCCCATATTCTGCTTTTGTTTTTCCAGGTTTCGGATTTTCAGTTTGTCCCATTTTTTTCACACTTTTTTTAAATAGAAAAACAACATATTTGGATTTTCTTGGAATTTCTGTGTTCACAGCAATGCTTAAATCAAAACAGGTGACCACTTTTGAGGTCTGGGAAAAATCTAAGAAACGTTGCTTGTAGCTGCCTTTGTTTCAGTGTGCATGCCCTGTTTGGTTAGCGGTGTTTCGATAGCGCAGTAAGCTCACATATAATGAGTTGGCAAATCAAATGCCCACTTGTGGTGCCACTGGACAGTGACAAACTAGTAAATAAACCTTTATTTGTTGTAATTTAAATTATTTTGTAGTATTTATATGTGTTGAGTTAGATTACAAAGCTACCTCAATCGTTAGATCAAATAATTTCGGTGACTTCACAGCAATTGCTAGCTAGCTAACAGGTCTGACAACTTTCTTTGTTGTTAGGTTGGAACCAACATGCAGTACCTCCAGCAGGCAGAGAAGCAAGAACCAATTGTCAGCCAGCTCAGGGACAAGCTACACTATTCACAGTGTAATATTCAATGTAATTGCATTGCTGGACTTTTTAAAACTTAATGTATTTGTATTGTTTAAAAAAGAAATAAAAGGAAATATGGTTTAAACTGGTCTTTAATATTTATTTATTTGAGCAGTTAATGATAATTCCTTTAGACTTTATAGTAAGCACAGTGCCACGTGATATAGAATCTTTATGGATGTGTTATGAATGACCGAATGTGTCTAATTTCAAACAAAGTATTAATGGACACCACAAAGTGTCGATAAATAGGCTTTTAGCGTTGTGCTGATTTCTGAAGGTTCTCTCATGATCAACAGGTTACTGTAGTGTGTGAGAGGTATTTAGATGGGTTGACGGACCTGCAAAGTGTGTGTGTGTGTTTCAGAACCAAGATGATTTGAACAGTCCAATCTGAGACTACCTCACCAGGTATTCCTCTGCTGTTCCCATGCTGGAGACCAGGGCTTGATTACAACCCGTTAACAATGGTGCCAACAGTTTGTGGCTGATCTTTCAGCGGGGGAGTGGGTGAATGTGTCAAAGACCTGTCTGAGCCCAGGACCCCACGGTATGGCTTCTTACATTGTTGTGTCAAAGACCTGACTGGGTCCAGGACCCCACGGTGTGGCTTGTTATATTGTTGTGTCAAAGACCTGACTGGGTCCAGGACCCCACGGTGTGGCTTGTTATATTGTTGTGTCAAAGACCTGACTGGGTCCAGGACCCCACGGTATGGCTTCTTATATTGTTGTGTCAAAGACCTGACTGGGTCCAGGACCCCACGGTGTGGCTTGTTATATTGTTGTGTCAAAGATCTGACTGGGTCCAGGACCCCACGGTGTGGCTTCTTATATTGTTGTGTCAAAGACCTGACTGGGTCCAGGACCCCACGGTGTGGCTTGTTATATTGTTGTGTCAAAGACCTGACTGGGTCCAGGACCCCACGGTATGGCTTCTTATATTGTTGTGTCAAAGACCTGACTGGGTCCAGGACCCCACGGTGTGGCTTGTTATATTGTTGTGTCAAAGATCTGACTGGGTCCAGGACCCCACGGTGTGGCTTCTTATATTGTTGTGTCAAAGACCTGACTGGGTCCAGGACCCCACGGTGTGGCTTGTTATATTGTTGTGTCAAAGACCTGACTGGGTCCAGGACCCCACGTTGTGGCTTCTTATATTGTTGTGTCAAAGACCTGACTGGGTCCAACACTCCATGGTAGGGCTCGTTATATTGTTGTCAAAGACCTGACTGGGTCCAGTAGTGCATAGTATGGCTCATTTTTGTTTTGTGCATGTTTGTGTGCTGAGGAACATGTAACTTGGTTCCAGAAGAAAGACACTTACAAATTATTTTAGATTAGGGGCCTTCATCAAGGTAAGTGTTTCTTGGTGTAACGTTGTCTCCAGGCTATTGCACACACAGTATATACTATAAGCCTTGGATATCAACCATTCAAAGTTGACCATAGTGAGAGTGACCATTGAATTCTGTAGGAGTGACCTTACTGAGTAAAGTATTTGTCATTGTCACTACTTAACACAGTCAAAAAGTCATAATTATTGCTAAACCCTGCCCACTTCAACAATTTATCTTCTTAAAATGTTATTTTAAACCTAACCCTAACTCATGAAGACCTTGTTTGATGTGTTGGTCAACCAGACCTTCTGCGCATTTGGGCAGAAGTGTCTGGGAATGAGATTAGGTGTCATGTGACTATGAACCCTTTATAAAGCGTGACATACAGTTATAGATGCTTTGCAACACATTTATGTAGTGCTTAGGAAGGCTTTATGAAGCCTTTATAAGCTGAACGTCCTTCAAAGTGGGACCAGAGATTTATAGGCCGCCTATGTATGCATTCATAAAGCCTTTATAGCAGCAACATAAGACATTTATCTGCCATAGGCTGGAATTAATATTATGAACAATGGCAAAAGATGTTATGAAGCTTGTTATGATGTGTGCTATAGATGACAGGCACATCTGTTGTCAAATGCTGGTATGTCTTATAAAACTGTTATAAAGACTTTATGGATGTTTACATTGGGGGCCTATAACACATTAACAAGCAGTAAGTATGTATGGTTATGTATGGCAATCAATAGTCAACAGTGTTAATGAGTGGCTCATTTCTAGCTCCCAGGATCATCTTATGTAGTCAGCTAGCTGGCAAATCTTATGTCACGCTGAGCTGATTTAGAACCCAGTAAGGGGCGTGCTTGCTGAGGTCTAATGGACTCCTGGTACCCTCAGAGGCAGTGTTTTATTGACAGGCCAACCGGAGAACTGGGCAGCTCTCGGATACTATTTAGGAAAATAAACAACAATGTTATTTAAGTGATTTATTTATTTTCTACAAATGTGTATTTCAATGTTTTTACAGTAAATTACAGTGCATAATCAGCTGACAATG
Source organism: Oncorhynchus tshawytscha (assembly GCF_018296145.1). Classification (NCBI taxonomy): domain Eukaryota; kingdom Metazoa; phylum Chordata; class Actinopteri; order Salmoniformes; family Salmonidae; genus Oncorhynchus; species Oncorhynchus tshawytscha. The sequence goes on from NC_056449.1 coordinate 19,455,556, forward strand.
AAAATGTTGCGTGACATTATCTATTTATTATTTTCTGCAACTGTGATGTTTTGGTCAAAAACATTTTGTAATCTACTGTACTATGCTTCAATGGTTTTAAAGCAATGGTCCTTCCTCAATGGTTGACTTCTTCAAAATGCATCAATTGATTCATGCAGTATAGAGTAACTGCAAATGATGGAGAACATAGTTCCTGGTTCAATCTTTAGCAGTTGTTGCTGAGGAAGCTGTTTGTCACAGCCAGGGAGCAAAGGTCAACTGCTCTCACTGCTTTGCAACTCAGCTGAACTCCTTTTAGTTTAACATACTGACTTAACACTTGGGTGCACTTTTTAGTGCTCCACTGACAGGGATTTCATGCTGGGTGCTGAGAGCCGTTAGCCTTCTTACTGTAACCGTTCTTGTTAATGCCTTGGGTCTGCAGCGTGCGGAGAGAGGGGGAGAGAGATTGGCTCAGCTAAGAGCATTTCTCATTACATTAGCTTGTTGCCTGACTAACTGTTGTGGTCATGTTTCCAACTCTGACTGTTCTACCTTGGGGGTGAATTATGTAACATGAGAATATTAGTGGAAGAATGGGCACATGTTATCTCATGTTCTTACAATGCAAGACTGGAAGATTTAAGATAGCCAACACAAAAGCCCACTAAAGTGGTGAAAAGTGTCCCGCATAACGACTACTACTTTGTGGAGAAATCTATCGAGGATGTTTTTGTTTGTTTTGTTTTTCCCCATGGGACACTTTGCAGCTACATTGTACAATCATGTCTCTTTCTCAGATAGCAGAGGATGTATTATGGGGGACACTTTGCAGCTACATCGTACAATCATGTCTGTTTCTCAGATAGCAGAGGATGTATTATGGGGGACACTGCAGCTACATCGTACAATCATGTATTTTTCTCAGATAGCAGCGGAGGTATTTTGGGGGATACTTTTAGCTACGTCGTACAGTCATGTCTGTGTCTCACTATTTTTGTCTCTCACTCAGATTTTTTTTTTCTGAAAAGTATTTACATACATTGATTTAAGTAGTTTATGGAAAATATGAAAGATTGTGCATAGATAGAATGTATGCCAAATAGTCAAGACCTTGGATAGCTGCATTTCTGACAGTGTTTCCTTAACCTATCATGGTTTAGCCCCAGCTGTTCCACTTATTTGATCTATTCCAGTAATACTGTAGCACACCTGATTCAACTGGTCAACAAATTAACAAGATGAATCAGGTGTGCATGTACTGTATTGTATTCTACTGTATTGTAATAGTTCAAATAAGTGGAAAAGCTGTGGGCACTCATGGAGAAATTAGGGGAAAACAGCAGCATGTCATACACATGTGCTCCCACTCGGTGTCTCAAGATGTGACTGACCTTGTTTCTCTGCTGTTTGTTTGGCAGGGCCGGCATTGAAGACCGTCTCCCCCAAGCAAGACTGTGAGGAGCGCAAGCAGGACAAACTGGGCACTGACAAGGGCAGCGAGAGCGGCACGTCCCTCAACGAGCTCTCCACCTCCAGCTCCGAGACCCACTCCGAGGCCACCTCACCCCAGGATGGTCCCAACCTGGGTGGGGGAGGCGGCGGGGGATCCGTGGCCCCCTGTGGAGCCCTCCAGTCCGTCTCCCGGCAGCCCAGCACACTCACCCTGGGGCGACCCTCCAAGAAGGGCTCGTCAGTGCAGTGGATGCAGCTGCCGGATAAGCGACGCAACAGCGAGCTCTTCCAGTCGCTGATGGGGCGTGAGGGTGGCCTGAGTAGGAAGAAGAACACGGAAAGACCCAGTGCAGAGGAAGAGATGAAGCAGTGCATCCAGGACTTTAACAACATCAAAATCCCACAGGCTTTCCCTGAGCGCAAGAGGCAGTGGCAGTCCGAACTACTCCAAAAGTACGGTCTATAGGGGCCACTTTCTATTCCCATCCCCATTCCACATGTGGTAGCCATCTTTGTTTGGATTCCCTCCATTTTGTCTGGTTTTAAGTGCTATGATTCCTCTAAAATGTCTGACAGTACAAATTAAGTTAAAAGGATCATCAACCAACTGTTGTTTTTGTGAAGGGAGGCCATGTTGGTAAGCACATGCATTTCAGGGGCATGTTAAAAGAAGCACAGCGGATATTCCCTTTTCTGGTATGTTGTCTCTTAAATTCTAAATTGCAATGTAGATTTCTCATACAAGCCTCAAAAGTAAAAACTGTGTGACTATGTGAAAAGTATTTTGGCTAATTTCTTTCTTTGACACCTTCAGTGACATTCCCACTCCCCTCCCTTTGGAATGGATTGAAATAGTTGTGAATGTAGATGAATGTTGTTAACGAATACGAAAAAATTGATATACTGTATACCACTAAAGACTTAATTACCATTTATTGAATTATCTACAGAGAGAATTATATGTGTTCGACATGTGAATTGTTTAAGAAGTTTTGTATTTCCAGATAATGGGAAGAGTGGAATATGTCCATTCAGTATCTACCATGGATGTCCTTTGGTGTGTTTTACTGTTGTTGTCAATGTGTGAGTAACAAGGTTTATTGCTAATTTTTTAGAATAATTCTACAATAAAATATAACATCATGTTATGACACTTTTCAGTCCAGGAACAGGCTTGATCAGTGTCAAGGAAACCATTTCTTCATGTAAAAATCCTTCAGTGCCGGGCTAAGAACGGTGAAGATGATTTCTTACAATCACTCTAGATAGATAATATTGTGTGCTGAGGGCCAAGCCTTTTTTATACAGTGTTAACTCCAAGCCGCTTTCTCTTGCTCACCCAATAACTTACGGAATTGACAAAAAAAAAAAGCTGATTACCGAGCAATGGAAAAGTCTGTTTTTTGTCATTCCCTCTTCGTTGAAAATCATTTATCTAATAAAAGTGTTGAGTAAAGATGAAAAAGCCGCTGGCTTTTTATACACCAGTTATTTTGTCAGTTATTTTGTCCGTTTTTTATTGCCAAGGTGAGAGGTTTTGTTTTAAAAGGAGACCTTTTGTTTTAAAGACATTCAATAAAATGACATGTTATGAACTCTACGAATTGCACCACAAGGCAAAAATCTAAAACAAATCCATGCTTAGTGAATTTAAGAAAACACTTTACTCAACAAATTGCTTTGACAGATGGAAATATGGTGGCGATTACATAAACACTTTGACTGTTTTACGTTTGCTATTTGAATGAGAAGATAATGAGCTTCAGAGACTGAACATGCTCCACTGAGTTTAACCCCACTCGTCTGAGTGCTGAAATGATCATCTCTTAGTCTCAAATGAGATTGCAGGTGTATCACAACAGGATTGAAGAAGTGATGTTTTCCCATCTTCTGCCAGAGACTAAACATCTGAAAATGGAAATGTGCACAATGTTTTTAGACAATTGATTATTTCACTGATGGTTGAAGAGAAACTGAATCTGAAACGGTCGGATGTGCGGTATTGATCAGAAACCAATATGGGCAATGTTGGAGGACTTCCTCCAAAACAGCCATGGTCCATCCCTTGGGATAAAAAAAAAAATCTGTTGCCAGTGTTAATATTGTTGCCATGGTAATGCTGAATGTGGATGGGTCCTCCAAACACAATGACAGCCACTCGGGTAGATAGAGGCGTGTGATGCATGCATAGGCAAGTAAGTTATCTTACATTCAGAAGTCCATGTCAACTGACACAATAGTTATTATTGAACCACAGGAAGACATTATTGAACCACAGCAGTAATTATGAGTCTCTTGAATCCATCTATCATTGTGACTGACAAAGCATGAGCAAGTCCTAGTGAAATGTATTATTCATCACAGCGCCTGTGATAAGAACCATTATCTGCTTTTTGCAAATCTAGTGGTCACAGGGCATATACTTTAGGAATCTGTCAATGGAGGATTGGCTATTAGACAAGACTGAGAGGCCCTCTAAACCAAGGTTTCCCAAACTCAGTCCTGGGGCCTCCCTGGGTGTACTTTGAGTTTTTTTCTCCTAGCTCTACACAGCTGATTCAAATAATCAAAGCTTGATGATGAGTTTATTATTTGAATCAGCTGTGTAGTGCTAGGAGAAAACAAGAAGTGCACCCAGGGGGGGCCTCAGGGCGGAGTTTGGGAAACCCTGGTCTAAAGTATTTGACCTGTTGGTACGTTGACCTTATGTCCATGTCCCATGTGCCTGTATGACAATGCACCATCTTATTTCAATCAGATGGCAGTAAACATAACAAATGTCTTTGTTATAAATGTCTACTGAACAATAATGTGTTTTTCCACTTAGTGAGTGTAAATCTTTCAATTAAGATGCAATTGAGTTTCTCGTCATTCTAAATTGTGTTAACACTGTTTTATTGAATACACAGCTTATTGTAAACACAGTTTTCCTTAGTAAATCTTATCCTGAGGGCAGCAAACACACAACAACAAAATAGTCCTGGAAATGTGAACATTCTTCCCATATTTTGATGATGGAATTGTTAATCTTCAAGAAGACATGCCATATCGGGTGTTCTACAGATAACATGGTCATGACTCTAACGAAACGCCATCACAAGCTGTCTTGGGGCAAAATGTCATCCAAAACTGTATGGACATGATGGTGACAACAAACCATAATGTTAAACTATAACACAAACCGATAGATCTTTTCTCAATTAGTTCGGAGTGGTTCTTTTGTACCAATAGCTCAGCCAACCACTCTACTGAAAAAAACATGTAACAGATTGGAAGCAGAATTGGAACTACAAGGAAATGGACATTTTCACATCTTGAGTGTGGACATCAAAGAGGGTACGTGCACCTGCCAAATGAGACTGCAGTACATTATGGTTGATGGATTTTGATATTATATATCTGCATATTTAAAAAAGCACAGGAAAATGAGCTGATCTTCAGAGACCTGAAGGTTTAACCTCAGTCGTCCCTTGAAATACATCACTTCATCAACCAAGGTAGACCTGGCCTTATCCTATCCTGAAAGCATTCATACTACTACTGCAGTGCTATAATGATACAACGATGCAATTAAAAGCAGTTCCTTTTGGGTATGTCTATTTAGGCAGAAATCAACATTTTTGCCCTTCCATTTATTGAGAGATCAAAGGGGAAAATGCAGCAGGGAAAATAAATCCATTGAGGATACTTTAACATAGGATCAACCTTAAGATTTAGCCAGGTAAGGTACCTTGGACTATTGATTATCAGCATTGCATCACCTGAGTTGAGTTGAGTTGAATTGACGCTTGCAAGTTTGCTGTAAATTCTTGATTAATGTGTCAGATGTTGCATCTGACATATAAGAATACTACTCATTTGCTGGTGACATCCTGTACTCCTGTGCTTTTCAGCTCTTCTGAAAACCAAGCAAATACTTTCTATTGAAAGCCTAGATGTACATACTCATCAGAGGTTGGTTTTTGATGGCATTTCTATGTTAATGGCAGAGTGAGATGGTTCAAATCAGATTGAAGTTTATATGTTTGACCTACAATGGTAGGATGACAAATAACCCTGTAGTAAACATTGTGACAACATAACTTATTTATGTGGTGTAATAAATCTTTCTAAATATAATGATGAAAGCCTGATCTTTCTCAGCACTTTACAATTGTCTAAATAGTCAGCAATAACACAAAGCAAAAGTGCAGTTTCTTGAAATGATGTTCCCTCATGACAAAACGTTCCACCGCATCCTATTCTTATGGGCTGCACATCATTATCCAAGATTGTGAACAGTACTTTTCTGCATTGAGTTGTTTTTGCAGCGTAATCTATGATATGACAGCAAACCAATGGAGCAAATAGTTGGCATATGTGTTTACAATGTGAGATCTGTTGTCCAAGTCAAGTCAAACCAAAATGAATAAAGTGAGTATGCTGTAGCCCTAAAATAAATGTTAATAAAGGTATTAGTTGATTCTTGCATGTCTGAGTGGATTTATTTTTAGATTGACCTATAATCTGCCATTTTGTTGAGATTGGCTTGACATGACAGGGGCTTTGCACGACAAAAGGTTCAAAAAATATATTTTTAAATACTAATCTATCTTGAGCTCTTGTTCCAGATCAGTTTGCCACTGTTTTATAAGGGCTCATACAAAGCCTGGAGAGTCAGTTTCCACAAAATAACAATAGTAGTCAGTCAGTTTCCACAAAATAACAATAGTAGCCGGTGTGGGTGTAAAATATGCAGCCTATGCCCTGAAACCACCACCACGGGAGGTGTAACCATTAGAGTAGCCACAGCACCTTGCCCTCGTGCGCGCCACTGGGCCTAAATGAGTGCCATGCAGCCAGGCACACTCTCTACCTGACTATCACAGCAGTAGAGAGGAGGCCAGTGTAATAGAGCTGTCCTTGCTTCATGCTTGACTCACTACTATCTAGACACGGGGTGAGAAACACATGCTACCAATCACTCAGTTTAAACCAACTGTCTGATAGCGATGATTTGGTTCGCCTCAAGACGTCCCTTCTAGGGGTTGTTTTCACTTCCCTTTGAAATGGGTTTTGGTATTTTTAGAGAAGCCCTCCAAATTGCACTAGATGACAAAAAACGGAGCGAAAAAGCCTCAGACGCTACGTATCCCTTATTTCTCAGTGTGGTTCTTCCTTTAGTGTTTCCATTGACTGAGCTCCATGTGAGTTTTCAAATGTTTTTTCCAATAGAGTAAGTCGTTGTGCACCTAGGCACATCCCCGCATCCCAGCCTACGTTCTATGGTGCTACGCTAATGCACATGCCCTGTATATGCACACCTCCTCTCCCTGGCCAATCTGGAATGAAGTCAGTGTTTTAATGTGCTTCACCGTTCCACACAGCTGATGTGTCCTTGCTGTTCTAGTCACAATCCATCTGGGCTCTGGAGTATATGACATTTCACATGCATCCTCTCTCCAAATACCTGTTTACCATTATCTCTAAAAGTGTTTTCACTTTTACTGATACATTCCATATTAGTGTGTTATGTTCGTTGACAGCTCAGCATGAACAGACTTTGAATGCAAAAAGTATAGGTCTGTAGAGTAGCTTTGTGGAGATGATATGAGTGAGGTTATTTGAGAGCTTTAGGCTTAATAAAGGTCTGTCAATCTCATTAGTGTCATGCCATTCACATTGGCATTCATGGCTGTACAGCTCCAGTCCTTTTGCCTGGCTACCCAGACTCTTTATCTCCAGCCAAAAACTATGTCACGCCCACAGGCGTTTAATGCTAATTTCCTGCAAATCTATGCATTATACCATGGCTAATGCTGTGTTCCTCTGCTCAAACATTGTGATAAAATCAAACTGGTATGTGCCCTGAATGCCCAGTTTGGGAATTTTGACTCTCTTGCTTTTAGGTAATGGTATTATTTAAAAATATACATAGTTCAATATATTTTCGGCATGCGTTCTATCTGGTTTGAGATGTTGGCAATGAAGCCATTTATCTTCTTCCCCAAAGTTGGATGAACAGGAACAGCTAGCAAGCTAACTATTTCTGCAGACTTTCAGTCATTGCGCTAACGCTAATTGACATTGGCTCGTGAAACTTCCTCTAACTTCCTTCATACTGGACGCAGAGACATAAAAATCTGATCCACGAAGGTATTCTATTGCAGCAAGCGATATTCAGAAAATTATATATTTTTTCAGTTTGAAAACCCCTGCCCTACTGAACAAGGCCAAGGTGTGTGTGTACTATCCAGCCAATTAGTCATGTCAATTGATCAATTAAGTGCCAAGCACTTCAATGAAATGCCATTTAAGTACTAAGCAGGAATACATCTATGAAGTGCCATGCAGGGGAGAAATGCAATCAGCAGTTCTGCAGAACTCAGTTGCATACCGCTGCCATATGGGATTGTTATGGTAGAGGAGGAAAGCTTGGAGTTGATTATGTAAGAGCAGCAACCATCAGGCAGTGGGTTCTCTCAGTTGGGATGTGTTGAGATATGCCTCACTGGTAGGCAGATGTCCATACAAGCTTCTGTGAGTTTCCTTTCCATCTCTCTAAAATGCTTTGACAGTTCGGTGGCGAAAAAAGCAGTCTCTGGGTCTTCTTTAGTATGCTCATATGTCAAAAGGAAAAGGAATTTTTCTGAGTGACAATGGAACTTTAGTGTGGCCACTTCAATTGGTCCATTTCCACAGCAGAACATTGTTCAGAAATCTTTTCTGTTGTGCATTGAATGGTTCATCGGGGACTCAGAAAGGGTCAGAAAAGCACAGTAGAAGACAAAGTGATGAAGCGCTTTCCCTCCAGTATGTCTAAACTACCTTCATATCTAAACTACCTTCATGTCTATACAGCCTCTTGGAAGACAGAAATTCTTTGGATTAAGTTTGATTTGTAGATATTGATCGAGACATGTAAAATTTGGCTACAACACTCTGCTCTGTTAGAGCAGCTCACAGATCACTGCACCTGTACATAGCCCATCTGTAAATAGCCCATCCAACTACCTCATCCCCATACTGTATTTATTTATCTTGCTCCTTTGCACCCCAGTATCTCTACTTGCACGTTCATCTTCTGCACATATATCACTCCTGTGTTTAATTGGTATATTGTAATTACTTTGCCACCATGGCCTATTTATTGCCTTACTACCCTTATCTTACCTCATTTGCACACACTGTATATAGACTTTTTCTACTGTATTATTGACTGTATATTTGTTTATTGGTTTATATTTGTTTTGCCACCATGGCCTATTTATTGCCTTACCTCCCTTATCTTACCTCATTTGCACACACTGTATATAAATGTTTTCTACTGTATTATTGACTGTATATTTGTTTATTCCATCTGTAACTCTGTGTTGTTGTATGTGTCAAAATGCTTTGCTTTATCTTGGCCAGGTCGCAGTTGCAAATGAGAACTTGTTCTCAACTAGCCTACCTGGTTAAATAAAGGTGACATAAATAAAATAAAATAAATTCTCCTCATTGGTTGGACTTCTGAAGGTCCTGGCAAGAACAAACTTTAGAAGAGTACTATATAGGTTAGGAAAAATAAAAGACTTGTGAGGAGTCATCTTTCCAGTGCTGACTTCTTAGTCAAGTCAGTCCTGTGTTGCTCTTGTCTTTTGCATTCTCAACATGTATTCAATTACATAACTGAATACATCACACGGTTCCTATCCTAACATGTTGCCTCTGTAGCCTCATAATGACCAAACTCCTGTCAGAAAAGGTCACAGACGGTGGTGACTTCCTCATCCTCAACAGGTCCTGACAGAACCTCTTTCCGCAGTCTTAGACATGCTTCTCACGTGAATAACGTGGAGCCAGTTCAGAAGGAGAAATCCGGCGTGGTGGCATCAGCTCATTCCATCAGCAGATATTGCAACAATTGGATTCAAACTCTACTTACTGTACATGCAATCTATTTAGTTGTCCAGTTCTACACTTGCTTCCTCAATGCAGGGTGTCACACGTTCACATGTGCTGGTGATTCTTGCTGCCTTGTCGCTGTAACTAGCTTTTACTCACCATGCTCACTGTTTATGTCATCCCACTACCACCCCAGCCTCCACCTGTCTGGGTTCTGAGTTTCTTCTTTCAGGGGATTTGATATAACTACAAGCAATGAGGATGATCTGTTGTATCATCTTCTTATGAGCAGAGCCTTAACGCCATGACATGCATTGTAATCTTTTCTACTAAATGGTTAAACGTGGTGTTTCCTTTCTGAAGCGGCATTCTGGACAGATTGGATGGGTTGTGTCTTTATTGATGGTTTCTTGCTATACTGTATGCTCATTAAGATCATATAACGAGGTTACCGGTAATAGGAATTGATCTGTTTTAGCAATACAATGACAGAATCACATTCAGTGACTCTGTAATGATGACCCTTAGCACGACAAGATGTGTCAAGAGCAGGGAATCAGCTGGACATATTTTATATCATCAAATCAATCTGTTTTTTTTCATACCTCCATCAGGAGCTTATTGATCCATCTATTTTTGTTTAAAATTCATTTCATGTAAACATCTGCCACATATTACCATTTGATTGCTTAAGACATTTATAACAAATGGTCTCTCCAATGGCAACAATAAGATCTCTAAAAGATATTTAGACCTAAATTCTCTTCACCAAAGCTTCCATAAAAGGTCTGACCATTGTGCCAATGCTAAATCTCTTCTGCAAATAATTCCAGGAGGCAGCTTCCCCCTGTAGACTCGGCGGAATTAAAGCAATGTCGAGTGAGGGCTGCTGTCACCCAGATTGCCAAGCCTACTTATGACATCCAGAGCGCCTTGTATTATAATACATATTCAGCCAGTTGCATAGAATTCCATTCCAGACAGCTCTTACATGTGATTACTAAACAAAAGACAAAGTAAATACAGTAGCATTACAATGGGTTCCATTTTGGGAAAACAAAACATGTTTGGCTTTCATTGAAGAACTAGCAAAGTGTACAAGCCAATTGGAACAAAAGGAAATTACATTGGAACGTTCAGAACACGCAGAGATTGTACGATATTGTCATAGATGTTAACGTCATAAAATAGTTGTGTTTGTTGTCTTTGCCACAAACCACTTGGCATAGCAGCAAGGCATCTGCACATTATGGCAAGTTTTTTTGTTGCATTTACAGTATAGACCCAACATTTTGACATTCCAACACCATTCCCTGTTTGGCATTCACATCCTGCCTCCACTATCTGTGCCAATGGTAATCTTCCTCCTCCAGAGACGGACAAAATCATTAGGTGAATTGAAGAGGGAACATGACTGAAAAAACCCAGACAATAGACTAACAACAGTGATGTTGAAAGCAGCCTTCTCTAGGAGCAGAGATGTGTCCACTCTAACTAGAAGAAATATTACGATTACATCAGTAGATCTTTGCTTTGAGTGTCAATTTCTTGGTTTTGTGGATAGATTCAAATAATGTATTTTGATTATTTGTAGCTGGTAAATGACTGAGGGGCAAGAAAAGCATACCATAAATACAACGGAGTGGTATTAGTGTTGCCTAGTCACAGATTGTGTTTAATGACAAACTACAGTACATATAATCTTTTTAGAGCTCTTTGACTCACTGATACGGTCACTCACTCCTGTCCTCCAGTCAGACCAGAATGCAAACAAACAGGTATTGATCTGGTGAGACAGACAGCAGAGATCAGTGGAGAGAAGTAGATGAAGTCGGTGTTCCCGAGGTGCCCTGTCAACAAATCTGCCTGAAGTTGTCCATTCGATCCATTGGGACGTAAAGGCACAGTGTTGCAGATTACAGGACACTGACTTCCCCCCTTGCTTTCATTGTGTTAGCTATTTATTTCACCTTCGCACTTCAGTGACAGTGCAGTGGTCACACTACCATATAGGATACCCTGTAGAACTCAACCCACATTGCCCACAGTACTGTAGCATGCAGTTACTGTTGCTACTGTAACCTAAGCAGATGTTTTACACAGTTTTATAAGCTAGCATACTATGAACTACTGTGCCAAAAACCCAAACAATGGATAGTTGTATGTGATAGCCATACCTACCAGATTATGATGTTGGTGGAGGACCAGTCAGTTTCATAGTGTATTCTCATTGATCTGATTTTACGCACCCTCTGTAAAAAAAAAAAAAACATTATTTTTTATCCCTACTTTCTGTTCTTTACATCTTTGTCCTAGTTTGTAACCACATTTACTGCTTAATACTTAACTACTGTTCAATAGGCCTAGATAGCTACGATAGGTTTGACAGAGTCCGGCCCTGAGAATCTCTCTCCAAATCTCCTCAACCCCAAAATCTTCCTAGAAAGGAATCTAGAGGATGGAGTCTAGGGCAAGGAGTCTAGAGGAAGGAATCTCGAGGAAGGAAGAATCTCGAGGAAGGAATCTTGAGGCAAACAGAAAAGTACTATGAAGGCTGTGTTCATCTAAGCATATCAATGTGATGATGATATATCCCTACATGTTGTGTGTATGTACTGACATGTATGTGTAACTGATAGATGCACACAAATGTTCATGTTTTAAATACATGTAAATTGTCAAGTCTTTTGTCTGTAATGTCTTTTTCATTATGTGTCGGACCCCAGTAAGACTAGCTGTAGCTATTGGTGTCGACTTACGGGGATCATAATGAAGAAAATCCAATCAAATATTTTTTTATAGTATATATTATCTAAAGGTTACATTGTTTGGTACTAAGGCAACTTTTAAAATGTAAGCTCCTACTTCTTAACATGGTAGTGTTAACTGAAGCTCCTACTTCTTATTAACATGGTAGTGTTAACTGAAGCTCCTACTTCTTATTAACATGGTAGTGTTAACTGAAGCTCCTACTTCTTATTAACATGGTAGTGTTAACTGAAGCTCTTACTTCTTAACACGGTAGTGTTAACTGAAGCTCTTACTTCTTATTAACATGGTAGTGTTAACTGAAGCTCCTACTTCTTATTAACATGGTAGTGTTAACTGAAGCTCTTACTTCTTAACACGGTAGTGTTAACTGAAGCTCTTACTTCTTATTAACATGGTAGTGTTAACTGAAGCTCCTACTTCTTATTAACATGGTAGTGTTAACTGAAGCTCCTACTTCTTATTAACATGGTAGTGTTAACTGAAGCTCCTACTTCTTCTTAACATGGTAGTGTTAACTGAAGCTCCTACTTCTTATTAACATGGTAGTGTTAACTGAAGCTCCTACTTCTTAACATGGTAGTGTTAACTGAAGCTCCTACTTCTTCTTAACATGGTAGTGTTAACTGAAGCTCCTACTTCTTAACATGGTAGTGTTAACTGAAGCTCCTACTTCTTATTAACATGGTAGTGTTAACTGAAGCTCCTACTTCTTATTAACATGGTAGTGTTAACTGAAGCTCCTACTTCTTATTAACATGGTAGTGTTAACTGAAGCTCCTACTTCTTATTAACATGGTAGTGTTAACTGAAGCTCCTACTTCTTAACATGGTAGTGTTAACTGAAGCTCCTACTTCTTATTAACATGGTAGTGTTAACTGAAGCTCCTACTTCTTATTAACATGGTAGTGTTAACTGAAGCTCCTACTTCTTAACATGGTAGTGTTAACTGAAGCTCCTAACTTCTTATTAACATGGGAGTGTTAACTGAAGCTCTTACTTCTTAACATGGTAGTGTTAACTGAAGCTCCTACTTCTTAACATGGTAGTGTTAACTGAAGCTCCTACTTCTTATTAACATGGTAGTGTTAACTGAAGCTCCTACTTCTTATTAACATGGTAGTGTTAACTGAAGCTCCTACTTCTTAACATGGTAGTGTTAACTGAAGCTCTTACTTCTTAACATGGTAGTGTTAACTGAAGCTCCTACTTCTTATTAACATGGTAGTGTTAACTGAAGCTCCTACTTCTTAACACGGTAGTGTTAACTGAAGCTCCTACTTCTTATTAACATGGTAGTGTTAACTGAAGCTCCTACTTCTTATTAACATGGTAGTGTTAACTGAAGCTCCTACTTCTTAACACGGTAGTGTTAACTGAAGCTCCTACTTCTTAACACGGTAGTGTTAACTGAAGCTCCTACTTCTTATTAACATGGTAGTGTTAACTGAAGCTCTTACTTCTTAACATGGGAGTGTTAACTGAAGCTCCTACTTCTTAACATGGTAGTGTTAACTGAAGCTCCTAATTCTTATTAACATGGTAGTGTTAACTGAAGCTCCTTCTTCTTATTAACATGGTAGTGTTAACTGAAGCTCCTACTTCTTAACACGGTAGTGTTAACTGAAGCTCCTACTTCTTATTAACATGGTAGTGTTAACTGAAGCTCTTACTTCTTAACACGGTAGTGTTAACTGAAGCTCTTACTTCTTATTAACATGGTAGTGTTAACTGAAGCTCCTACTTCTTATTAACATGGTAGTGTTAACTGAAGCTCTTACTTCTTAACACGGTAGTGTTAACTGAAGCTCTTACTTCTTATTAACATGGTAGTGTTAACTGAAGCTCCTACTTCTTATTAACATGGTAGTGTTAACTGAAGCTCTTACTTCTTAACATGGTAGTGTTAACTGAAGCTCCTACTTCTTATTAACATGGTAGTGTTAACTGAAGCTCCTACTTCTTAACACGGTAGTGTTAACTGAAGCTCCTACTTCTTATTAACATGGTAGTGTTAACTGAAGCTCTTACTTCTTATTAACATGGTAGTGTTAACTGAAGCTCCTACTTCTTATTAACATGGTAGTGTTAACTGAAGCTCCTACTTCTTAACATGGTAGTGTTAACTGAAGCTCCTACTTCTTAACACGGTAGTGTTAACTGAAGCTCTTACTTCTTAACACGGTAGTGTTAACTGAAGCTCTTACTTCTTAACACGGTAGTGTTAACTGAAGCTCCTACTTCTTAACACGGTAGTGTTAACTGAAGCTCCTACTTCTTAACACGGTAGTGTTAACTGAAGCTCCTACTTCTTAACATGGTAGTGTTAACTGAAGCTCCTACTTCTTAACATGGTAGTGTTAACTGAAGCTCCTACTTCTTAACATGGTAGTGTTAATGTACTTTGAGTTTTTACTGTATATTTCCTATTATTGTCTTACTTCCTATCAAAGAAGTGAGAGCCTTCACAGTGCTCATTGCAGAGAAATCGGTACTGCAGGGCTTTTTCTGTAGTTAGTTAAAGGAAATAAGAAGTCACCAGTACCTCGCCTTTGTAGCACAATGTCAGACTTCAGAGGGACACACTTTCATCTGTAAGAAATAATTGGTAGAAAATTGTGTGTGTGGTGTGCAGTATTATTTTTCCTCCATCAAAGAAAAAAAGAGAACGGCAATTATTCTGCCACTTATCACGCTTCTCCTCGGTCTCGGACTGGTCTGCTTCAGAACAGCAGAAGAAGAATGAGGGACCTCTGAACATTTCTCAGAAATTTGCTGCAAGGCAAAACATTGCATTATGCTATGTAAAGCATAACAGCAGGGACACAATTTGCTTGATGTACACAACTGTTTTGCTCCCCTGTTTCTGAATACACACTACTACTTACCTAGCTATAGTATTGGCAGTGGCGATTTTAGCATGTAAATCTTGGTGGGGCAAACCCCAAAAATGTATGAATGCCAGCAAAGCCACAACACAACAAAACACTAAACAATACATTAATTGCACTATAACAGTGACAAACGGTGCCCCAAACTGTTTGAGCCTACATAAAGTTGTCCCAACAACAGAGCTTTCTTTTCAGCTCCATGGAGTGAATCCTTACCACTGCTACACCTGGCTATCATCGGAGCCGAGAAACAGTTCATTCAGCCTTGTTTACTAACTTTTAAAATAACATAGCTGATAAGTCTGACTTGCTTAAACAAATATGGTTTCTACTAACAATTAAGATATACAAACTATGGCATAAGAGGATTACGAGCGCATAAGAGGCAATACGTTATTTAGATTAAGACATTAATGATCGAGCTAGGACAGACATAGTCAATATAACTATTTGTTCAGCACTTTTGAAATGTACAGCAACAGAATTCAGAACATGGGCTGTTCTTACAGTATTCTCCATTTACACCAAGTCAGAACCGTAGGATAAGTAAAGGGGGCATATTGTCAGAGTCGTGTGTATAGGTGGCAGAGAAGTCAAGCGCAGGACAATCAAACTTGGTGGAATGGAGTAGTTTAATAACTTTTTTAAAAACTCCAAAACCATGAATACAATAAAAAAAGTGGGTACGAGGACCCGTCGCGCACCAATACAAACAACACGAATACTGAACAACAAACAATCTCTGACAAAGACATGAGGGGAAACAGAGGGTTAAATACACAGCAGGTAATTAATGGGAATGAAACCAGGAGTGCAGGAAGACAAGAAAAAAACAATGGAAAATGAAAAATGGATCAATGATGGCTAGAAGACTGGTGACATCGACAGCCGAGCACCGCCCGAACAAGGAGAGGCATCGACTTCGGTAGAAGTCATGACAGTACCCCGCCCTGACGCTAGGCTCCAGCAGCACGTCGACACCGTATCATGTCCTCCACCGGAACCCAGCATCTCTCCTCCGGACCGCACCCCTCCCAGTCCACGAGGTACTGAAGGCCCCTCGCCCGACGTCTCGAATTCAAGATGGATCGAACGGAGTACGCCGGGACCCTCTCAATGTCCAGAGGGGGTGGAGGATCATCCCGCACTTCAGCCTCCTGGAGTGGGCCAGCGCTGTGTGTGGAGAGGGAAATGCGGCATTGGACCATTGAGAAGTTCACCCGCCGTTTCCGGGCAGTATTCGACCACCCACCCGAGGGCAGAGCGGCGGGTGAGCGCCTCTACCATCTGAGGCAGGAGACGAGGAGAGCCCAGTAGTTTGCGCAGTAGACTGTCAACTTGATTCATGATGATGACCGCTAGCTTGCTCGCTAAGATTTTGATAGTATGGGGTTGACATGATCAGTCCAATCAAAGCTACGGTAGATGTAACGTGGTTTGACGTAATGTTATCTGTAGCCAATGAACTTGAACCTTCTTGGATGGGCACTTCAAATTTAATTCTATGGCAGCACCCAAAGGGCTTGAATTTTCAAGCTCTTCCCGTAGATTTTGCGGTGATGTAGTGCCCCATGTGCGACAGAACACTGAGCCAATCATGGTGCAACTAGAGAACATTACCAATCCCTACGCTCTATATTTTCAAGTGGCTGCCTCACTACCACAGAAAGCACTGAGCTAGGCTGAAACACCTGCGTTTTGGAGCTGCCTTGCTCAAGAAAGCAAAATAGAGACCGTGTTTGTATGCAGCTTTATCAACTCAGTTATTTAAAAAATGACATTGTTTGCAAACTGATATGTGATACGGGTTAATGCCAAAATAACATGCCCCACCTGCTCTGAATGTCGGGTTGCCACTGAGTAATGGATTACCAATTCAAAAAGGCAACACTTGGCAGCCAGTAGACTGTTAATAATGCTACTCAGGTTGTCAAAAAACACTATCACTATCGGTTAACTCATGGTTCAATGAACTGCACTTGTTAGCATCAACTGTGAATACCAGATCATGTTGAATTCATAAGAAGAGAGAGAATAACACAGTTACGTTGATAGAACCTAGTTCCATAATAACAGGGACGACTGATGTTAAAGCATGGAAAAGAGCCCATTGATGCCTGCCTATATATCGCACTACACCATGAAGGAAAATATATCAAACACAGAGTACATACATTGCATATGTCTTCATGGCAAAGAACCAGGAAGATAAAAGCATTATTTCCAAAATTCCTTGGACGACTTCTGTTTCGTGAATTACGAAAGTTTGCTTTGGAATAATCTGCATTTTCAAAAAAGTGAAATATGTATAACTCTGTACATGCATTACATACTGTATGTCACAGTAAAGACAAGCAACCAGTGTCTAGTATCTGGAATTTGGGGACAACTACCAGTGAATGCTAGAAGTTTCCTGTGCTGTGCGAGACATCTGAGTGAATAAATAAAAGCTTCCTTTGTGTGACATGTTGGGATGGGATTAAGAGCTTTTCACGGCTAAGGGAGATTTCTAATCTTCTGACAGCAGACTGAGAAAATCTGCCCCAGACTGACAAGAAAGCTCATGTCTCCCCATCCAGCAAATAAAAATTCTCTATCTAAGCTAGCCGAGTAGCCGTCCACATGAGTTCACACTGAGAAAATTCTGAGTGGATAAATAAGTGCATCTGACTAAATATGCAGGTACATTTCTCCTACCCCCAAAAATTGAATTATAAAGTCAGAAAATGTACTGAATTCCTGAATATGAATCAGTTTCACTCTTTATATCTTTGATCAAGACATTTGCGACTGAGCTACAATGTCACACCTCTTCTAGCGGTCGATATGGCTGTTTTTCTAACATGTGTTGCCATTATCACAGTCCAAACTGCCTTCAGAATCAGAACATGTTAAGGTCATGGGTAACAATTAGTCAGAAAGCACCTGCAGCCTACAGATAATATGGATTAATCGAAACACTATAAAATTGTCATTTTTTACAGACACCTGCATTGAAGAGCACTGATATTGCAAACAATTTCCTCAATGTTTTGCCTCTCCAGAAGTCTTGACCCTCTGAAATGGAAATACATAGATATCCTGGGGGTGATTTCACAGCTCTGTGGGCTGAACATTGCAGTCTTTGTGGCTCGGATTAAGAAGTGCGAGTGTGATTGGCAGAACTTCCTGTGTGCCCATACCGTGGACTTGGATTTTGCATGACATTCCAAGGCTTTATTTTCTAGTCCACAACTATGATTCTGTGCTTTGATTTTTTTATGACATTCCTTAAAGATTCATATTTGGTAGATACATTGACCAATGAGATTACAACCTATTTTGACCCACTCAAGACAAAAGTTTGTTGAATTCCCAATGTGTTATCACTATGCCTTCAACCATCTAAAAGCACAACCAAATTCCAATGGAAAATCAATGTCTGATATTTGGTTTAGCTGTCACCTAAATGTGTTATCACTGTGCTTTCAACCAGCACAACAAAGTTTGAATGGGAATACAATGTCAGATATTTTGTTTATTTATACAACAAGCTCATGTGTTATCGCTGTGCTGAATCTAATAATGAGAGATTACATTAAAGTACATAGTGCACGTGATAAATGTCGCTTGAGATTCTGAGAAGATTATTATAGCAATTGTGAAGACTTCCACAGACCTGCGACCCTGAATGTGTACGCTTTCGTGGATTACATAGGAAGACATTTATTTCTACAGTAACCTCACAATGTGGCCATGGATGTGTTACTCATTTGAAGGTTTAATAAATACTGTTACATTAGTTTGTATGATAGCCTTTATATTAGGCTATTTATCATATTGCAAAAGTGATACTGAATTGTGCTTGTTTGACAATGCAACCAAATATCAACATTTGAAGTAGATGTTTCTTAGATAGCTCCATCTGTGCCACTGAGTCTGGCTTTAATTCCAGTTTGTCTACAAATTAATAATTGATATGTTGGATTCATGTTAAAGTTAAAGAAGACTAAATCAAAAACTTTAAATACGGTTCAATTTGATCCTATTCTTTAACTTAGATTTTTGGTTGAGAAGAAGACGTGAATCCAATATATTTATTATTACCTTGAACATTCCAAACAAGTAATCCAGGTAGCCATTTGATTAATTGTTCAACAGTCTATTGGGTTGGGGGTTGAAGCAGTTAAGGAGCCTTTTGGACCTGGACTTGGTCCTCAAGTACTGCTTGCCGTGCGGTAGCAGAGAGAACAGTCTATGACATGGGTGGCTGGAGTTTTTGACAATTTTTGGGGCCTTCCTCTGATAGTATAGAGGTCCTGGATGGCAGGAAGCTTGGCCCCAGTGATGTACTGGACCATACGCACTACCTTCTGAAACCGGTCAGGATACTCTCGATGGTGCAGCTGTAGAACTTTGAGGATCTGGAGACCTATGCCAAGTTTCCTGAGGGGGAATAGGCATTGTTGTGCCCTCTTCACGACTGTCTTGGTTAGTTTTGCTCTCCTTTTCCTGTAGTCCACGATCAGCTAATTTGTCTTGCTCACGTTGAGGGAGAGGTTTTTGTCCTGGCACCACACTGCCAGGTCTCTGAACTCCTTCCTATAGGCTGTCTCATCATTGTTGGCGATCAGGCCTACCACTGTTGTGTCATCAGCAAACTTAATGGTGCTGGAGTCGTGCTTGGCCACACAGTTGTTGGTGAACAAGGAGTACAGGAGGGGACTAAGCACACACCCCTGAGGTGCCCACGTTAAGGATCAGCATGGCGGATGTATTGTTGCCTACCCTTACCACCTGGGTGCGGCACGTCAGGAAGTCCAGGATCCAGTAGCAGAGGGAGGTATTTAGTCCCAGGGTCTTTAGCTTAGTGATGAGCGTTGTGGGCACTATGGTGTTGAATGCTGAGCAATGGGTGTTTCTTTTGTCCAGGTGGGAAAGGGCAGTGGGGATTGCAATTGAGATTGAGTCATCTGTGGATCTGTTGGGACAGTATGCGAATTGGAGTGGGTCTAGGATTTCCGGGATGATGGTGTGGATGTGAGCCATGATTAGCCTTTCAAAGCACTTCATGGCTACAAACGTGAGTGCTACAGGGTGGTAATCATTTAGGCAGGTTATCTTAGCGTTTTTGGGCACAGGGACTATGAGAGGTTGAAAATGCCAGTGAAGACACTTGCCAGTTGGTCCACGTATGCTCTGAGTACATGATCTGGTCATCCCACCTGGCCCCGCGGCCTTGTGAATGTTGACCTGTTTAAAAGGTCTTACTCACTTTGGCTACGGAGAGTGTGATCACACAGTCATCCAGAACAGTTGGTACTCTCATGCATGCTTTAGTGTTGCTTGCCTCAAAGCGAGGATAAAAGGTATTTAGCTCGTCTGGTTGGCTCGCATCACTGGGCAGCTCACGGCTGGATTTCCCTTTGTAGTTCATAATAGTTTTCAAGCCCTGCCACATCCGACGAGTGTTAGAGCTGGTGTAGTAGGATTCAATCTTAACCGTGTATTGACACTTTGCCTGTTTGACGGTTTGTCTGAGGGCATTGCGGGATCTCTAATAAACGTCCGGATTAGTGTCCCCCTCCTTGAAAGCGGCAACTCTAGCCTTTAATATTGTATTGTCTATTTTTTTGTTGAATCCTGGGTGGAATTTAAACAATAGATTTGATGACTTCCAGAATGCTATATCACCTTAAATATCATTCTTTATTGATAAATGATTGATAAGAAAATGTAAAAAATGATTTGCTCTGTTGAACCTGACTTCGATAGCAACAGTGAATCTATTAAGTGGAGATTTTAGTTACAGTCAGTCATTTCAAAGCTAAGCAGGGCTTGTTTGAATCCCTGGATGGGAGACCGAAGTGATAGCTGTAGATAGATGAACTCTCCAGTAGGAGGTACTGCCCAGCCTATTGCTTTTTTCTCATGGGGGATATTACATTGAATATCTGACATTGTTTCAAAGTTACAAATTCAACATATTTTATACAAGGTTTGTCTATGTTGAAAATTGGTTTCCATGATGACATGATTCTGTGGTAGAAGTTTTACCATCAAAACCTTTTTCATATCCAACGTATTTTCAATGTCGATTCCACGTCACGATATGTTATTTTAACCAGTTTTCGCCCAGTGGGTTGTTACCATATACTTTCCTGCTAAATATTAAATACCAGCTGAAACAAGACTGGAAAATAAAGTAGATATATTTTTTACCTGTGCTCAATTGTCAATAAATTGCTTCCATTGGTTAAATGTGCGATCTTGTGTTCTTCCATTGGTTAAATGTGCATTCTTGTGTTCTTCCATTGAAACACATCCGCAAGTAATTCATCACTGGCAGTGGTTCCACTCAACTGTCTGAACACTTTCAAGTATCTTAATAAAGATACTCCAATGCTGCAATTGTTCTTTAATATTAATGCAACCGCATTTGAGGTGGCACACAAGGTGAATTAACAAGCAGAGAAATATATCACTTGGAGACTACAAAGGCCCAGGCAGTTGTGTTTGTAAGGCACTTCAAAACACTCCCTAATGAACTTGGCATTTAGATCCCTGAGCAGGCTGCATGGGAAGCTGAGGTCGTATTTTTCATCCATTTTATGGTCTAGGGAGGTTGTTTTTTAACTCACGGTGGCCGCATCCTGAAAAAAGGACTTGTGGGGACTCAGATGTGGGGACTATCAGATAAAACCATGGTGTACTAAAATATCTTTCTTTCTTTACATTTCAGACAGTCACTCAGAGGGTGATTTGTACAATGATAGTTCATATTTATATACAGTATATTTATATACAGTATGTAAATATGCTGATGGACTGGAAGACGGAGCTTTTAACATTCAAAGCTTTCTGAGTATGACTGTTTCATTTGTCTGTGAACTAAACTACATGTTGTTAATCGTTCAAAATGTACATCAAATATGTGAATACGCGGCCCAACAAGCTCAATTAGGCTATACTACATGCTAAAGCAATACTGTAGTTCTGCTTTCAGTAAGTAGTGAATGTTGTTAACCTTCTGTAGAATGACACTTCTTCAGCCTGCTTTTGTAAAGGGATTGCATTTACTGTAAAGAGCTTAATGCTTCTGAAAACTGCTGCTCTACTAACTATTCCTTAGCTAACAGTGTATTGCATAAATTAGGGGAAAGGATAAGGTCTTGTATACATACATACTTGAGCATACCACCCTGCAGCAAATACAAGGCTTTTAGAAAATGAAAAAAAATCTGGAGTTTCTGAGAAGGTTGAGGTGGTGATTCCCTGATTCCCTCACCCTCTTAAATTTGACCATGTTGTTGCTCCTTTGTGCTGATTGCATCCCTGATTGTGTGAAGGATCTGCGCTATTTGTTTTTATTTTATGGTAGTTCTGGTAATTAGCAAAATACACCTGTGCTTGTCAGAGGGACTGGAAATCACTGTACGGGTTCGTTCACCTCTCTCCACCAACCATACACATTCAGTTGTGTTTTTTAATTAATTCAGAATTGCAGCACGCTGCCAAACATAATGTGGAACAAATTCTTTGAGTGCAACACACAGCAACACGTTTGGCCCGAGCTAACTTGTCAATTAGATTTCTTATTTAATGACTTGCAGTGCCACCATGCAATTACTTTAGCAGAGCCCAAACCTTATTATTGAAACTCTCCAATGGTCTTTGATGTGCTTTGCTGGTATGTGCAGCACTCATTATCACCATCCATCAGACATTTGTCAGTTCCTAAAAACAGTCCACAGCTAATTGATTCACATTGGAAAAAGAATTGTGCTGATCCGTGTTAATCTAAACGTGCATGAGTTGAAATGAATTATTTAACTTGAAACATTGAAGGGAAGATAGGATAATTTACTTGTCAGCAGAGCCTTTACAGTATGAAAATCACTTTATGGACAAATTAAACTAGCTAATTTAGGGGAAATGGCCTCTAGATTAAATGTCTCCACAGGCTCAAATGTGGCTGAAAATGTTACATTATGGGGTATAGGGGGATAGGGGGATAGTTTGATGGAATTCAAGCAGTTCCAAGAGACTGAAATGCAATATCAAGTAAAAAGGGGGAATGGAGTACATGTATCAAGTTCCTTGTCTAAGTATAATGGGTCTAGTATTTTAATAGCAACTGTTTTGAGTCAGTCAGACTAAACCCAGGAGTCGTTCATAGTGACATAACATTAGTTGTCCCAATAATGACAAGGCCAAACGTAGATATAAAGTTTAGGTCAAATATGAGCGGCAGTTGAGCGTTTAAGTTGTGGATTACGTCCATTAGTCAGTGGCTTTTTCGCTGTTCTCTTTCCAAGCAGATACACTACATGACCAAAAGTATGTGGACACGTGCTTGTCGAACATCTCATTCCAAATTCATGGGCATTAATTTGGAGTTGGTCCCCACTTTTCTGGGTTGGCTTTAAAAACTTCTTCGGGATTGGTGTCCCTTCCACGGGACGGTTGAGCTAACATAGGCTAATGCGATTAGCACGTTACAAGAACATTTCCCAGGACATAGACATATCTAATATTGTCAGAAAGCTTAAATTCTTGTTGATCTAACTGCACTGTCCAATTTACAGTAGCTAATACCATGCTATTGTTTGAGGAGAGTGCACAATTTTGAACATGAAAAGTTATTAAATTGCACCTGGGCTGGAATAATACATTATGGCCTTTCTCTTGCATTTCAAAGATGACAAAGATGAAAAAATACAAAAGAACGGTTGTTTTTTTCTTTGTATTATCTTTTACCAGATCTATTGTGTTAACTTCTACTACATTTCTTTCACATTTCCATATCTTCGAAGTGTTTCCTTTCAAATGGTACCAAGAATATGCATATCCTTGCTTCAGGGCCTGAGCTACAGGCAGTTAGATTTGGGTATGTCATTTTAGGCAAAAATTGAAAAAAAGGGGCTAATCCTAATCCTTAAACTATATGTTGGAACATTGCTTCGGGGACTTGCTTCCATTCAGCCACAAGAGCATTAGGGAGGTCGGGATTGATATTGGGGGTTTAGGCCTGGCTTGCAGTCAGTGTTCCAATTCATTGCAAAGGTGTTTGATGGGGTTGAGGTCAGGGCTCTGTGCAGGCCAGTCAAATTCTTTCACACCAATCTCGACAAACCATTTCTGTATGGAACTCGCTTTGTACACAGGGACATTGTCATGCTGAAGCAAGAATGGGCCTTCCCCAAAGTTGGAAGCACAGAATCGTCTACAATGTCATTGTATGCTGTAGCATTAAGGTTTCCCTCCACCTCCATGAAAAACAGCCCCAGACCGTTATTCCTCCTCCACCAAACTTTACATTTGGCACTATGCATTGGGGCAGCTAGGGTTTTCCTGGCATCCGCCAAACCGTTGGACTGCCAGATGGTGAAGCACAATTCATCACTCCAGAGAACACGCTGCCATAGTCCAATGGCAGTGAGGTTTACACCACTGCAGCCAACGCTTGACATTGCGCATGGTAATCTTCGGCTTGTGTGCGACTGCACGGCCATGAAAACCCATTTCATGAAGCTCCCAAAAAACTGTTAATGTGCCGACGTTGATTCCAGAGATAGTTTGGAACTCAGTAGTGAGTGTTACAGCATAGGACAGACCATTTTTATGGGCTACGCGTTTCAGCACTCGGCAGTTCAGTTCTGTGAGCTTGTGTGGCCTACCACTTTTGACGCTTCCACTTCACAATAACATCACTTACAGTAGACTGGGGCAGCTCTAGCAGGGCAGAAATTTGACAAACTGACTTGTTCAGTAAGTCCATTCCACTGCCAACGTTTGTCTATTTATTTTGTTGTTTTATTTAACCTTCATTTAACTAGACAAGTCAGTTAAGAACAAGTTCTTATTGACAATGATGCCCAACCACGGCCAATCCCTAACCTGGATAACGCTGGGACAAATATGCGTCGCCCTATGGGACTCCCAATCACGGCTGGTTGTGATACGGTCTAGAATCGAACCAGGGTCTGTAGTGATCTCTAACACTAAAATGCAGCGCCTTAGACCTCTGCGCTCAATTTTATATACTTACCAGCAACGGGTGTGGCTGAAATAGCCATATATATACATTGTCATCAGAAAATATTCAGATGCCTTGACTTTTTCCAAATTTTGTTACGTCAGACTTATTGATTAAATTGTTTTCCCCGCTCATCAATCTACACGCAATATCACATAATGACAAAGAAAAAACAGGTTTTTAGAAATTTTTGCAAATGTTAAAAAAAATTCAATACAGATATTACATTTACCTAAGTGTTCAGACCCTTTTCTCAGTACTTTGTTGAAGCACCGTTGGCAGTGATTACAGCATCGAGCCTTCATGGGTATGACGCTACTAGCTGGGCACACCTGTATTTGGGGAGTTTCTCCTATTCTTCTCTGCAGATTTTCTCAAGCTCTGTCAGGTTGAATGGGGAACATTGCTGCACAGCTATTTTCAGGTTTCTCCATAGATTGGGTTGAAGTCCGGGCTCTGGCTGGGCCTCTCAAGGACATTCAGAGAGCTGTCCCGAAGCCACTCCTGCGTTGTGTTGGCTGGGTGCTTAGGATTGTTGTCCTGTTGGAAGGTGAATCTTTGCCACAGGCTGAAGTCCTGAGCGCTCTGGAGCAGGATTTCATCATGGGTCTCTCTGTACTTTGCTCTGTTCATCTTTCCCTCGATCCTGCCTAGTCTCCCAGTCACTGCCACTGAAAAACATCCCCAAAGCATGATGCTGCCACCACCATGCTTCACTGTAGGGATGGTGCCAGGTTTCCTCCAGACATGACACTTAGCATTCAAGCCAAAGAGTTCAAACCTTGGTTTCAGGTGCCTTTTGACAAACTCCAAGTGGGCTGTCATGTGCCTTTTACTGAGGAGATGTATGGAATAGGTCACAAGGTGAGACTTGATAAATGAGAAAGGAGTATCCCCCAGACAGATAGCATTTGTTGTGAAGACTGTTCTTATTGTAAGAAAACCAGAGTTTGGCCCCTAAATCAAGGCTCTAATCTCATCCCTGGTACCTCACAGCACAGAAACACGCCTATTTCAAAAGTATAGACACAATATAGTTCTAAGTACCCTATTCTGTTGCATAAAGCAACCATTTGATGCAAAACAGTATTATCACATAATCTTGTAATTTCACCCACAACACCCCGTCTGCCTATTTGCAATCAAACACAATAATCTCTTTAGCTATCATACTCTAATTCCACTGATTTTAAAACTCGGTCCTTCAGAAAGTGGAACGCAACACTTACACAGTTCTACTAGGCAATATCTTTCAAAAAAGCTGTGTTAGAAAGGATTACCTACACATACTGACCAGCTCAAATAAACAGAAGCATTTTACATAGCAGACCAATCCGAACTCGTCTCTTGGTATGTCCAGCCCACTCATTATCTCAGCCAATCATGCCTAGCGGGAAGGTTGCTGGCTTTTTCTGTGGCTAAACCAACTAGGCTCGTATTTACAGATGGCATACACATTTGTTATTAAGGCACATGAAAGTTCACATGTTCCAGAAGGCATTTCTGGCCCAAAGCACATTTTGATAAAAATGTTTATGTTCAAATGGCTCTCATGTTTAGTCGTGACACGCGACATACAGTATGCCTAGTTTCCTGAAACGAGTCACCTACAGTCAGATTGAAATGTACGTCATTTTATCACGAAACACTATATTGACGCGAAAAAAATCCTACATTTAATTTAGGATTTCCCTGTTCAAGCCCAAATATCATACTTTGACTAAAACGATGACTTGACTTAAATCGTTGTGCAACATCACAAGTAAACTCTGAATATCATCTTTCAGCTGAAAAAGTGTATTTTCGCTGGTTTGGGAATTTTATTGAACATTTAATCTGTCATCCATTTACTTTTCCCTTTTCTCCTCCTGTCAGTGCCTCCAAAAAAATGGATGGGTGGTTTTTGGTGCGTGCTGACTTCTGTCTCTTTTCGATTAGCCAATTTCTTCCTAGCAGCCAGCCACAGGTTGTAAAATCTCTGTTGTGCTTCAAAGGAGGGCATTGCAGAATAATTGCTTTTGCCATCTGGGATGTTGTGTCATTTGTTTGGATAATGGACGCCAGTAAGCCATTGTTTATTTGCAATTTACGAAAATGATAACCCTCCCAAATAAAGAGGGGTTGACTGAGACTTTAGTTGAATTGATGAAGTCAGAATTGATTGAACTAAAAGTAATTTGACTAGTGATTACTGGATGATGTCATAGGAGGAAGTACAGATGGCAAATGCAGGTGTAGGATCTTAATTTGACCAGTATTGTCAGAGCAAAATAATCCTGCAGCAACAGGATTTGAATGTTTAGTCCATAATGTTGCTTGATCGGTGGTTAGGATATTAGATGGCCAAAAGTAAGCTACATGAAAAGTGCAATACTGTTAATATGGGGTGACAGGTAGCTTCGTGGTTAGAGTGTTGGGCCAGTAAGCGAAAGGTTGCTGGATCAAATTCCCGAGCTGTCGTTCTGCCCCTGAACAAGGCAGTTAACCCACTGTTCCCCGGCAGGCCGTCATTGTAAATAAGAACTTGTTCTTAACGGACTTGCCTAGTTAAATAAAATATAACCATGGGTTTTCTGTGAATTTATGTAAATCCTGAAGCTCATCTGTGGTGCAGGAAAATACTCAGCAACAAGAGTGATTAAATGAAGATCATACATCTGTAGAAGGCTATCAACTATGTATACTGCAAGTATCTATTTTGTACATCCAATAAAGCTTCACTGAACCCCAGGATAAACACAGAAGCACAGTGAAATTAAAGCAAATGCATAAGCTTCATTTTTCTCTGAGCAAGAAAGTGATGCAGAGCAAGTGAAGAGTGACACAATAGGAAGTCTTGGTTCTTTCATCCAAACTGCTTGCACGCGTCAACAAGCGTCTGCGTAGCCAGGCGCTAAAATAGAACTAAGCTTTTTTTATGCTTGACATGCTGCAAGTCTTGCCTCTCCCATCGCCTCATTGGTTTTAGGAAAATGTACCCACGTGGGTGATCGAAAGACGAACTGAGGTCCACACTCCAGTCCAGTTGGGGGTGGTAATACACCTTAATTGCCAACCACCATTTAAAGTCCAAAGAAGAAGAAGACTGAAGGAGGAGGGATGACTGCAAACTAACTAGGTTTACCCATTTATCTGTGGATTAATTGTCAGAGTAGAGGACCTTGTGCATTTCAGGTAAAATAACAACCCAATGTTGATATCCTAGTAGAAATGAGCTAGTAACAGCAAACTAGCTAGCTAAATTGCCATGACTGTTTCATGCATTTTGACCTGTCCCCAAATTAATATAGTTGGTTCAGAGTTCTTTTGATATTTCAACCTGTGTGTCCTGATCACATCTGGTTTGGATGGACAAAATCCACATGCATGCGATGGCGCACGTGCGTGCCCGGTCTAGTTTGTAAGATATCATATAAAAGATTTTGCTGCAGATGTTAAAAATATTTGTTGGTCTTATGTGATTAATAAGAAGCATCCAGACGCTGTGCTTGATGAATTTATGACTTTGGATCTATCAATTATTGATTAACATGCACCTGTTAAGAAACTGATTGTTCGAACTGTTAAGGCTCCATGGATTGATGAGGAATTGAAAAACTGTATGGTTGAAAGAGATGGGCCAAAAGGAGTGGCTAAGTCTGGCTGCACATCTGACTGGCTGACTTACTGCAAAATTGAGAAATTATTTGACTAAACTCAACAAAAATATGAAGAAACTATATTATGAGGCCAAGATCAATGATATAAAGAATGATTTTTAAAAAAATACTTTGGAGCACTTTAAATGAAATGACGGGCGGAAAGACATTCAACTCCATCTTTCATCGAATATGATGGCTTGTTCATCACAAAACAATGATGTTGCCAATGAAATGAATGATTACTTCACAGGCAAAGTGGGCAAACTTAGGCAGGAAATGCCAACAATGAACAGTTAGCCATCGTACTCATGCATAAAAAAAACTAAATGAAAGAAAAGCATTGTAAGTTAGTCTGGGAGAGATGGAAAAATTACTGTTATCCATCAATAATGACAAACCTTTTGGAATTGACAACTTAGTCGGAAGCTGCTGAGGATGGAAGCTGACTCTATAGCCACTCCTATCTGTCATATCATTTATCTCAGCCTAGAGGAAAGTCTTTGTCCTCAGGCCTGTAGGGTTGCCAGTCATTTCGCTACCCAAGAGTGGTAAAGCGGCCTTTACTGGTTCTAACAGCAGACCTTTCAGCTTGCTCATTGTTTTGGTGGAAAAAAATGGTGTTTGACCAAATACAATGCTATTTCTCTGTAAGCAAATTAACAAGACTTTCAGCACACAAAAAGAGAAGGACAATCAAGATGTACTGCACTGACACAAATGACTGATGATTTGTTGAAAGAAATGTATATTAATAATAAGATTATGGGAGCTGTACTGTTTGATGTCAGTACAGCCTTTGATATTATTGGCCCTAACCTGATGATGAGACAATGTATGTGTTATGGCTTTTCAACCTCTGCCATATTGTGGATTCAGAGCTATCTATCTAATACAACTCAGATGTTTTTCTTTAATGGAAGCTTCTCTAATGTCAAACATGTAAAGTGTGGTGTACCGCAGGGCAGCTCTCTAGGCCCTCTACTCTTTCCTGTTTTTACCAATGACCTGCCACTGGCATTAAACAAAGCATGTGTGTCCATGTATGCTGATGATTCAGCCATATACTCATCAGCAACCAGAGTTAATGAAGCCACTGAAACCCTTAACAAGGGATGCAGTCTGTTTTGGAATGAGTGGCCAGTGTTTATGGACATATTCAATCTCTCCTTATCCCAGTCTGCTGTCCCCACATGCTTCAAGAAATCTAAGGTAACTGAACAAAATGACTATCACCCCATAGCACTCACTTCTGTCATCATGAAGTGCTTTGAGAGACTAGTCAAGGATCATATCACCTCTACCTTACCTGACACCCTAGACCCACTTCAACTTGCTTACCGCCCCAATAGATCCACAGACGATGCAATTGCCATTGCAATGCCTACTGCCCTATCCCATCTGGACAAGAGGAATACCTATGTAAGAATACTGTTTATTGACTACAGCTCAGCATTCAACACCATAGTACCCTCCAAGCTCATCATTAAGCTCAAGGCCCTGGGTCTGAACCTCACCCTGTGCATCTGGTCTCTGGACTTCCTGATGGGCCGCCCCCAGGTGGTGAAGGTAGGAAACACCTCCACTTCGCACCTCCACCTCCCATCAAAGCTGGGGCCGAGAGACTGAAAAACATCTTCTATCTCAAGGCCATCAGACTGTTAAATTGCCATCACTAGCACATTAGAGGCTGCTGCCCTATATATTGTACATAGACTTGAAATCACTGGCCACTTTAATAATGGAACAGTAGTCAATTTAATGTTTACATATTTTGCATTACTCATCTCATATGTATATATGTATATACTGTATTCTATTCTATTCTATTCTACTGTCTTAGTCTATGTCGCTCTGACATTGCTCGTCCAAATATTTATATATTCTTAATTCCATTCCTTTACTTTAGATTTGTGTGTATTGTTTGTATTGTTGTGAAATTGTTCGTTTTTACTTGTTAGATATTACTGCACTGTTGGAGCTAGAAACACACACAAAAAATGCTACACCCACGTGTATGTGACCAATAACATTTGATTTGATTTGTAATAAACTGGTCCTGAACATCTCTCAAACTAAAATTATTTTATTTGGTACAAATAATTTTCTAGACCTCAGCTGAATCTGGTAATGAATGGTGTGGCTGTTGAACAAGTTGAGGAGACTAAATTACTTGGTGTTACCTTAGATTGTCGATCTGTCATGGTCAAAACTTATAGATTCAATGGTTGTACAAATGGGGGGAGGTCTGTCCATAATAAAGAGATGCTCTGATTTTTTGACACCACACTCCACAAAGTCCTGCAGGCTCTAGTTTTATCTTATCTTGATTATTGTCCAGTCATATGGTTAAATGCTGCAAAGAAAGAAGTAGATAATATGCAGCTGTCTCAGAACAAAGCCACGTCTTGCTCTTCATTTTAATCAGAGGGATAATGTTAATACTATGTATGCCATTCTCTCTTGGCCAAGAGTTGAGGAGAGACGGACTGCATCACTTCTTGTTTTTAAAAGAACCATTCATGTGTTGAAATGAAAGTGAAGTGAAATTCCAAATTGTTAGCATATAGCACTGACACACACACTTACCCAATCAGACATGCCACCAGGGGTCTTTTCACAGTCCACAGATCCAGAACAAATTCAAGAAAACATACAGGATTATACAGAGCCATGAGTGTATGGAACTCCCTTCCACTTTATATAGCGCAAGTGAACAGCAAACCCGGTTTCAAAAACAAATAAAGCAACACCTCATGGCCAACGCCTCTCCCCATGTGACCTGCTTGTTATGTGTATATACTGACGTGTGTGTAACTGATAGATGCACACACACCAAGTTAATGTTTTTAAATATATGTAAGTTGTAAAGTATTTTTTCTGTAATGTCTTTTTCGTTAGGTGTCAGAACCCAGTTAAACTAGCTGTCGCCATTGGCTAATGGGGATCCTAAAATCAAATCAAAACCATGAGGGCAATCTTAGTATATACAAATCAAGCAGGAAAAACTCCAAAAGCATATGCTATATTTGCTGTGTTCAAACAACCGGCAAGCAGTATGAGATGTGGCAAGCCAAGTGGTGACACTGTCCACACAACTTGACAAAAACAAATGTATACCTACAATATAAAGATGTGACACAAGTTGACTCCCATAAAAGTACACCACTATCAAAAGAAACACAATTTCTGCATGTGTCGAATGCAGTGAACCAGAGTGAAGGTCTAACGTCAATAGGTGTCGCTTTCATGGATGAAACCCCATGGAGGCGGTGAACTCAAGACACCGCGTCACCCAGATCACGTCACTGCTACCTTGCTGCAGGGAAACATCAGGAGGTGAGCATGCGCACTTGTTAACATCTTTATTGCGTCACACTCACATTGAAGAACACCAAAAGATAGTCCCTTTTGGGGAGGGGTCAACTTTCCCTCTGATAAGATTACAGTATATTCAAAAGGTTTCTCATCAATCTACACACAATACCCCATAATGAAAAAGCGAAAAACAGGTTTTAATTTTTTTTTGCAAATGTATTAAACATAAAAAACAGAAATTGCATATTTACATAAGTATTCAGACCCTTTGCTATGAGACTTGAAATTGAGCTCAGGCGCATCCTGTTTCCAATGATCATCCTTGAGATGTTTCTGCAACTTGATTGGAGTCCACCTGTGGTAAAAACCAAGATTGAACTCTTTGGCCTGAATGCCAAGCGTGAGGACACCTGGCACCATCCCTACGGTGAGGCATGGTGGTGGCAGCATCATGCTGTGAGGATGTTTTCAGTATCAGGGACTGGGAGACTAGGTAGGATCAATGGAAAGATGAACGGAGCAAAGTACAGAGAGATCCTTGATGAAAACCTGCTCTAGAGCGCTCAGAATCTCAGACTGGGGCGAAGGTTTATCTTTCAACAGGACATCGACCCTAAGCACACAGACAATACAACGCAGGAGTGACTTCGGAACAAGTCTCTGAACGTCCTTGAGTGGCCCAGCCAGAGCCCGGCTGAAATAGCTGTGCAGCGACGCTCCCCATCCAACCTGACAGAGCTTGAGAGGATCTGCAGAGAAGAATGAGAGAAACTCCCCAAATTCAGGTGTGCCAAGCTTGTAGCATCATACCCAAGAAGGCTGAAGGCTGTATTCGATACCAAAGATGCTTCAAGAAATCACTGCGTAAAGGGTCTGAATACTTATGTAAATGCAATATTTCCGTTTTTTTATTTTTCAAACATTTGCAAACATTTCTTAAAACCTGTTTTTGATTCATCATTATGGGATATTATGTGTAGATTGATGAGGATCTTTTTTTTTTGTACACTTTAGAATAATAAAATCCTGAAAAAGTCAAGGGGTCTGAATACTTTCCGAATGCACTATATATGCCACTCTGTACAGTTCAGAAAGCAGCCCCTGCAAAAAGGGAAACAATGACGGGGTGAGGGTTCAGATGGCGAGTACTCCGATCCTACACTTCCAAAAGGGTTCTGCGGGTGTCCCTATAGGAAAACCCTTCTGGGTTCCATGTAGTGACCCTCTGTTCTACATGGAAGCAAAAGGGTTGAACCTAAAATCGAAAGGGGTTCTTCAAAGAGTTCTCCTATGGGGAAAGCCGAAAACCCCTTTTTGGTTCTAGATAGCACCTTCATTTCTGAGAGTGTACTTATGTGTCACACTCACAAAGAAACACTTAGAAGATACATTGTCTGTTTTACTGCATGTTTTCTTGACTCTCCGATGACGTCCTTGATATCCCCAGCCAGCAGTCAGCAGCTTTGGTGTGGGACTCCAAAACAGCAGTTCCCTAATATGGCCAAATATCCATCCTGATAGGGGCCGGTCAGTTGATTCAACACCCATTGATATAGTGTACATTAGGCTTTAATGTCACTGATGGTGCTTAATGTTTCTAAGTAACACATTGAAGTAAGTGAGTCGTTTGGCAGAGTATCTAAATGATGTCAGTCTCAGTCATTTTGCTCTAGATATTATTATGTAAAGAGTACTTACTCTCCCCGCTTGGGCCCCAAATGCTGATCTGGCATCCGACTCGATGTGTGAACTTCAACTTTTGCTGCATCTCTATTCATCATAACTCATTATGGGGCCGAACAGCTGGCGATATGGGGATACAGCGTCATTGTGACCCATCTATCCATCCACTTCCATCTGTTTCAGACCATTAATTCAGTAGATGGGCCTGTATCTGGCGTAAATGCCTTCCTAGAGCCCTCTAATCCTGCTCATCTATCTCCTCGTCTGTCCTCTCATTTCAAAAACCTTTGTGTTCTTTCCACTGCCATGCCAACAGATGCATCCAAAATGGGATGTGATCCGCAGACTGGGGGAAACATTTGATTTAGATTTAATTTGAACAGCAAACCTGGTTTCAAAAAACAAATGAAGCAACATTAGTTGGCTATGCGCAACCTGTAGATGTGAAACTGAATGTCTGGACATGCAAAATAAAATCCCCAGTTTTACAGGATTTAGGAAAGAACATAGTATCCTGGAGAAGTGCCCGACCGGAACACAAACTGGGGTCCTTGCAACTGTCAGTCACACCTTAACCATTATGCCAAGAGGTCCAAAAATCTTGACAAGATCGCTAGGTGTTGTAAGGTTGCTTCCCTACTCATTCCTTCAGAAAGCACATCCCTGTGCTTCACTCAAAGTCCCTGGTGCTGGGAACCATTGAGATATGCTTTTGACGGCCGAACCAGGGTGACAGTTTTTTATTTGATTTGTTCTTTTTAGAATGATCTTATCAAAAGGCTCAGATTAAAAGCTTATATATCACAACATTCCTTGTAAAAAAATATATTTTTAAACACAGCTACTCATAAACGATCACGGGCAACAGGCTAACATCTGTGACAGGCACTTGTTTTGGATTTTCAAAGGGAGGTCTAATAAAATGATAACATTAACTAACCATGTCTGGGTGTTTCTTCACTAATTTATTAATTAGCTGTGTCCTTTGAAATATACCAGAGACCTTTAGATTGGCCCTCCTTGGTGGAATGCTCCAGGGATTCCCCTAGGTACAGATCTCGGATCAGCTTTCCCTCCCTGAGCCTAACCTTAATCATTAGAGGGGAAAATGCTAAACTCACCCAAGATCATGTATGTATGTACAGGAAAATAGAACAAAGTGGTTGGAGGTGTACAGTCTGGGGGATTGTAGTACTCTGGGAAGTGCCTGAATCTCTGCTGTCCTAACAACATGGTGACTTGGTGACTATGGTGAATGATAGAACATTCAAACGTATTTCTCAGTGCTAGCCTAACACTCATTTGTCACATTGGACTAAAGCATATTGAAGTGCCATTACCATGTGTCGTTTCTTTGGCTATGCCGGATTAAAGTGATATGACATGCTATTCTATAAAATAATTGAATTATTTATTATTACCTGATTGAGCTAATCATGTAAATGTAATTAACTAGAGAGTCGGGCACCACAAAATAATATTTATAGAGCTGTTATCTTCCGAACAACCTCTTAAAAACCTAGTAATATTTTAAATCAATAGCAGTCAATATTAATCATCATCTTAATTCAGTCTCATCTGAAAGTTGTAAATTCTTGGTTATCTGCACGAACCCTGGCTAACAATTTGAATCAGCAATACAAAAGATGACAACCGAACTGACATCATATTCATTAAGTACCACCGCATATGTTCAATTGGTCGCATTACCAGAATATAGTTCATTTCCCCCCCCACCTTCTGATGTTCCCACAATCTGTATGTTAACCAAGGGTTTTGCAAATGTAACCTCAGTAGGGTAGAGAGAGGAAAAAGGGGGGAAAAGGTCTTTATGACTGTCATAAACCTTCCCCCCAGGCCAACTTCATGACACATGCTTCTAAGACCCATGGCTGTGGTGAGGGACTATTGTGACTAGCTACTCAATAGAAAAGCATGCCATTCAACAAGCTTTGACAGGGCAATTTGCTCAGCTCTGGTTATTAATGCATTATAAATGAATGGATTACGAATCATGAATAAATTAATTTATAGGAAATGCTAGCAGATATGGATGTGGGAATGTGGAGTGTTGATGCCTATTTGAGTATAGAAATCTGAATTTGTGAGTGATGAATAAGAGAAGAATTGAGTTTTAACAACATACATAAACTTGAGTTCACAAAGCTGAATTGTGAGGATAGAGCTTCCCCACAGCATGGGGATGTTTTCATGGTTCGTCCAAGGCCCCTTAGCTCCAGTGAAGGGCAATCTTAAGGCTACATTATACAATAACATTCTAGACGATTCTGTGCTTCCAATTTTGTGGCAACAGTTTGAGGAAGGCCCTTTCCTGTTTCAGCATGACAATGCCCCTGTGCACAAAGCGAGGTCCATGCAGAAATTGTTTGTTGAGATCGGTGTGGAAGAATTTGACTGGCCTGCACAGAGCCCTGACCTAAAACCCATTGAACAACTTAGGGATGAATTGGTATGCCGGCTGCGAGCCAGGCATAATCGCCCCAAATCAGTGCCCAACCTCACTAATGCTCTTGTGGCTGAATGGAAGCAAGTCCCCGCAGCAATGTTCCAACATCTAGTGGAAAGCCTTCCCAGAAGAGTAGAGGCTGTTGTAGCAGTGATGGGAGGTCCAATTCCATATTAAATCCCATGATTTTGGAATGAGATGTTCGACGAGCAGGTGTCCACATACTTCTGGTGATGTAGTGTATAATTCTTGTGAAAATACAAAATAGTGTACTTGTTGCACCAACTCAAAACAATAGTTCTGGGGGTATCACAGTGGTATCAACTAGACCAGTTTGATGCTTCTTTGCCCAGACCGGTTTGTGCTTATGCATGCATTTAGTTTGTATAGTGTAAGGAGAGGAAAATAAAATGAAATGTATTTATATAGCCCTTCTTACATCAGCTGATATATCAAAGTGCTGTACAGAAACCCAGCCTAAAACCCGAAACAGCAAGCAATGCAGGTGTAGAGGCACGGTGGCTAGGAAAAACTCCCTAGAAAGGCCAGAACCTAGGAAGAAACCTAGAGATTAACCAGGCTATGAGGGGTGACCAGTCCTCTTCTGGCTGTGCCGGGTGGAGATTATAACGGAACATGGTCAAGATGTTCAAATGTTCATAAATGCATGGTCAAATAATAATAATCACAGTAGTTGTCGAGGGTGCAACAAGTTAGCACCTCAGGAGTAAATGTCAATTGGCTTTTCATAGCCGATCATTCAGAGTATCTCTACTGCTCCTGCTGTCTCTAGAGAGTTGAAAACAGCAGTTCTGGGACAGGTAGCACGTCCGGTGAACAGGTCAGGGTTCCATAGCCGCAGGCAGAACAGTTGAAACTGGAGAAGCAGCATGGCCAGGTGGACTGGGGACAGCAAGAAGTCAAAATGCCAGGTAGTCCTGAGGCATGGTCCTAGGGCTCAGGTCCTCCCAGAGAGAGAAAGAAAGAAAAAGGATAAGACAGAAGAAATACTCCAGATATAACAGACTGACCCTAGCCCCTCGACATACAAACTACTGCAGCATGAATACTGGAGGCTGAGACAGGAGGGGTCAGAAGACACTGTGGCCCCATCAGATGATACCCCCGGACAGGGCCGAACAGGCAGGATATAACCCCACACACTTTGCCAAAGCACAGCCCCCACACCACTAGAGGGATATCTTCAACCACCAACATATCATCCTGACACAAGGCCGAGTATAGCCCACGAAGATCTCCGCCACGGCACAACCCAAGGGGGAGCGCTAACCCAGACAGGAAGACAACGTCAGCAACTCAACCCACTCAAGTTATGCACCCCTCCTAGGGACGGCATGGAAGAGCACCAGTAAGCCAGTGACTCCAGCTGTTTGCTTAGAAATTCTTTTTTTTAAATTCCTTTTAAAAATGTTAAAAATATTTAGCCCTTTTTCTCCCCAATTTCGTGGTGTCCAATTGTTTTTAGTAGCTACTATCTTGTCTCATCGCTACAACTCCCGTACGGGCTCGGGAGAGACGAAGGTTGAAAGTCATGCGTCCTCCGATACACAACCCAACCAAGCCGCACTGCTTCTTAACACAGCGCCATCCAACCCGGAAGCCAGCCGCACCAGTGTGTCGGAGGAAACACCGTGCACCTGGCAACCTTGGTTGGCGTGCACTGCACCCGGCCCGCCAAAGGAGTCGCTGGTGCGCAATGATACAAGGATTTCCCTACCGGCCAAACCCTCCCTAACCCGGACGACGCTAGGCCAATTGTGCGTCGCCCCACGGACCTCCCGGTCGCGACAGAGCCTGGGCGCGAACCCAGAGTCTCTGGTGGCGCAGCTGGCGCTGCAGTACAGCGCCCTTAACCACTGCGCCACCTGGGAGGCCCCTGCTTAGAAATTCTAGGGACAATTAGGAGGCCTGCGTCTTGTGACCGTAGCGTACGTGTAGGTTTAGTTGGGAGAACAAGTATTTGATACACTGCCGATTTAGCAGGTTTTCCTACTTAAAAAGCATGTAGAGGTCTGTAATTGTTTATCATAGGTACACTTTAACTGTGAGAGACGGAATCTAAAAAAATCCAGAAAATCACATTGTATGATTTTTAAGTAATTAATTTGCATTTTACTGTATGTACGGCAGGACCAAATTGGAAAGATAGGTAGGAGCAAGCCCATGTAATGCTTTGTAGGTTAGCAGTAAAACCTTGAAATCAACCCTTGCCTTAACAGGAAGCCAGTGTAGCGAGGCTAGCACTGGAGTAATATCATCAAATTTTTTGGTTCTAGTCAGGATTCTAGCAGCCGTATTTACCACTAACTGAAGTTTATTTAGTGCTTTATCCGGGTAGCCAGAAAGTAGAGCATTGCAGTAGTCTAACCTAGAAGTGACAAAAGCATGGATTAATTTTTCTGCATCATTTTTGGACAGAAAGTTTATGATTTTTGCAATGATACTTAGATGGAAAAAAGCTGTCCTTGAAACAGTCTTGATATGTTCGTCAAAAGAGAGATCAGGGTCCAGAGTAACGCTGAGGTCCTTCACAGTTTTATTTGAGACTACTGCAAAACCATCAAGATTAATTGTCAGATTCAACAGAAGATCTCTTTGTTTCTTGGGACCTAGAACAAGCATCTCTGTTTTGTCCGAGTTTAAAAGTAGAACGTTTGCAGCCATCCACTTCCTTATGTCTGAAACGCAGGCTTCTAGTGAGGGCAAATTTGGGACTTCACCATGTTTCATTGAAATATACAGCTGTGTGTCATCCGCATAGCAGTGAAAGTTAACATTTTCTAATGACATCCCCAAGAGGTAAAATATATAGTGAAAACAATAGTGGTCCTAAAACGGAACCTTGAGGAACACACAGAGACAAATTGATATCTTTCCGACAGAAAAGATCTAAAACAGGCCAGAACTTGTCCGTGTTGACCAATTTGGGTTTCTAATCTCTCCAAAAGAATGTGGTAATTGATTGCATCAAAAGCAGCACTAAGGTCTAAGAGCACGAGGACAGATGCAGAGCCTCGGTCTGACGCCATTAAAAGGTAATTTACCACCTTTACAAGTGCAGTCTCAGTGCTATGATGGGGTCTAAAACCAGACTGAAGCATTTTGTATACATTGTTTGTCTTCAGGAAGGCAGTGAGTTGCTGCACAACAGCTTTTTCAAAAATTCTAGAGAGGAATGAAAGATTCGATATAGGCTGATAGTTTTTTATATTTTCTGGGTCAAGGTTTGGCTTTTTCAAGAGAGGCTTTATTACTGCCACATTTAGTGAGTTTGGTACACATCCGGTAGATAGACAGTCATTTATTATGTTCAACATAGGAGGGCCAAGCACAGGAAGCAGCTCTTTCA
Organism: Oncorhynchus tshawytscha; assembly: GCF_018296145.1. NCBI lineage: Eukaryota > Metazoa > Chordata > Actinopteri > Salmoniformes > Salmonidae > Oncorhynchus > Oncorhynchus tshawytscha. Next base: position 19,495,011 of record NC_056449.1, read on the forward strand.
GTAGTTTAGTTGGAATAGGGTCCAGTATGCAGCTTGAAGGTTTAGAGGCCATGAATATTTGCACCATTGTGTCAAGAGATATAGTACTAAAACACTTGAGGGTTTCCTTGATCCTAGGTCCTGGCAGAGTTGTGCAAACTCAGGACAACTGGGCTTTGGAGGAATATGCAGATTTAAAGAGAAGTCTGTAATTTGCTTTCTAATGATCATGATATTTTCCTCAAAGAAGTTCATGAATTTATTACTGCTGAAGTGAAACTATCAGGTAAGTCTTGACAGATCAACTTGATACCACTGGTGTTGGTTTCTGGGCAGAGGTACTGGGCCAAATTGTCACTCATCATCATTAAATACACAGTTGGACCAGTCTTAGCAGGATGAGATTTGTATAAGCCATCATGTGGTGTCAATGTTATTCCAGCCTTTCAGCGCTTACTGTCCTTTGTCTTATTTCCAAAAACACAACAAAGTACTGTTGCTGAATTTAATTTTATGTTTTGATTCAAATCTTGCCTGGAATAGCTGTTGTGCTTGTATTGCAATGTAATTAACCCTCCAGGCCACACAATATCAGATCAACATACAATTTGGGTTGATATTGATTCATTTGTGAAGAAACATTAATGTTGAAAATGTTGTGGTCAAAATCTAAGTTACAATGTGCCAAACTGTATGTTGATGAATTTGAGAAAATTCAACCAACAGATGCCATGTGATTACATTGATAAAGCACATTTAAATAACAATGGAACTTTGGGGAATATTTTACACAGAGGGAATAAATTGCAAGTTCTAAAAGTTGGAGATTTACATATTGTACAATGGTTTTTACACAGGGTCTTAGCAGCTAAATACAATTTATTTCATCATCACCGCAAAATACCCTGAGGGAATACTGATTTACAGTTGAAGCCAGAAGTTTACACACACTTAGGTTGGAGTCATTAAAACTCGTATAATAACCACTCCACAAATTTCTTGTTAACAAACTATAGTTTTTGCAAGTCGGTTAGGACATCTACTTTGTGAATTTTCCAACAAATGTTTGCAGACAGATTATTTCACTTATAATTGACTGTATTACCATTCCAGAGGGTCAGAAGTTTACATACACTAAGTTTACTGTGCCTTTAAACAGCTTGGAAAATTACAGAAAATTATGACATGGCTTTAGAAGCTTCTGATAGGCTAATTGACATCATTTGAGTGCATTGGAGGTGTCCTGTGGATGTATTTCAAGGCCTATCTTCAAACTCAGTGCCTCTTTGCTTGACATCATGGGAAAATCAAAAGAAATCAGCCAAAACCTCAGAAAAACTATTGTAGACCTCCACAAGTTTGGTTCATCCTTGGGAGCAATTTCCAAACGCCTGAAGGTACCACGTTCATCTGTACAAACAATAGTACGCAATTATAAACACCATGGGACCACGGAACCGTCATACCGCTCAGGAAGAAGACACGTTCTGTCTCCTAGAGATTAACGTATTTTGGTGCGAAAAGTGCAAATCAATCCCAGAACAGCAGCAAAGTACCTTGTGAAGATGCTGGAGGAAACCGGTACAAAAGTATCTATATCCACAGTAAAACGAGTCCTATATCGACATAACCTGAAAGGCCGCTCAGCAAGGAAGAAGCCACTGCTCCAAAACTGCCATAAAAAAGCCGGACTACGGTTTGCAACTGCACATGTGGCCAAAGATTGTACATTTTGGAGAAATGTCCTCTGGTCTGATGAAACAAAAATAGAACTGTTTGGCCATAATGACCATCGTTATGTTAGGAGGAAAAAGGGGGATGCTTGCAAGCCGAAGAACACATCCCAACCGTGAAACACGTGGGTGGCAGCATCATGTTGTGGGGATGCTTTGCTGCAGGAGGGACTGGTGCACTTCACAAAATAGATGGCATCACGAGGGAGGAAAATTATGTGGATATATTGAAGCAACATCTCAAGACATCAGTCAGGAAGTTTTAAAGCTTGGTTGCAAATGGGTCTTCCAAATGGACAATGACCCCAAGCATACTTCCAAAGTTGTGGCATAATGGCTTAAGGACAACAAAGTCAAGGTATTGGAGTGGCCATCACAAAGCCTCGACCTCAATCCTATAGCAAATTTGTGAGCAGAACTCAAAAAGCATGTTTGAGCAAGGAGCCCTACAAACCTGACTCTGTTACACCAGCTCTGTCAGGAGGAATCGGCCACAATTCACCCAACTTATTGTGGGAAGCTTGTGGAAGGCTACCTGAAACATTTGACCCAAGTTGACCCAAAAAATTTAAAAGAAATACACTCAATTAGTATTTCGTAGCATGTAAACTTCTGACCCACTGGGAATGTGATGAAAGAAATAAAAGATGAAATAAATCACTTTCTCTACTATTATTCTGACATTTCACAATCTTAAAATAAAGTGGTGATCCTTACTGACCTAAGACAGGGAATTTTTCCTAGGATTAAATATAAAGAATTGTGAAAAACTGAGTTTAAATGTATTTGGCTAAGGTGTATGTAAACTTCCGACTTTAACTATATGTACAACTTTTTGCTTAATGTCTTCTGACAAACCATTTAAGCCTAGCAATCCAAATTAAAGGTGCATGGAAATCTTTTAAACAGAGGACACGCATGAGTTGCCTTAGTCAGTTTATTTACTAGGGGTATGTATGGTGGTGAAATGAAAATGACTCTATTCAATCCTGGAGTCACATTTCTGTGTGCTTCCAGTTTGATATATGCAAAGACCACTCTTGGCTGAGTAATTGCTCATTAGCATCTAATGAAGAGATTTGGCTCTGCATCCAGACAGCCATTTGAGTAAGGGGCTGCAAGCAAGGCATTGGGCTTCAGAACACACACAGGCGTTTTAGAAAGACTGCATATACCAATCTTAGTTATGCCAGAGCCAGATACAGATTCAATCATGCCAGTACCCATGAGAAATGCTATTAAACAAGCAAACGCGGACGTAGGAATATATGGAAAATTAGCTTCGCAATTGTCTGACTCACTGGGGTAGTTTAGGGAAATATACAATTAGACTGATATTATTTTTTTTTCAGCCCTTATCAGGGGATTCTTTTCATGGCTGTACCTTTCTTTTTCCTGTTCCTTTCTTTTTTTTATGATCACTTTAGCTTTTGGATCATACCTTAAGCTGTTCCTAAAATAGCCACTTGCGTTATGTCACTCCTACCCTAAATGTAATGTGACAGTTTGAACATTCTCTTAGCCATGGTTGTATTTGCACTGACAGAGCATGTGACGATCATAGCTTGGAAAACATGGCCTTGAGGGACAGCCTATGTCTACTATGACAATTCTTATCTTGTAAATGGGGTCTGACAATAATTTTAGACCGTATGGCTGTCAATGTGTGCGACCCCTCCAACTAGACAGTAGATAGTATTCTAGGAGGCATGCAATTAATACAACAATACAATGGCTACATTCATACATTACTTATTGGTTAAAGCATGGATGTGCTAAGCATGCCATATACTGCATACATACATGCAAAAAAATATTTAAGATTATTTCAAGACCCTTTAGAAGTATGTTTTTTTCTTGCTTTGGGCTGACCCTGGGGGCGGCAGGGTGGCCTAGTGGTTAAAGCGTTGGACTAGTAACCGGAACCCCCGAGCTGACAAGGTACAAATCTGTCGTTCTGCCCCTGAACAGGCAGTTAACCCAATGTTCCTAGGCCGTCATTGAAAATAAGAATTTGTTCTTAACTGACTTGCCTAGTTAAATAAAGGTAAAATATATATATATATTTTTTAAACCATCTCCACACCTGCTAGAATGAGGGAAGGCAGACATTTTGTGTCAAAGCTGTGTAAAAACTGCCCAGAGAGGATTTTCTGTTATGCACATGCTGATGAGGAGCTTATATGCTGAGTAGCACAGCTGAGACCAATAGATCTTTCTATTAATTTCCGTGCAGTGGCTGTGGATGCTTTTCCATACCGAGCTGCCTGCCGGTGATTAACACTGGACTGTTATCAGACGTTAGGCAAACTATGTGGCTGGTTTAAGTCACTGCTTTCCTTTGAGATAAAGCTTGAGAAAATAGGCGACATGCCCATGAATCAAAATAAATATTTCCACTTCTGAAAATGTGAAAATGTTTGATCATAGCATTTAACTGTATATTTTGGGATAATAAAATGGAAAATTAAGTTACATTTTTTTCCAACTAGGACTGGCCCCAGGAACAACTCACATAGGGGACGTTTAATTACCACAAGGGGGCAGATAGTCATGGTAGGTGCCTCTGTGGTATACCTTGTCAAATTCAGTTGCGTGAGGGTCTTTTTGCTACAAATAATCTTTTCTACTGTGCTTTTATGCCTAGTCACATATCACTGACAACATGTTGTGAGGAAGCGTTTGTCCCAGGGTGTTCACACTCCCCTGGGGATATAGCTCATCAGGATTGGAAGTACACCTTCATCCCCAGTACCGTGGGGAGATCAAACATCACACCGGAAGTAGACTGAGAATGTACAGTGGCTTGTGAAAGTATTCAACCCCCTTGGCATTTTTCCTATTTTGTTGCCTTACAACCTAGAATTAAAATAGATTTTGGGGGGTTTGTATCATTTGATTTACACAACATGCCTACCACTTTGAAGATGCAAAATATGTTTTGTTGTGAAACAAACAAGAAATAAGACAAAAAAACATAAAACTTGAGCATGCATAACTATTCACCCACCCCCAAAGTCAATACTTTGTAGAGCCACCTTTTGCAGCAATTACAGCAGCAAGTCTCTTGGGGTATGTCTCTATAAGCTTGGCACATCTAGCCACTGGGATTTTTGACCATTCTTCAAGGCAAAACTGCTCCAGCTCCTTCAAGTTGGATGGGTTCTGCTGGTGTACAGCAATCTTTAAGTCATACCAGATTCTAAATTGGATTGGGGTCTGGGCTTTGACTAGGCCATTCCAAGACATTTAAATGTTTCCCCTTAAACCACTTGAGTGTTTCTTTAGGAGTATGCTTAGGGTCATTGCCCTGTTGGAAGGTGAACCTACATCCCAGTCTCAAATCTCTGGAAGACTGAAACAGGTTTCGCTCAAGAATTTCCCTGTATTTAGCGCCATCCATCATTCCTTCAATTCTGACCAGTTTCCCAGTCCCTGCTGATGAAACACATCCCCACAGCATGATGCTGCCACCACCATGATGGTGTTCTCAGGGTGATGAGAGGTGTTGGGTTTGCTCTAGACACAGCATTTCCTTGATGGCCAAAAATCTCAATTTAGTTTAATCTGACCAGAGTACCTTCTTCCAAATTTTTGGGGAGTCTCCCACATGCCTTTTGGCGAACACGAAATGTGTTTGCTTATTTTTTTCTTTAAGCAATGGCTTTTTTTCAGGCCACTATTCCGTAAAGCCCAGCTCTGTGGAATGTATGGGTCCTATGGACAGATCTCCACTGTGGAGCTTTGCAGCTCCTTCAGGGTTATCTTTGGTCTCTTTGTTGCCTCTCTGATTAATGCCCTCCTTGCCTGGTCCGTGAATTTTGGTGGGTGGCCCTCTCTTGGCAGGTTTGTTGCATTGCCATATTCTTCCATTTTTTAGTAATGGATTTAATGGTGCTCCGTGGGATGTTGAAGGTTTTGGATATTTTTCTGTACTTCTCGACAACTTTGTCCCTCACCTGTTTGGAGAGATCCTTGGTCTTCATCGTGCCACTTGCTTGGTGGTTGCTTGGTGGTGTTGCAGACTCTGGGGCCTTTCAGAAACAGGTGTATATATAATGAGATCATGTGACAGATCATGTGACACTTAGATTGCACACAGGTGGACTTTATTTAACTAATTATGTGACTTCTGAAGATAATTGGTTGCACCAGATCTTATTTGGGGGCTTCATAGCAAAGGGGGTGAATACATGCGCACACACAAATGTACTTGTCTTTTTTTAAATCATTTTTTTAAACATTTTTTTTTTTTAATATTTCATTCCACCGATTTGGACTATACTATAAAATGCCAAAGGGGATGAATACTTTTGCAAGGCACTGTAGAGCGGTTTATTGCCTTATGGGACACACATATGTAACCCATTGTCTTGCCACCATATAAGCATCATCATAGACCAGCCTACAGAATCCACACACTGTGAGCATCTTCGATACAGAAGACACACAATCCATCAACATCCACAGTCATTTGTATTGGACAGGAGAGAAGAACAATCAGAGAAAGTGGAAGCCAGCATCTCAGTACGTCATCACCCAGAGAATACGACAGGTCTGATTGATTCAGGCAATCCCAAGATCAAACTCAATCTGCAACACAACAAGAGCCATATACCCAGAGGTGACCACAACTCTCATTTTCCACTCTTGTCCCTGATTTGCAACTGCCCATCATTTGAGATCTTGTACCGTGGCCAAACATGGTACAGTGTAACATATAAAGGCTGCAGTGTGGTGTCTCTTAATTGGAGTTGTACTGGCCAGCAGATGGCTACATGGAACTCATGTGTGGCCTCATTGGCTGCTTGCTGAGTCAGTTAGCCCAGAATGAACCACACCTGAGCCAACAGCCCATGTGGACTATGCATTTGGGATTACAAGACTACTGTCGGAAGGCTTAATCTTAATATGTCTACCTAATTGCATTTTGGGTGTGTGATATACACAGTATGTCTATGCACAGATGTGGCTGATTACACTGAGTAAAATATTTGTGCTGTGGACATGTATAATAATATCACTCTAAAATCCAATGTAACACAAAGCATATGGCACATATTTGCTGTTGAATGATCAATTGAAAAGGTTGGTTGACAGTCTCACTGGATTATAGAAGACCATGTCCCATACTGCTAATGAATAATAATAACAACAACAACAACAACAACAAGGGATTGGATTCACTTTCCTGGTGCCAAAGGGCCTTTCGATTGTAGGGAACCTGATCTTGTCTACTTCCAATGTGTAGTATCAAAGTAGTTACTAATACGGTTTGAGCCAACCTAGACAGTGGTGATATCCCATACACACAACTGATACGACATGCCTCCAGGTTGATATAGTTCCAGCAGGCCCTGGCTCATGGCTGTGTGTGAATAAGAGGGCCATGTCACGAGAACCGAGAAACAGATCAGTTAGACTGTAGAGACTGAAGCTATCTAGTAGTATATCCTTCCTGTTTGGCCCTGTCCAGGGGTGTCCTCGGATGGGGCCACAGTGTCTCCTGACCCCTCCTGACCCCTCCTGTCTCAGCCTCCAGTATTTATGCTGCAGTAGTTTATGTGTCGGGGGGCTAGGATCAGTTTGTTATATCTGAGGTACTTCTCCTGTCCTATTCGGTGTCCTGTGTGAATTTAAGTGTGCTCTCTCTAATTCTCTCTTTCTCTCTTTCTTTCTCTCTCTCGGAGGACCATGCCTCAGGACTACCTGAAATGATGACTCCTTGCTGTCCCCAGTCCACCTGGCCGCGCTGCTGCTCCAGTTTCAACTGTTCTGCCTTATTATTATTGGACGATGCTGGTCATTTATGAACATTTGAACATCTTGGCCATGTTCTGTTATAATCTCCACCCGGCACAGCCAGAAGAGGACTGGCCACCACACATAGCCTGGTTCCTCTCTAGGTTTCTTCCTAGGTTTTGGCCTTTCTAGGTAGTTTTTCCTAGCCACCGTGCTTCTACACCTGCATTGCTTGCTGTTTGGGGTTTTAGGCTGGGTTTCTGTACAGCACTTTGAGATATCAGCTGATGTACGAAAGGCTATATAAATAAATTTGATTTGATTTGATCTAAACCCCTTGACAGTGAAGCACCAAACACGTATTCCTTCTGTATCCAAATATTTTCCTAAAAGCACCACACTGGTGTCTGTGCATTAAATATACTTACTATACATAATGCACTTTAAGGATTTTCAGTACGTTTAACAAGCTTTGTTCTTGATATATTTAAGCTGTTCAGCCCCCCTTTTGGAGGCAATCATTTCCCCAGGGAAATTGTCTGCTAAATGTAAAAGAATAAATATGATTTCAAATAATCATACGTCGTGCCTTAATTTTGTTAGTATGTTGCAATAACACCATTTCATATTTTTTATATATTGGTCAATAATTGGCATCCAAGCCAGGATACAGAAAGCCTCCTGTCTGATCCAAAAGGAAAACACATACCCATTGTCCTCCTCCATAGCCTATCTTTAGTTTAGTATAAGCATGTTAGGCCACATCCCTATGCTTTATCACATCTAATTTCAAATGTAATTGCACCAAATTGGCCATTTGAATATAAATGTGGCTCATCATATTTCCATTTCCTCAATGTTTCGCAAATGTGGATATTAAAGGGATACTTCGGGATTTTGGCAACAAGGCCCTTTGTATACCCAGAGTCACATTACCATTTTTATGTATCTGTGTCCAGTATGAAGGAAATTAGAGGTAGTTTCACAAGCTAATACTAACTAGCTTTAGCACAATGACTGGAAGTCTATGGGTATCTGCTAACATGATAGTAGATACCCACAAACTTCCAGTCATTGCCAAAATCTCAAATTATTCCTTTAAGTAGCTTCAATGTCAATTCTGTGTTTGCGAGGCATTATCTGGCAAAGGGTGAGTGAGTAGGCAGTTAAATGGCAGCCCCAGGGAGAAAAGGACCATGGACCGTGGTGGAAGGCACAGAGGGGCCATTGATGAGTAATTAGAAGGACGTCATGGGAAGGCAACTAGATGAGTCTGACCGACCTGCTGCTCCATAACACTGGGGCGGTATATTCTCAGGGATTGTGCTAGGATGTGTGTACTATCAAATTGGAGTTAAAGGATACTATGTGGCTAGTAGACAAAACCCATTAAATGGCTATTAATCTTGTTGTACTATTTCATACTGTTGACTGCTTACATTGGAGTACATTTAGTAATTTCCCCGAGTATTTGAAAAATATCAGGTAAGAAAGGTGAACCATAGATGCATTCCCTTCAATATTATGTCTCTTATTATGGAACAGTAGATAATAGCACCAATCCTCTGGGAACCAATCAATTCCCATTGTTCCTAGTGTATAGAGTCTTCAGATGGTGTATCCAGGTATAACAGTGTTGGCTTGGGGTTTTCTCCCAGGCTGCATGATAATCATGGTCTCAATTCAACTGTACTGTATTTGTCACAAGGGGCTAGGTGTGTGAGGAAGAATCAGGCGCAGAGAGCAGAGAGTTCCACAGGAAGAAGTGCACTTTAATACGGCACAAAAAGCAATGCCCACAACACAGGGCGCAGAAAAATATGGACCAACCCAAAGCACAGGGTACCAGGTCCAGAACACGAACACACCTAATAACACACACACACGTAACACAAGAATAATCCCGCACAAAACAAGGGCGGGTATACACACTTTAAATAAGGAAGCCCATCAAGCACACACAAATAGACACAGGTGCAACTAATAAGACAAAACAAACAGAAAACGAAAAAGGGATCGGTGGCGGCTAGTAGGTCGGTGACAACGACCGCTGACAGTATTTCTGCGTGGGCGTAACACATACACTAGGTGTTGTATAGCAACGTCAATGTATTATGCAATTCTGGTCACTTGTAATAACCTTTTCTAAGGTCGATGTGGCATTTGAGTGCCCTTTAGATTCTTACATTAGGTACTTTGAGGATCTCTTTTGTGTGAGACATTGTGCTATTGTCTACATAATGTAGACAGACATGGAGTTTTATAGAGCGTCCATGTTCTGTTTACACATGACCTGCTCTTGACACATTAAATCCAACCTGAAGACTTGTGTGTCTCATGTGCGTGCTGAGATGCTTGGCTACTCAACAGTCTATGAGCGAAAGGAAGGATGTACTTCATTTAATCTGAGTGTCATAAGGTTCCATGACTTTGTCCACACAGGGCATCTGAACACACAAAATACATTTTGATGATTTACATTACATTTTGGGTGTTTTACTTAACGTTTGTACACCTGTGGTGTTCCCGGTCAAAAATGACCGGTCATTAGAAATGAATGGGTGAGACTACAATTAGTGTATACAATTGAGTTCAGGCACATGCCCATTCATCAGATGGACACACATCCTCTCCCAGACTCCCACATGCATGTGTGTTTGAGCACACACACACCTCACTCCCCTTCTTGGCCTCCATGGAAACCCCCACGGGAACCGTTCCCCAATAGAATATTTCCCCCACAGGAACCACACTTGTTGGCATTCTCACAAACAATCGCAACATCGTTCAATATTATATATAACTTTTCTCACAGCTCTGGCATATAAAGCATTTTTGAGGCCTTGCTCTCACAATTCATTCTGTGGCAGCACAATGACCAAACAATATACTGTATCTGAGGGGGAGGGGGGTGATAAGCCAGTGACTGAGGTCCAAGAAAATGTGAATCAGAGGGATTTCAGGAGAAATCTTTCTGACTCAGAATGACAGAGCTGACTCAAAGAGCAATAGCTCCATTTACTGGAGAAATTTTGCAATGGCAGTCAATGGCATCATGTTCACTTCACACTAAACACACTGCAAATGTGCATTGTCATGCACTGACAGAATGGTAATTGAGATAAAACAAATCATTAATGATTCCTTAGTTAGTTGGACAATTTTTTTTTTTTTACTTCTTACTGTAGGCCTACATTATCATCATCATCATCATCATCATCATCATCCCTAATCTCTACCTGTAGCCTACTTCCCTCTGATATAATGTATTTCCACCTTTCAATCACTCTTGTTGTCCAGCTCCCTTAATTCAAATGAAACATTCTAACATATCAATCTTGCTGGCAAAAAATTGTTAAATATTGCTAAGTTATTTAGCTGTAGTGTGGATGTTTGGCTGTTTTTATATATAATGAACACCCAGATAGTGCAACTGCTGTGTAGGCAACACAATAGTCAGACAGAGACAAACTGGCCCACGGCAATTTTGCGCGGGCTGCCGCCTCGTTGGCTACTATGTTACAATATTAATATTCTCGAGCCGCTTGTTGAAACAAAATGTTTAAAAATTCTCAGAGCCACTTTGTTGATGTAATGCTTCAATATCGGCAGAATGTTTCCCTTCTGCCAAACGCTGATGAAGGGGCGTAGACTTCGGCTACCGAACTTCAACAAGTCTCAATAAAAAAAGTGTACTGGAACAGCCAAAAAAACAACAATATGCAGTGTTGTCAACTCCTCAGTAAGGAAAGTAGCTATTGGCTGTCCTAAAAGTCGCTAGAAGTCGCTAAATTACGTCATCACCTAATTTGCATAATTGGCCATGTGCATGTAATTGTAATGGATGCTGTATCTCCTGCTCTGACTGCAGCTGGGAGGGGCTGCCGCCTGTGAGCGCTTTGGGACAGGAGATGGCCCAACGCAGCACCCGCTGCTCGTTGAGAAGAGTAAGAACAATACATGCTTTCACATCAGTCTCCAAAATTCTCAAATAACACCAGAAAAAGCCGCTAGATTTGCCGCTAGTCGCTTTTTTTGAAAATGTGTCGCTAGAGGGGTCTGAATATTCATTAAATATAGCGACAAGGTCGCTAAGTTGACAACACTGACAATATGGTGTAAATGCAGACCGCAATTCAGTCCATTTCTGGAAGTGGGTGTTCCCTGACATCAGAAAACGCCCATTGATTCCTGCCATTCGTCAGTTCCGGTGTTAATGGTTTCTTGACACAAATTATTTGTTTACATAGCAGGTTAGGATAACTAATGTGGCAGGTTAGTTAGTTGAATTAGCGTGGCAGGTTAGGTGAATTAGCTTGGCAGGTTAGGAGACTGCAGGTTAAGGTTATGAAAAGGTTGAGATTAAGCTTTGCTACAATGTTACAGTTGTCAACAACAGTTGTCCCCGACTCGAAAGAAATGACCAGGGACCAATGGCGAGCATCAACGGGTGTAACTTGACATCAGAAACACCTCTAATTGGGGTATGCAATTATACCCTTCTCCAAAAAAAAGCGGAACGCTGCCAAACACCAAAACATCACAAAATGTCCTTATCATATTGTCTATGCCGCAAACTGTTTAGACTGGGAAGCATATGGTAAACTTGAGCCAAGAGCTGTGGTCACACATAGCAAGTGCGGTGGTCATGCATAGGCCTAGACAGCATAATGTTGCTTTCTGTAGTTTTTTGTATGTTTTGACTTTGTCAGGTTGCTAGCATACAGTAGTCCTAGCCCTACTTTGCATAATTTTTGGGGGTCAACTTGAAACATTTTGACCTAAATGTTAAGCCTGTCGCATGTTTTTGTTCATTTTGGTGTTCGGCAGGTTTTTTTCCCGGCTGTTCTCAGACACTACATTTTTTCTTGGGGAAAGTCAAAGTTCGTTAGCCGAAGTGTATGTCCCTTCATTGGAGATTGGACAACTAGTAGTGGCGGGAACTAAGGATAGGACAATTCAATTAAGGGTTTGCCTTCATTCAACAAGAGAGTACAACAGCAGCTAGGCCCTACTTTCTGCAGTGCACAATTTATTTTATTTAACCTTTATTTAACTAGGTCAGTCAGATAAGAACAACTTCTTCCTTACAATAACGGTCTACCAAAAGACAAAAGGCCTCCTGCGGGGACGTCTGCTGGGATTTTTTAAAAATAGGACAAAACACACATCATGACAAGAGAGACACCACAACACTACATAAAGAGAGACCTAAGACAACAACATAGCATTGCAGCAACACATTACAACACAGAATGGTAGCAAGACCACATGAAAACAACATGGTAGAAACACAACATGATAGCAACACAACATGGTAGCAGCACAAAACATGGTACAAACATCATTGGGCACAAACAACAGCACAAAAGCAAGAAGGAAGAAACAACAATAAATCACGTGAAGCAGCCACAACTGTCAGTAAGAGTGTCCGTGATTGAGGCTTTGAATGAAGAGATGGAGATAAAACTGTCCAGTCTGTAGGTCTTTCAGACTTAAGAGGGTTTTATAAATAAGCATGGGGGTCTTGCGATGGGTATACAGAGATGACTAGTTTACAGAGGAGTATAGAGTGCAGTAATGTGTCCTATAAGGAGCATTGGTGGCAAATCTGATGGCTGAATGTTAAAGAACATCTAGCCGCTCGAGAGCACCCTTACCTGCCAATCTATAAATTACTTCTCTGTAATCTAGCATGGGGAGGATCAAATCAAATCAAACTTTGTCATCTGTGCTGAATACAACAAGTGTAGACCTTACCGTGAAACGCTTACTTTACAAGCCCTTAACCAACAGTGCAGTTCAAGAAAGAGTTAAGAAAATATTTACCAAATAAACTAAAGCAAAAAATAAATAAAAGTATGACAATAAAATAACAATAACAAGGCTATATACAGGGGGTACCGGTACCGAGTCAATGTGCGGGGGTACAGGTTAGTCGAGGTAATTAGGTCCGGCTGGCCATTTGATTAATTGTTCAGCAGTCTTATGGCTTAGGGGTAGAAGCTGTTAAGGAGCCTTTGGACTTGGCGCTAGACACCTAGACTTGGCGCTCCGGTACCGCTTTCCATGCGGTAGCAGAGAGAACAGTCTATGACTTGGGTAACTGGAGTCTTTCACAATTTTTTGGGCTTTCCTTTGACACCGCCTAGTATTTAGATCCTGGATGACAGGAAGCTTGGCCCCAGTGATGTACTGGGCCATACGCACTACCCTCTGTAGCGCCTTACAGTCAGATGTCGAGCAGTTGCCATAACAAGCGGTGATGCAACCGGTCAGGGTGCTCTCGATGGTGCAGCTGCATAACTTTTGACTATCTGGGGATCCATGCCAAATCTTTTCAGTCTCCTGAGGGGGAACAAGTGTTGTCGTGCTCCCTTCATGACTGTCTTGGTGTGTTTGGACCATGATAGTTCATTGGTGATGTGGACAGCAAGGACCTTGAAACTCTCAACCAGCTCCACTACAGCCCCTGTGATGTTAATGGAGGCCTGTCTTTTGCTGTAGGCCACAATCAGCTCCTTTGTCTTGCTCACATTGAGGGAGGGGTTGTTGTCCTGGCACCACACTGCCAGGTCACAGACCTCCCTATAGGCTGTCTCATTGTTGTCGGTGATTAGGCCTACCACTGTTATGTCGTCAGCAAACTTAATGATGGTGTTGGTGTCGTGTATGGCCACGCAGTCGTGGGTGAACAGGGAATACAGGAGGGGACTAAGCACACAGCTCTGAGGGACCCCAGTGTTGAGGATCAGCGTGGCAGACGTGTTTTTGCCTAACCTTACCAACTGGGGGTGGCCCGTCAGGAAGTCCAGAATCCAGTTGCAGATGGATGTGTTTAGTCCCAGGATCCTTAGCTTAGTGATGAGTTTTGTTGGCACTATGCTGTTGAATGCTGAGCTGTAGTCAATGAACAGCATTCTCACATAGGTGTTACATTTGTCCAGGTGGAAAAGGGCAGTGTGGAGTGCGATTGAGATTGCGTCATCTGTGGATCTGTTGGAGAGGTATGCAAATTGGAGTGGGTCTAGTGTATCCGGGATGAGGCTGTTGATGACCAACCTTTCAAAGCACTTCATGGAGACATGAGTGCTATGAAGCGGGAATCATTTAGGCAGGTTACCCTCGCTTCCTTGGGCACAGGGACTATGGTGGTCTGCTTGAAACATGTAGGTATTACAGACTCGGTCAGGGAGACATTGAAAATGTCAGTGAAGACACTTGCTAGTTGGTCTGCGCATGCTTTGAGTACATGTCCTGGTAATCTGTCTGGCCTCGCAGCTTTGTGAATGTTAACCTGTTTAAAGGTCTTACTCACATCGGCTACCGAGAGCGTTATCACACAGTCGTCCAGAACAGCTGGTGCTTCCATGCATGCTTCAGTGTTGCCCAACTCGAAGCAAGCATAAAAGACATTTAGCTCATCTGGTAGGCTCGATGTGGATGTTTCCTGTAATCCTTGGCTTCTGGTTGGGATATGTACGTACGGTCACTGTGGGGACTACGTCGTCGAGTTATACTCCTCAATCTCATTGAATGAAGCCCGGAACATATTCCAGTCTGTGCTAGCAAAACAGTCCTGTAGCATAGCATCTGCGTCATCTGACCACTTCTGTATCGAGCGAGTCACTGGTACATCCTGTTTTAGTTTTCGCTTGAAAGCAGGAATCAGGAGAACAGAATTATGGTCAGATTTTCCAAATGGAGGGCGAGAGAGAGCTTGTATGCGTCTCTGTGTGAGGAGTAAAGGTGGTCTAGAGTTTTTTTCCCTCTGGTTGCACATGTGATATGCTGGTAGAAATGAGGTAAAACAGATTTAAGTTTGCCTGCATTAAAGTCCCCGGGCCACTAGGTGCGCCGCTTCTGGATGAGCATTTTCATGTTTGCTTATGGCCTTATACAGCTGGTTGAGTGCGGTCTTAGTGCCAGCATCCGTTTGTGGTGGTAAATAGACAGCTATGAATAATATATATGAGAACTCTCTTGGTAGATGGTCTATAGCTTATCATAAGGTACTCTACCTCAGGCGAGCAATACCTCAAGACTTCTTTAACATTAGACATCGCGCACCAGCTGTTATTGACATCTGAATCAGGGTTAGTTTGGCAGCTGGGGTGAAAGAGAAGCAATTATGATAGAGGAAACCATGTCTAGGTTCAACCTTAGCCTGCATCTTTGATATATGCTGAGACGAGGACAGTGTCTAGCCATACTCACAAGTACTTGTATGAGGTGAGTACCTCAAGCTCTAAACCCTTAGATATACAGTGCCTTGCGAAAGTATTCGGCCCCCTTGAACTTTGCGACCTTTTGCCACATTTCAGGCTTCAAACATAAAGATATAAAACTGTATTTTTTTGTGAAGAATCAACAACAAGTGGGACACAATCATGAAGTGGAACGACATTTATTGGATATTTCAAACTTTTTTTAACAAATCAAAAACAGAAAAATTGGGCGTGCACTGTAGTAATCACACCGGTGGGGAGATTCTTCTTCTGACCTTTGTTTTTGAAGTGTTCAGAACAAGGCTAAGGGCAGAGAAAGCTTGTTGGACACTAAGAAATCTTTGTTTTGGAGCTTTTAACTCTAAATCTGGGGAGGGGCCAGCTGAGTATAAGACTATCATCTGCATATAAATGGATGAGAGAGCTTCCTTCTGCCTGAGCTATGTTGTTGATGTTAATTGAGAAGAGCGTGGGGCCTAGGATTGAGCCTTGGTGTTCTCCATTGGCGACAGGCAGTGGCTGAGAGCAGATTTTCTGACTTTATACACTACACTCTTTGAGAGAAGTAGTTAGCAAACCAGGCCAAAGACCCCTCAGAGACACCAATACACCTTAGCCGGCCCACGAGAATAGAATGATCTACTGTATCAAAATCTTTGGCCAAGTCAATAAAAATAGCAGCACAACATTGCTTAAAATGACAATGGTGACATTCTTTAGGATCTTTTCAGGATCCACCCTTTTTTTCAATTTTCTCCTAAAAGTAGTTTCCAACTACTAGTTTCCATGCACATGTTTTAACTTGAGAAGTACTGTAAACTGTACTGTAAACATGATGTAAACAAGATGTAAAATTGTGCGCCAAAAATGTAAAAATGACAGATTTCTTGATATATCTTATATTTATTCAGACTTTTTTCAGGAAGTGTTATGGCTGTGTCTTTTGGGGGGTTTAGTGGCAGTTGGCAGCCAATAAGTTGCATTACCGGCCCCCAACAGTCCTGTGGTCTGTTGAGTCCAAATGAGATTTTTGGTTCCAACCGCCGTATCTTTGTGACACGCAGAGTAGGTGAGCAGATGATCTCCACGTGTGTGGTTCCCATCGTGAAGCATGGAGAAGGAGGATTGATGGTGTGGGGGTGCTGTGCTGGTGACACTGTCAGTGATTTATTTAGAATTTAAGGCACATTTAACCAGCATGGCTATTACACGATTCTGCAGTGATACGCCATCCCATCTGGTTCACGCTTTGTAGGACTATAATTTGTTTTTCAACAGGACAATGACCCAACACACCTCCGGGCTGTGTAAGAGTTATTTCACCAAGAAGGAGTGTAACGGAGTACTGCATCAGATGACTTGGCTTCCATACTCACCCAACCACAACCCAATTGAGATGGTTTGGGATGAGTTGAACCGCAGAGTGAAGGAAAAGCAGCCAACAAGTGCTCAGCATATGTGTGTTACGGAATTCCTCTTCTTCAGAAGAGGAGTAGCAAGGATCAGACCAATGTGCAAGGTGATAAGTGTCCATAATGATATATTTAATAAATCAACAGAACACTGAACAAAATCACAAAAGTACAAACGAAAACCGAAACAGTCCCGTATGGTGAAAACACTAACACAGGATACAACCACTAGGCCAAACATATAGAAATATAACAGAACAAAACATATAAAAACAACATAGAATGCCCACCCCAACTCACGCCCTGACCAACTAAAATAAAGACATAAAAAAGGAACTAAGGTCAGAACGTGACAGTATCCCCCCCAAAGGTGCGGACTCCGGCCGCAAAACCTGAACCTATAGGGGAGGGTTTGGGTGGGCATTTACCGAGGTGGCGGCTCTAAATCGGGACATGGACACCACTCCTCCATAGTCTCGGCCCACTTATGTGGCACCTTAGGAGTGACGACCCTCGCCACCGACCCCGGATTGGGGACCCTAGCAACGGGTCCCGAATGGACGGGACATTCCGGCAGCACCGGACAGGCAGGAGACTACGGCAGCTCCGGATAGACGGGCGATTCCGGCAGCTCAGGACAGACGGGAGACTCTGGGCAGCTCAGGACAGACGGGAGACTCTGGGCAGCTCAGGACAGACGGGAGACTCTGGGCAGCTCAGGACAGACGGGAGACTCTGGGCAGCTCAGGACAGACGGGAGACTCTGGGCAGCTCAGGACAGACGGGAGACTCTGGGAAGCTCAGGACAGACGGGAGACTCTGGGAAGCTCAGGACAGACGGGAGACTCTGGGCAGCTCAGGACAGACTGGAGACTCTGGGCAGCTCAGGACAGACGGGAGACTCTGGGCAGCTCAGGACAGACGGGAGACTCTGGGCAGCTCAGGACAGACGGGAGACTCTGGGCAGCTCAGGACAGACGGGAGACTCTGGGCAGCTCAGGACAGACGGGAGACTCTGGGCAGCTCAGGACAGACGGGAGACTCTGGGCAGCTCAGGACAGACGGGAGACTCTGGGCAGCTCAGGACAGACGGGAGACTCTGGGCAGCTCAGGACAGACGGGAGACTCTGGGCAGCTCAGGACAGACGGGAGACTCTGGCAGCTCAGGACAGACGGGAGACTCTGGCAGCTCAGGACAGACGGGAGACTCTGACAGCGCTGAGCAGGCGGGAGCACCTGTAAGGAGGAGACAGAGAGACAGCCTGGTGCGGGGGGCTGCCACCGGAGGGCTGGTGCGTGGAGGAGGCACCGGATAGACTGGACCATGGAGGCACACTGGAGGTCTCGAGCTCCGAGCCTGCACAACCCTACCTGCTTGGATACTCCCTGTAGCCAGGCCAGTGCGGCGAGGTGGAAAAGACCGTACTGGGCTGTGCTGGCGAACCGGGGACACCATGCGTAGGGCTGGTGCCATGTACCCCGGCCAGAGGAGACGCACTGGACACCAGATTCATGGCACCTGGCTCGATGCCCACTCTAGCCCGGCCGATACGAGGCGCTGCACTGTAACGCACCGGGCTATGCCTGCGCACCGGGGACACCGTGTGCCTCACGGCATAACACGGTACCTGCCCGGTCCACCTCTCTCCACAGTAAGCACGGGAGTTGGCTCAGGTCTCCTACCTGACTTAGCCACACTCCCCGTGTGCTCCCCCCAATACATTTTTGGGTCTGCCTCTCGTCCTAGCCACGCTGCCGTGCAGCCTCCTCATACCACCGCCACTCAGCTTTAGCTGCCTCCAGCACTGCCTTGGGGTGGCGATATTACCCAGCCTGTGCCCAGGGTCCATTGCCTTCCAAAATCTCCTTCCATGTCCATGAGTCTTGAGATTTCTGCTGCCCGTTACCACTCTGCTTGGTCCTTTTTTGGTGGGGGATTCTGTAACGGAAATCCACTTCTTCAAAGGAGGAGTAGCAAGGATCAGACCAATGTGCAGTGTGGTAAGTGTCCATAATGATATATTTAATAAATCAACAGAACACTGAACAAAATAACAACCGAAACAGTCCTGTATGGTGAAAACACTAACACAGGATACAACCACCCACAAAACACAATAGAAAACAGGCTACCTAAATATGGCTCCCAATCATAGACAACGACTGACACCTGCCTCTGATTGAGAACCATACTAGGCCAAACACATAGAAATATAACAGAACAAAACATAGAAAAACAACATAGAATGCCCACCCCAACCACCCACAAAACACAATAGAAAACAGGCTACCTGAATATGGCTCCCAATCAGAGACAACGACTGACACCTGCCTCTGATTGAGAACCATACTAGGCCAAACACATAGAAATATAACAACAGAAAAAAAACATAGAAAAACAACATAGAATGCCCACCCCAACTCACGCCCTGACCAACTAAAATAAAGACATAAAAAGGAACTAAGGTCAGAATGTGACAATGTGGGAACTCTTTCAAGACTGTTGGAAAAGCATTCCAGGTGAAGCTGGTTGAGAGAATGCCAAGAGTGTTAAAAGAATCTTTGAAGAATCTTTGCTTTGTTTAACACTTTTTGGTTACTACACAATATGTGCCATATGTGTTATTTCATTGTTTTTATGTCTTCACTATTATTATACAATGTAGAGAATAGTAAAATAAAGAAAAACCCTTGAATGGTGTGTCCAAACGTTTGACTGGTACTGTAGGCCCGGCCAGCAGCCGAGATAGCTAGGTCCAGTCGGCCTGCCAGATGACAAAAAAATAACTGGAGCGCTGGGTCAGCCACTTTTAAATAGCACCTGGGCCAGCACAGTTAAAACACCTTCCCACTAACAAGATGGCAACTGTCACAGGTGCAACACATACTGACTAATGAAGCGACACCAATCGGTGTGCCCTATGTGCTAATGTATTATATGTGTTCAATTCCAACCTCAAAACATAAATGGAAAAACCTAAACCTGCAACACTCTGTGCTGGCACAGACCTTCTACTCACAGTCATCCTCTCAGGATCCCTCACCCTTGACCCATCTTCCTCTAGTTTCTTCACTGCCTCAGCAAACGACACCTTTTGCACTGAACTGACTCTAGCCACCTCAACCTTTCTCCTTCGCTCTGGACACTTCTGATCCCCAGCAACATGGGCACACCTACAATGGGCACACCTACAGTTGACACACACAACTTTATCCACGGAAACTACACAGTCCTCTAGGCCTTCCCTGCACACATGCCCTCCCTGCACATCTTGGAATCTCCCTCCTACAAACTGCTGCAATATGACCATAAACTTGAAACAGCGCAGTGGATTCAACACAAAAGCTTTGACAGGATAACTGATATATATATTTTTTTATTTTTATTTTTTTTTTACATTTACCCCTTTTCTCCCCAATTGGTAGTTACAGTCTTGTCTCATCGCTGCAACTCCCCTATGGACTTGGGAGAGGCGAAGGTCGAGAGCCATGCGTCCTCCGAAACATGACCCTGCCAAGCCACACTGCTTCTTGACACATTGCTTGCTTAACCCAGAAGTCAGCTGAACCAATGTGTCGGAGGAAACACTGTCAAACTGAGGTCAGCTTGCAGGTGCCCGTGCCCGCCACAAGGAGTCACTAGAGCACAATGAGACAAGGAAATCTCAGCCGGCCAAACCCTCCCCTACCCGGACAACACTGGGCCAATTGTGCGCCGCCTCATGGGTCTCCCGGTCACGACTAGCTGTGACAGAGACTGGGCTGTATTAATGCAGTGTCTTAGACTGCTGCGATGCAGTGCCTTAGATCGCTGCACCTCTCAGGAGGCCCATAACTGATATATCCTAACATGACTTTGTTGGGTAAAGACTCTGACTCAAAACTCTAAAAGACAGTGACTCTATTTCACAAACGCTCACCACCGGGTCTGCATCGCACCAAACGGCAGGCATCACAAACACCAGGAATATTCTACTTCAATTGCTCCACCTACAAACGTAACACGACCTCAGAAATCACTCCTTTCAATGGTGCCTTGTTCCTAAGAGCAAAGCACGCAACAGATCTTGACCCAAGTTGGGTGACATGTAGTGCCTGCTCCCTCTGGTCAGAGGAAACACAAACAAATATCACAAGTCCACTACAGGTTACCTTCACTGATTCAACTGCACCCAACGCCTTTCCCACCCATCCTGAAACCACAAATGAATCTGCCAAAAGGCAAGGATCCACTTTCTCCAAAATTGTCACTCCTACTGGACCAGATTCTTCTTTATCATGTCCATTGATCCCTGGCTCGGGTTCCGAGCTCTTCACCACATCTTCCACCTCACTTAACTCGCCCTCATTCACTTCCATTTCACCTCCAGAACTTGGTCTGGCGCTCGGCTCACTCTGTTTGCACTTGACACCAATCTTCTTTGAAACCCCATCTCCATTTTTATTGCCATATTCCTCAAATTCAAATCCAACCTCTGCTTTCCTCATTCTCTTCGATCTCTTCTTCCACTTTTCCCCCTCCATTCCTTCTCAGAAATCCATCTTTCTGTGTCCCTGTCACAATATTCCTCTTCTCCTGGTTTTGCTTGCGGCCCGGTGTCATCTGAGTTAACGCCATCTCATAATCATCCTGCTCACCTCGAAAACGTGTCTTCTCCGGGCACTGACATTATGAGAGCATGAGCCTTCTATCCGATTGAGGGAAAAGGTTTCATTATGGCTATGTTGTTGCTACAGTGGCTCAAGAGGGACAAACAACAGTAATATTGCTGCTTTTTTCTGTTCTTTTAAGCAAAGAGAGTATGGGAGTATGCAAGTGCAGAAGTTTAGCTTCTGGGTACATACTCTTTAGGAAGTATGCAAGTGCAGAAGTTCGCTTCGCCTAGCTAAGTTCTGAAAGGAGCAAACTGAACCTATTTATGCGGGCGCCTTTACTGTTGAAAAGTGATATCCCAAGTATAAATACAGTAAAGTACACACACTAAAGGGTAAAAAAATCTAAAGAGGAAAGGCCCACCCCCCCCACTTGTGCTGTGTCATGAGGATTCCTGGATTCGCTATTGAGATGTGACTTTTACTAAATACATCAGGTGATAAATGAGCTGAAAAGGAGACAGGAGTAGGACATTAAGGTTAGAATTGGGGGAGGGAGCTGATTTTAGATTTGTACCCAGGGGAACCTTCACCTCAAAGCTTTGCAAAATAAATCATTACAGCAAACCACGAGCTGTTTTATGTTGTATCCAAAAAGGTTGGCCTAGCTACTGTATTTTACCCAAAAATCTCTATTTTGACCATTCAGCTTATCACAAACATGTAATACATTTAACTTGTCTTTATTTTAAAAAATCACAAATATCGACAATAGCTTGAATCTTTTCCAAACATGTTTCAGTCAATGATGTGTATATAAATCATTGGTTGTGTATATAAATCATTGGACGTATTGTGATTATTCTCGAAGTTTACACAAATTTCATGTACATTTTTTGACTGCTTCGACTACCCGTAGCTGGTTTAAACCAACACGGACATGAGTCAAAACACCAGTTGATAGCTTCAGCTCCTGAAATAATTTTTCAACTGGTGTAAACACATGTTTTGCAGTGGTGATGAATATTCCACAAAATGTTTTGTTTGTTATTGTAAAGAAAAAATACTTTTGCAAAATTGGGGCGAGTTAGCGAACTAGTCGGTGAGAGAGCCATTCATGACAGCAAGCTAACTGCTAGCAAGCAAGCTCTAGCTAGCTAACGTTAGCTATCAGTGTAGCTAGTGCAAGAGTCAGAGGATTAATTCAAAGGCTGTTGTCAAGAAAACGTGTATCCTTTCATATCATAGTAGTCAGCTAGCAAGCCAGCCAGTCAGCAAAATGAGGATACGTTCGTCTGTTTTTGCCTGTTTTTGTCTCATACTGGAGGTATTAGGCATTGCCTTGTTTCTTAGGGGATTTTTCCCAGTCCCTATCAAATCTTCTTTTTCATCGAAGAGCAAGTTGTCAGATGTTCCGCCTGAACCCTTTACCGGTGTGTTGTGTTGACATTATCTAGCTATACTCCCAATTAGTGTGATATTGTTATACTATGCTCTCAGCTAGCTATGTTGATGTTGTGCATTGGATAGCTAGCTAGGTAATTGCTTGAATGACAAGGTAATACAGTCATTATTTTACACACCGAATAAATGCTATCCTACCCATTTGTTCCTCAGTGTTGTCTACAATGGCTATAATGTGTTGGTAACTGGCATTTTCTTTGGCATTGCAGGAAGATCCCTCAACTCCTCCAAAGTCCCGGACGCCCTTTTCAAGAGAGTAGTGATAGTGTTGATTGATGCTCTCAGGGAGGACTTTGTGTTTGGTCCAAATGGGAGAAAATATATGCCTTACATCAGGCACTTGGTGGAGAGGGGCTCCACACACAGCTTTGTGGCCAAGGCAAGACCTCCTACAGTTACAATGCCCAGAATCAAGGTAAGAATGTGAAACGCCACCATAACTAACTCTAATTTAGGGTTCAGGGTTTCAATTCTCGGGCCGACTCTTTTCTCTCTATATCAATGATGTCGCTCTTGCTGCTGGTGATTCTCTGATCCATCTCTATGCAGACGACACCATTCTGTATACATCTGGCCCTTCTTTGGACACTGCTAACAAACCTCCAAACGAGCTTCAACGCCGTACAACACTCCTTCCATGGCCTCCAACTGCTTTTAAATGCTAGTAAAACTAAGTGCATACTCTACAACCGATTGCTGCCTGCACCATCCCCCCGACTAGCATCACTACTCTGGACGGTACTGACATAGAATATGTGGACAACTACAAATACTTAGGTGTCTGGTTAGACTGTAAACTCTCCTTCCAGACTCACATTAAGCATCTCCAATCCAAAATTAAACCTAGAATCGGCTTCCTATCGGCTTCCTTCGCAACAAAGCTTCCTTCACTCATGCCGCCCAACATACCCTCGTACAACTGACTATCCTACCGATCCTTGACTTCGGCGATGTCCTTTACAAATTAGCCTCCAACACTCTACTCAGCAAACTGGATGTAGTCTGTCACAGTGTCATCTGTTATATCACCGAAGCCCCATAAACTACCCACCACTGCAACCTGTATGCTCTCGTTGGCTGGCCCTCACTACATATCTGTCGCCAAACCCACTGGCTCCAGGTCATCTATAAGTCTTTGCTAGGTAAAGCCCTGCCTTATCTCAGCTCACTGGTCACCATAGCAACACCCACCTGTAGCACGCGCTCCAGCAGGTATATTGCACTGGTCATTCCCAAAGCCAACACTTACTTTGGCTGCCTTTCCTTCCAGTTCTCTGCTGCCAATGACTAGAAAGAATTGCAAAAATCTCTGAAGCTGGAGTCCTCTCTAATTTTAAGCATCAGCTGTCAGAGCAGCTTACCGATGGCTGTGTACAGGTACAGTGAAACTGTAAATAGCACACCCGACTACCCCATCCCCATATTATTACTTAGCGTCTTGTGCCCCCAGTATCTCTACTTGCACATCATCATCTGCACATCTATCACTCCAGTATTAATGCTAAATTGTAATTATTTTTGCATCTATAGCCTATTTATTGCCTACCTCCCTACTCTTCTACATTTGCATACACTGTACATAGATATTTATATTTGTCTTTTCTTTTGTGTTATTGTATGTTTGTTTGTATGTAACTCTGTTGTTTTTGTCACACTGCTTTGCTTTATCTTGGCCAGGTCACAGTTGTAAATGGGAACTTTTTCTCAACTGGCTTACCTGGTTAAATAAAAAAAATACAAATAAATTGTGGTATGGGAATTATAGCCCTTTAGAACTTAATTGTAGAATAGATAACTCCCTCACTCACGATATTGCGATATTTTCTACGGTGAATATGTTGCTTTGTGATTGTGACACAGTCAGGTATACCTTTCATTGGTTGTCATATGTTCAGTGTTTAACCTTGCATGATGATTGTTCACCCACCCAACTGGGCTCAGTTTCTATTGATTCATTGATTGAGTTGTAAACCATTATGAACTCTGTCAGCAGGCCAAACACAAAAGTCCTAAAATGTTTTTTTTTCTAATTCAAAATGTGAGCCCGTGTGAACTGATGTCATTTTAGAGAACTAACCCAAGTGATTTGCTGTATTGATTAAAGGTAGACTCAGCGATATGATGCAAAAAAGTAAACAGCATAGTGGGTCAATTTCCACAACAGTGTGAGGCTCAAAGCTGGGGAACTCAGTCCGTCTTTCATCTTACTCTTGAAAGTTGCATACCTTAGAGAGCTATTTTTAACTTGTCAGAAATGTCCAGCTCATCTAGCCCATGTCAGTTAACATTTTATAGCTATGTTTTTATTGCCCATAGATTTTGTTGTAATGTTTGAGTAACTCATATCACACGAGTACACATTAGACGTGACAAAATGTATTGAATTGCAAAAAAAAAGCTTTAAAACGGCAACATTTTCTCCTTACCCCATGCCAAAAATTGTATAATTGCAGGAAATAAGCTTTAAACCTGCAAAATGTTCTGTCCGCCAACAAGGTGGATGTGAACAGTTTGTGTATTTGTATTTATTATGGACTCTTCCTGGGGTCCAGCAAAATTAAGGCAGTTTATACAATTTTAAAAACATTACATTCAGACTGTGTGCCCTCAGGCCCCTACTCCACCACTACCACATATATATACAGTACATTCCATGTGTACGTGTGTGTATAGTGCGTATGCTATCGTGTGTTTGTATGCCTATGTTTGTGTTGCTTCTTAGTCCCCGCTGTTCCATAAGGTGTAAATGACCTCAGGTTGGTTTCTAAATAGCGATGGCGATTGTCTTTAATTTGAGTGATAGCTTAACCTTCAAATCCATGAATTCATGTGAGGCCAGAGATGTTTATGGGAGGAGCGCCTCATTTCTTTGTCTTTCTAGCCACCGTAGTCTGAAAATGACAGCTGGGTTAAGTCCCAACATGAACATCGATACTAAACCAGAGATACTGATCTGTTATAAGCAATCGATTTTGTGAGATCGTGATGACTATACATTTTAATACTAATATCACCAATTTGAGGTAAAAAGGATGTGTATTTCCTTTAATTGTTGTGGGGTAAAAACGTTAAGTCTCTAGTAACATGTCCTGTTCACCATAGGGAAATTAGCATAATTAAGCAATAATGCCCGAGGGGGTGTGGTATATGGCTAATATACCACAACTAAGGGCTGTTCTTATGCACAACGCAATGCAGATTGCCTGGATACAGCCCTTAGTGATGGTATATTGGCCATATACCACAAACCCAGAGGTGCCTTATTGCTATTATAAACTGGTTACCAATGTAATTAGAGTATTAAGAATAAAAGTTTAGTTTTTCCCATGGTATAGGGTCTGATATACCACGACTGTCAGCCAATCAGAATTCAGGGCCCAAACCACCATTTAAATAATTAATAATGTCAAACTAATTAAAGATTTAGGATGATAGTAAATTAAGCACTCTCGCAGATTTTTACGACAATTACATATATTTCTCACTACTTTAACCATGGAGTTTAAAAATGTTCCTAAACACAATTTAACCAACCGCTCTAGACTAGAGCTTCCGTAGTGACTGTGTAGCAGCCTGAACCTTTGACATCTCTCGTATTAGTCACCACTTAGGTCATTAAATCTATAGGTTATGTGGTTCAAAGAGACACAGAAAAGTTGTACTCTACCACCTTATTCTGAAGACATTTGACATTTACATTACTCTACTTTAAAATGTCAACATGGATCTAGCACCAAGTAGGCTAATTAGACCTAATAGATAATTTCTAGATTTTCAATGTAAACTTTGATTCAAACAGCTGCCACAAATAGCCTACACTGAATAAGCAGTAAAGAAGAATCAGCTTCTGCTTTGAGACGTTCTCATTCCTACCAGAAGATGGCAGTGCAAGATTGCAGTCATGGAATACTGCGTCTTCCCAAATCACTGCAGTGCACCCAATCAACTGGTATGACACAGCCAACTAACTCAAATCAGAATCACCCAGAGAACCAGCCCATTCATTAGGAGTACACCAGCCAGCCTCTGGCTGTCTGACAGGAACAATCCCAGAAAAGGCTGTTTGGGGAAGGATGTAATTGAGAGAATCGTTGAGGAAAATAAATATTTCATTGGATATACAGTTCCAGTCAAAACTACTCATTCCAGCGTTTTTCTTTATTTTTACTATTTTCTACATTGTAGAATAATAGTGAAGACATCAAAACTATGAAATAACACACATGGATTCATGTAGTGACCAAAAAAGTGTTAAACAAATCAAACTATATTTGAGAGTCTTCAAAGTAGCCATCATTTGCCTTGAAGACAGCTTTGCACACTCTTGGCATTCTCTCAACCACCTTCATGAGATAGTCACCTGGAATGTTTTTCCATTAACAGGTGTGCCTTGTTAAAAGTTAATTTGTGGAATGTCTTTCTTTCTTAAAATGTTTGAGGCAGCTGTGTTGTATCAAGGTAGGGGTGGTATACAGAACATAGCCCTATTTGGTAAAAGACCAAGACCATATTATGGCAACAACAGCTCAAATAAGCAAAGAGAAACGATAGTGCATCATTACTTTAAGACATGAAGGTCAGTCAATCAGGAACATTTCAAGAACTGAAAGTTTCTTCAAGTGCAGTCGCAAAAACCATCAAGTGCTATGATGAAACTGGCTCTCATGAGGACCGCCACAGGAAAGGAAGACCCAGAGTTACCTCTGCTGCAGTTCATTAGAGTTAACTGCACCTCAGATTGCAGCCCAAGTAAATGCTTCATAGAGTTCAACAGACACATCTCAACATCAACTGTTCAGAGGAGACTGCGTGAATCAGGCCTTCATGGTCGAATTGCTGCAAAGAAACCACTACTAAAGGACACCAATAAGAAGAATATACTTGTTTGAGCCAAGAAACACGAGCAATGGACATTAGACCGGTGGAAATCTGTCGTTTGGTCTGACGAGAGAAAATGTGAGATTTTTGGTTCCAACCGCTGTGTCTTTGTGAGACGCAGAGTAGGTGAACGGATGATCTCCACATTTGTGGTTCCCAGCATAAAAGCATGGAGGTGTAATGGTGTGGGGGTGCTTTGCTAGTGACACTTTCAGTGATTTATTTAGAATTCAAGGCACACCTAACCAGCATGGCTTCCACAGCATTATGCAGCGATACGCCATCCCATCTGGTTTGCGCTTAGCGTGACTATCATTTGTTTTTCAACAGGGCAATGACCCAACACACCTCCAGGCTGTGTAAGGGCTATTTGACCAAGGAGAGTGATGGAGGGCTGCATCAGATGGCCTGGCCTCCACAATCACCTGACCTCAAACCAATTGAGATGGTTTGGGATGAGTTGGGCGGCAGAGTGAAGGAAAAGCAGCCAACAAGTGCTCAGCATATGTGGGAACTCCTTCAAGAATGTTGGAAAAGCATTGCAGGTGAAGCTGGTTGAGAGAGTTCCAAGAGTGTGCAAAGCTGGCAACAAGGCAAAGGGTAGCTATATATTTTGATTGTTTAACTTTTTTTTCTGGTTACTACATGATTCCATGTGTTATTTTGTAGTTTTCTTGTCTTTGACATTATTCTACAATGTAGAAAATAGTTAAAATAAAGAAAAACCCTTGAATGAGTAGGTGTGCCCAAACTTTTGACTGGTACTGTACATATTGCCAGAATTGTACTCTGGGTAGAGCTGCTCTTGTGTTGAGGCACATAGGAAAGGCTTTTGTGGCCCAGTTTCCTGTTGTTGATAATAGGCATACACTCACACAGGCCCATTCCAATTAGTTTCCCTGGATTATTTTCACTTCTCCTACCCACTTAAGTGATAAGAGAAAGTATTTTCAGGACAGAATAATGCCTTTGCAGGTAAAGCAACGGTGTGTTCAGAAATCACCCAATCAGAGTTGAGAAGACCTTTGCAGAAAGGGAGTTCTCTTATGAGTTAGATTGTATATGGTTTATTCCTTTGACAAAGGTGAAATTGGGGCCATTTGAAAAAAATATGGTTGTCGAGGTAAAGACCAAGCCTGTATTTTTGGCTCTGTCTATTTTTGGATGTCTTTCTCAGGGTCGGCATACTTTACTGGCTATGCTGTCCCAAATACTGCAGTTCGTAGTGTGTGATCCAGACTTAATAACAATGAAATGAGGTGAAGCCTATGTTATTAAGCGAAGACCAGTGAGTGAACACAAGCTCATCACAGGACTAGTGGTACTTGATGATTCCCTGATGATAAATGTTTGCCACTGCACTCATCATCAACAATGATCCTTTTGCTCATTGCTTTGGTCCAGAAATTGAAAAATTGAAGTTAATCTCTACTTATCAGGGACGAACACTTTCACACATGCCCTCAGGTTGCACTGTTAAAAACACTTGTGTGAAGGAAATATTTAGTTTATTTTTCTCAGATTGACAACTTGCTCTACACATGCACAAATTGAACTCATTAGCATTCCAAAGACTTGTCCGTTCCCAGTAGGACATTTCTGCTTCTGAAGAATTACCTCTCAGCTCTAGCTCTGCCTTTCCCATCCATATCCGTTCATTGGAATGGACACATAGGAAAACGTTTTTGTTGCCGGTGTATAATTTCTAAACCGTCAGTTTCACTGTAACAAGAACATACTGCTAGGAGAAAGATGTTTTGGTGAGGGAAGAAAGAGTAAAGGAATTCGGTAGACTTCTTCCAAATTAAATGTCTTGCCTGAATAGGCCTATGTGTTACAGTAAAGGGAATTAGGCTATCACACCATGTATAGTAAATGGCTATCCTCTCTCAACATTTAGACAAGGCATCTCTAAATTTCCAGGAGTGGCACGTTAAATTGAGAATCTTCATTAAGCATGTTTAATGTCAAATCAAACTTTATTTGTCACATGTGCCGAATGCAACATATCTAGCTAGACCTTACCGCTTACTTACAAGTCCTTAATCAACAGTGCAGTTCAAGAAAGAGTTCAACTAAATTATAGAAAGTAACACAATAAAATAACAATAACGAGGCTATATACAGGGGGTACCGAGTCAATGTGGGGGGGTACAGGTTAGTGAAGGTAATTTGTACATGTAGGTTGGGGTGAAGTGACTATGCATATAGATAACAAACAGCGAGTAGCAGCAGTGTAAGTATCCAGTTGTGTAGGCTTACTCTGGGTATGGGAAACCGGGCCGAAATCGTGTCGACCTGTCTGCTCATGATGACCCTAAATTGCAAGGATTTGCAGCATTTGGATACATCCACCTGTGAAATGCCAATCAGGATCATTGGGTTTATGAGAAAGATGTTTTGACAAATCAATCAATAAATCAGACATTAGCCTTTTTTATTCCATTATAACAGGAAGAATGAGGAGTTTCTTTCAGTTCTGCTTTAGATCCATTATACATTTTCATCTCAATGTACCTTTCCCTTGAATGTTGTGTCCACCCATAGTGATGTGTGTGTGTGTGTGTGGGGGGGGTTAGTCATCCTCTTCAGTAAATAATGAAGATGACAGTTGCTCAGGGAGGAGGATATAAACTCAGCAAAAAAATAAACGTCCTCTCACTGTCAACTGCATTTATTTTCAGCAAACTTAACGTGTTAATATTTGTATGAACATAACAAGATTCAACAACTGAGACATAAACTGAACAAGTTCCACAAACAGAAATGGACAAAGGGGGGGTCAAAAGTAACAGTCAGTTTCTGGTGTGGCCACCAGCTGCATAAAGTACTGCAGTGCATCTCCGCTTCATGGACTGCATCAGATTTGCCAGTTATTGCTGTGAGATGTTACCCCACTCTTCCACCAAGGCACCTGCAAGTTCCCTGGACATTTCTGGGGGGAATGGCCCTAGCTCTCCCCCTCCGATCCAACAGGTCACAGACGTGCTCAATGGGATTGAGATCCGGGCTCTTCGCTGGCCATGGCAGAACACTGACATTCCTGTCTTGCGGGAAATCACTCACAGAATCGAGCAGTATGGCTGGTGGCATTGTCATGCTGAAGGGTCATGTCAGGATGAGCTTGCAGGAAGGGTACCACATGAGGGAGGAGGATGTCTTCCCTGTAACGCACAGTGTTGAGATTGCCTGCAATGACAAGCTCAGTCCGATGATGCTGTGACACACCGCCCCAGACCACGACGGACCCTCCACCTCCAAATCGACCCCGCTCCAGAGTACAGGCCTCGGTGTAACGCTCATTCCTTCAACAATAAACGAGAATCCAACCATCACCCTCGGTGAGACAAAACCGCAACTCGTCAGTGAAGAGCACTTTTTTGCCAGTCCTGTCTGGTCCAGTGATGGTGGGTTTGTGCCCATAGGCAACGTTGTAGCTGGTGATGTCTGGTGAAGACCTCCTTACAACAGGCCTACAAGCCCTCAGTCCCCAGCCTCTCTCCAGCCTATTGCGGAGAGTCTGAGCACTGATGGAGGTAGTGTGCGTTCCCGGTGTAACTCGGGCAGCTGTTGTTGCCATCCTCTACATGTCCCGCAGGTGTGATGTTCGGATGTACCGATCCTGTGCAGGTGTTGTTACACGTGGTCTGCCTCTGCGAGGACGATCAGCTGTCCGTCCTGTCTCCCTGAAGCGCTGTCTTAGATGTCTCACAGTACGTATATTGCAAAGTAT
The DNA here is from genome assembly GCF_018296145.1 of Oncorhynchus tshawytscha. Classification (NCBI taxonomy): domain Eukaryota; kingdom Metazoa; phylum Chordata; class Actinopteri; order Salmoniformes; family Salmonidae; genus Oncorhynchus; species Oncorhynchus tshawytscha. The sequence continues at coordinate 19,526,773 of NC_056449.1, forward strand.
TGCCCTGGCCACATCTGCAGTTCTCATGCCTCCTTGCAGCCCGCCTAAGGCACGTTCACGCAGCTGAGCAGGGACCCTGGGCATCTTTCTTTTGGTGTTTTTCAGAGTAGGTAGAAAGGCATCGTTATTGTCCTAAGTTTTCATAACTGTGACCTTAATTGCCTACTGTCTGTAAACTGTTAGTATCTTAACGACTTTTCCACAGGTGCATGTTCATTCATTGTTTATGGTTCATTGAAAAAGCATGGGAAACAGTGTTTAAACCCTTTACGATGAAGATCTGGGAAGTCATTAGAATTTTTACAAATTATCTTTGAAAGGTCCTGAAAAAGGGAAGTTTATTTTTCTGCTGAGTTTAGAATATTCGTTTCTAGACAATATGTAGGACTAAAATAAAATGCCCTGGGAAAAGAACAAAGCAATCAGATAATCTGCATTACTAAGACTCTGGGGAAAAGTATAATAAGCCTGCTGATGTAAAGGCACCAGTGGTGTCCATTTTAGGACATGCTCATATCTCTGTCCTCATTTGTAATGAACCTAGCTTATTTTAATGTTTGTATTTTTTTTTAAATTTAACCTTTATTTAACTCGGCAAGTCAGTTAAGAACACATTCTTATTTACAATGACGGCCTCCCAAAGAACATTGGGTTAACTGCCTTGTTTAGGGGCAGGACGACAGATTTTTACCTTGTCAGCTCGGGGATTTGATCCAGCAACCTTTCGGTTACTAGTCCAACGCTCTAACCACTAGGCTACCTGCCTCCCCCATTATAATTCTTATGCAATGCTAGTTGCATTTTTGAGGCCCTCCTTAGTGCTAAGTCTCAATAATGCATTTTGCGTTTCAGCGTGTTCCCTGAACATACTAGTGATGATTACTTTGTTTCTGACACAGACTAATATGCTTCTGTGTCTGGTCCTTGCTTCTTCCAGAGCTCAGACAAGGCTTCCCTTGGTTTCCTATGTTCCTCCACCAGGCCCCAACATTAGATCTTCTCTCCATCGAATCCAATGCTCAACAAACATATTTATTTTGCCTGCCAGTCACATCCTATGCAGGAGAAGGAGTCGCCTCAACATTGGGAGGCTGTGTTTCCCCAGCCTCCCAATGATGAAATCGGTAGAAACCCTGCTTGATACAAGCTTTTCTCCTGCATCTGAGTGTTTTCCCACCACATCTAAGAACAAGGCGGAGCAGTCTTCAACTGAGTTCTCTCTCTCTCTCACAGATGGAGGGTTGTGTTGTGTGAGCAGAACCATCATGGATGGATAGACTGGTGTTGTCCCTAGAGCAGTGGTTTTCAACCTACAGGTGGTCCACATTGTTTTATTTATTTTAGATTTTTGTCTTCCAAAGATAAAAGTTGGGAGTATTAATAGTATTCTAGGCAATTTTGCATAACTTTTCATAATGCTAAGGTTTTATAATAACAATAGGCCTTTAATTTGTTTCATTCACAAATGGCGGTCCCCGGAATAGAAATAGTTGGGAACTGCTGCTCTAGGTTTTGTGTAGAGAGCCTGCTTAAGATCAAAAGTCAAGTGTTGATCTAAAGTTTCTGCTGACTTTGGAAATGTAGGCCTAGCTTGAAAATGAATAAGTTGGCTCCAATCAGGGTTTGACTCTGTGGCAGAGTAGTGATCTAAAGATATCCATTTGGACCACTTTGGGGTTCTGAATAGTAGATCATTCAGCTTTCGAAAAATGCTAGCACTGTAGTTTTAACAATTGCTTCCATGAACAAATATTCTGGCTAGTATTCCAAGGTAAAGTAAATGGCTTTATCTGAGGTAGGCTATTTGTACTTTCAGCACACTGTAAATGTCAGCTTTAGGAGTTCCTTTTTCCTTGGATTGACAGTTTACCCCCCTTTTTAGTCTAGCTTTTGATCATGTTCGTGATGCAGTTGATAGGTAGGTGATTGTCAAGCGTATCACATCGATTCTTTATCACATCTTGTTCCTCTCATGATCTAACGACATGCAGCATTGAAGCGATATAATTTATTTTCAATGATGCCCTACCTCCTTTTGAAGTTTGTGTAAAAATACATCTCTTAAGAGAACCGAAGTGTCACTGGAGAGTAAAACTGGGGGAGTAGGGGGGCATTGTCCCCAGCCGCCGACTTCAAACGTATTTTTATTTTAATCTGGGGGAGTTTAAAAAACTGCATATCCATGATGACTTCCCAAACTAAAGCACCAAAATAATTTATTTCCGAAGACTTTAATGACTTGGGCAACAGCGTCATCAACTTTAAAATGGTGCCAGAGACAGATTTAGCAGACCTTTTTTCCCACTAGATAATAAAACACAATAGTACGAAAGATAAAATAATGATTAACAATTAGTGTTTGGTTTTAGTATTTTATTCACCACCGTATCTTCACATCTGTGTTTGGCTCACTGCCAACCGTCCCCCTAGGCTTGCTATTCTTTGGTCAATCCTTGAGTGGAGTTGTTTTGACAATTAGGCTAGTGTGAGATATGTTAGGCTAGAGTGCTAAGGTTTTCTGGCGGTGTTGAGTAGTATGCACTGAGTATGTGAATATAGGCAAGCATGCTTGCAGTCATTCAGACATTCTGCTGCTAAAATTAGGCCTAATTCCTTCAGTTTTGGCCTAGCCTAAATGTAGATAATTCTGGTAGTTTTGCTTGAATTCCAAATGCCAGCAGGCCCTCCCAACTACTGCTAGCTCCGCTGCACTAATGGACCAAAGCACCTGCACAACCATGTGGAGGAAAACAAATCATGGAATCCATCACGTGGTTTAGATTTCGCACCATTTTCTGCTTCCTTCTGTGAGGCTGACCGAAGGTTAATTGCCCCAGAATGCCTGATTGTGAGAAATCACAGTGATTATGCAAGGCGTTGCGGTGTGAAAACATGCTGATATGCATCGCATGTGACTGAGTAGTGAGATACTGCCAACAACATCCAGGCCTATGTGAGTTGCTTCATTGGCTTTAACTAGCTGAGGAGGACATAAAAGCATGTGATACAATGCTACTTGAATTGTTTATGGTACACAGTCATTCAGTGATTGTTTGGAACACAGTCTTATACCCATTTCCCATTGTAATTGCAGTAGCTCTGGTGTTAGCCTATTTCTACTGCAAATTACACTTGAGTAAATGTTGATGCTAGCGTAACGAAATAACATTGGTAGTCAGGGAGACAATGATTTTGACCTTTTCTATAACATTGATAGCAGTGTTGTAGTAATTGAGTATGGTCTTGAGACCACATGTTGAGTGTCTCCGTCTTGTTTCGGATACATTTGTACTCCGTCTCGGACAGTAAGGACCAGAGGTCGACCGATTATGATTTTTCAACGCCGATACCGATTAATCGGCCGATTTTAAATAATATTTGTAATAATGAATTTACAACAATACTGAATTAACACTTATTTTAACTTAATATAATACATCAATAAAATCAATTTAGCCTCAAGTAGATAATGAAACATGTTCAATTTGGTTTAAATAATGCAAAAACAAAGTGTTGGAGAAGAACGTAAAAGTGCAATAAGTGCTATGTAAGAAAGCTAACGTTTCAGTTCCTTGCTCAGAACATGAGAACATATGAAAGCTGGTGGTTCCTTTTAACATGAGTCTTCAATATTCCCAGGTAAGAAGTTTTAGGTTGTAGTTATTATAGGACTATTTCCCTCTATACCCTTTGTATTTCATTAACCTTTGACTATTGGATGTTCTTATAGGCACTTTAGTATTGCCAGTGTAACAGTATAGATTCCGTCCCTCTTCTCGCTCCTCCCTGGGCTCGAATCAACAACACAACGACAACAGCCACCACATCGAAGCAGCATTACCCATGCAGAGCAAGGGAAACAACAACCCCAAGGCTCAGAGCGAGTAAAGTTTGAAACGCTAATAGCGCGCGCTAAATAGCTAGCCATTTCACTTCGGTCACACCAGCCTCATCTCGGGAGTTGATAGGTTTGAAGTAATAAACAGCGCAATGCTTGACGCACAACGAAGAGCTGCTGATACTTAGATACTTGTTTGCGTGTATGCTCAGTCAGATTATATGCAACACAGGACACGCTAGATAATATCTAGTAATATCATAAACCATGTGTTTGTTTTTTATAAGATAAGTTTAATGTTAGCTAGCAACTTACCTTGGCTTACTGCATTTGCGTAACAGGCAGTCTCCTTGTGGAGTGCAACGAGAGAGAAGCAGGTCATTATTGCGTTGGGCTAGTTAACTGTAAGGTTGCAAGATTGGATCCCCTGAACTGACGAGGTGAAAATCTGTCGTTCTGCCCCTGAACGAGGCAGTTAACCCACCGTTCCTAGGCCGTCATTGAAAATAAGAATGTGTTCTTAACTGACTTGCCTAGCTAAATAAAGATGAAATAATTTTTTTAAAAATCGGCAAATCGTCGCCCAAAAATACCGATTTCCGATTGTTCTGAAAACTTGAAATCGGCCCTAATTAATCGGCCATTCCGATTAATCAGTCGACCTCTAGTAAGGACTCATAATTTCTTCCCGAGACCAGCAGAGTAAAACACTCATAGTTATCAGCTTTCATTCAGAGGGCGCATAAAAGTGCTTCTTCAGACCAAATATTTACTTATGTATTAAAACATGAATATCTTAATTAACAGCCTTTATTATAGACACGTTTGTGCACTGGCGAACCTATAGGTCTTCAGTGTGTGACAGGTTCATGATTCTGAAAGGACAGCAATCGTAATTCCAGCACACACTGTAGGAAAGTGCACTTTTTGTAAAGTATAAAGGGCCAGTGGTGCAGTGGAGGGTATACGCAGGTATAAGCCGTATACCCACTTTTGTTTGTGGGCATTGCGTATACTCACTTCTTAATCTCTACTGCATATCATGGTAGTGTAGTGGAGGTATATGATTTATCAATTATGTAGTACAATAGAGAAGTCATGCACAAAGTAGCCTACACAATCGCAAAGCCTGTGAAATATATTCAAATGCGCACTGCACACACAGCCTAGTTTCAGCGGAAAATCATCTGCAGGCAGCAAGTGTGCAGCTCTCAACTGGTTACCATACCAGCTCAATCGGTACCTGGTATGGTAGGAAAGATGTTTCAATTCATAAGATCTAACAGTAAATGCTAACAAAGGCAACAATGGGTATGCAAACCAGGTATTGAAAAAGTTTACTTCTAAGGGTTGGTTAGTAGGCTATTTGTGATGTGCAATTGTCATCATGTGCTGTTTGTAGGGAAGACGTGGATGGGCCTAGGTGGACAGAGGCCCACCCACTGGGGAGCTAGGCCCTGACAGGCCCACCCAATCAGATTGATGTGGTTTCAGCATTGTTGAAGACTTAGATGATCAAAGTTGTCTTCTTTAAAAAAAATGTTTTTTTAAAGTGAAAATCAGAAAGATCTATAGGAAAAAAAAAACTAAAAAACATTTTTCACACACGTGCCTTTTCTTCGCTGGGCGGGCCATTTGGGAACTTTTTGGCAAAATTAGAGTATACCCACTTCTCTAGGCACCACTGCATAGGGGTGATGGAAAGACAGCAGTCACACACAGCATGATGTTAAAGTATAAGCAGTCCATAGACTTGGACATAATTAGCCAGTAGGTCCCAATCATAAGAATACAAAAACACAACCATTAAGCATTATCCAATTGAAATGTACAACTATTACTTCCCATTCCAAAAACACTTTTCATGTTTAGCACACAGAGTAAACAGTGACTTAAAGTCTAACTGATAGTGTTTCAACTACTTTACAGATATGAAATAGAATAATATCATTATATCAGTAAAAAATATAAAATTCCCAGTTTATGACTCAGAACCAACTTTATAAGTTTTATAAATAGATTTTACTCAACTTTCCATGACGTACACTAAGGCATATTTGGCAGAAGAGATGGATGCAGTTCAATGCATGATTAATATAATTAACCAATACATTTCTTGGTAGTGCAGGAAGTATTGCTATCAGGTTGTAAATCACAGCTGGCCTGGTACATTGTTTGCTGCCATGTTTCAGTTTCAATGACTCAATATTCTGGACAAAAACAGTCTGGGAATGTCAATACAATCTAACTAGCAAAGGCAATGATCACAAGTCAGTCATAACGTGGCTAATAGGCTAGCATTTCTATGTATGTAGCAAGCTAAAAACAGTGAGCCCAACGCTAGCTGCTAGGAGAATGTCATGTCATGCCATTGGAGGCGTGGGCGAGTGACTGATTTTTTCCCCCCCCTGATTGTTTTTCGGTGGCAATACACAGCTAGAGATGCAGGTGTCATTTGGTTAGCTAGCAAGAACTTGGAACGACTGTTATCCAGTTAGCATATCTCTTGAGTTCGCTATCTCCTCTCATTTCAGAGCACTCTCGTCTGAGAACTAAGAATTAATTTACGAATGCGCAACACCCACTCAGTAAACTTAGGCAAAAAAGTCATAGTTAGTCAAGAACGCTTTAGATAACATATAGGCAGCCTAACCAGCTCTGCTACGATGAGTAAAACGGTCAGAGTGAGGGGTTTCTCATTTGTCTGGAATTAGCTAGCTAGCTAGCCAACTTTAGCCAGTTAGCTTGGGTGCTTGGTTGGGGCAAGCATGCTAGGAAAACTGAAGGACAAGGAGGCTAAAATTCCCCAACGTTTATCAGTGCAATTTTGACGGCCAACTAGCTGAAACTGTTCGAGAGGGTTTATCTAATGTTCCTTCGTTAGGCTTTAGCTCATCTTGCTTTGGCTAGCATTAGTTGTTGATCTTGTTGGTATGCATAACTGAGTTAGAGAGAGCCTACCTTTTCATGGTTGTTTGATCAATAGGAGTGTAAAGTTCCCAAATGTAAGAGGACTCCCATGGTGTTTACATGCAATATTAGCAGAAATCCATTCAGGTGTATTTTGTGGCTTTTGTGTAGCTGTGATTGACTATAGCACACCGGTCTGTACAGACTCTGGTCCTGGACAAGACCGATGTTTTATTTACTGCATTGTCTAATTGTCCAAATACATTACCACTCTCCCTTTCTATATTACTACATAATTTTCACAAATGTCTTAGTATACGCCAATACCCAAACATTCTATGAATTTATGAAAACGTGAAAATGAACATATCGGAGTGATACTAAAATGCTTTCAGTTCCACTTTAAATGCAACAACGGTTCACACAAAAGTTATTCTCAAAGAGATGGCTAACAGCAAGCGCGCTGCAATAAAAAATACAGTTCCACTAACCAGATTATCTTAATTTGAAACTTAACTTCTTGTTGAAAGTTATTCTTTAAAAGAGAGAAGCTAACAAATTAGCAACAACATTCTCTTTGATAACACCTGCTGCATCAGCGGCAAACTAGCCGACAACAAAAGCTAGCTACTTGACCGTGGGAAAGCTACTGCTCGCTATTGAACAGTGAGTGACCTGTTGGCCTTCAAGAAGGCAGACGCTTCCATACGTTTTTGTAAAACCGCTCCACCCAGTAAGTCAAAATGTTGAGTGATTGATTCCACTGTCACTCCAAAATGTTGCCCTAATACAGTTGGCTGATGCCTTTTATCTAGCTTCTGATGGCCGCCTTAGCCAATGGCTGACTTAGCTAGCTAGATGTATATCCCCAGAGACTAGCAGTGTTAACCATTTCCTTTCCAACAAAAACGGATTATTATAATAATAATTTTATAAATCCTTAGCCCTTCTCTGAAGGTGCGGAAGGCCCATTGTTCCCCACTGTGTTTGGGTTAGTAATAATTTGTAGAGTGGCTCTATTTTCCCTCAGCCTGCATTTGTTTTTACTTCTGAATGCCTAAAGAATCCATATGTTGTTCTGAAATAGGAACACAGAAATACTGGACATTTTGAACTCCTATTATGTGGTGTTTGACAAAATTAAATCATGGTCTTGATTTGGACTCACATTTTTCTGGTCTCGACTCTGTTTCAGACCCCTTGATCCCCTCTTTATTTTAGTTTTGACTCGGTCATGCCCTCACACCGGTCTTGGTCTTAATTCAGACTCGATTTGCTCTGGTCTTGGTCTTGAATCAGTCTCACTTTAGGTGGTCTCAAACAACACAACACTGATTGATAGTTTACACAGAGACAATCATTTTTACTCTTTCTTTAACATTGATAGGCTACACAGAGACAATGATTTTTACCCTTTACATCTGGTAATATGTTGCATAATTAGCCTATTGCTAGCTTACGTACGTAGTTTGACAAACTCCCTTGGCCCTTCCCCTTCTGCTCCCTCTTTAGGCCCTGACCACAGGTAGTATCCCAGGCTTCATCGACGTGGTGATGAACCTGAACTCCCCAGCGCTGCTGGAGGACAACCTCATCTGGCAGGCCAAGGCAGCGGGCAAGCGGATGGTGTTCTACGGGGACGACACCTGGGTGAAGCTCTTCCCCAAGCACTTCATGGAGTACGATGGCACGACCTCTTTCTTCGTGTCCGACTACACCGAGGTCAGTCAATGTCATTGTCTGTTTGAAGGTCAGGGTCATATTGACTGAAGTTGAATCTTTTTCTATTATGTAATATTTCAAACATACTCTACTAGGGATGTGACAAATGTAAAAAATAAAAAAAAACGTTTAAAAGAAAAAAAACGTGAATTCACAATTCATATGTGGTTCTGAATATGACCCCATAAGCCTACCATTTGTCACTAGTTACCACTGCCAGAAAGTCAAACCCAGCCTATTTACACAATTTCTCTTCTTAAAATGTGATTTGAATTCTCACCCTAACCTTAACCACACTGCTAACCTTATCCAAAAATATACTTCTTGTTTTCATACATTTTTACATACATCCCTACATTGTGGCTGTGGTAACTTGTGGAAACCATACCAGACAGTGCTCACCTTACTACTGTCCTCACCCACTCAGCAATGATGGTATTGATGCTGTTTTAGGTTCTCTGTTGTGTGCCTTTCCTCCAAGTTGTCAGTACGTGCTTCTTATCATCAATATGATGGCTAGTTGCAGTGATGTATGACAGCGTGTTCATAGACGTCCCTCAATCTGATGTTATCGGCACGTAAGGTGTTTGAGAGCTTGTGCTTTATACTTGCAGAGCTATCATTGTACAATGTCAGATTTCTGGCATCTTTTAGTCTGGTTCTAGATATGCCATTAGGGTATTGATGCCGGCTTCCTCTACCATTGACAATCGCTGCATATCAACTGCAATTATTTCTGTAACCAGCGCTGGGAATTCCTCACTCTGCCCCTTATCGAACTGCTGCCAGCAATGGGTTGGGTCTCACGGTGCCTCTCTTTCAGCATTGCACCTGTACTGCCACTGTAGCTCAATTCCACATCGCAGAGTTAGCGGTTCATCGCCTTCTCGTTTAACTTCTCAAAGAATTGCCATACAGAACTTTGCTGCTGTCGCTTCCCTGTCTCACTATTTTTCCAATTGTTAATGACGATGACGTGCTGAGCGCTTTATATCCATGGCAAATAATTTACTACTTACAGCATTGTTGCATTAGGTATTAGTAATACTAAAGTTTTTGCCTTTATGATCGTGATTGGGACCGTTAATAGTAGTTTTGCTATAACTGCACTGTGATTTTGATTATGTAAAAAAAAAAAGCTTCCTTAACAGATTTTTTCTAAACACTAATGATCCTAAATTAGTTTAAGTGTCACACCCCTATACTGTACACAGTTCGTCAGATTCAGAAACAATGACACAATCAGGAGTTTTCTGTGTTGATACTGTATGTCCGCCCTGACTTTTCCTAGGTTGACAACAACGTGACGCGTCACCTGGACAGCACCCTGAAGAGAGACGACTGGGACATTCTGATCTTGCACTACCTGGGCCTGGACCACATCGGCCACATCAGTGGACCCCACAGCTCCCTCATCCAGCCCAAACTAATGGAGATGGACGACATCCTCAAGAAGATTCATGGCTCCCTCATCTTAAAGGTATAGCAGCCTATTTTTCAATAGCAAAATGACACATATTTACTTTGGAGTTCAGATGTTGCCTTTTCATTCTCAATGGGTTGTTTTGTGAAATTAAAAAGCACATTTGCATTATATTCAGGCCGTCCATTTCACTGCCAGAGAGGAATTGAAAGATATAGTCTGTGTATATATTGTTCTAATCAATATTCTAAGAAAAATTTAAACTTCATTTTCCATTTACAAATCACTTGCATGTCCGGAAAGATCCCGTTTATTTTCATCTTCTTGTAAATGCGGCTGGAAAATGATGACAAGTATCATCATTTGTTTCTGGGAGAATGTCCTTTTTTGATAAATGCGTTTGAAGCGCACAACAGTCCTTTTCCTTTTTTTAATAGGATCCTGACTGAAAACGGTGTTCTTGTGCATATTTAACCATGCTAGCTTTTTAACTCTTGCGCATATTCAGCAGGGATTTCTTTGAATGAATTGTGCTTCAAAGGCTCCAAACTCTCCCAGTGGAAGCCTGCTGCTGTTGCCTCCACTGTTCTTTACACAGTATCATTGTGTAAATGTGAATATATTCTATTGTGGTCCCATTGAGTCTCTCTTAGAGCTCTGTGAAAAACCCACAAAGTATGTTCCCTTAGATGACTGAGATAACGAGTAGACTTTCAATGGGTTTCGAGGTATAAAACCTTCCAGTGACTTTCATTACCTTGCAGAACTACTGATATCCTGTTTCTTCATGCTGTGCCGGTGCTGTGATAAAATAAATGAGGCATCGTGCATAGTGGTCGTCTGGGAGACAATCAAACGCAGGCTTCCTTGGCTCCGCCGGTAAAAAGGTAGTTTGAGCTTCTGGCCTACTTTGTCCTGCCCTGATTTATAAAGGAGAATCCAGTACCTGCACTGCGGAACAACATGCATTCTGAGCTACAGTTTCTGGAGGGGGAGGGATTCAATTGCTATTTTTAGTGTTCACACAATACAATAGGACTGACATTTGTTAATGGACAAGCTACTGGGCAGTGGCTACTTCTAAAAACAGAGGTGGAGGGACTCATTGAAGATGGTCATTCTTACTAGGGCAGGCTTTTCTAAATCATTAGTCTTGCTACTTAAATGGTTGAAGTTCATGTTTGACAATATGCTTACTTGAATTGGTGTTGTCTTGACCATCAAAGGTGTATTTTTGTTGTATAGCTTAACTAAACAGGATTTGGATTGAAGCTTTCCAAGTTGCAGCCTCTTCATTTTTGGAGGAAAAACAACAATCTGAAACACAATGGATTGCTCAGAAGGCCACTCCACTCTGGCACATCTTCTGTTGTCTTTTCTCATGTGCACAATTTGATTTCTAAGCATGTTTTTCCACGGTGCTGAAAGCAGCCCTGTCAAATATACTCCTGCTTCTGGGTTCTCACAGCCTTCGATGAAAGGGAATATGGAGGCAAAGAAAATCCGGGCTTGATCAGCATATGTCAACTCCCTTAAACCAGCCACGTTGTGAGTCTGTTCCCTGCCACTGCTGAATCCACCGATCCCCGAAACAACAAGAGAGGAAACGTTGCGGGCACAATCTGCCATATCTGCTAGTGTCAACATCCTGTCCCCACTTATTTAAACTGTCTGGTCCACTGAGGTTTAGATGATTCTCTTTCCCCCTCTGTGTAATGGCTGCTGAAGGCAACACTCTCCTCAGAAAATAAGGAAATAATATAATTAAGGTACCAAAGATAGTTACTGTCAGTTTATGAAGGCTAATCTATTGAAGATAGTCTAACTAAAAATCCTTTCATCTCTAGGAACCTTGGTGCGAAAGCAGCGGTGCGTAGCTCCAGACCAGCCATAGTCTAGGCCTTTTTAATCCTTGTCTTTACACAAAGGACTGATGTTCTACCATTAAATCATATCAAGCTTTATTTATACAGCACATTTCAGACATGGAATGCAACTTGCTTCACAGGAAAAAACGCTGAAAAAATGTAGTACACAACAAACATACGAGGATAAAAAAACAAAATAATAACAATAAAAACTGAATGACTAAAAAGCTCCCTAAGGAAGGATATCATGTTGTCTACAGACAACGGGAGTGACTATATCCCAGTTAAACGGAGAGGAAGAGAGAGGAACAAGTGTAAAATAGACATGTCCTTACAGGTTTTCCTCATCCCAAGGTCAATCTCAATCATCCAGAGCGAGAAGACTTTACTTTTTAGAAGAGGGGCAGGGAGCCAATTCTCACACAAAGCAGTAGAGCATTAGCCATGAAACAACATCATGAACATCAACAACATCCCTCTTGTACTTTAGACTTCTTTGATAATGCATTCAGTTCAGCTCATATCCTCGGATGTCTTTGAAAGTAGAACTGCACTGTGGAGTACACACATTTTAAATGGAAAAGCCAGGACACACACACAGGAACTAGATCACACAGAACTTGTAATCAATTGAATTTAGAAGTATGTTTACCGGTGAGAACCAATTTCTTGTATACACTGAATGTTCGTCCTTCAGTGTATGCAACCATTCAATGTATCGAAATAATTGGTTCTCGATTTCGGAGGTTGATATACAGTACCAGTCAATAGTTTCGACACACCTACTCATGCCAGCGGTTTTCTTTCTTTGTACTATTTTCTACATTGTAGAATAATAGTGAAGTCATCAAAATGATAAAATAACACATATGTAGTAACCAAAAAAATGTTAAACATATCAAAACATATCATAACAGATTCTTCGAAGTAGCCACCATTTGCCTTGACAGCTATACACACTCTTGGCATTCTCTCAACCAGCTTCATGAGGTAGCCAACTGGAATGCATTTCAATTAACAGGTGTGCCTTGTTAAAAGTTACATTTGTGGAATTTCTTTCCTTGATTCGTTTGAGCTAAATCAGTTGTTATGATAAGGTAGGGGTGGTATACAGAAGATGACACTATTTGGTCCATATTATGGCAACAACAGCTCAAATAAGCAAAGAGAAATTACAGTCCATCATTACTTTAAGACATGAAGGTCAGTCAATACGAACGTTTCAAGAAGTTTGAAAATGTCTTCAACTGCTGTCGCAAAGGGCGCTATGATGAAGCTGGCTCTCATGAGGACCACCACAGGAAAGGAAGACCCAGAGTTACCTCTCCTGCAGAGAACAAGTTCATTAGAGTTAAATGCACCTCAGATTGCAGCCCAAATAAATGTTTCACAGAGTAACAGACACATCTCAACATCAACTCTTCAGAGGAGACTGCGTGAATCAGGCCTTCATGGTTGAATTGCTGCAAAGAAACCACTACTAAAGGACACCAATAAAAAAAGAGACTTGCTTGGGCAAAGAAACACGAGCAATGGACATTAGACCGGTGGAAATCTGTCCTTTGGTCTGATGAGTCAAAATGTGAGTTTATTAGTTCCAACCGCCATGTCTTTGTGAGACGCAAAGTAGGTGAACGGATGATCTCCGCATGTGTGGTTCCCACCAAAAAGGTTTGGGAACCGCTGCTTTAAATGACCAGCCATTCACACTTTCTTTCACATGCATAATCACTTTATCAATTCTATTTGTTATTTTGGAAAGAATGTAAGTGTTTTTTTCTGATGAATGTGTTCGTTGTTGTTATCGTTTTTCAGAATGTGCTATGTGTTTACTAGTATATTTATACAAAGCAATTCAAGTACGAACGAGGGTCACCTAAATACTGCGATAAAAATGGTTAAAACATTCATACGAATTTGTTACAATGATCTCTGGAATGTTGTTACAAACAGAATAAACTGTTATTTGTTTTCTAGGGTAGGATGTATTATCAGTCTTGCAGATTACATCACCTTGTGGTTTAGGTATCCATCAATTTAGAAACCCCCCAAACTCAGCCATGTCCATGTCAGCCTGCATCCCAGGAGTTCATCTTAGTTCAGAGCAGAAGATTCCTCTTTCTGTAAGTGCAATAACAAGACAACCAACAAACCAACACCTCCCTCTTCACCTGATTCTCCTGTTCTCTGAGAGGCCTGATTGAGTGGCTGACGTGCTCGCTTCCATCCCGACACACCAGGCAGATGAGTTTGCAGAACAGGCTCAGTTCCTGGTGTTGGTCTGGGCACCAATAAACTTTGGCCCTTTCCTGTCTCGCCTCTTCTCTCAGCGGCTCTGCCAAGTTCTTCAGATTTTTGTTGATCTGAAAGCTTCTGCCCCTGATCTGAGCGTTGCACTCCGGGCAGGATCTGTTGGAGGCATGTCATGCAGAAGGTGGGGTGGTTGCTGAGAGAGACAGGTTTGGTGTAGATTTCTGTACAGACAGCAGCGGAGGTGGTATTTCATAGCAGAAATTAGAAAGTTAAGACAAGTATGTCTCTAAAGCACAGCTGCAAGTTAACCTTTGCTCTCAGCCTCAAGTGATTGGTGTTTCTGTCTTAAAGGGCAGGACGTTCCCTTATACACATACAGGACAATACTTTTTCCACAGTCACTCTGATCTTATCCTTAATCCAACACATTTATGATGTTTATTACCGTTAGGCCAAGCCAGACATTGCACCATGTTATTGTATTAAATGGTTCCTCTATCATATTGAAGCACATGTATCAATATGTGGATTGAATAACTAAAGAAAGATGCACGCCCATATAATAATGTATGGATCAATTATTGAACAGCTGATGCAAGGCATTATCCATATTATAATTAACAAATAGAATACAATTATACCTTGACTACTTGAAATGTCATGTTTTGAGCATGTGAATGTAGAAAGTCAAAGCTGAACCTCTTAAAAGTAGAACGTCTTCACAGAAAGCTTTGCCTGATAAAGCGGTCTCTCGTCACTCGTGGAAATGACCTAAGGCCTCAAAGGGAACCTCAAAGAATGTGATTGGGATTGTTTTGGGAAGGTAAAACATTTTCCTTACAAAGCCCCCAAAGGATGTTTACAGATACTGTGAATTTTTAAAAGGTGAAACCAGAATATTTCAGACTTCAATTGTGAGTCAAACCACTTTGAATAGTCTGTTTCAAGCCACAGAAGAATCCATAAAAACATCCTCTTTGTGCGACTACCCAGAGAACTTCCATGCGTTTATCCATTTTGGTATGACATTTCATGTCACTATGACATTCAAAGGCATGAGTGTTACAGCTCTTTATTTTTCTCTCTTTCAGTGTGGGCATCTGTGCAATCAACTTTTCAGCAAGGATGCTCAGAACGTTTGTCATTTTGTTTGAAAGTATAGATTTTCTTCACATTTTTAAAGCTCTGATGAGTGCTGGCCTCGGTAATAGGAGGGTGACATGCAGGACACTGCCATCTCTCATCCTTTTACCTTTTTCATTCTTGCAACAATTTGCCTCAGGGTCAGCCCCTATTCTCCTAGCACATCACTCTCTCACGTTACAATCTGGGAATGACGTGAGGTAGGTAGCCTAGTGGTTAGTGTTGGGCCAGTAACTGAAAGGTTGCTGGTTCGAATCCCTGAGCTGTCAAGGCTCTGCCGATTTGCCCCTGAGCAAGGCACTTAACCCTAATTGCTCCTGTAAGTTGCTCTGGTTAAGAGCGTCTGCTAAATGACTCAAATGTAAAAAAAAAATGTAGAGGACCTAAACTCTGTTATGATGCTGCATATTGCACTCCCCGTCACCCATAGAACTTGCTGTGTGAAAAGTTGAACACTCATATCAAATTGTCTTTTGTTGAAGCTGGGATAAGAGGAGGTTTTTTTTGTTTTGTGGAAAATAAACTTTTAGTTGGTGTTTTTCTTGTTCATTCCGAGATTTGACAATTTGTGGATTACTCCCAGCAGCATGGCATTAAATCTATCGGAATAGGGCACGGCAACGTATGTATTTGGTAAGCTACAAATGAGCACACTGGCAGTACCACATCGTAAATCACAATGGCTGCCTCATTGCAGGAGAGGGGAAGGATAATTTGTATATCTCCCCTGTTCTGTTTGGACCCCAGGAAGAGTAGCTGCTAATTGGCAACAGCTAATGGGGATACTAATAAAATACTTTTGCTCTGCCTTCTTATAGACTCAACTGAACAAATAACCCAATCTGTGATGATAAGGACATTATTTCTCCTCCCGCAGTTCATCGATCTTCATCTCTGATAGACTTTTCAATGTTTGTCTCCTTGCTTTCCAACAGACTGCACCTGCAACTTGCGATGTCTGGCAGATTGACACTTTCCTGCTGGTGCTAAACACCCCGCTTGAAGAGGCCCTAGGGTTGTTTAATCAGAAATACAAATTGCCCGGCAGTCAGGACACCTCACAGAGCTGTGGCAGCAAGCAGGTCCCAGACTCACTGATTAAACACCAATCAAAGTCGAGGGGGGTTGAGGCCTCAGCGCTAGCATTCATTCGTCTTCATCTAGTGGAGTTTTGCCCCTTTTTCCACGCAGTGCCAATGATTATTACTTAAAGCCCTACTGTCTTCACATTTGCAGTTTATACTGTTTCTGTGGTTCAGTATTGTTTCTTGAATGAATAAATATGCCTAGACATTTTCGTGAAATGTGGCTTGTTTAAATACTAGGGTATACGGATGCAGTGCTACTAGCTTCCTGGTGAGTTCGGAAGAGCCCGACAATGGGTTTACCAAATCTTAAATGACTTTCTGTTGAAGACACAAAGACAGAATTTCCCACCCATCCCCCATAGTTTGAAGCTGGCTTTGGAAAAAAAGAAGCCATGTCAAATAATTATAATCCACAAAATAATTCACATTTCCTGTTGCTGCAGGATTATGATCCTGCTGTAGCAAACTGGCTCAAATTAATATATAGATTTTTGATTTTATTAGGATCACCATTAGACAACACCAATGGCGACAGCCAGTCTTAGTAGAGTTAATTATTTCAGGTTTATTTCTTTCATCACATTCCCAGTGGCTCAGAAGTTTACATGCACTCAATTAGTATTTGGTAGCATTGCCTTTAAAGTTTTTAATTTGGGTCAAATGTTTCGGGTAGCCTTCTACAAGCTTCCCACAATAAGTTTGGTGAATTTTGGCCCATTCCTCCTGACAGAGCTGGTGTAACTGAGTCAGGTTGTAGACCTCCTTGCTCACTCAAGATTTTTCAGTTCTGCCCACACATTTTCTATGGGATTGAGGTCAGGGCTTTGTGATGGCCACTCCAATACCTTGACGTTGTTGTCCTTAAGCCATTTTGCCACAACTTTGGAAGTATGCTTCTGGTCATTGTCCATTTAGAAGACCCATTTGCGACCATGCTTAAACTTCCTGACTGATGTCTTGAGATGTTGCTTCAATATATCCACATAATTTCCCTACCTCATGATGCCATCTATTTTGTGAAGTGCACCACTCCCAAAACATGATGCTGCCACCCCCGTGCTTCACGGTTGGGATGGTGTTCTTCGGCTTACAAGCATCCCCCTTTTTCCTCCAAACATAACGATGATCATTATGGCCAAACAGTTCTATTTTTGTTTCATCGGACCAGAGGACATTTCTCCAAAAAGTACGATCTTTGTCCCCATGTGCAGTTGCAAACCGTAGTCTGGCTTTTTTATGGTCGTTTTGGAGCAGTGGCTTCTTCCTTGCTGAGCGGCCTTTCAGGTTATGTCGATATAGGACTTGTTTTACTGTGGATATAGATACTTTTGTACCTGTTTCCTCCAGCATCCTCACAAGGTCCTTTGCTGCTGTTCTGGGATTGATGTGCACTTTTCGCACCAAAGAACGCATCTCCTTCCTGAGCAGTATGACGGCTGCGTGGTCCCATGGTGTTTATACTTGCGTACTGTTTGTACAGATGATCGTGGTAGCTTCAGGCCTTTGGAAATTGCTCCCAAGGATGAACCAGACTTGTGGAGGTCTAAAATTTTATTTCTGAAGACTTGGCTGATTTCTTTTTATTTTCCCATGATGTCAAGCAAAGAGGCAGTGAGTTTGAAGGTAGGCCTTGAAATACATCCACAGGTACACCTCCAATTGACTCAAATGATGTCATTTAGCCTGATGATGTCATTTAGAATCAGAAGATTCTAAAGCCATGACACAATTTTCTGGAATTTTCCAAGCTGTTTATCTTAGTATATGTAAACTACTGACCCAATGGACTTGTGATACAGTGAAATAATCTGTCTGTAAACAATTGTTGGAAAAATTACTTGTGTCATGCACAAAGTGGATGTCCTAACCGACTTGCCAAAACTATAGTTTGTTAACAATACATTTTCTGGGGTGGTTGAAAAACGAGTTTTGGTGACTCCAACCTAAGTGTTTGTAAACGTCCGACTTCAACTTATATGTGTATGTCTGTATGTATATATATATATATATATATATATATATATCTGAGAGTAGAAAATAACATGGCTATATACAGGGAGTACCAATACTGAGTTGATGTGCAGGGGTACGAGGTAATTGAGTTAGCTATGTACTGTACATATATGTCAGGGTAAAGTGACTAGGCAACAGAATAGATAATAGACAGTAGTTGCAGTGTGTGTGTGTGTCGTCAGTGTGCATGTTATGTGTGTGTGTGGGCGTATGAAGTGTTTGTGTTGGAGTGTCAGTGCAAGTATGTGTGTTTGCATAGTCTGCAAAAAAAGATCAATGCAAGTACTCAGTGTAGCCATTAGATTAGCTATTTAGCAGTCCTGTTTAGAAGTCTTATGGCTTGAGGATAGAAGCTTTTTAGGGTCCTGTTGGTTCCAGACTTGGTGCATTGGTACCGCTCGCTTGCCGTGCGGTAGCAAATTCCTTGAATTTGTTCTGAACCTGGAGACTTTGAAAAGACCCCTGGTGGCATTTCTGGTGGTGTAAGTGTGTGTCTGTCAATGCTGTGTGTAAGTCGACTATGCAAACAATTTGGAATTTCCAACACATTCATGTTACTTATAAAAACAAGAAGCGATGCAGTCAGTCTTTCCTTAACTCTTAGCGAAGAGAGACTGACATGCATAGTATTGATATTAGCTCTCTGATTACAATGAAAAACAATAATTGCTGCTCTGTTCTGGGCCAACTGCAGCATAACTAGGTCCTTCTTTGCAGCACTTGACCAAATGACTGGACAATAATCCAGATAAAACTAGAGCCTGCAGGACTTGCTTTGTGGAGTATGGTATCAGAAAAGCAGGTCATCTTTCACAGACAGACCACTCACCTTCTTTATAACTGTTGAACCTGTATATTTTGACCATGACTGTTTACAATCTAAGGTAGGGGTGTCAATCTCATTCCATGAATGGCCTAGTCTACAGGTTTTAGTTTTTCCTGTAATTTAAGCTCTAGACAACCAGGTGTGGGGAGTTCCTAACTTATTAGTGACCTTAAGTCACCAATCAAGTACAAGGGAAGAGCAAAAACCAGACACTCAGCCCTCCGTGGAATGAGTTTGACACCTGTGATCTAAGGTAAAACCAAGTAATTGAGTTTCCTAAAATTGCTCAACAACTATACCGTTCATTACCAGATTCAACTGAAGTCTACAACTTAGGGAATGATTTGTAACAAATACAATGCTCTTAGTTTTAAGAGATGTTCAGGACCAGTTTATTACTGGCCACTCATTCAAACATTGACTGCAACTCTTTGTTTAGGTTTGCAGTGACTTCACTAGCTGTGGTTGCTGACGCATACATGGACACGCAAGCTTTGTTTAATGCCAGTGGCAGGTCATTGGTAAAAAAATATATAAAAGAGTAGAGGACCAAGAGAGCTGCCCTGCGGTACACCACACTTTACATTTTTGACATTAGAGAATCTTCCATTAAAGAAAACCCTCTGAGTTCTATTAGATAGAGAGCTCTGAATCCACGATATGGCAGAGGTTAAACAGCCATAACACAAGTTTTCTCAACAAGTTATGATCAATAATATCAAAGGCTGCACAGAAATCTGAGAGTACAGCTCACACAATCTTATATTCAATGTCTTTCAACCAATCATCAGTAATTTGTGTCTGTGCAGTAAATGTTGAGTGCCCTTATCTATAAGCATGCTGAAAGTTAGTTAATTTGTTTACAGAGAAACAGCGTTGTATTTGGTCATTGTATTTGGTCTGAGGTGACCCTATTACCACCACACCAAAAGTCATGAGTCAGCTATTCGAGTGCATACTGCTGACATGTATTTTTTCCCCCTGCTTGTGTTCCTGCCCGTTTCATAATAGGACAATCTAAATACAAAATAATTTGACATATTAGTAAAGACTAGATTAAATTGAGAATAGTCTGATGAGTGTGAAGATAAGATCACTTGATGAGAGAACATCATGTGCAGCCTGAGGCAAGGAACGGAGCACAGCTTTTATTGCGACTTTCTGAAATCATCAGTAGCCTATAGTTGCAGCCCCTAAGACATTCTAAGTTGCCAAATAACTAAATCTAGCATATAGGACCTGTTTCAAATAATCACTTTTACGCTCAGCATAGCCACTTCATATGTGCACCCGCTCCGCAATGGGAAAAATATCCTTAATTTTTTCCCAGCTAAGTTCAATTATATTCATCTTACTATACAACCATATAATATAAAGTAATGGCATGTCATTAAGCATATAGTCTCTTGTCTGCTAAATGAACTAGCCTACAGCCTATGGCATGGCACACAGCCAGGTAGCATACAGTAGGCCAACTCATATTCTGTTCTTCTGAATTACATTTTCTTCATTTCATAATGTTTCTTATAATAACTAAAATAAATAATGGATTTATTGTGATGGTGTATATTAAATGTACTTTTTAAAATGTAGATGTTCCAAAGGTGCACATCAGTGAATTGTATGCGTGGATGCATGGAGATGCTAAACGTGTTTGTTCATTAATGGTCAATTACCGTGAGAAATATGCAAGATGGCGCTGACAGAGTTGGTCGTCTCGCTTCGAGTCCTTAGAAAACTATGCAGTATTATTTTTAAAAATTTATTATTTCTTACATTGTTAGCCCAGAAAATCTTAAGTGCTATTACATACAGCCGGGAATAATTATTGAATATAAGCACAACTTCAACATACCAACATTACGACCAGGAATACGACTTTCCCGAAGCGGATCCTTTGTCCAGACCCCCACCCGGGACATTGGATCTAATCCCAGAGGCCAACCCAAAACAAAGTCGCCTCCTGGTCAGACTATCGAAGGCGTGCTCACCACCCACCGTTTCCGAGTATAATACTCACCAATGTCCAGTCTCTAGACAACAAGGTAGATGAAATTAGGGCAAGGGTTGCCTTCCAGAGAGACATCAGAGATTGTAACATTCTTTGTTTCACGGAAACATGGCTCTCTTGGGATATGCTGTCGGATAAGCCACCGGGTTTCTAGATGCGTTGCGCCGACAGAAATAAACATCTCTCATCTCTCAAGAGAATTCTCTGTGATAATAGTCACAGCTGTGTATATCCCCCGCTCAAGCAGATACCACGAAGGCCCTCAAGGAACTTCACTGGACTTTATGCAAACTGGAAACCATATATCCTGAGGCTGCGTTTATTGTAGCTGGGGATTTTAACAAAGCTAATCTGAGAACGAAGCTACCGAAATTCTATCAGCATATTGATTGTAGCACCCTTACGGGCAATACACTGGACCACTGCTACTCTAACTTCTGTGATGCATTTAAGGCCCTCCCCAAACCTCCCTTCGGGAAAATTCGGCCACAACTCCATCGTGCTCCTACCGTCCTATAGGCAGAAACTCAACAGTTGTACCCGTGAGAAGAACCATTCAACGCTGGTCTGACTAATCAGAATCCACTCTTCAAGATCGTTTTGATCACGCGCACAGGGAAATGTTCCCGGCAGCCTCAGAGAATAACATTGATTTATTCGGTGAGTGAGTTTATAAGGAAGTGCATTGGAGATGTTATACCCACTGTGACTGTTAAAACCTAGCCTAACCAGAAACCGTGGATAGATGGCGGCATTTGCACAAAACTGAAAGCGCGAACCACCGCATTTAACCATAGAAAGATGACTGGGAATATGGCAGAATATAAACAGTGTAGTTATTCCCTCCAAGGCAATCAAACAAGCAAAATGTCGGTATAGGGACAAAGCCAATTCAATGGCTCAGACACGAGACGTATGTGGCAGATTCTACAGGCAATTACAGACTACAAAAAGAAAACCAGCTATGTCACGGACCCGACATCTTGCTTCCAGACAAACTAAACACATTCTTTGCCCGCTTTGCTGTCCTCACATGCTTCAAGATGGCCACCATTGTTCCTGTACCCAAGAAGGTAAACATAACTGAACTAAATGACTATCGCCCCGTAGCACGTACTTCTGTCATCATGAAGTGCTTTGAGAGACTAGTCAAGGAGCATATCACCTTCAGTTTGCGTACCACCCCAACAGGTCCACAGACGATGCAATCGCCATCACACTACACACTGCTCTATCCCATCTGAACAAGAGGATTACCTATGTAAGAATGCTGTTCATTGACTACAGCTCAGCATTCAACACGTTAATACCCTCCAAGCTCATCATTAAGCTTGAAGCCCTGGGTCTCAACCCCGCCCTGTGCAATTGGGTCCTGGACTTTCTGACGGTCCGCAGCCAGGTGGCAGTGGAGAATGTGGAAAGTTACTTGGCGTACACATCACTGACAAACTGAAATGGTCCACCCACACAGACAGTGTGGTGAAGAAGGCACAACAGCTCCACTTCAACCTCAGGAGGCTGAAGAAATGTTTCTTGTCACCTAAAATCCTCAAACTTTTACAGATGCAAAATGAGAGCATCCTGTCAGGCTGTATCACCGCCTGGTACGGCAACTTCACCGCCCTCAACCGCAAGGTTCTCCAGATGGTGGTGCGTTTTGCACAACGTATCACCTGGGGCAAACTACCTGCCCTCCAGGACACCCATAGCACTCGAGGTCACAGGAAGGCCAAAAAGATCATCAAGAACAACAACCACCTGAGCCACTGCCTGTACACCCTGCTAACACCCAGAAGGCGTAGGCAGTACAAGTATAGCTTCTATCTCAAAGCCATCACACTGTTAAGCTGCCATCTCTAACACAGAGAGGCTGCTGCCTACATACAGACTCAAATCATTTACTAATTTAATACATGGATTGCTAGTCACTTTTTAAATAATGCCACTTTTAATAATGTTTACGTACCTTATATTACTCATCTCATATGTATATACTGTATATACTGTATTTTATATCATCTATTGCGCCTTGCCTATGCCGCTCTGTCATCGCTCGTCCATATATTTATATATACATATTCTTATTCCATCCCTTTAGATTTGTGTGTATTTGGTAGTTGTTGTGGAATTGTTAGATTACTTGTTTGATATTACTGCAATGTCGAAACGAGAAGCACAAGCGTTTCGCTACCCTCGTACTAACATTTGCATGTGACCAATGAGATTTGATTTGAGACCGGCAGTCTTTTGCATGACAATAACCGCCTGACAAAATGTCATGACCGCCAACAGCCCTAATTTGGTCCAACACATTTTTTCCAATAGTTTGCTCAGAGCTGGCAGCAAGTTGATAGGTCTGCTGTTCGAACCAGTGAAGGCCACTTTACCGTTCTTGGGTAGCAGAATTACTTTGGCTTCCCTCCAGGCATGAGGTTCACATTAAAGATATGACAGAGAGTAGTGCCTATATAGTCAGCTAGAATCCTTAGTAGCTTTCCATCTAAGTTATCAATGCCAGGAGGTTTGTCATTATTGATCAAAAACTATTTCCCCACCTCTCCTAAACTAACATTGCAAAATTCAAACTTAATGCTTTTCTTTTATTATATATATTTTTTAATGCATTAATACGATGACTCACTTTTCATTGTTGTCATAAATTTGCCCATTTTGCCATTGAAGTAATCATTTAAATAATCCGCAACATCAAATGGTTTTGTGATGAATAAGGCATCTGATTCGATGAAAGATGGATTTGAATTAGTCTTTCTGCCCATAATTTCATTGAAAGTACTCCAAAGTTATTCCCATCATTCTTCATATCATTGATCTTGGCTTCATAATATAGTTTATTCTTTTTGTTGAGATTAGTCACATAATTTCTCAATTTGCACTAAGTCAGCCAGTCAGATGTAGAGCCAGACTTATTTGCTACTCCTTTTGCCCCAACCATACAACTTTTCAATTCCTTATCAATCCATGGAGCCTTAACAGTTCTAACAGTCAGTTTCTTAAGAGGTGCATGTTTATCAATAATTGGAAGAAGCAATTTCAAAAATGTATTCAGTACAGCGTCTGGATGCTCCTTATTAATCACATCAGACCAACAAATTATGTTTAACGTCATCCACATAAGTCACAGCAGAATATTTTGTATGCTCTCTTATTCACTATTTTAGGCCCAGCTTTTAGAGCTTCGGCTTTCCTGGATATATCCACTATATTGCGATCATTGGATCCAATGGGTCCAAATACAGCTTTAGAACAAAGTTCTATAGTGTTAATAAAAATGTGATCAATTCATATGTATGATCCAGTTCCTGTAGTAATTGTAAACACCCTGGTAGGTTGATTAATGACCTGAACCAGATTACTGGCACTGGTTACAGTGAGCAGATTCCACTTGAGCTAGATGAAAACTAGTCAGATCCCCAAGAACGTAGACCTCTCTGTTTACATCACATACACTATCAAGCATTTCACACACATTATTCACACACATTATGTAGATAATGACTGTTAGCACTTAGTCTATAGCAACACCCTATAATAATATACTTTAGATGAGGCAGGTGAACCTGCAACCACAGCACTTCAGTAACACTTGACATGAGATGTTCTGTAAGCACTACATCCTAATAGGTCCAGTTTTATTGCTTCTTTAATCAGAACAACAGTTTTCAGCTGTGCTAACATAATTGTGAAAGGGTTTTCTAATGATCAACTAGCCTTTTAAAATGATAAACCTGGATTAGCTAACACAACTTGCCATTGGAACACAGGAGTGATGGTTGCTGATAATGGGCCTCTGTACGCCTATGTCGATATTACATAAAATCAGCTGTTTCCAGCTACAGTAGTCATTTACAACATTAACATTGTCTACACTGTATTTCTGATCAATTTGATGTTCTTTTAATGGACCAAAAAATGTGCTTTTCTTTCAAAAACAAGGACATTTCTAAGTGACCCCAAACTTTTGAACGTGTGTGTGTGTGTGTGTGTGTATATTAGAGGTCGACCTAATAATTAGGGCCGATTTCAAGTTTTCAAAACAATCGGTAATCGGCATTTTTAGATGCCAATTATGGACGATTATATTGCAATCCACGAGGAGACTGCGTGGCAGGCTTGACCACCTGTTACCCGAGTGCAGGCAGCAAGGAGCCATGGTAAGTTAGCATTTAACTTATCTTATAAAAAACAATCAATCTTAACATAATCACTAGTTAACTACATATGTTTGATGATATTACTAGTTTAACTAGCTTGTCCTGCATTGCATATAATCAATGCGGTGTCTGAAATTGTGGCACTTCTCTTGCGTTCAGTGTAAGCAGAGTCAGGGTATATGCAGCAGTTTGGGTCACCTGGCTCATTGCAAACTGTGTGAAAATAATTTCTTCCTAACAAAGACCGTAATTAATTTGCCAGAATTTTACATATCATTGAAGGCTGTGCAATGTAACAGCAATATTTAGACTTAGGATTGCCACCCGTTCGATAAAATACTGATCGGCTCCGTATTTCACTGAAAGAATAAACTTTTGTTTTCGAAATGATAGTTTCTGGATTTGAGAATATTAATGACCAAAGGCTCGTATTTCTGTGTTTATTATAATTAAGTCTATGATTTGATATTTAATAGAGCAGTCTGACTGAGCGGTGGTAGGCAGCAGCAGGCTCGTAAGCATTCATTCAAATCTCACTTTCCTCCGTTTGCCAGCAGCTTTTCGCAATGCTTCAAGCACAGCACTGTTTATGACTTCAAGCCTATCAACTCCCGAGATTAGGCTGGCAATACTATTGTGCCTATAAGAACATCCAATAGTCAAAGGTCTATGAAATACAAATGGTATAGAGAGAAATAGTCCTATAATAACTACAACCTAAAACTTCTTACCTGGGAATATTGAAGAATCATGTTAAAATGACCAGCTTTCATATGTTCTGAGCAAGGAACTTTAACGTTAGCTTTTTTACATGGCACATATTGCACTTTCACTTCTCCAACACTTTGTTTTTGCATTATTTAAACTAAATTGAACATGTTTCATTATTTATTTGAGACTAAATAGATTTTATGTATGTACAGTTGAGGTCGGAAGTTTACATACACTTAGGTTAGAGTTATTAAAACTCGTTTTTCAACCACTCCACAAATTTCTTGTTAACAAACTATAGTTTTGGCAAGTCGGTTAGGATATTTTTCCACCAATTGTTAGACAGATTATTTCACATTGAATTCACTGTGTCACAATTCCAGTGGGTCAGAAGTTTACATACACTAAGTTGACTGTGCCTTTTAAACAGCTTCTTGAACAAGCATATGAAACAGTGTTTAAACCCTTTACAATGAAGACCTGTGAAGTTATTTGGATTTTTACGAATTATCTTTGAAAGACAGCGTCCTGAAAAAGGAAAATTTATTTTTGAGTTGATGTATAGATATGAATGTGTGTGTATATATGTGTGTATGTGTGTATATTCACACATGTTTAGTTTGCTGAAAATAAACGCAGTTGACAGTGAGAGGACGTTTATATCTCAACACCTCATAAGCATTCCTGTCTCTTCTGTAGGTGTTATCCTTGTATTGCTACTGGTGTATCATCAAATTAATTATCTAAGTGAGTCTCAGAAATGGCTAATATGTTAATGTTATGGATATCAGGCTACATATATTAATATGGACTATTTTTAGCCCTAGCTTATCAGAGATCGACATAATATGGAAAAGAATAAACAAAGCAAGAGAAAAGAACCCATTCAGCAGTCCATTAATCAGTTGGGGGGGGCTGTAGGGTTGAAGCTAGTAACACGTAGTCTTGGCTCTCTCATCTCTTCTATGCTTTTGGGAGGGAGGGTGGACAAAGAGCCTGTCATAGCGGATGTAAGCAATGTCCCTATGCACTCTGGCAGCTTTCATGGCTGGGATAAGTTTTCCTCTTCATGAAATGCCAATGAGATCCTACATCTGTAACATGAAATGCCAATGAGTTGAAGAAGTTAGCTGGCTCTGTTAGGGCAACCAGCTAAACTGGCAGAGATTCAGGCTTTTGTTAGCTTGCGCTGGCTGCTAAAGGATGCAGGCTAGCGTGGAAGAGAGTGGCTGAGGGGGTCTTTGAAGTGAAACGGAGCTAACCACCTTTCATTCCCAGAGGAGAGAGCTAGAGAGTGAGCCTAGCCCCTCAGGAGCTGTTTGGAAACTCCACTGTTTCGCTCCAGTGAAGGGAGGACATGAGGCGAGGCTACTTCTTCCAGCAGCAGGACTCTATTTCAAACACATATTTCCACAACCCCTATTCCTGCCCTGTCTGTGCAATTCTATTGCCTGTTGAATACCACACTTCCTTCCTGATAAATCCCCTCTTCTGGACGTCTCAGCCTAAAACATGACGTCATCCTCTGAGGAAATGGCATGCATTTCTGAAACGGTATGTTTGAGGTGGGGGTCTGAGTTTTTTTTTCTTCTCTGAAATGTATGCCTTGGTAACAAATACAAGTGTAGGACAAGTCAATAACATTATTTGAGTAAGAGTTAACAGATTGTTTACATTTTTTATTTTACCCCCTTTTTCTCCCCAATTTCAATCTTATCTCATCGCTGCAACTTCGAGTCATGCGTCCTCCAAAACATTACCCGCCAAACCATGCTTCTTAACACCAGCCCGCTTAACCCAGAAGCCAGCTGCACCAATGTCGGTGGAAAAACCGTTCAACTGATGACCGAGGTCAGCCTGCGGGTGCCCGGCACGCCACAAGGAGGTGCTGGAGCGCGATGAACCAAGTTCAAGCCCCCCAGCCAAACCCTGACAACGGGGGCAAATTGTGCTCTGCCGTATGGGACACCCGGTCACGGCCGGTTATGACACAGCCTGGGATTGATCCCAGGTCTGTACTGATGCCGGAAGCACTGTAATGCATTAGACCGCTGAGCCACTCCGTAGTCCCTGGAATATGAGCTGTTAAAATGAGATGCTACTTTAAATGTAAGTTGCAGTGAATCAAAGTGTCTGATAAACGACCATTATATTAACATTTGGTCCGCTTATGTGACCTATCTGCCATGTCCCGTGTCCCCTTAGGAGGCAGAGGGGGCGCTGCCCTACCTGCTGGTGCTGTGTGGGGACCACGGGATGTCCGAGACGGGCAGCCACGGGGGCTCGTCTGAGCATGAGGTCAATACACCCCTGGTGCTCATCAGCCCCGCCTTCAAGAAGAAAGGTAAGCATTGGCTCTCCTGTTTGTCAGTCTGTCTTGGTGTCATTGCTGAAGTAGGCACATGCACACCGGTGTTCAAATGCTTATCACAACACTTATCCATAATAGTATAGTGAAAATATTGTAGTTACGGCCCACCACTAATATGCCTATTTACATTTGTTTTCACCTAGGAAAAATGTGGTTAAGTGAGGATTAACATGACTTTTGATAGGTAAGGGCCTACTCCAGAGCGCCTGTGCCACACACGTACATGCCTGGATAAATAAAGGCTACAAAAAATGCACACACAAACATACACACACGGCTGTCTCTCAGCTGAGCTCTCACACTGTGAGAAGCGGTGACGTCTTGGCACTGTGTGAAGAGGAGCTCATTAACGTCTCGCCGCTCTGTGACAAACGTGTTCGAGGCCGTTGGTGTGAATGTGATAATTGTTTCTTTATTTGCTACGTCTATTTCTAGATCACTTCTCATCTACATAGGTTTATTTCAGGTGGATCAGATTTTACTGTAGGACCTCAGACACATGATGGACAGGTTTGTACAGTAACTTGTACTGTAGGACCTCAGACCCATGATGGACACAGAGCTTGTGTTCTGGATTGTCCTGTCAACTCAACTGGCAGGATTTAAGCTTGAGCTTTTATCAAACCTAAAAGCAGGACACAGCAATAATTATTTATATATATATATATATATATATATATATATATATATATATATATATATATATATATATATATACATACAATTTATGTATTTATTTTAGAATGGGTTTTATATTAAAGTGTTCTACACAAAGTGAATGAATCGTTATTATTAACCTGTTTTGTCGAGCCATCCCGGATCCGGGATCGTGAATACAGCCTCAAGCTCATTACCATAACGCAACGTTAACTATTCATGAAAATCGCAAATTAAATTAAATTAATATGCTAGCTCTCAAGCTTAGCCTTTTGTTAACAACACTGTCATCTCAGATTTTCAAAATATGCTTCTCAACCATTGCAAAATAAGCATTTGTGTAACAGCTAGCGCACCTAGCGTAGCATTTAGCGTTAGCATTAGCAGGCAACATTTTTACAAAAACCAGAAAATCATTCAAATAAAATCATTACCTTTGAAGAACTTCAGATGTTTTCAATGAGGAGACTCAGTTAGATAGCAAATGCTCAGTTTTTCCTGAAAGATTATTTGTTTAGGAGAAATCGCTTCGTTTGGTGCGTCACGTTTAGCTACGAAAAAAACCTGTATCCAGGAGTGTAATTATCCCCGCAGCTCATTAGCATAACACAACGTTAACTATTCATGAAAATCGCAAATTAAATGAAATTAATATGCTAGCTCTCAAGCTTAGCCTTTTGTTAACAACACTGTCATCTCAGATTTTCAAAATATGCTTCTCAACCATTGCAAAATAAGAATTTGTGTAACAGCTAGCGCACCTAGCGTAGCATTTAGCGTTAGCATTAGCAGGCAACATTTTTACAAAAACCAGAAAATCATTCAAATAAAATCATTACCTTTGAAGAACTTCAGATGTTTTCAATGAGGAGACTCTCAGTTAGATAGCAAATGCTCCGTTTTTCCTGAAAGATGATTTGTTTAGGAGAAATTGCTCCGTTTGGTGCATCACGTTTGGCTACCAAAAAAAAACGAAAATTCAGTCTTCAAAACGTCGAACTTTTTTCCAAATTGACTCCATAATATCGACTGAAACATGGCAAACGTTGTTTAGGACCAATCCTCAAGGTGTTTTTCACATATCTCTTCATGATATATCGTTCGTTGAAAGCCTCCTCTCTCCTCTCAATCACTGGATGACTGGTGCAGCTTGTAGATTACGCACAAATTTACACAAAGGACACTGGGCGGACCCGTGGTAAATGTAGTCTCTTATGGCCAATCTTCCAATGATATGCCTACAAATACGTCACAATGCTGCAGACACC
The DNA here is from genome assembly GCF_018296145.1 of Oncorhynchus tshawytscha. Lineage (NCBI taxonomy): Eukaryota > Metazoa > Chordata > Actinopteri > Salmoniformes > Salmonidae > Oncorhynchus > Oncorhynchus tshawytscha. The sequence continues at coordinate 19,557,047 of NC_056449.1, forward strand.
TTGGAGAAACGATAGGAAGGGCAGGCTCATTCCCGGCGCATTCACAGCCATATAAGGAGACAATAGAAAACAGAGCTTCGAAAATTCTGCCCATTTCCTGGTTAAAGTATCATCTTGGTTTCGCCTGTAGCATGAGTTCTGTGGCACTCACAGATAATATCTTTGCCATTTTGGAAACCTTAGAGTGTTTTCTTTCCAAAGCCGAGCATAGTCGAGCATCTTTTCGTGACAAAATATTGCGCTTAAAACGGGCACGTTTTTTAATCCATAAATTAAAAGAGCGCCCCCTATATCCAAGAAGTTAATGTATGACGTAGAGGAGTAGGGTTTGATTAGAGATGTGGTACATATATTCTGCTCCTGTGACTTTTCACCTAATTTCTCAACTGTATACGTGTGTGAATGTACGTACGCGTTTCTGTCTGTCTTGTGCATGTGTGCCTCCTTGCTTCCTCTTGTTTCTATATCCTGAGATACTCTCTCTACTCCTTATGAACAGTAGGGATGGAGAAACCATCAACAGTAGAGCAGGTGGACCTGACCCCGACCCTGGCTCTTGGTCTGGGCCTGCCCATCTCCCAGAACAGCGTGGGCCGACTCATCCAGCCCGTGGTTGACGAGGCCTCGCTCAGGGACCAGCTGCGCTTTCTGCACCTCAACGGCCACCAGCTGAGCTACCTGCTGAAGGACAGCATGCCAGCCTATGAGAAAGGTAAGAGGGAATAGTGTGGGTCAGTGCAGGGGTAGTGCCAGATCAGAGCAAGGCTAAATCAGCTTCCAGCCTCCCAAAGTCAATGTGTACTATAGGTCCTTTACGGGTCCAAAATGTTGGACCCGTTCCGAAATGAATCCGTGGCTTTCCCACCCAACCCAACATGCATAAAACATTTTTTTTTTAAAGGAGACCGGTTCCGAATGGACCCAAGGACAGTCAGAACCATTCCGAAATGGCCTGTGGAAAAACAGGCGCAAACGGACCCATGCTGGTTTGATCTGAGAGACCCATTCGGATCCGAGAGTAGAACGAGAGAGGGAAAGAAACCTCTGCCATCAATAAACGAGTGATATTGGCCAAATTATCAATCCTTAAAAACTGCTAAATGACATAAAACAAGCCAGAAGAAAATTATATTTCGATGTGTCGCATAATCAAAACATTATAGCTTGTTGTTTTATTGGTTTTTACTTTCCTAAAACAGTAATTAGTTTACCTCACGATTCAGATGTTGGAGATTTGAGCACTCAATGTATCAGGGTGTTGCATGCATTTATGTCTATAGTAGAGGTCGACCGATTAATCGGAATGGCCGATTTAATTAGGGCCGATTTCAAATTTTCATAACAATCGGAAATAGGTATTTTTGGGCGGCGATTTAAAAAAAATAATAATTACATTAGATTTTTTAAATATATATATATATTTTTTATTTTTATACCTTTTATTTAACTAGACAAGTCAGTTAAGAACACATTCTTATTTTCAATGACGGCATAGGAACGGTGGGTTAACTGCCTTGTTCAGGGGCAGAACGACAGATTTTCACCTTGTCAGCTCGGGGGATCCACTCTTGCAACCTTACAGTTAACTAGTCCAACGCAATAACGACCTTCCTCTCTCTCGTTGCACTCCACAAGGAGACTGCCTGTTACGTGAATGCAGTAAGCCAAGGTAAGTTGCTAGCTAGTATTAAACTTATCTTATAAAAACAATCATTCATAATCACTAGTTAACTAAACATGGTTGATGATATTACTAGATATTATCTAGCGTGTCCTGCGTTGCATATAATCTGACTGAGCATACAAGCATAAAAGTATCTGACTGAGCGGTGGTAGGCAGAAGCAGGTGCGTAAACATTCATTCAAACAGCAGTTTCGTGCGTTTTGCCAGCAGCTCTTCGTTGTGTGTTAAGCATTGCACTGTTTATGACTTCAAGCCTATCAACTCCCGAGATGAGGCTGGTGTAACCGAAGTGAAATAGCTAGCTAGTTAGCGCGCGCTAACTAGAGGGACAGAAGCTATACTGTTACACTGGCAATACTAAAGTGCCTATAAGAACATCCAATAGTCAAAGGTTAATGAAATACAAATGGTATAGAGAGTAATAGTCCTATAATTCCTATAATAACTACAACCTAAACTTCTTACCTGGGAATATTGAAGACTCATGTTAAAAGGAACCACCAGCTTTCATATGTTTTCATGTTCTGAGCAAGGAACTGAAACGTTGGCTTTCTTACATAGCACATATTGCACTTTTACATTCTTCTCCAACACTTTGTTTTTGTATTATTTAAACCAAATTGAACATGTTTCATTATTTACTTGAAGCTAAATTGATTTTATTGTTGTATTATATTAAGTTAAAATAAGTGTTCATTCAGTATTGTTGTAATTTTCATTATTACGCATATAAATATATATAAAATTCAGTCGATTAATCGGTATCGGCTTTTTTGGTCCTCCAATAATCGGTAACGGCGTTGAAAAATCATAATCGGTCAACTTCTAGTTGGTATACAGATACAGAGAGCACTATTTGGTAAAAGACCAAATATTATGGCAAGAACAGCTAAAATAAGCAAAAAGAAACGACGGTCCGTCATTGCTATAGGACATGAAGGTCAGTCAATGCACAAAATTTGAAAGTTTCTTTAAGTGCAGTCTGAAAAACCACAAATTGCTACGATGAAGCTGGCTCTCATGGAGACTGCCACAGGAAAGGAAAACGCAGAGTAAACTCTGCTGCCGAGGATAAGTTCATTAGAATTACCAGCCTCAGAAATTGCAGCCCAAATAAATGCTTCACGTAGTTCAAGTAACAGACACATTTCAACATTAACTGTTCAGAGGAGACTACAAGAATCAGGCCTTCGTGGTTGAATTGCTGCAAAGAAACCACTGCTAAAGGACGCCAATAATAATAAGAGACTTGCTTGTGCCAAGAAACACGAGCAACGGAAATTAGACCGGTGGAAATCTGTCCTTTGGTCTGATTTGAGATTTTTGGTTCCAACTGCCGTGTCTTTGTGAGAAGCAGAGTAGGTGAACGGATGATCTCCGCATGAGTGGTTCCCACTGTGAAGCATGGAGGAGATGTGATGGTGTGGGGGTTTTTGCTGGTGACACTGTGTGATTTACTTAGAATTCAAGGCACACTTAACCAGCATGGCTACCCCTGCATTCTTCAGCGATACACCACCCCATCGTTGTTTTTCAACAGGACAATGACGCAACACACCTCCAGGCTGTGTAAGGGCTATTTGACCAAGAAGGAGAGTGATGGAGTGCTGCATCAGATGACCTGGCCTCCACAATCACCCGACCACAACCCAATTGAGATGGTTTGGGATGAGTTGGACCGTAGAGTGAAAGAAAAGCAGCCAACAAGTGCTCAGCATATGTGGGAACTCCTTCAAGACAGTTGGAAAAGCATTCCAGGTGAAGCTGGTTGAGAGAATACCAGTAGTGTGCAGAGCTCTCCTCAAGGCAAATGGTGGCTACTTTGAAGAATCTAAAAAATATAATTTTTAACACTTTGTTTGTTTACTACATGATTCCATATGTGTTATTTCATCGTTTTGATGTCCTCACTATCATTCTACAATGTAGAAAATAGTATAAAAAAAGAAAAACCCTTGAATGAGTAGGTGTGTCCAAACTTTTGACTGGTACTGTATAGTGTATGATCCCTTATTGATGTCACTTGTTAAATCCACTTCAATCAGTGTAGATGAAACAGAGGAGACCAGGCTAAAAAATAATTTAACCTGAGGCAATTGAGACATTTATGTGTGCCATTCAGAGGGTGAATGGGCATGATAAAAGATGTAAGTGCCTTTAATCAGGGTATGGTAGTAGGAGCCTAGGCGCACCGGTTTGAGTGTGTCATGAACTGCAATGCTGCTGTGCTTTTGACGTTCCAGTGTATATCAGTTTCTAGTGTATATCAAGAATGGTCCACCACCCAAAGGACATCCAGGCAACGGCAGGCCAGTACTCGAATCGGGTCATTGATGAAAGAGGACAAAGGAGGCTGACGCATTGTGCAGAGCAACAGATGGGCTACAGTTAGTCAACTGACAGTCCAGTACAACATTAGCGCCCAAAATAATGCACAACTCGTCATACCTTGACACGAATGGGGTATGGCAGCCGACGACCTTACAGAGTTCCACTTATTTCAGCAAAAAATAAACTGCGGCTGCATTTGGGCTAAGGAATGAAAACACTGGAGAATTGGAAAAACATTGCCTGGACTGATGAATCCCGGTTCCTGCTGGTGGGTGACTCGGGTATGGAGAAAAACACGTGAGTACATGCATCCATTGTGGTGGTGGTGTGGGGTGTGTTTTCATGACACACGTTGAGCCCAGTAATAAAATTGGAGCAACGTTTAAATGCCACAGCATATTTGCCAATAAGGTACATCCGTTCATGTGCCACTAGATTTTTCAGCAGGATGATGCCCCATGCTACAAGGCTAGGATTGTCCAGGAGTGGTTCCACAAACATGGCAGTGAATTCAGCTTACCGCAGTGGCCTGCCCATTCGCCAGATCTCAATACAATTTGAGTATCTGTGGGATGAGATGGAACAAGCTTTTCGTAGTAGAAATCCACTACTAGCCAACTTGACACAACTGTGGGAATCATTGGAGATAACATTGGCCAGCATCTCTGTGGAACACTTCTGACACATTTTAGAGTCCATAGTCCGGCTAAATGAGTATATTCTGAGGGCAAAAGTGGGTGCAACTCAATATTAGGAATGTGTTCCTAATGTTTTGTACATTCTGTACAACATTTACTTCTGTAAATTTACACTGAGGTAATAGTGGTTCTGAGGTCTCACTAGGTTGGAACATGGAGCCTACACTTCCAGGTTTGTGGGTTTGATTTCCCCAGGTTTCCCATGTTGAATATGTAAAGTTTAGCACTGTGGTATGTCAGAATCCCTTGATGATTTTCTATATAGAAATGTACAGGAACATATTCCATATTCATTTTGGGGTAGGGTTTGTTCCTGCTGTAGAATGTGTTGATCTAGCTGGCTTCAGAATGATGTGTGGGCGTGCACGGGCGTTAGTGAGTGTTTGTGTGTGGGTGCGTGTGTGAGTGTGTGGCCGTTAGTTAGTGAGTGTTTGTGTGTGGGCGCGTGAGTGTGCGTGAGTGTGTCTCTCCTCAGAGCACTTGAACCTGATCAATGTCAAGTCTCACAATGCAGATTCGTATCGGTGAGGCAGGCCGGACACAAAGAGACGTCAAATTCAGACATTTGAGAACGTTTGGAGGACGTCGATATATGCCATCGACGGCGCTCACCACCCAAAAATGTACAATTATGGCATAGCACTGGGCTAAGCCAGAGAGCTGCCTTGACCACTGTAGTACTTGGAGCCAGAGGCTGCCTCAACCATTGCACCAGTCAGAGCCAGAGACCTGCCTAAACCACTGCACCGCCCGGAGCCAGAGAGCTGCCTAGACCTCCGCACCGCTCGAAGTCAGAGAGCTGCCCAGACCGCCGCACCGCTCGGAGCCAGAGAGCTGCCCAAACCACTGCACCGGCCGGAGCCAGAGAGCTGCCTAGACTGCCGCACCGCTCGGAGCCAGAGAGCTGCCTAGACCGTCACACCGCTCGGAGCCAGAGAGCTGCCTAGACCGTCGCACCGCTCGGAGCCAGAGAGCTGCCTAGATCGCCGTACCGCTCGGAGCCAGAGCGCTGCTTAGATCGCTTTGCCACTCAGAATCAGAGAGCAGCCTAGACCACTCTGCCACGGCAGTTCACCATTCTCTAGCAAGCAGGGAGGGTACTTGATGATACTTCATGTAAACAGCGCATTGTTTTTAATTATTTTGTTTTAAGCCTTCACCAAGCCTTAGCCCTAACCTTAAGCACTCAAAACAAATACCTAAACTTAACCCTTTCAGTTTATGTTTAACCTTGGTAACCACGCGGAATTAACCCTGGAACCACGTGATATGAATTGGTAAAATATTGACTTTCATCCAATTACGTCAAATTCCAAAGTGAAACTATGAGGTCAGGTCAGAACATGCCCTCTGTGCTCGCTGTGCGCTACGCCATCTAAATACCACACGCATAGATGCACACAGGCAAACATAGACATACACTCACACACATACGCAGACACAGTTCTACATGCCACAGTTCAAGACGTTTGCATTACCTGAGTATTTCGATAAATGACATGCATTGAACCGTGAGTAAAGTTATTCATTATTGATTTTGACTACAACACCACATACCACAACCTCATGAGAGTCTAATCACTTTGTCTGTGTTACCTGGCAGACTTAATTGTAAAGCAGTATTTCTCAATATATTGCAGGTACGTTGAACACTGCCCTAAACAGATGTGATGTTATTCAGCTTATATTCCCTATTCAGTGATATTATGACAGCATTGTGGAAGATTTCCACTGATTTAGCTTGTAAGAAGAGTATCATCATCCTAGATGAACTGGAGAATTTTGAGCACTGATGTACCGTAAATGAATCATATGAGTTTTAGCTTATTAATTACCAAGTGTGTATCTTCAACTCCCTAAGTCAGCGTTGATTATCATCTATGTTCACAGCTGTTAAAATTTGAATCAAGTCAATCTGATTATCGATTCACCGCCACCCTCTCCCCTTCATCTCCTTCTTCTTATTTCAGGACTCAGCTGTTCTTAGGTCACCCCATGGGCCTCTGAGTGATGAATGCTCATTACAGTAGAAAAATGCTTGCTAATCAATCAGTGGCTGCTTAGTGCAACTGTAATTTAAAGCAAATGTAGATTGCAGTAGAGTAGCTCAAGAGTATTTAGTATTTATTAGGATCCCCATTAGCTACTGCCAAGAGAGATGATAACTCACACAGGTCTTAAATTACTGTTCTGATTTCAACCTAAAATGGCTGCCACGAAGGCCCTTGTCCACACTGCAGCCTATTCAGCAAATTATTCATTTGCCAGTTTCCATAGTGATTCTGGGACATCTCCTTTACAAGCAGCGGACCTAAGTCTAGTTCCTGAGGCTATTACAACTCTGAGATAGTAACCTCAAAGCATCCTTCCTGTGTACACCATGGACATGCCTAGACATCTACACAAACACCATCTCACAATAGACATGCCTAGACATCAACGCAAACATGCATCCTACTCCAGACATGCCTAGACCTCTACGCAAACAGCAATCTCACGCCGGACGTGCCTAGACCTCTACGCAAACAGCCATCTCACGCCGGACGTGCCTAGACCTCTACGCAAACAGCCATCTCACGACGGACGTGCCTAGACAACTACGCAAACAGCCATCTCACGACGGACGTGCCTAGACAACTACGCAAACAGCCATCTCACGCCGGACGTGCCTAGACAACTACGCAAACAGCCATCTCACGCCGGACGTGCCTAGACAACTACGCAAACAGCCATCTCACGCCGTACGTGCCTAGACAACTACGCAAACACCCATCTCACGCCGTACGTGCCTAGACAACTACGCAAACAGCCATCTCACACCGGACGTGCCTAGACAACTACGCAAACAGCCATCTCACGCCGTACGTGCCTAGACAACTACGCAAACAGCCATCTCACGCCGTACGTGCCTAGACAACTACGCAAACAGCCATCTCACGCCGGACGTGCCTAGACAACTACGCAAACAGCCATCTCACGCCAGACGTGCATAGATATCTACGCAAACAGCCATCTCACGCCGCATGTGCCTAGACATCTACGCAAGCATCCACCTTCAGTAAATTAGCCTTCTTTCTTGACAAACACAGACAAGACATGATGAAATGCTAAAGTCAATCAGTGGCGTACCTCCTATCTTTCTGTTTCTTTTTTTCATTACCTTGTGTTTCCTACATTCAGTAGTTCAATTACTGGGACCTCCTTTGAGTGGCTTTTCAATTTTTCTGCAGTAAAAGTAACAGGGAACCAGATAGACTTCAATCTGACATAAACCTCAGATAGAGGAAGTTGGAGAAAGTGGCTGCTCTTAAAGTGAACTCTGCAAGGTTCAGGTTATTGCTGTCCTAGTCAGTGTCACTTTGATTAAGACAGCCCTAATACATGTCAAGGTCACATCCAGCCAAGGACCAAGCAAGCAATGTGGTTCCAAGTTCAACCAAAGTGGCAATACCAAACAAATCACTATTAGACTGACACGGTGGTGCCTATGTCAAGGCGGCTCGCACCTTTCCCTTTTTGACCTAACACGTCCATCTCAAGGTGATCATACAGTGCCTTCATAAAGTATTCAGACCGCTTGACTTTTTCCAAATTATTACGTTACAGCCTTATTCTAAAATCGATTAAAAAATATATTAAAAAATCCTCAACAATCTCCACACAATACCTCATAATGACAAAGCGAAAACAGGTTTTTATTTAAAAATTAAAAACAAATACCTTATTTACATAAGTATTCAGATATGAGACTTGAAATTGAGCTCAGGTGCATCCTGTTTCCATTGATCATCCTTGATGTTTCTACAGCTTTGATTGGAGACCACCTGTGGTAAATTCAATTGATTTGGACATGATTTGGAAACGCACACACCTGTCTATATAAGGTCCACTGTTGACAGTGCATGTCGGAGCAAAAACCAAGTCATGAGGTTAAAGGAATTGTTCGTAGAGCTCCAAGACAGGATTGTGTCGCGGCACAGATCTGGGGAAGGGTACCAAAGAACACAGTGGCCTCAATCATTCTTAAATGGAAGAGGTTTGTAACCACCAACACTCTTCCTAGAGCTGGCCATCTGTCCAAAGTGAGCAATCGGTGGAGAAGGTCCTTGGTTAGGGAGGTGACCAAGAACCCGATGGTCACTCTCTCAGAGCTCCAGAGTTCTTCTGTGGAGATGGAAGAACCTTGATACCAAGATTGAACTCTTTGGCCTGAATGCCAAGCGTCACATCTGGAGGAAACCTGGCACCATCCCTACGGTGAAGCATGGTGGTGACAGCATCATGCTGTGGGGATTTTTTTCAGCGGCAGGGACTGAGAGACTAGTCAGGATCGAAGGCAAAGATGAATGGCGCAAAGTACAGAGAGATCCTTGATGAAAACCTGCTCCTGAGCGCTCAAGACCTCAGACTGGGGTGAAGGTTCACCTTCCAACAGGACAAAGACCCTAAACACACAGCCAAGACAATGCAGGAGTGGCTTTGTGTCCCTTGAGTGGGCCAGCCAGAGCCCGGACTTGAACCCGATCGAACATCTCCGGAGAGACCTGAAAATAGCTTTGCCGCAACGCTCCCCATCCTACCTCCCAGAGCTTGAGAGGATCTGCAGAGATGAATGGCAGAAACTCCACAAGTACAGCTGTGCCAAGCTTGTAGTGTCATACCCAAGAAGACTTGAGGCTGTAATCTCTGTCAAAGGTGCTTCAACAAAGTACTGAGTAAACAGGACTGAATACTTATGTAAATACTTATGTAATTGTGATATTTCAGTTTTTCTAAACCTGTTTTTTTTGTCATTATGGGGTATTGTGTGTAGATTGACGAGATTGTGGGGTATTGTGTGTAGATTGTGGGGTATTGTGTGTAGATTGATGAGGGGGTGGAAACTATTTTAATACATTTTACAATAAGGCTGTAACCTAACAAAATGTGGGAAAAGTTCATGGGTCTGAATGCTTTCCGAAGGCACTGTACATGAACAATTACATAGTGCTGGAATAAAGAACGGTGCTGGTACACATTTTTGGTGTTCATATTTGATGGGTGGACATTGTGATTTCCCCAAGGCTATGACCTCTGACTTGTGTGTCACAAATTTGTATTTTTATTGGCAGAGTATGATGAATTAAGGGTGTCTTGCTTCAGGGTCACCGTGTTGGAGCCCTTATAGCTGCAATCAGCAGTAGAGACGATAGCAAAGCGATCCCCGTCCTTGTTTTGGAAAAAATCTATGGGATTGGGCTGGAGGAATGTAACCATGCTCAATTTCATAGACAGAGCTATGGATGCAAAGACTGACCATGATATCAAAATGATGGTTTTAACCATGTTTTTATGCTATATGTGGTTTGTTTTGTTTACAAAAATTGGAGTAAAACAAGCTTATGGGTTCTGATGGGGTACGACAGTTGAATTTAGATCATGAGGTGACGTTACTACATAAGTTATTTTCTTCAAGAATCAATGGGTCCATATCATTAATTTACAAGTCCAAAAATGGATATAGCAGCTGTAGATGACCTATTTTACTTAAAATAGTATATCCCCAGTCACCACATAGTATATGTGAGGGAAAGTAGTGTCCAGTCCATGGCACTTCCAAATGTGTAAAAGCTGCCCCCATATTGAAAGTATCAGATGCACGTTACTACCAGAACTTAATTTTGTGTTCACCAAGACAGTAGTTTTACTTTTGATACTGTCGTGTCTTTGGCTATGCCGGATTAATTGCTATGACATGCTATTCTATAAAATACTTTCTCCGTAATTAATATCACCTGATGGAGCTAATCAGGTAAATGTAATTAACTAGAGAGTCGGGTACCACAAAATAATATTTATAGAGCTGTTATCTTCCAAATAAACTCTTAAAGATTTAGCAATATTTTACATCAATAGCAGTCAACATTAACCTCTTGATCCTACTTGAGACGCAGACGTCCCAACTAGAGCTCTGGAAATGCAAATGCGCTACGCTAAACGCTAATAGTATTAGTTAAAACGCAAACGTTCATTAAAATACACATGCTTGGTATTGAATTAAAGCTACACTCGTTGTGAATCCAGGCACCAAGTCAGATTTTTAAAATGCTTTTCGGCGAAAGCATGAGAAGCTATTATCTGATAGCATGTAACACCCCAAAAGACCCGTAGGGGATGTAAACAAAAGAATTAGCATAGTCGGCGCTACACAAACCGCACAATAAAATATAAAACATTCATTACCTTTGACCATCTTCTTTCTTGGCACTCCTTGATGTCCCATAATCAATACTGGGTCTTTTTTCGATTAAATTGGTCCATATATAGCCTAGATATCGATCTATGAAAACTGTGTGATAAACGGAAAAAATAGCGTTTCATAACGTAACGTCATTTTTTAAAAGTTAAAAAGTCGACGATAAACTTTCACAAAACACTTCGAAATACCTTTCTAATGCAACTTTAGGTATTACTACACGTTAATAAGCTATAAAAATCATCAGGAGGCGATGTAAATTCGATAGCTGGTCGTCTGGAAAAAATGTCCGGAAAAACACCGAGACGATGCATCAAGTTGGTGGTCGGAGGGAATCGGTTCCCTTTGGTCGGATCTACCAGGAATCAAATCCGAATCAAATGAGAAGACTCATTTACATCCTGTGGAAGCTGTAGGTACTGCAACCTCGGCCTCATTTAATACATTTCACCTTTAACAATGGGTTGAAGTGGCGCATGGATATTTTTTTCCATCTCCAGTGATCAGATTTTCCTGCGCTTTTCGATGAAACAGACATTCTGTTATAGTCACAGCCGTTATTTAAACAGTTTTAGAAACGTCTGAGTGTTTTCTATCCACACATACTAATCATATGCATATACTATATTCCTGGCATGAGTAGCAGGACGCCAAAATGTTGCGCGATTTTTAACAGAATGTTCGAAAAAGTAGGGGGTCGGCTTAAGATTAATCGTCATCTTACTTCAGTCTCATATTCTGAAAGTTGTAAATTCTTGGTTATCTGCAAGAATCCTGGCTAACAAGTTGAATCAGCAATACAAAATTGGGTTTAATTATTTATTTACTAAATACAGTGCCTTGCGAAAGTATTCGGCCCCCTTGAACTTTGCGACCTTTTGCCTCATTTCAGGCTTCAAACATAAAGATATAAAACTGTATTTTTTTGTGAAGAATCAACAACAAGTGGGACACAATCATGAAGTGGAACGACATTTATTGGATAAACTTTTTTAACAAATCAAAAACTGAAAAATTGGGCGTGCAAAATTATTCAGCCCCCTTAAGTTAATACTTTGTAGCGCCACCTTTTGCTGCGATTACAGCTGTAAGTCACTTGGGGTATGTCTCTATCAGTTTTACACATCAAGAGACTGAAATTTTTTCCCATTCCTCCTTGCAAAACAGCTCGAGCTCAGTGAGGTTGGATGGAGAGCATTTGTGAACAGCAGTTTTCAGTTCTTTCCACAGATTCTCGATTGGATTCAGGTCTGGACTTTGACTTGGCCATTCTAACACCTGGATATGTTTATTTTTGAACCATTCCATTGTAGATTTTGCTTTATGTTTTGGATCATTGTCTTGTTGGAAGACAAATCTCCGTCCCAGTCTCAGGTCTTTTGCAGACTCCATCAGGTTTTCTTCCAGAATGGTCCTGTATTTGGCTCCATCCATCTATCCATCAATTTTAACCATCTTCCCTGTCCCTGCTGAAGAAAAGCAGGCCCAAACCATGATGCTGCCACCACCATGTTTGACAGTGGGGATGGTGTGTTCAGGGTGATGAGCTGTGTTGCTTTTACGCCAAACATAACGTTTTGCATTGTTGCCAAAAAGTTCAATTTTGGTTTCATCTGACCAGAGCACCTTCTTCCACATGTTTGGTGTGTCTCCCAGGTGGCTTGTGGCAAACTTTAAACAACACTTTTTCATTGTAGCTGGGGATTTTAACAAGGCTAATCTGAAAACAAGACTCCCTAAATTTTATCAGCATATCGATTGCGCAACCAGGGGTGGAAAGACCTTGGATCATTGTTACTCTAACTTCCGCGACGCATATAAGGCCCTGCCCCGCCCCCCTTTCGGAAAAGCTGACCACCACTCCATTTTGTTGATCCCTGCCTACAGACAGAAACTAAAACAAGAGGCTCCCACGCTGAGGTCTGTTCAACGCTGGTCTGACCAAGCTGACTCCACACTCCAAGACTGCTTCCATCACGTGGACTGGGAGATGTTTCGTATTGCGTCAGATAACAACATTGACGAATACGCTGATTCGGTGTGCGAGTTCATTAGAACGTGCGTTGAAGATGTCGTTCCCATAGCAACGATTAAAACATTCCCTAACCAGAAACCGTGGATTGATGGCAGCATTCGTGTGAAACTGAAAGCGCGAACCACTGCTTTTAATCAGGGCAAGGTGTCTGGTAACATGACTGAATACAAACAGTGCAGCTATTCCCTCCGCAAGGCTATTAAACAAGCTAAGCGTCAGTACAGAGACCAAGTAGAATCTCAATTCAACGGCTCAGACACAAGAGGCATGTGGCAGGGTCTACAGTCAATCACGGACTACAGGAAGAAATCCAGCCCAGTCATGGACCAGGATGTCTTGCTCCCAGGCAGACTAAATAACTTTTTTGCCCGCTTTGAGGACAATACAGTGCCACTGACACGGCCTGCAATGAAAACATGCGGTCTCTCCTTCACTGCAGCCGAGGTGAGTAAGACATTTAAACGTGTTAACCCTCGCAAGGCTGCAGGCCCAGACGGCATCCCCAGCCGCGCCCTCAGAGCATGCGCAGACCAGCTGGCCGGTGTGTTTACGGACATATTCAATCAATCCCTATACCAGTCTGCTGTTCCCACATGCTTCAAGAGGGCCACCATTGTTGCTGTTCCCAAGAAAGCTAAGGTAACTGAGCTAAACGACTACCGCCCCGTAGCACTCACATCCGTCATCATGAAGTGCTTTGAGAGACTAGTCAAGGACCACCCTACCTGACACCCTAGACCCACTCCAATTTGCTTACCGCCCAAATAGGTCCACAGACGATGCAATCTCAACCACACTGCACACTGCCCTAACCCATCTGGACAAGAGGAATACCTATGTGAGAATGCTGTTCATCGACTACAGCTCGGCATTCAACACCATAGTACCCTCCAAGCTCATCATCAAGCTCGAGACCCTGGGTCTCGACCCCGCCCTGTGCAACTGGGTACTGGACTTCCTGACGGGCCGCCCCCAGGTGGTGAGGGTAGGCAACAACATCTCCTCCCCGCTGATCCTCAACACTGGGGCCCCACAAGGGTGCGTTCTGAGCCCTCTCCTGTACTCCCTGTTCACCCACGACTGCGTGGCCACGCACGCCTCCAACTCAATCATCAAGCATTTCGCTACACAAGCATTTCGCTACACTCGCATTAACATCTGCTAACATCTGTATGTGACAAATAAAATTTGATTTGATTTGAAGTTTGCGGACGACACAACAGTGGTAGGCTTGATTACCAACAACGACGAGACGGCCTACAGGGAGGAGGTGAGGGCCCTCGGAGTGTGGTGTCAGGAAAATAACCTCACACTCAACGTCAACAAAACTAAGGAGATGATTGTGGACTTCAGGAAACAGCAGAGGGAACACCCCCCTATCCACATCGATGGAACAGTAGTGGAGAGGGTAGCAAGTTTTAAGTTCCTCGGCATACACATCACAGACAAACTGAATTGGTCCACTCACACAGACAGCATCGTGAAGAAGGCGCAGCAGCGCCTCTTCAACCTCAGGAGGCTGAAGAAATTCGGCTTGTCACCAAAAGCACTCACAAACTTCTACAGATGCACAATCGAGAGCATCCTGGCGGGCTGTATCACCGCCTGGTACGGCAACTGCTCCGCCCTCAACCGTAAGGCTCTCCAGAGGGTAGTGAGGTCTGCACAACGCATCACCGGGGGCAAACTACCTGCCCTCCAGGACACCTACACCACCCGATGTTACAGGAAGGCCATAAAGATCATCAAGGACATCAACCACCCGAGCCACTGCCTGTTCACCCCGCTATCATCCAGAAGGCGAGGTCAGTACAGGTGCATCAAAGCTGGGACCGAGAGACTGAAAAACAGCTTCTATCTCAAGGCCATCAGACTGTTAAACAGCCACCACTAACATTGAGTGGTTGCTGCCAACACACTGACACTGACACTGACTCAACTCCAGCCACTTTAATAATGGGAATTGATGGGAAATGATGTAAATATATCACTAGCCACTTTAAACAATGCTACCTTATATAATGTTTACATACCTTACATTATTCATCTCATATGCATACGTATATACTGTACTCTATATCATCGACTGCATCCTTATGTAATACATGTATCACTAGCCACTTTAACTATGCCACTTTGTTTACATACTCATCTCATATGTATATACTGTACTCGATATCAGCTACTGTATCTTGCCTATGCTGCTCTGTACCATCACTCATTCATATATCCTTATGTACATATTCTTTATCCCCTTACACTGTGTATAAGACAGTAGTTTTGGAATTGTTAGTTAGATTACTTGTTGGTTATTACTGCATTGTCGGAACTAGAAGCACAAGCATTTCGCTACACTCGCATTAACATCTGCTAACCATGTGTATGTGACAAATAAAATTTGATTTGATTTTATGGATATCTTTAAGAAATGGCTTTCTTCTTGCCACTCTTCCATAAAGGCCAGATTTGTGCAATATACGACTGATTGTTGTCCTATGGACAGAGTCTCCCACCTCAGCTGTAGATCTCTGCAGTTCATCCAGAGTGATCATGGGCCTCTTGGCTGCATCTCTGATCAGTCTTCTCCTTGTATGAGCTGAAAGTTTAGAGGGACGGCCAGGTCTTGGTAGATTTGCAGTGGTCTGATACTCCTTCCACAGTGCTCCTTGAGATGTTTAAAACTTGGGAAATGTTTTTGTATCCAAATTTGGAAAAGGAAAATGCAATAAATATTTACTCTGAGCTGCGCTTCAGTAGGTTGGTGGTAGGTGGAAGGCCGTGTTGCCAACCCGAGTCCTCTGTCCTTTTAAGAGTGTCTCTGGTGGCCACTTGGTTAAGTTGTAGTAACGTCGTTGTGTGGTAGATGGGATACTCTGTCTGTTCCTTCCTAACCTGCGTTTGCAGCTGCGGTCGCTAACTCCACGGCTAGGAGGTATCACTTCTGTCTTGAATAAGAGTTCAAAGTTTATACCATTCGCAACCAAAGCTCATGCTGATGTTGGCTTCGTTCTGTAGTTTTTTCTGAACCATTCTGACATGGGATCGGCATCTCACATCCGCGGAACAGATAGTTATGTTGTAGTCAAGAGCTTATATAGGAAGGAAGAGGAGGGTGTGTTTGAAAAGTTTTATAGCCTTTGTCCCTTCACAGGGGAGGGCCACTGATTGAGCAGCCCTATCTTATGAAAATCCAAATCTCACATTTTAGAAGCTAAAATCACATTTCATCCCATCACGAATAATTTCAAACATTTAAATTGAACAACAATTCCATGTGAATCTGATAACTCTGATGTATAGACTTTCCACTGTGGAGTTTGTCATCTTATCATTGATGAGAATGTCTCAGATGACAACCGAACTGACATCATATTCAAGTACCACTGCATATGTTCAATTGTTCGGATTACCAGAATATAGTTCATTTCCCCCCACATTCTGACGTTTCCAGAATCTCTATGTTAACCAAGGGGTTTTGCAAATGTAACCTTAGTAGGGTAGCGAGAGGAAAAAGGGGGGAAGAGGTATTTATGACAGTCATAAACCAACCCCCAGGCCAATGTCATGACAATACTCATGCTGGATAGGTCAGAGGTGTTGGAATCTACATTTTTAGATTAGGAGATGAAACAACCACCACAATCCAGGGTCCTATTTAAGGAACTGAAATGTATTCTTACTTTGGGGGAGATTAACGTTTGAATTCTTCACATGCTCAACAAAACCAATGCTTACAGTGTTGTAACTTTAATGTATTACAGAGTTAATGTTTAAGTTAATTAATTGAGCTGTATCTCAAAACATTTCTTTACAGTTATTTACATATGTAATTATATTGGTTAGTATTGAATTACGCTTTTGCGACAGGAATGAGAGAGAGAACGCGCCAGTTATGTGCAGGTGCAAAGTGATTAAGCTGAACTTTCCGCTAGCATCTTACCTGCATTGCTCTGTAGAATCTAAAGTTGTTAAATGTAACGTGAACAAGTATTATAACTAAAAGAAGCTTTCATATCAAACCCGAAGTCCCCGAGCCATTACTTTGAAGACAGTTAATCTAAAATACAGTGCGATTCAAAGAAAATCTCTCCTACACATTAGGCCGAGTTCAAACATGCTTTCTCCCTGTGCGGAAATAATGTTATTTTAAAGTTAGTTGAATGTTGTTGTTTTTTTACCTAGCCCAGCCATCAGTTCATTGAACCTGTACTTCTTACTGCAATACAGCACTTCCCCCTCTTTCCTTTGTCTGCAGGAATCTGTCTCGCTGGTGGTTGATTGATTGAGCTTATTTATTTGTTTCTCTGGAGTGGAGGTACGGAGCTATGGATGAGGGGAAGAAGAGGGCACCAGAGGTTTGGTTTCTTGCTGACGGGGCTCATTTCTGTCCTAAGTGCTGTGGCATCCCCTCTCTAAAAACTTTGCCAACCACCTCAGTGGGAGGGCAAAAATAACACTGATGGTTTCATGACTCAGCAATATGACTGGATTGATTATTGAAGAAACCCGCCACTGGTTGGAATGATGTAACCTACTACAGGTGAAGGGCTGCCCTCGGCCTCATTGACAAGTCCCACTTCTTTTGATATGTTTTTCAAAGAATGTTTGACTTGTCTCATCTTTTGTGGATTCAGCTAAAGCTAAACCATTGTTTCATTAAAATATGCTGTAATGAACTGTACATTTCCCAAAATTGGGATAACTGAAGAATTGAATTATTAATAGTAGGCATTATCAATGTACAAAATGGTTGTTATTTCGAGACTAACGAAAGGCTAGTGCATGAAATATGTTTGGCTGTGCAGTATACAAAATAGATGTTGTCCATTTTAAATACTGCTCAGGAGAAGAGACTAATGGTATGCCATGGGTTGTATCGCCTGTACCTATACTGACTTCTCAAGGTCTATTTGTTCCCTCTCTCCCTGATCGCCTCTCTGCCGTTCTGTCCTATTCCCTGTTTCTTGCTTTCCTTCTCCCTTGCTCTCTCTATTTTTCTTTCTCAAGTCAAATCTAATTGTATTTGTCACATGCGCCGAATACAACAGGTACACCTTACCGTGAAATGCTTACTTACAAGAGAAGGGAGGGAGGACGACATTGAGATAATTAATATCTACAGGCTAGAGAGAGCTGTCTGCGTTTCCAGTCATCTCTCTATTTCTCACTCTCTCTCTAGGCTGTAGATATTCATTCTCTCTCTGTCCTTCTCCTTCCTGCCTTCTCTCTGCCCTCTCCATTCTGAGTGGAGCCTGGCTGCAGCAATTAGCTGGCTGCCCGATGAGGAAAGTAAGGGCCATAATAGTCCCATTAGGAGACAGTGGAGAGGGAATAAAAAAACCTGGGCCATGCCAGGCTAGGGCATTCATCTCTCCTAGCCCATGATCAATGAATTAAATGAAAGTTGAAGGGCGCCAAATGGATGGTGTGTCATCTTCGCTTCTCTGTTGGGGAAATCCAGAGCAGGACGGAAAGTGGGCCCTGTGTAGTGTACAGTAACTGAATGAGTACATTTAATGATTTTGTTATTGTTTTGTGTAATTGGTGTTTAGCAGTATAACTGGTTACATTACTTTAATAAAATATATCAGTTGATGTGTATATCACATTTGTTTTATTTGATGACTTATTTCATTCTAAGTCATCTCATCTCTATAGAGCTGCTGCCTATGCTGTCTGACAAAATCACTATTTTAGAAGTTCTTCAAAGTAAATAAGGGAATACTTTTATGACTGCTGAATACCATCATTAAACAGTTCAGGTTGGATCTGAGTTATCTTTAGTTAAACTGCTCATTGAGCTCACAGAAAAAAAAAACAGAACAAAATGGAATTCAAATAATTAAACTGACATCGTCATTAGTTGTTTAAAAACCGCCAAAATGTCAGTTAATCGCTCAGCACTACTATAGGGTAATGAAAGTTCACATTAGAGTATACAGCCTATGTCTCTCACTCTGTCTTTTTAATTTATCTTTGGTTTGCTAATAACCTCCGGCATCTTGTGGCCTTCAGCTATCTTCTGACCCATCCCTCTTCCTTTTCTTTCTGACAGAGGGCCATCTGTATTGTTTTATTCATGCCCATTGCTGAAGGCTCTAATATTTCCACCTCCATTCCTCTGTCTGACATAATCACAATCACCATTTATCATAGTTATGCTCATATTATTCAGATCAGGAAAAAGTCAAGTAGTGTGAATTCTAGAACATTAGAATAAAGCAAAAACGAAGAAAGGCTGTTCTATATTATACTCTACTTTTGAATGTCATTGTTACCAAAGTTAGGGCTGTGATGGTCATGCAATTTTGGATAACTGTTATTTGTCAGCCAAATGACCATGGTCACTGTCAATGTTCCCTGTCATTTCTTCATCACCGAGCAAATTTCAGGTCTGCTAAGAGCAAGCTTGAATGTTGTGAAAATGTTGTGCAATCTCAGTGTGCGCTTACTGTGAACACTGAGGCTGTATCCAGTTAAGTTAGTTTTAACAGTGGCGATGTAGGCTTCTGTGGCTATTTGATCATAATTTAGACCTACCAGAGTGGCCTAACATAAAAAACAATAGAGAAAATGCATCCCATAACATCTTAACCTGGAAATAGCTGTACTATCATTCAGCCTACAGTAGAAGCCAATGTGTGGTGTTCAATCTAGGCCTACATTCCATGAGACTTCAGAAAAAAACATGCAGGGTTTGACATTAACCTGTTCATCCATTTGTCCTTCAGACCAAGGAGGTGACTGAATATGTCATTGTGTTGTTTTAGGCAAGAAGCCACTTTACAAAATGAAAATGCATTATTATTCCCATACCATTATTACAGAGAACCAGACAACATATGATACCGTCTACATATTGGCTACTTAGCTTATTCAATCCTGTCTCACAATACAACACTGCCCCGTTAAGACGAAAAAATAGTTATTTACCTGACTCGCTTTTCAAAGATGCGTAGAAATGTACACGTTTTGTGCTCTTGTAGGAAGCAATCACTCCCCTATTGCTGACTACAAATGATCTATAACTGGGCTAATAACTCACTAACGAGCAAAGGATATGAACAAAATGTGCACATCTGGCTACATGCAGCTTTCACTTTGATCTCTAAACAAGTGCATCTACTCATGACAGCTAATGCTGTGAACACAGTCCAGTTCAATGTAAATGGCACAGATCCATATATGGCAAAGGTCTATTTGCATATAGGCCTCCTGCAGCTCGGATTTGTTTATGCCGCACTGGTCTGTGTAGAGTATTGGCTGAGTTGTGCTTGTCTATGTAATAGAATCCTACTCTGATGCTTTCTGCCTACAGCAAAATCTCTTCAATAATTCATTTTGTTTTGGTATGTTGCATTCAAGGTGGCTAATATTACAATGATTCGATCATAATTGCCACAGTAAAGGGAAACGTTGATAGTGTTAACAGGAAAAACTCTAAAACAGTGGCCACCAACCTTTTCTGTGTCAAGATCACTTTCTGAGTCAAAATGCATCATTTAAACATAAGCCTATGCAACATTAACCAAATACAAACAGTACTGTAGCAATGAGGTTTGTGCAGTAAGTTATAGGCCCAATACATTATGACTGCATATTGGCTTTGCTTGAATTGCCCTTCCAATCCATTGTTGTTCGGGCCATTGTTTTATATTATATTTCCAAATTTGAGGTAGCTTACATGGTCACACCGGTAATAGATCATGGGCTGATGGTGCCTGCATCTGATGGTCAGTCTCACAGGAGGGAGAGAGCAGCAGACTGAGGGTTCGCCTCTCAACATCCCTCCGCTCTCCCATTCCTCCACTGACACTGACCAAAAAGGGACACCATCTTCCAGCTGATGGGGCGACTCGAGTCTCACCGCATTATGCATGTACAGTTGGAGTCAGAAGATTACATACACCGTAGGCCAAATACATTTAAACTCAGTTTTACACAAATGCTGACATTTAATCCTAGTAAAAATATCCTGTCTTATGTTAGTTAGGATCACCACTTTATTTTAAGAATGTGAAATGTCAGAATAATAGTAGAGAGATTTCTTTCAACTTTTATTTCTTTCATCACATTCCTAGTGGGTCAGAATTTTACATACACTCAATTAGTATTTGGTAGCATTGCCATTAAATTGTTTAACTTTGGTCAAACCTTTTGGGTAGCCTACCACAAGCTTCCCACAATAACTTGGGTGAATTTTGGCCCATTCCTCCTGACAGAACTGGTGTAACTGAGTCAGGTTTGTAGGCCTCCTTGCTCACACACGCTTTTTCAGTTCTGCCCACAAATGTTCTATAGGATTGAGGTCAGGGCTTTGTGATGGCCACTCCAATACCTTGACTTTGTTGTCCTTAAGCCATTTTCCCACAACTTTGGAAATATGCCTGGGGTCATTGTCCATTTGGAAGACCCATTTGCGACCAAGCTTTAACTTCCTGATGTCTTGAGATGTTGCTTCAATATATCCACGTAGTTTTCCCTACCTCATGATGCCATCTATTTTGTGAAGTGCACCAGTCCCTCTTGTAGCAAAGCACCCCCACAACATGATGCTGCCACCCCTGTGCTTCACGGTTGGGATGGTGGTCTTCGGCTTGCAAGCCCCTCCCTTTTTCCTCCATACATAACAATGGTCATTATGGACAAACAGTTCTGTTTTTTTTCATCATGCCAGAAGACATTTTTCCAAAAAGTACGATCTTTGTCCCCATATGCAGTTGCAAACCATAGTCTGGCTTTTTTATGGCCGTTTAGAAGCAGTGGCTTCTTCCTTGCTGAGTGGCCTTTCAGGTTATGTCGATATAGGACTTGTTTTTACTGTGGATAAAGATACTTTTGTACCGGTTTCCTCCAGCATCTTCACAAGGTTCTTTGCTGTTGTTCTGGGATTGATTTGCACTTTTCGCACCGAAGTACGTTCATCTGTAGGAGACAGAATGCATCTCCTTCCTGAGCGGTATGGCGGCTGCGTGGTCCCATTGTGTTTATACTTGCATACTATTGTTTGTACAGATGAATGTGGTGCCTTCAAGCGTTTGGAAATTTCTCCCATGGATGAACCAGACTTGTGGAGGTCTTCAAAAAAAAAAATGGAGGTCTTGGCTGATTTCTTTTTATTTTCCCATGATGTCATGCAAAGAGGCACTGAGTTTGAAGGTAGGCCTTGAAATACATCCACAGGTACACCACCAATTGACTCAAATTATGTCAATTAGCCTATCAGAAGCTTCTAAAGCCATGTCATAATGTTCTGGAATTTTCCAAGCTGTTTAAAGGCACAGTCAACAGGGTATGTAAACTTCTGACCCACTGGAATTGTGATACAATGAATTATAAGTGAAATAATCTGTCTGTGAACAATTGTTGGAAAATATGACTTGTGTCATGCACAAAGTAGATGTCCTAACCAACTTGCCAAAACTATAGTTTGACTCCAACCTAAGTGTATTTAAACTTCCGACTTCAACTGTATCATGCAAAAAACAATGTTACTCCTATGAACAGAGAAAGTGAAGTATTATTTGATATTAAAAGACCCAAGCCGCTAATAATAACACAAGGATATATACAGTCCTGGCCAAAAGTTTTGAGAATGACAAATATTAATGTCCACAAAGTTTGCTGCTTCAGTGTCTTTAGATATTTTTGGCAGATGTTACTATGGAATATTGAAGTATAATTACAAGCATTTCATAAGTGTCAAAGGCTTTTATTTAAATTACATGAAGGTGATGCAAAGAGTCTATTTGCAGTGTTCACCCTTCTTTTTCCTCTGAAATCCGCCCTGGCATGCTGTCAATTAACTTCTGAGCCACATCCTGACTGATGGTAGCCCATTCTTGCATAATCAATGCTTGGAGTTTGTCAGAATTTGTGGGTTTTTGTTTGTCCACCCTGCACTCTGCATGCACAGTGCATTCTTCCATCACATGTACAGCTGATTCTCAAGATCTTGCACACTAATGAGATGCTATTGAGCCCACACTACTATGCTGTCTGAGCCAAGGACTACATGCTTTCTGGTCATTTTTAATTACAATACTGGGTGGGGTGAATATATTTTATATGACATACATTATTTTTTGTTAACTAGTGAATAGTAGCCTATGGCAAAGTGTGTTTAAATAATTTTTAACTTAACAATTTCTGCTAGTTAGTTTTTGCTACCATGTGGGTTTTAGCTTGCTTGAGCCTGCTAACTGAGGAGTGTTAATTCCATACATGTTTAATTTTAAAACATGTATCTTGCAAAGGAGTTGTTTAATCTAACTGCTTAACTATTTATCTGTACGTGAAATTGTATTGTTTTATTTTTTAAACTCATTTTATCTCATCTTTACAGGAAAATGCCACGGGCACGATCTGATGTGTGGAGACATTTCACTGCAGCTAATGTAGAAGGAAAGGCTGTGTACATTTGCAAATACTGTGCCAAATCATATGTGAAGAATGCAACAAAGATGCAGAATCATCTGGCCAAGTGCATGAAGTTCCCTCAGCACTCACAACAATCAACCTCTGACAAAAGTCCCTCTACTTCTTTTCGAGGTGAAAATGATGAATCAGATACCTTATCGATAGGAACAGCTCATGGTCCTCCTGGAATCAGAAGTTTTTTTTGACTGAATGGAGGAACATAGTCAGAGAAATACTGATGAATGTCTTGCTTGAGCTGTGTGTGCAACTGGTTCACCTCTGAAGCTAACAGGCAATGTGTATTGGAAGAGATTTCTGAATGTTCTTCACCCAGCATACACCCCTCCAACCAGACATGCTTTATCTACTAATTTGCTGGATTCAGCTGAGTTCCAGTGAAGGTCAAGCAAATCATATAGAAAGCAGACTGCATTGCAATCATCTCTGATGGGTGGTCGACTGTTCGTGGGCAAGGAATAATTAACTACATCGTCTCCACAACTCAACCAGTATTCTACAAGAGCACAGACACACTGGTCTCTACATTGCAGATGAGCTGAAGGCAAACATCAATGACCTTGAACCATAGAAGGTATTTGCAATGCTGTGAACATGAAGGCTGCTTGGTTTAAATTGGAGGAGTCCTACCCTCACATCACACCCATTGGCTGTGCTGCTCATGCATTGAATCTGCTCCTCAAGGACATCATGGCACTGAGAGCAATGGATACACTCTACAAGAGAGCCAAGGAAATGGTTAGGTATGTGAAGGGTCATCAAGTTATAGCAGCAATCTACCTCACCAAGCAAAGTGAGAAGAATAAGAGCACCACATTGAATCTGCCCAGCAACACCCATTGGGGTGGAGTTGTCATCATGTTTGACAGTCTCCTGGAGGGGAAGCAGTCTCTCCAAGAAGTGGCCATTTCACAGTCTGCCGATATGGACAGCCCCATCAAGGGGATCCTCCTGGATGATGTATTTTGGAGAGATTGGTAAGCAGCTTGAAACTCCTGAAACATATAGCAGGAACCATTGCACGGATTGAGGGAGACAATGCCATCCTGTCTGATGTTCAGACTCTGCTTGCAGATGTAAGAGAAGAAATCCGTACTGCCCTGCCCACTTCACTGTTGCTCCAAGCAGAGGAAACTGTAGTTCTGAAATGCATCAAAAAGCGTGAAGACTTCTGCCTGAAGCCCATTCACGCCGCAGCGTACATGTTGAACCCCAACTTTGCTGGAAAGAGCATCCTGTGTGGTGCAGAGATCAACCAGGCCTATGGTATCATCACTACTGTGTCTCGCCACCTTGGCCTGGATGAGGGCAAGGTTCTTGGCAGTCTGTCAAAGTACACTTCCAAGCAAGGGCTTTGGGATGGAGCTGCAATATCGCAGTTGTGCCAACATATCTCATCAGCAACCTGGTGGAAGGGACTTGGTGGATCTGAGGCTCTTTCCCCTGTTGCCTCCATCATCCTCTAAATCCCACCAACATCAGCCGCCTCAGAGCGCAACTGGTCCTTCTTTGGGAACACGCACACCAAGGCACGCAACAGGCTGACCAATACAAGGGTTGAAAAATTGGTGGCCATGTGGGCTTGTTTGATGTTTTTTGAGCCTGATAACAAGCCATCCTCAACAAGGTTGGAAAGTGACAGTGAAGATGAGGCCTCAGAGTCTGCTGTTCAAGAGGTGGACATTGAGGAGGTCCAGGGAGAAGACATGGGAGCCTGAAAGGAAGACAACCAAAGCTTTAGTTTTTTTAGACTCTCATTTTACAGATGTATGTTGGAAATGTTTTTGGGTGATGCGATGGATCATTGGGGATCATTCAATATTCCCTTTATTTTGTTGTTCAGTGAAATCATTCCATGTGAAGAGTCAACTCATTTAAAGTTCAATTCGTAACTAAATTGTTGTTTTTTATTTCTATTGGAAGGATTTCATCATTTGCAATTATGATTAGGTAAAAGGTTTATGTTTCTGTCTCCATATGATATGGTAAATATATCCAATGCTAAAAACATGAATATTAATTTGCATATATTCCCGTTAATTCCCACGGAAAGTTTCAACCTCCTGAATATTCCCCATAATGTGCAACCCTAATCCTGACCATTATGAGTTGGATCCGAGTTGGCAACCTCAATGCTAATGGAGCTATACACCTGCATACAAATGATATGGAGTGAATGTACTGTTGGCCCACTTAATTTAAGTGCAGTTGATTGATTATGCGTTACTCCAAGTCTCCAACGCAAATTATTTGAGCGTAAATGTGTAAATGATTACCTGTGTTTTTTTTCTACCACAGGATTAGCTATTAGTATGTCAATGTGTAATTTTAAATATATACAATAGTCTTTAAAGGTGATACATTTAGTTATGTTTTGTCTACGTGTGCGACTTCCAGTAGTAGTTTGTTTATTGTTCATGATGTGTAATTGATTGATTTATTAATATGCATATTATATCACAAACCCACATTTTGTCATTACACCTTCCATTCCTCGCCCTCCTCTCATCTCTCTCTCCCTCCTCTCATATCTCTCCCACAGAGGAGGGCTATGAGCAGTTCCGTGTGGCAGAGAAGTCCCATGGTAACTGGGTGAAGCTGGTGGTGGAGGGCAACACATCAGAGGTGCTGACCAACATGGGGAAGAAGGTGTTCAAGCAGTACCTGGAGGCCCTCAGGGCCATGAGCGAAGCCCTCAGCAAGCAGCTGGGCAAATATGACATATATTCCATGGTGGTGGGCATGGTCCTTGTCTTCCAGGTGGGTATTGGGGTGTTGCCTCTAGATGCTTGTCAGTTTGTAATTTTCCTCACGAATTGCTAAGGTTAGGCTTGAAGGGAAACTGATCCTAGATCTGTACCCAGGGGAAACAGCACCCCGGAGCTGGGAGTGGGCCAAGGATCAGGGGGCAGGAACTTTCCTGATGAGGGTGGTGGTGGTGAGGCTGTAGTGAATAATATCTTGTGTCTATATACCTCACATGTGACTCGTAATAACACTATGCAATTTCTATATTAACAAAGTCTATTCATATATTATCTGACTCCATATGTGTATATGGACAATTTAGCAATGTGCAAGCAGGGCTGTTGAGTTACAGGAAAATACTATCAAGAAATGTCTGGGAGCTTCCAATCAGATATCAGACCTAAAGGATGTCATCACAACAGCTTCCCAGAGGTGTGACAGAATGGGGGTTGTTGAGAGCAACACAGACATTTCAGCATTCCTGAGAAACGCATCATGATTAGGGACACTTTTCTACATACCCAAACTGTTAAGTACAGTATATATGCATGCCAGTGCATGGTATGGTGTGTGACCATGGTGTTATATTGCTGATGGTTTCTATGTTGTATGGCATTGGCCTAAATAAGCTCTTAGCATTCTAAACTGTTGGGATGAGGTACCTACATCCATAAAGATCCCACATCCAAATATATTAGCATTTTAAGATGCCAATTCTGCTCCTGAAGAGACCCAAAATCTAGACTAGGCATATTCATAGAACACAATCAATATTAATGAAACAAATGTAATGTTGATATTACGCTTCACTTTATTAAAGCCCATGGTTTACATAGTGTTGATATAGCCTTCAATTATTTAAATGACCTTGAGCTAGTGTGAGAAGAATTCGACAGTTGGAACAGATCTCTACTGCTCTTTGTTGAGCAAGCATTTCTCCAAGTAAACTTTTTCTGGGGCCGAAGGGGCTCGCGGTAACTGTACAACTATACAACATTCCTTGGCTTGTACAACGATTCTGCCACGAACGATATTGAATGGGGCAATTCCCACACGTTCCCTTCAAAACAAATGAACAAAGCTAAATCTGCCGCACTGACTGTTGCAGTCACAACTAATGTGCATTTCAATATGTTTTGATCATTTAATCTTGGAGAAGAGGCTTTAATATGCAAAAAGGTAATTTTGCGGTAGAAGCTGAAAACAATAATTGTAACAATCACAGAACGTGTTGGCAACTGCTCCCTTGCATTCCTTGTGTAAGGGTTTGACTTAACGTAGGACTGTTTTGGATCATTGGTAGAGCTGTTTTCATAAAATATACTGTATGTTATAACCTCATGGGTTTAGAATAGGGCTGGGAACTGCCAGGGACCTCATGATATTATCACCATACTGTCAATACGATAACTTATTGCAATTCTCACGATTCTAAATGTATTGCGATTTGATGTTCCAAACATATTGCTCACCATATATCTGCTGCAGAGAGACAAGAGAGCCACGAGAAAGCGAGTTTTGATCAGTCAGGGAGATAAAATTCCTGAAAACATGTTGGCCCACTATTTAAAAAGAAGATGGAGAACAAGCTATAGGTTGAAAAATAGTTTTGGCGTAGGTACAGTCGTGTAGCGTTGGCTTTAAAAAAACAATAGGTTGCGTCAAAGTATCAATAAAATATCATCCAAAATAATATTGGGATATTTAACTGTCGATTAAAAACAAAATACGTTTGCATCCACTTTTAGAATTTGCTTAGAAATGGTAAATACTGTACTCACAAGTCATAATTCCAGTTTGTACTGTTTTCCATTTGAATTCACTAGCTTTGCTGTCATGTTCACGCTTTTAGACTGTTTTCCTACAAGTTACTTATTTCTTATCAGAGATAAAAATGCTAATTCTAGCATGACATAGAATGCTCTGTATAGATTCCCCAGTGAGCATTATTGGGAGCAGTGGGGAAAGTTGATCAAAAATATCTCTAACTCTGAATTGAAACGAAGAAGTGTCCCTCAGAGGTGACTGCCTCCCATCTGGAAGAAAGAAGTGAAAGATGCAAAGAGAGAGAAAAGAGGCTGTTTTCAAAAGAAAAAGTTGGACTTGTCAGCATTTTGTTACAGTCAGTACTCAAGGACAAAGCAACTAGTCATCTTTCTAGTGCACCGTCCCTGATAGATTTAGTCCGTAGAGATGGGACGAAAAAGTGAACTGCATAGCAAAGGACATGGAACACGTGTCTCTGGTGTTTAATTTGAAAAGAAAGAGCTTGCATATTTGCTTCCAAGATGGCACATTCAAAGGTTTCAGTTGAAAGACTTCAGTCAAGCCAAAATCCAAATGCAAATATCGAGAAGCACACAAATGATGCTTTAGCTTTGACTCAATCCAAGCCACATCAACCACGGATTGACAAATGTCTGTTCTTTGTACCCTCACACTCTACTTGCGGACCCTTGACTCAAGTGTTACCTCATAGCTTGCCCATCTATCCATCCATCTCTTTCCATCTGCTGTTTCCTTTACTGTTTGACTCATACAACAGTTGCAACAATAGAGATGAGCTTGGTCTGTCTGGTGTTAGTGCTGTATCTGCATGCATATGTAAATACACCATTGAGTCTGTTTTTATTTAATTCCAGGATTTTCTGTGTGTGTGCATTCCCCTTTCTCTTTCCAGCTCCTTCTCCTCCTGCTGCTGGCCATGCCCGAGGCACTGAGCAGTGCCTCAGAGGTGGATCTCCCTGTGTCCTCTGCTCTGCTCTCGCTGCCCTTCTACCTGCTGTGCTTGCTCCTCTCCTCCGTGCACGTGCTGGTGTGCACCTCGGCCGAGAGCTCCTGTTACTTCTGCAGCCTCTCCTGGGGACTGGTGTTCGGGGCAGTGGCCCTCTCCTCAGCCCTGCTCTGCATCCTGGTATCCATGGCAGCCAGGAGGGGAGCAAAGCCCCCTGGGAAGGTGAGTACATCGACACTGAGACTTTAGTACCTCTTTGTCTTCTAAAGACTGGTCATACTTTACGCTCTGCTGTTTTCCTTGTGTGTATTAAAAACAACCTAGCAATTAATGGTAGTAGTTACGTTTTGGGTTCTTTTGAAGTAATTAAAACAAGCACCTCTTAACCATTTCATAACAGCATATCGTAACAGTGTCTTTCACTGACATTTCTCTTACATTTAAATTAGACCACTTTTGAGGTCTGAAAAGGTGCATTGTCTTCTCTGACCATCCCCAACCACATTAGCCTATTCCCTGCCATCGGCATCATTGCGGAGACAGATGAAATAATTGCATTAGCGTCATAGTGCAAAATGAGCATGTTGATTAAAAAAAAAGGCGCACCCATTGAGACAAAAAGTATTCGAAATTACACAGGCTTTTCTTTATAATTACTTATTTCTGTCCCTGCAAGTCTTACTTGCGAAATCAGTGACCGAACAGTTTATTTATTTAGATACAACCTCTCTTATCATCACCTAGTGCCTGGGCTTACCTCCGCTGTACCGGCACCCCACCATACCCGTCTGCGCATTATGCCCTGAATATATTCTACCACGCCCAGAAATCTGCTCCTTTTATTATTTGTCCCCAACGCTCTAGGCGACCAGTTTTGATTGCCTTTAGCCGTACCCTCATTCTACTCCTCCTCTGTTCCACGGGTGAGGTGGAGGTAAACCCAGGCCCTGCATGTCCCCAGGCACCCTCATTTGTTTTTTTCTGTGATCAAAAAAGCCTTGGTTTCATGCATGTCAACATCAGAAGCCTTCTCCATGAGTTTGTTTTACTCACTGCTTTAGCACACACTGCCAACCCTAATGTCCTTGCTGTGTCTGAATCCTGGCTTAGGAAGGCCACCAAAAATTCTGAGATTTCCATACCCAACTATAACATTTCCCGTCAAGATAGAACTGCCAAAGGGGGAGGAGTTGCAGTCTACTGCAGAGATAGCCTGCAAAGTAATGTCATACTTTCCAGGTCCATTCCCAAACAGTTCGAACTTCTAATTTTTAAAATTAATCTCTCCAGAAATAAGTCTCTCACTGTTGCCACCTGCTACTGACCCCCCTCAGCTCCCAGCTGTGCCCTGGACACCATTTGTGAATTGATCGCCCCCCATCTAGCTTCAGAGTTTGTTCTGTTAGGTGACCTAAACTGGGAGATGCTTAACACCCCGGCGGTCCTACAATCTAAGCTAGATGCCCTCAATCTCACACAAATCATAAAAAACCCACCAAGTACAACCCTAAATCTGTAAGCAAAGGCACCCTCATAGACGTTGTCCTGACCAACTGGCCCTCCAAATACACCTCCACTGTCTTCAATCAGGATCTCAGCGATCACTGCCTCATTGCCTGTATCCGCTACGGGTCCTCAGTCAAACGGCCACCCCTAATCACTGTCAAACGCTCCCTAAAACATTTCTGCGAGCAGGCCTTTCTAATCGACCTGGCCCGGGTATCCTGGAAGGATATTGACCTCATCCCGTCAGTTGAGGATGCCTGGTCATTCTTTAAAAGTAACTTCCTCATTATCTTCGATAAGCATGCTCCGTTCAAAAAATGCAGAACTAAGAACAGATATAGCCCCTGGTTCACTCCAGACCTGACTGCCCTCGACCAGCACAAAAACATTCTGTGGCGGACTGCAATAGCATCGAATAGTCCCCGTGATATGCAACTGTTCAGGGAAGTCAGGAACCAATACACGCAGTCAGTCAGGAAAGCAAAGGCCAGCTTTTTCAAGCAGAAATTTGCATCCTGTAGCTCTAACTCCAAAAAGTTCTGGGACACTGTAAAGTCCATGGAGAACAAGAGCACCTCCTCCCAGCTGCCCACTGCACTGAGGCTAGGTAACACAGTCAACACCGATAAATCCATGATAATCGAAAACTTCAACAAGCATTTCTCAACGGCTGGCCATGCCTTCCTCCTGGCTACTCTAACCTCGGCCAACAGCTCCACCCCCCTAGCGGATGTTCTGAAAGAGCTGCAAAACCTGGACCCGTACAAATCAGCTGGGCTTGACAATCTGGACCCTCTATTTCTGAAACTATCCGCCGCCATTGCCGCAACCCCTATTACCAGCCTGTTCAACCTCTCTTTCATATCGTCTGAGATCCCCAAGGACTGGAAAGCTGCCGCGGTCATCCCCCTCTTCAAAGGGGGAGACACCCTGGACCCAAACTGTTTCAGACATATATACATCCTGCCCTGCCTATCTAAGGTCTTCCAAAGCCAAGTCAACAAACAGGTCACTGACCATCTCGAATCCCACCGTACCTTCTCCGCTGTGCAATCTGGTTTCCGAGCCAGTCACGGGTGCACCTCAGCCACGCTAAAGGTGCTAAACGATATCATATCCGCCATCGATAAAAGACAGTACTGTGCAGTCGTCTTCATCGACCTGGCCAAGGCTTTCGACTCTGTCAATCACCATATTCTTATCGGCAGACTCAGTAGCCTCGGTTTTTCTAACAACTGCCTTGCCTGGTTCTCCAACTACTTTGCAGACAGAGTTCAGTGTGTCAAATCGGAGGGCATGTTGTCTGGTCCTCTGGCAGTCTATGGGGGTGCCACAGGGTTCAATTCTCAGGCCGACTCTTTTCTCTGTATATATCAATGATGTTGCTCTTGCTGCGGGCGATTCCCTGATCCACCTCTACGCAGACGACACCATTCTGTATACTTCTGGCCCTTCCTTGAACACTGTGCTATCTAACCTCCAAACAAGCTTCAATGCCATATAACACTCCTTCCGTGACCTCCAACTGCTCTTAAACGCTAGTAAAACCAAATGCATGCTTTTCAACCGTTCGCTGCCTGCACCAGCACGCCCGACTAGCATCACCACCCTGGATGGTTCCGACCTAGAATATGTGGACATCTATAAGTACCTAGGTGTCTGGCTAGACTGTAAACTCTCCTTCCAGACTCATATCAAACCTCTCCAATCCAAAATCAAATCTAGAATCGGCTTACTATTTCGCAACAATGCCTCCTTCATTCACGCCACCAAACTTACCCTAGTAAAACTGACTATCCTACCGATCCTCAACTTCGGCGATGTCATCTGCAAAATGGCTTCCAATACTCTACTCAGCAAACTGGATGCAGTTTATCAAAGGGCCATCCGCTTTGTTACTAAAGCACCTTATACCACCCACCACTGCGACCTGTATGCTCTAGTCAGCTGGCCCTCGCTACATATTCGTCGCCAGACCCATTGGCTCCAGGTCATCTACAAGTCCGTGCTAGGAAAAGCTCCGCCTTATCTCAGTTCACTGGTCACGATGGCAACACCCACCCGTAGCACGCGCTCCAGCAGGTGTATCTCAATGATCATCCCTAAAGCCAACACCTCAATCGGCCGCCTTTTCTTCCAGTTCTCTGCTGCCTGTGACTGGAACGAATTGCAAAAATCATTGAAGTTGGAGACTTTTCTCTCCCTCACCAACTTTAAACATCTGCTATCTGAGCAGCTAACCGATCGCTGCAGCTGTACATAGTCCATCGGTAAATAGCCCACCCAATTTACCTACCTCATCCCCATACTGTTTTTATTTATTTACTTTTCTGCTCTTTTGCACACCAGTATCTCTACCTGCACATGACCATCTGATCATTTATCACTCCAGTGTTAATCTGCTAAATTGTACTTATTCGCCTACCTCCTCATGCCTTTTGCACACAATGTATATAGACTCCTTTTTTTTGTTATTGACTTGTTTATTGTTTACTCCATGTGTAACTCTGTGTTGCTGTCTGTTCACACTGCTATGCTTTATCTTGGCCAGGTCGCAGTTGTAAATGAGAACTTGTTCTCAACTAGCCTACCTGGTTAAATAAAGGTGAAATAAATAAATAAAATACAACATTTCCAAAATTGCACCTCAAGCATGCAACAAAAAGAGAAGTGAATAATGAACATTCATTTACCCTTGCTAGATAAAGGCAGACACGTTTTTAAAGACAAACCAGTATTTTTCTCCATCTAATGAGATTAGAAACACCCATGTCACCAAGCTTTCTCAATTACAGTATGTCTGAAGAAGTGGCCACTTCTACCCCTTCTGGGAACTAACAGAAAGTGCTGACAGGTGAAAAGAACGTAGAGAGAGAAAAGGCTAATAAGTGAGTCTGTTCCAGAGAAAAAAATATTGCCCTTCCCATGCACCTAAATAAAGAGCTGAAAGGAAGATATCGTCTTGTTTGTTGAGGTCGTGTTGTGCAGTGAAACATAGGGCGTCTGACAAGCCATTGATCACTTCAGTTAGTTTCTCCATACAGTCTGACATGCATTGATCACTGCAGTTATGGTCTTCTCTCCATAGAGTGTGAGTCTTGTTTATGTTATTTGGGGTTAGGGTTGCCTAACCCGATGACAGAAACACTTTTTTAACGTTTTAAATCTTTTGCTAAGTGGACATCTTGTGTGGTCGGCTCTCCTTTAGCTGGATGATGTGTCCAATGATGCTCACTCTGTCCAAGAGACAATCACATTCTGGAGCTATGTACTAACATGACAATAGCAGTGTTCGAATACTCATACTAACCGCACTAATGCCAGCAGCATACCACCCTGCATACCACTGCTGGCTTGCTTCTGAAGCTAAGCAGGGTTGGTCCTGGTCAGTCCCTGGATGGGAGACCAGATGCTGCTGGAGGGCCAGTAGGAGACACTCTTTCCTCTGGTCTAAAAAAAAAATCAAAAATAATATCCCAATTCCCCAGCCCTGTGTAGGGTGCCATCTTTCAGATGGGGCGTTAAATGGATCTCCTGACTCTCTGGGGCCATTAAAGATCATATGGCACTTATTGTAAGAGTAGGGGTGTTAACCCCGGTATCCTGGCTAAATTCCCAATCTGGCCCTCAAACCATCACGGTTACCTAATAATCCCCAGTTTACGATTGGCTCATTCACCCCCCTCCTCTCCCCTGTAACTAGTCCCCAGGTCGTTGCTGTAAATGAGAACGTGTTCTCAGTCAATTTACCTGGTAAAATAACGGATTAAAAAAAATAACCATACTATTTGTGACGTGAATTGAGTATATAGAATGATTATAGGTCATAGTATGGGCATAGTATGCCAAAAGTTCCCGGATGTTGTACTAAATTCGCCAAGATATGAAGTTTTACGTGCTTTAGAGCCCATAATGCAATTATTCAGGAAATGGGCGTGGCTTCACATCTTTTTCAGAAAATGTCGGAAAATATCCAGCCGAAGTACGAGAGCGGATACAAATGCATTGTTTTAACTAATTATGACAATGTTCAGAAAATGTATCAATGTAATAAAGTAATGACTTTTCAAATATGTTACCTTACACGTTATGTTGGCTGACAATTTGTTAGCTATTCTGTCCTTTGCTCTGGCTACATACTCCGATTTCAGAGCACTCTCGTCTGAGTGTACCAGAGTGTAGAATAATGAATTTACGAATGCTCAACACCGGTTGAATATTGCAGGTGTCAGTAAACGTAGGCTAAAAAAACGTAATTAAATGGTTGCCAGCAGCACAGTTGCAGTCATGCTCTGCTAGGGCGAGTAAAATGGTCAGAGTGGCCTCATTTGTGTCTGGAAGTAGCTAGCCAATGTTAACTTGGGTGCTTGACTGCCATTGTACGGTCAGAATGCTCAAATCAACCCTACTCCTCGGCCTGAGCGTCCAGTGTGCGCTTGGAGAGTGAAAGGCTGTGAATTTACAAACGGACAATCTGACAACGCTCTGAATTTGCGAGCGCACTCTGGCACTCCATATTGAATTTAAGAACACACCCGAAGTCATAAAATGTCTAACTAGTAAGTTGTTAGGCTAACTACAGTGCCTTGCAAAAGTATTCATCCCCCTTGCGTTTTCCTATTTTGTTGCAATTCAACCTATAATTTAAATGGATTTTTATTTGGATTTCATGTAATGGACACAAAATAGTACAAATTGGTGAAGAGAAATGAGGGAAAAAATTATTTCAAAAAAATAAAAAACGGAAAAGTGGTGCGTGCATATGTGTTCACTGAAAGGCGCCAGAGTCTGCAACACCACTACGCAAGGGGCACCACCAAGCAAGGGGCACCATGAAGACCAAGGAGCTGTCCAAATAGGTCAAGGACGAAGTTGTGGAGAAGTACAGATCAGCGTTGGGTTATAAAAAAAAATATCAGAAACTTTGAACATCCAACGGTGCACCATTAAATCCATTATTAAAAATTGAAAGAATATGGCACCAGAACAAACCTGCCAAGAGAGGACTGCCCACCAAAACTCACGGACCAAGCAAGGAGGGCATTAATCAGAGAGGCAACAAAGAGAACCCTGTAGGAGCTGCAAAGCTCCACAACGGATATGGGAGTATCTGTCCATAGCACCACTTGAAGCCGTACACTCCACAGAGCTGGGCTTTATGGAAGAGTGGCCAGAAAAAAGCCATCGTTTAAAGAAAAAAATAAGCAAACATTTTTGGTTTTCGCCAAAAGGCATGTGGGAGACTCCCCAAACATATGGAAGAAGGTACTCTGGTCAGATGGCTTTTGGCCATCAAGGAAAATGCTATGTCTGGCTCAAACCCAATACCTCTCATCACCCCGAGAACACCATCATGGTGGTGGCAGCATCATGCTGTTGGGCTGTTTTTCATCGGCAGGGACTGGGAAACTAGTCAGAATTGAAGGAATGATGGATGGCTCTAAATACAGGGAAATTCTTGAGGGAAACCTGTTTCAGTCTTCCAGAGATTTGAGACTGTGATGGAGGTTCACCTTCCAGCAGGACAATGACCCTAAGCATACTGCTAAAGAAACACTCAAGTGGTTTAAGGGGAAACATTTAAATGTCTTGGAATGGCCTAGTCAAAGCCCAGACCTCAATCCAATTGAGAATCTGTGGTATGACTTAAAGATTGCTGTACACCAGCAGAAACCATCCAACTTGAAGGAGCTGGAGCAGTTTTGCCTTGAAGAACGGGCAATAATCCCAGTGGCTAGATGTGCCAAGTTTATAGAGAAATAACCCAAGAGACTTGCAGCTGTAATTGGTGCAAAAAGTGTCTCTACAAAGTATTGACTTTGGGAGGGTGAATAGTTATGCACGCTCAAGTTTTCTGTTTTTGTTGTCTTATTTCTTGCTTGTTTCGCAAGAAAAAATATTTTGCATCTTCGAAGTGGTAGGCATGTTGTGTAAATCAAATTATACAAACCCCCAAAAATCTATTTTAATTCCAGGTTGTAAGGCAACAAAATTGGAAAAATGCCAAGGGGGGGTCAATACTTTCGCAAGCCACTGTAGCTAGCGAAAGGTTGCATAGCAACAGCATCAACTTCCGGTAGACAGGCGAA
This sequence comes from Oncorhynchus tshawytscha, assembly GCF_018296145.1. Lineage (NCBI taxonomy): Eukaryota > Metazoa > Chordata > Actinopteri > Salmoniformes > Salmonidae > Oncorhynchus > Oncorhynchus tshawytscha. The sequence continues at coordinate 19,593,544 of NC_056449.1, forward strand.
GAGCTAGTACGCTCAACTGAAAGCATACTGTTTGTTTACAGTATACTAAAATGAACTAATAGTGTATGTAGTATATACTCATTAGGTATGTAGTTTACAGTATGTTAGTATTACTTCAACTGATCATGTAAAGGTAACTGCCAAAATAAAGGAAACACCAAGATAAAGTGTCTTAAGGTGTTGGGCCACCACATGCTGCCAGAACTGCTTAAATGCACCTTGGCATACATTCTACAAGTGTCTGGAACTCTGTTGGAGTGACCTATTCTTCCATGAGATATTCCATAATTTGGTGTTTTGATGGTGGTGGAAAGTGCTCTCACGCCCTGCTCCAGAATCAAGTGTTCAATTGGGTTGAGAGTTGGTGCCTGAGAGACACAGACGCGTACATGAAACCCCTTATGCTCCCTTGAGACACCTCTTTCAAAGTCACTGAGAAATGAGAAACTGGGCGTTTTTATACATGACCCTAAGCATGATGGGATGTTAATTGCTTTTTTAACTTCGGAACTTTCAATATACTTTGTATCCCTCATTTACTCAAGTGTTTCTTTATTTGGCAGTTAGCTTTAGGTCATACTGTATATCAGTGTTGCCCATCTCCGGTCCTCCAGTACCCCCAACAGCCCATCGCCAGTACCCCCAACAGCCCATCACCAGTACCCCCAACAGCCCAGCACCAGTCCTCCAGTACCCCCAACAGCCCACAATTTTGTTGTAGCCATGGACAAAATCAACCGATTCAAATTGTCAAAGGCTTAGAAATTATTTGACATGTGCTTGTCCGGGGCCAAAACAAAAATATGTGCTGTTGGGGGTACTCAAGGACCGGAGTTGGGAAACACTGCTGTATATTATAGGAAGTATGATTAAACACGAGGGGTCAGAATATTCATAATTGACTCAAATTCTTCTGTGTTAAATACCTTTTTTCTCAATACCTCACTTTGGAATTAATATCTGATGAGGCCTGATAAATTTGTTTTGTACATCCTGATTAATGACTGTGTTCACTCTCCGGTCTTTCAATCATCATACACTACATGACCAAGAGTATGTGGACACCTGCTCGTCGAACATCTCATTCAAAAATCATGGACATTAATATGGAGTTGGTCCCCTCTTTGCTGCTCTTACAGCCTCTACTCCTATGGGAAGGCTTTCCACTAGATGTTGGAACATTGCTGCAGGGACTTGCTTTCGTTCAGCCACAAGCATTTATTAGGTCGGGCACTGGCTCAAAGTCGGCGTTCCAATTCATCCCATAGGTGTTCGATGGGGTTGAGGTCAGGGCTCTGTGCAGAACAGTCTAATTATTCTACACCGATCTCGACAAACCATTTCTGTATGGACCTCACTTTGTGCACGGAGGCATGCTAAAACAGGAATGGGCCTTCCCCAAACTGTGGCCACAAAGTTGGAAGCACACAATCATCTAGAATGTTGTAGTGTTCCAATTTCCCTTCACTGGAGCTAAGGGGCCAATTCTGAACCATGAAAAACTGCCCCAGACCATTATTTGTGCTCCACCAAACTTTACAGTTGGCAATATGCATTCAGGCAGGTAGTGTTCTCCTAGCATCCACATCTGCCAAAGCCAGATGGTGAAGCGTTATTCATCACTTCAGTGAACGCATTTCCACTGCTCCAGAGTCCAATGGCAGTGAGCGTTACACCGCTCCAGCCGACGCTTGGCATTGCGCATGGTCATCTTAGGCTTGTGTGCTGCTGCTCGGTCATGGAAACCTATTTAATGAAGCTCCCGACAAACAGTTATTGTGCTGACTTTGCTTCCAGAGCAGTTTGGAACTCGGTAGTGAGTGTTGCAACCAAGGACAGACGATTTTCCACTTTGCGCCTAGACTTTTCCATTTCACAATAACAGCACTTACAGTTGATCGGGGCAGCTATAGCAGGGCATACATTTTACGAACTGACTTGTTGGAAAGGTGGCATCCTATGACGGTGCCACGTTGAAAGTCACTGAGCTCTTCAGTAATGCCATTCTACTGAAATGTTTGTCTATGGAGATTTCATGGCTGTGTGCTCGATTTGATATACATGTCAGTAACGGGTGTGGCTGAAGTAGCCGAATCCATTCATTTGAAGGGGTGTTCACATACTTTTGTATATGTAGTGAATGTTTTGATTATTAGGTTCATTCAATGCTCTCTTACTTGATGTGTTAGCCTAGTCAATAATTAGAGCATGCTTCTTTTATATTGGAGTCCTGAAAAAAGCATTCGCAGGAAATGTTTTACATTAGCTTGTTTAGTCTTCACACACAACTGATGGTGAACTTAAAAAATACAATTAAAAAGTTGGTGGGGAACAAGGCATTGCTTCCAATTATTCACTCAGTACGCCTTGATAGGTTTACTTTGTGTCTGTATCAGCATGCCTTGGGAAACCGAAGGGGGGAGAGAAGGGAGCCTTGCGGGATTCCTTTTCTGATTAAAAACCCGGTCTAGCAAAAAGCTAGAGATTTCTATTTATTATGGATCCCCAAAGCAGCAGCTACTCTTCCTATAGTGTTGTAACTGAGTCAGGTCTCCTTGCTTGCACACGCTTTTTCAGTTCTGCCCACACATTTTCTATAGGATTAAGGTCAGGGCTTTGTGATGGCCACTCCAATACCTTGACTTTGTTGTCCTTAAGCCATTTTGCCTTGGAACTTTGGAAGTATGCTTGGGGTCATTGTCCATTTGGAAGACCCATTTGCGACCAAGCTTTAACTTCCTGATGTCTTGAGATGTTGCTTCAATATATCCATATAATTTTCCTTCCCCATGAAGCCATCTATTTTGTGAAGTGCACCAGTCCCTCTTGTAGCAAAACAACCCCACAACATGATGCTGCCACCCCCGTGCTTCACGGTTGGGATGGTGTACTTCAGCTTGCAAGCCTCCACCTTTTTCCTCCAAACATAACGATGGTCATTATGGCCAAACAGTTCTATTTTTGTTTCATCACACCAGCAATACTTTGCCCCAACACAAACGAGTTGTTTGAAATGTTTCCCTGTCCAGACACAGTGACACGGCACATTGAGGACATCGCAGAGAATATGGAACAACAATGAAAGACAAGGTAAAGTATTTCTCCTTGTCCCTGGATGAGAGCAGTGATGCACGTGACCCGGCGCAGTTGTTTATATTCTCTTGAGGCATAACCCCAGACAGAGGAGCTTGCTTCAGTGCAGTCAATGAAGAGCACAACCACAGGTAAATATTTATTGGAGGAGGATAATAAGTGTGTGGCAAAACTGGGACTGAGTTTTGAAAAGTTGCCCAGTGTGACCACTGATGGGTGTCCAAACTTGACAGGAAAAAAAGTTGGCCTTTTGAAAAGGATAGACGATCAAGTAGCTGTGCTGAACCCAGATCAGAATTGTTTTTCCTGCATTGCATTATTCGTCAGGAGGTGCTCTGTAAATGTGTTCAGAAAATTAGCCATGTTGTGATTATAGTTACTAAAGTGGTAAACTTCATAAGAGCAAAATCTTTAAACCACAGGCAGTTTGTCTCACTGTTGGAAGAGACAGAGTCGAGTCATGCAGATCTCCCTTACCACACAAACGTGAGATGGCTGAGTTTGGGGAAGGTGCTTAAAAGGGTGTGGGACCTGAAGTCAGAGATTGCTGAGTTTTTGCAAATTAAAGGGAAATATGTGGATTTCCCTCAACTGCAAGATAAAGAAAGTTTGGCTGAATTTGCCTTCACCGTGGACATCATGGCCGTCATGAATGAACTGAATTCCAAACTACAATGGAAAGTGCCTTTTTGCGCATCAAATGTACAGCCTTGTAAAAGCCTTCAAGGGAAAATTACACTCCTCCTGACCCGCCAAGTAGAAGCCAACAATCTCACCTACCTTGCGACACTACTAGTCTGTTCCCTTTCGGGTGACCAGCATAATCCACATTGAAGTTGAAAGTAGAGGAAACCACATTGAAGGTGAAAGTAGAGGAAACCAACATGTCATTTTCCAACACTTTTGAAATTCTCAAAACGACAAGAAAACTCGCTTTCCACTGATCTGCAACTTGAGCTCATTGATCTTCAGTCTGAGGCAGTGATTGGAGAGCTTTTCAAAACAATGTCACTGACAAGGTTCCATGCATCTCTCGATGAACAAAACATTCCAAAGATTAGGAGTCATTCTCAGAAGATGTTTGTGCTGTTTGGGTCAACCTATGTATGTGAACAGACATTTTCAGTAATTACATATATTTTTTTCTCAATATAACCTTTATTTAACTAGGCAAGTCAGTTAAGAACAAATTCTTATTTACAATGATGGCCTACCGGGGAACAGTGGGTTAACTGCCTTGTTCAGAGGCAGAACGACATATTTTTACCTTGTCAGCTCGGGGATTTGATTCTGCAACCTTTCGGTTACTGGCCCAATGCTAGGCTACCTGCTGTTATATTTTTCATATATTTATTTATAACGTGTGGTTTTGGATTATTTGCATGCCCCTGCACGTGTTCTTGACAACACATTTTGGGTTTGAGTTTTCACTTTAAAGTGTAAATGTCTCTCTGTTACTAAACTAACTGCTTCTTTACATGTTGGTGTGAGATTTTGTAAAACCTCCCAACGGCTACTACTGTATAGACTAATAAACCGCCCTTATCAACAAACTCTCACTGTGGAATAAGACGTTTATCCATGTTTCTCCTTGCTATTTTCAAGGCACAGATCATCTCTTATTGACTTTTACCTCTCAGCAATCCTGCGCATAGCAATGTCAGAAACTATACCGAACTTCACTGCTCTAGTCAATGCCCATCAGAGACTTCACTCCTCACCCTGATTGAGTAGTTTAAATGTAATGTTGAGCTCTCTCTTTGTCTTTTTGTTCATACCCATTAACGAGTTATGTCTGTGGTGCTGAATGCACAGTATACTTTTCCTTCCGTGTAGTTCATTGCATGTTTAATAATTAAAATACCTACCAAAAGGAGAACATGGATGTGGTTTTTTTCTGTGCATGTTAAAAAAGTAAAATAAGTAGCATATCTGGAAGTGATTTACAGTAGATATACCTGTCAACACAGTCATACACATGATGTATAATCCTGTAATATTATTCTGGCATGCGATGGCAAAAATATATTCTAATGTCGCCCTCCATGGAAAATAATTTCCCAGGCCTGATATAGGGGATAGGGTGTCATTAAGGACTCAGGCAAAGACTTATGTGACAGTGCGTGAACACAAACAGCACTCTGGATGATAAACACGCATTATGATCAAACGGGATCTCCGGCAGTGTGCCAGTTTGGTATTGGAATATAGATTTATACATACAGTGCATTCGGAAAGTAGTAAGAGCCCTTGACTTTTTCCACATTTTGTTCCACATTTTAGCCTTCTTCTAAAATGAATTATAAGTAAAACATTTTCCTCATCAATCTACACACATTACCCCATTATGACAAAGTGAAAACACATTTTTTGAAATGTTTGCAAATTTATTACAAATTAAAAACAGAAATACCTTATTTAAGTATTCAGACCCTTTGCTATGAGACTTGAAACCTGCTCCAGACCGCTCAGGACCTCAGACTAGGGCAAAGGTTCACCTTACAACAGGACAACAAGCCTAAGCACATAGCCAAGACAACGCAGGAGTGGCTTCGCGACAAGTCTCTGAATGTCCTTGAGCGGCCCAGCCAGAGCCTGGACTTGAACCCGATCGAACATCTCGGGAGAGACCTAAAAATAGCTTTGTAGCGACGCTCCCCATTCCTCCTTGAGAGGATTTGCAGAGAAGAATGGGAGAAACTCCCTAAATACAGGAGGGCCAAGTTTGTAGTGTCATGCCCAAGAAGACTCAAGGCTGTAATAGCTGCCAAATGTGCTTCAACAAAGTACTGACTAAAGGGTATGAATACTTATGTAAATCTGATATTTCCGTTTTTTTATTCATATAAATGAGCAAATATTTCAAAATACAGTATTTGCTTTGTCATTATGCGGTATTGTGTGTAGATTTGATCAATTTTAGCATAAGGCTGTAACATTGACACCCCTAAAGATTCTAGCAGACAATGACTACTTCAAGCTTGTGACTCTACACATTTGTTGGATGCATTTGCAGTTTGTTTTGGTTGTATTTCAGATTATTTTGTGCCCAATGGAAATTAATGGTAAATAATGTATTGTCATTTTGGAGTCACATTTTTTGTAAATAAGAATATTATCAGTTTCTGAACACTTCTACAGTCGTGGCCAAAAGTTTTGAGAATTACACAAATATTAATTTTCACAAAGTCTGCTGCCTCAGTTTGTATGATGGCAATTTGCATATACTCCAGAATGTTATGAAGAGTGATCAGATGAATTGCAATTAATTGCAAAGTCCCTCTTTGCCATGCAAATGAACTGAATCCCCAAAAACATTTCCACTGCATATTAGCCCTGCCACAAAAGGACCAGCTGACATAATGTCAGTGATTATCTCGTTAACACAGGTGTGAGTGTTGACGAGGACAAGGCTGGAGATCACTCTGTCATGCTGATTGAGTTCGAATAACAGACTGGAAGCTTCGAAAGGAGGGTGGTGCTTGGAATCATTGTTCTTCCTCTGTCACCCATGGTTACCTGCAAGGAAACACGTGCCGCCATCATTGCTTTGCACAAAAGGGCTTCACAGGCAAGGATATTGCTGCCAGTAAGATTGCACCTAAATCAACCATTTATTGGATTATCAAGAACTTCAAAGAGAGCGGTACAATTGTTGTGAAGAAGGCTTCAGGGTGCCCAAGAAAGTCCAGCAAGCGCCAGGACCGTCTCCTAAAGTTGATTCAGCTGGGGGATTGGGGCAGCACCAGTATCAAATCAAATCAAATTTTATTTGTCACATACACATGGTTAGCAGATGTTAATGCGAGTGTAGCGAAATGCTTGTGCTTCTAGTTCCGACAATGCAGTAATAACCAACAAGTAATCTAACTAACAATTCCAAAACTACTGTCTTATACACAGTGTAAGGGGATAAAGAATATGTACATAAGGATATATGAATGAGTGAAGAGCAGCATAGGCAAGATACAGTAGCTGATATCGAGTACAGTATATACATATGAGATGAGTATGTAAACAAAGTGGCATAGTTAAAGTGGCTAGTGATACATGTATTACATAAGGATGCAGTCGATGATATAGAGTACAGTATATACGTATGCATATGAGATGAATAATGTAAGGTATGTAAACATTATATAAGGTAGCATTGTTTAAAGTGGCTAGTGATATATTTACATAATTTCCCATCAATTCCCATTATTAAAGTGGCTGGAGTTGTGTCAGTGTGTTGGCAGCAGCCACCTGTACTGACCTCGCCTTCTGGATGACAGCGGGGTGAACAGGCAGTGGCTCGGGTGGTTGATGTCCTTGATGATCTTTATGGCCTTCCTGTAACATCGGGTGGTGTAGGTGTCCTGGAGGGCAGGTAGTTTGCCCCCGGTGATGCGTTGTGCAGACCTCACTACCCTCTGGAGAGCCTTACGGTTGAGGGCGGAGCAGTTGCCGTACCAGGCGGTGATACAGCCCGCCAGGATGCTCTCGATTGTGCATCTGTAGAAGTTTGTGAGTGCTTTTGGTGACAAGCCGAATTTCTTCAGCCTCCTGAGGTTGAAGAGGCGCTGCTGCACCTTCTTCACGATGCTGTCTGTGTGAGTGGACCAATTCAGTTTGTCTGTGATGTGTATGCCGAGGAACTTAAAACTTGCTACCCTCTCCACTACTGTTCCATCGATGTGGATAGGGGGTGTTCCCTCTGCTGTTTCCTGAAGTCCACAATCATCTCCTTAGTTTTGTTGACGTTGAGTGTGAGGTTATTTTCCTGACACCACACTCCGAGGGCCCTCACCTCCTCCCTGTAGGCCGTCTCGTCGTTGTTGGTAATCAAGCCTACCACTGTTGTGTCGTCCGCAAACTTGATGATTGAGTTGGAGGCGTGCGTGGCCACGCAGTCGTGGGTGAACAGGGAGTACAGGAGAGGGCTCAGAACGCACCCTTGTGGGGCCCCAGTGTTGAGGATCAGCGGGGAGGAGATGTTGTTGCCTACCCTCACCACCTGGGGGCGGCCCGTCAGGAAGTCCAGTACCCAGTTGCACAGGGCGGGGTCGAGACCCAGGGTCTCGAGCTTGATGACGAGCTTGGAGGGTACTATGGTACTATGCCGAGGAACTTAAAACTTGCTACCCTCTCCACTACTGTTCCATCGATGTGGATAGGGGGGTGTACAGAGCTTGCTCAGGAATGGCAGCAGGCAGGTGTGAGTGCATCTGCACGCACAGTGAGGCAAAGACTTTTGGAGGATGGCCTGGTGTCAAGAAGGGAAGCAACGAAGCCACTTCTCTCCAGGAAAAACATCAGGGACAAACTGATATGCAGGGATTGGACTGATGAGGACTGGGATAAAGTCATTTTCTCTGATGAATCCCCTTTCCAATTGTTTGGGGCATCCGGAAAAAAGCTTGTCCGGAGAAGACAAGGTGAGCGCTACCATCAGTCCTGTGTCATGCAACAGTAAAGCATCCTAAGACCATTCATTTGTGGTGTTGCTTGTCAGCCAAGGGAGTGGGCTCACTCACAATTTTGCCAAAGAACACAGCCATGAATAAAGAATGGTACCAAAACATCCTCCGAGAGCAACTTCTCCCAACCATCCAGGAACAGTTTGGTGACGAACAATGCCTTTTCCAGCATGATAGAGTACCTTGCCATAAGGCAAAAGTGATAACTAAGTGGCTCGGGGAACAAAACATGGATATTTTGGGTCCATGGCCAGGAAACTCCCCAGACCTTAATCCCATTGAGAAGTTGTGGTCAATCCTCAAGAGGCGGTTGGACAAACAAAAACCCACAAATTCTGACAAACTCCAAGCATTAATTATGCAAGAATGGGCTGCCATCAGTGAGGATGTGGCCCAGAAGTTAATTGACAGCATGCCAGGGCAGATTGCAGAGGTCTTGAAAAAGAAGGGTCAACACTGCAAATATTGACTCTTTGCATCACCTTCATGTAATTGTAAATAAAAGCCTTTATTATGGGACTCCCAATCATTAGTATTGCAAATAAATTCATTAAAAATCCTACAATGTGATGTAACTGGATTTTCTTTCTCATTTTGTCTGTCATAGTTGAAGTGTACCTATGATGAAAATTACAGGCCTCTCTCATCTTTTTAAGTGGGAGAACTTGCACAATTGGTGGCTGACTAAATAATCTTTTGCCCCAGTGTACATTTTTTTCAAAAGGCACACATAGCCAACATATCAATGCATACACACAAACTATCTAGGTCAAAAAAAAATCTTATCTTATCTGTTATTTATCTGTTAAAAAAAAAACGTTCCATGCAATAATGGCTCTATATAATACTGTACACATTCTTGAATTTGTTCTGGCTTTGGGGACTGTGAAAAGACCCCAGGTGGCATGTCTGGTGGGGTAAGTGTGTGTGTGTCAGAGCTGTGTGTAAGTTGACTATGCAAACAATTTGATTTTCAACCTATTGTTTCTTATTAAAAGAAATGATGCAGTCAGTCTCCCCTCAACTCTTAGCCAAGAGAGACTGGAATGCACAGTTTTTATATCAGCCCTCTGATTACAATGAAGAGCTAGACGTGCCACTCTGTTCTGGGCCAGCTGCATCTTAACTAGGTCTTGCTTTGCAGCACTTGAACATATGACAGGACAATAATCAAGGTACAATTTTTTTTTAAATAGAGCCTGCAGGACTTGCTTTGTGTAGTTTCAAAAAAGCAGAGCATCTCTTTATTACGGACAGACTTCTCCCCGTCTTTACAACCATTGAATCTATATGTTTTGACTATGACAGTTTACAATCTAAGGTAACGCCATGTAATTTAGTCTCCTTAACTTGTTCAACAGCCACACCATTCATTACCAGATTGGTTTCAGTGACTTCATTAGCTGTGGTTGCTGATGCGTATAGTTAAGTCATCAGCATACATGGACACACATGGTTTGTTTAATGCCAATGGCAGGTCATTGGTAAAAATATAAATTAGTAGAGGGCCTAGAGAGCTGCCCTGCAGTACACCACACTTTACATGTTTGACATTAGAGAAGCTTCCATGAAAGAAAACCCTCTGAGTTCTATTAGATAGCTATGAATCCACAATCTTCTTATCAATTTATTTCAACCAGTCCATCAGTCATTTGTGTCAGTGCAGTACATGTCGAGTGCCCTTCTCTATAAGCATGCTGAAAGTCTGTTGTTACTTTGTTTACAGAGAAATCACATTTTATTTGGTCAAACACATTTTTTTCCAACAGTTTGCTAAGAGCTGGCAGCAAGCTTATAGGTCTGCTGTTAGAACCAATAAAGGCCGCTTTACCATTCTTTGGGTAGCGGAATTACTTTGGCTTCCCTCCAGGCCAGAGGACAAAGACTTTCCTCTATTCTCAGATAAAAGATATGACAGATAGGAGTGGCTATAGAGTCAGCTACCATCCTCAGTATCTTTCCATCTAAGTTGTTAATGCCAGGAGGTTTGTCAATATTGATAAATAACAATAATTTTTCCACATCTCCCGAACCAACTTTACAAAATTCAAACTTGCAATGCTTTTCTTTGATTATTTGTTATTTTATGCATGAATACGATGGCTCACTGTTCGTTGTTGGCATTCCCTGCCTAAGTTTGCCCACTTTGCCAATAATTTAAATAATTGGCAACATCAAATGTTTTGTGATGAAGAAGCCATCTGATTCGATGAAAGTTGGAGTTCAATTTGTCTTTCTGACCATAATTTCATTTAAAGTACTCAATATTTTTCCCATCATTCTTTATATCATTGATATTGGCTTCATAATACAGTTTTGGCTTATTTTTGTTGAGTTTAGTCACACCATTTCTCAATTTTGCAGTAAGTTAGCCAGTCAGATGTGCAGCCAGACTTAGCCACTCCTTTTGTCCCATCTCTTTCAACCATACAGTTTTTAAATTCCTCATCAATCCATGGAGCCTTAAGTTCTAACAGGTGCATGTTTAGTCATTCAAAATCATGTCAACCCCTATTATTTCCATGTAATTTATGTGACTTGTTAAGACAAATTTTACTCCTGAACTAATTTAGGCTTGCTTAAACAAAGGGGCTGAATACCAATGCAACGACTATGTTTTAGTTATCAAATTTATTATTTATCTTAAAAATAAAAAACTATTCTTCCACTTTGACAAAGTATTTCGTGTAGATTATTGGAAAAAAAGACAATTAAATCAATTTTAATCCCACATTGTAACACATTTTTTTAAAGAAATCCAAAGGAGGTGTAGACTTTTGCCACTTCTTTCCCTGCCATTTAGGATACCATAATTAGCACATTAAATCCCAGCCAATCCAGACTAATCTTGTTGGGATTCAAGTGCCCTCAGTCCCTCAGCTCAGGGACCTTAAACCAAGGCAGGATAGAGGGATGACTAAGAAAGGAGAGCTAGACATTGTGAGGTTTTTTTCCCCCAAACTTTGTTTACACAAACAGCACTCTGTTTACATATTACGTTTTCTCCTCCACTGAGCTCGCCGCGAGGTGCGTTCCTCCCCGTTGATGGATGAGCTGCGCTTGGCGAGGACGAGCCGCTCGCTGTGGAGCAGCGTGTTACCGTGACACGCCACAGAGAGCCGTCACTCACCCCTCTGTCCTGCACACAAGTGTGTACATGGAAAGGGATCACTGCAACTTACATTTACACATACCTGTTGGAACGAGATTGAGAAGCGAAAAATGAATATTATAATGCAAACAGTAAATAGATTTCAACAATCAGTCATTAGATTTACTGTAATGAGCTTTCCTTTTGACGTTATTAAGATGTTTGCCCTGAAGCACAGTAAACACTGTCCCTGTGTGTTTTACCTGCTGCCTCCAGTGACAGTGTTAACTTAGCGGGATCAGAGTAGTGCGCTTACTTACTCTGTTAGGCCCCCTCTGAGTACTGAGTCAACAACAAGATGCAGTTCACAGGACCAGGGGGAGTACTTTACAACTCAGTGTGGGGTGAAAACACACACACACACTCAGGGTCTCACACTCACAGTCATCTGTGTTCTTGATATGTTATCGTGTTAGAGGGACCTTGTCTATACCATCTTTCTCCATTCACTTGTGTTCCTCTATATGGATCTGATTTTTATTACATCCTTTAACTTGATCATTTTGGCAAGTTCAGGTGACTGTATTAATTGTATCACTTTGTTGTGAAGTCATCTCTATTCTGTTTCCTTTCTTAATTTGACCAATGTGTTTGTTTAATTAGTTGTTTATATTCCAGTATTGGCCTGAGAGAGAGAATCACATTATGCTCAATCTCCCTTCCTCTCTCCTTTTCTTTTCTTCCCTAGTCTCCATCCCATGGTGGTGTCAGTGGCGGGTGGTCTCTGTCGGAGCTGGACATTCTTCTCCTGGTGGGCACGGCTGGCCACACCCTCAGCCTGTCGGCCAGCAGCTTCGTGGAGGAGGAGCACCAGGTCTGGTACTTCCTGCTTAACACCCTCTGCCTGGTCGTCTTCCAAGACGTCTGTCGCAAGTACTTCCGGGAGCGCCGTGCCAACTTTGGGAGCTTGGAGGACGAAGACTACATCCTCCCCTCCAATGAGGGGGACGCGGTTGCCTCACCGTTAGCTGATTTGGGGGTGATGGATGCAGGTTCGGAGAAGTGGCTGGCCCTGGCTACCCCACCGCTCACCCTGGCGTGTTGTCGTCTGCTGCGCTCGCTCAACCAGACTGGGGTGCAGTGGGCTCACCTGCCTGACCTGGGACACTGGCTCAACAGGTGGGTGTGCTGAAGTTTGATACTTGTTGTGTTGTGTGTTACTTCACTCAGGATGAATGTTGCCATAAGCAGAGCTCCATACACTACTATATACTGTAGTGCAAGTTGAATATATTAAATTTTCTTCATTTGCAGCAGCCTTTTTTAGTTAGCTTTTTGCCTGTTCATATCTTTTGCCCAATTAATAAAAATTCTGGGTACACACGCCAAACATTTTGCACCCCACTGCTTTGTAGGCCATCGGCATTGATTCCCCCACCCCCACCCCGGGCCTCTTTTCCAGCATTCATTTTGTTTTCACGCTGCATTGTTACTGAATGTCAACTTTACTACTGAGTGTTGCACACAGCACTAGAGAGCCTCATTAGCTTGTGAAGGACCCAAGTCGGAGTACCTGTTCTAGAGGGCTGACTCACAGGCAGTACTAAGGTTGTCGCCCCAGAGTTGGTTGACTGTTGTATACTGAATCAAAATATTAACGCAACATGAAAAGTTTTGGTCCCATGTTTCATGAGCTGAAATTCAAGGGCCCAGAAATGTTCCATACGCACAAAAAGCTATTTATCTCTAATTTTGTGGACACATTTTTTTACATCCCTGTTACTGAGCATTTCCCCTTTGCCAAGCTAATCCATCCACCTGACAGGTGTGGCTTATCAAGAAGCTGATATGCATGATCATTTTTGGCAGTATGTCCAACCGGCTTCACAACCGCAGACGTGTAACCATGCCAGCCCAGGACCTCCACATCAGGCTTCTTCACCTGCGGGATCGTCTGATACCAGCAACCCGGACAGCTTATGAAACTGAGGAGTATTGCTGCCTGTAATAAAGCCCTTTTGTCGGGAAAAATGTATTCTGATTGGCCGGGCCTGGCTCCCCAGTGGGTGGGCCTATGCCATCCAAGGCCCACCCACGGCTCCACTCCTGCCCTGTCATGTGATATCCATAGATTAGGGCCTAATTTATTTATTTCAATGGGCTGATTTCCTTATATGAACTGTGACTCAGTAAAATCGTTGCATGCGTTTATATTTATGATCAGTATACAAAAGGAACTGCTCATGGTATTGTTCCATAAAACTCAACCTTGTCTTAGCCCACCTTGAGACAGCTCCTTATCTCCTCCTTGTTTCCAACATGATTTCTCTCCATTCTGTTGACCTATGGTCATTTTCATCTGGTTGTCTTTGCTGCATCTTACTCACTCAGGAATCAGGTTAACTTGCCTCATTGTCTAGCCATGTATTGTATCCACTCAGTCATTCTTCCTCCTTGGAGCTCCCTCAAGGCTGCAGTACCACCACACAGGCAGATGGCTTTTTATTTATGTATTTTTATTGAACCTTTAAATTCTTATTTTAATTGAAAACAATTGGGCATTTGGCCAGTAACCAAAAAGGTTGCGAGATCGAATCCCCGAGATGACAAGGTAAAAATCTATCTTTCTGCCCCTGAACAAGCCACTGTTTCTAGGCCGTCATTATAAATAAGAATTTGTTCTTAACTGACTTGCCTAGTTAAATAAATTGAAAACAATCACAGTAATAGTCAGTAGCCAGTCAGACATAGTCAGTAGCTTCTTAACAAATGTGATTGTTTTCAATTAAAATGGTCAACAATAAACAAAAATAGCTTCTTAACAACAGTGTTCATTTTTTCTGCTATTTATGTCTAGTTTATTGTCCTTGGTGTGGACAGCCCTTTTAGTCACATAATAGTCATTTTGAATTCCTTGGTGTGGATGGCCCTTTAGTCACATAATAGTCAGTGCATTGTTTTGTCAGGCAGGCCAAAACTCAATCCCACCAAAACAGGCTGAAACTTCAGGTGGTCTTTTCAAACAGCTCTTGCACTAAAAGGCATTATCGTAATTTTCAAAATTCATTTTATTCCAACCTCATAGTGTGGAAATGTATACAAAACATAGGAAAATCACATTTTTGACTGCACTGTGCCTTTAAACAGCTACAACATAGTGAAGTTTTAGCTTGCCAGAAAACTTAGGAGATCATTACCAAGCTTCTTTGTAGTGTTGCCCTGGTAAAGCAGTCCTTAGGGCTCTTAAGACATAAGGTGATCATACTGTACATGGATATGACAAGTCATATAATGCAGTATGGCATCATCATAATGCCTTATACTCATGGTCTCTGAGTAAGGTGTTAGGAATGTTTCAATAAAATGGTGACATTCAAAAGTGTGGCTCTAAAAAAGTGGGTGAGCTTCTGAACATACAGAGAACTCGGTGAACCCCCCCAGTACCATGGCAAAGGATCTAGGCTAGTGAATGAAAGAACATTCCTTGTTTAGACCAAGAGAAAATGCATAGAGTGTTATCCATTAGAGCCTGCTACCTTACCTTATTATTTCTGCAGCACCATAATGGGAGCTAGTTTCCTCACATCAAGGTTATAAATAAAAGTGGAGTAACTCCCATAGGAGCTAAAAGAAATGAGTCATATCCTTGTCTGTCTCTGCAGGTAGCATTAGGCTGTTCCTTTCTATTGTATGTTGAAAGCCTCTCTTCGGCTGCCCTGTAATTCTAAAGTGAAGAAAGCTCAAGGCAGATTTTAGGGCCAAGATAACAAGCCTAGATAGCCTCTGAATCCGAACCCAAATCAGATTATCAGTGGCCTGCCGTACATTCGGATTCACTCAACGATGTACAAAAAAACCTTGTGTGGCAGAAAGTTTGCGGAACCTTCAGCGAACCCGTTGTTCTCATTTTGAACCCAAGGTTTTTCTGTCCATTAGCATTCTCACGGCTCCACAAGTAACAAGATGAATGCCTTGTGCTGGGGGCACTAGGTTCAGAGTATTGTGGATTTAGAATTAGCTGACCTTTTTCCTGTCTGCCGTTGCCCCCTTTTCCTATATTCCCCCTGCTCTATGATGTGTGGTTAATGAGCTCCGGCATCGTTCCTCCTTCAAGGTGCCTGTCTGTTCCCCTTACCCAACCCAACCCCCTGCCCTGATACCAGGGCTATACTGTCCTTCTGGCATATCTAGGCTGCATCTCAATAGTTGATTGTGGCTTCCTCTTCCTTTTCTCCTCTCTTTCAAATGCATTGATATGAATGCAAAGAAGGGTAGATGAAAGCACAAAAGTAGATGCTTTTGTTATCACCAGTCCAGTTATTTCTCATCAGGGTAGATAATGTGGAGGAAAGGAGACAAAGCAAGTTCCTTCAAGTTATTGTACTCTCTTACTCTATTGCTTCCCTGATATGTTCTCTTTGGTCCTTGAGATGTTCTCTTTGGTCCTTGAGATGTTCTCTTTGCTCCCTGAGATGTTCTCTTTGGTCCCTGAGATGTTCTCTTTGGTCCCTGAGATGTTCTCTTTGGTCCCTGAGATGTTCTCTTTGGTCCCTGTGGTGTTCTCTTTGGTGCCTGAGATGTTCTCTTTGGTCCCTGAGATGTTCTCTTTGGTCCCTGAGATGTTCTCTTTGGTCCCTGAGATGTTCTCTTTGGTCCCTGAGATGTTCTCTTTGGTCCTTGAGATGTTCTCTTTGGTCCTTGAGATGTTCTCTTTGGTCCTTGAGATGTTCTCTTTGGTCCCTGTGAATAAGGACAAAAATCAAACACCCCAAAGCCTAACCTAATCCTAGCTCCTAACCCTAAAACAAACCCTACCTCCTCACCATAAACCTAATACTAACCTTAACACTAATTCTAAACCTAAACCCTCTAGATATAGCATTTGGCCTTGTGGGGGGACTAACAAAATGTCTCCAGTTGGTCCATTTTTTGTATGTTTACTATTCTTATGGGGACTTCTGGTCCCCACAAGTATAGTTAAACATGTTCACACACCTCCACCCAGACAAATCCAGCTCATGCGCTCCGTCAGCAGCAGATTTGAATTTAGAATGGAAAATGAATCACATCGATTCATTCCTCTAATCAAACCGAATCGCACCGAATTGTTTCAAACTAAAATGTATCATTCCTGTATTGTATTAGAGCCCATATATCTAGATACGTATAGAATCATCTTGAAAAGGAAAATTTGCACGTCCCTAGTAAATGTGTCATTCTTAATACCCCCTCCAATTTTACAATGTATGACTGGTGTGAGTCCAAGGAAATAACCGAGAATGGCACTAAACTCCACAAGAAATATCTTAATGCATACAATATAGCTTCTACCCCCAAGCCATAAGACTGATGGAACAATTAATCAAATGGCCACCGTACTATTACATTGACCCCCCCCCATTTGTTTTGTACACTGCTGCTACTCACTGTTTTATTATCTATGCATAGTCACTTCACCCCTACCTATATGTACACATTACCTCTAACATGTACCTTCGCACTCTGACTCGGTACTGGTACCCCCTTGTATATAGCCTCGTTATGTTATTGTGTTACTTTTTATTATTTTTTACTTTAGTTTATATGGTAAATATTTTCTTAACTCTTCTGGAACTGCACTGTTGGTTAAGGGCTTGTAAGTAAACATTTAATGGTAAGCCCTACACTTGTTGTATTCGGCGCATGTGACAAATACATTTTGATTTGATTGTTTTCATTTTTGAATGTTCATCGGAACAAAGTCAAATGAATTTTTTAAAACAGATGTGTAACAAATTAATTGTGAAATGAGTGCAGTTTGAAGTGGTTTAAATGTATATCTGTTCTGTCTCTATAGCTTCGAACACAAGATGGTGCTATCCTTGTTCGCCGCCTTGTCATTGGCTCTGATCTACTTCCTGGTCCAGCGGAGATGTTCCTGGGTGTCCAAGATTGCCCTGGCCCTTGGCCTTCTGGGTGTATACAGCTACCGGGCGGCGGTGGGCAACGTTGTGTTTCCGTGGCAACATGGTGGTGGAAACATGTCCAAGTAAGTTTTCGCCGACGGGGTGTACAAAACATTATGAACACCTGTTCTTTCCAGGTGAAAGCTATGATCCCTTATTGATGTCACTTGTTAAATCCACTTCAATCAGTGTAGATGAAGGGGAGGAGATGGGTTAAAGAAGGATTTTTAATCCTTGAGACATGTATGTGTGACATTGAGGGTGAATGGGCAAAACAAAAGATTTAAGTGCCTTTAAACGGAGAATGGAAGTAGGTGTCTAAAATAAAAATGCTGTGTTGTATTTGCCTGTTTTTTGAGCCATTTGATATGTGATCACATCATGGCTCGTTAATGAAGGCTATACCTTAAGGCCTACATCAGCATAAAGTACACAGCAAGGCCACAGAGGAAGAAAGACGAGGGTGAAAAAACAACCTTTCAATCATTTGTAGCCAAGTAACCCAAGGGGAAAACTGCTTTGAAACCCCTTATTGCTGTCTGATTAGAGATCATTGTTCTCATGTCCTTAGCCTGGCCCTTTCTGTATCAAGGTGATTAATGGTCCAATCAGAGAGGCTGATCGCTTTGTTTACCCCCGTGCTTTTGATTTCTAATGACCAAATGTGGAGCTCCTTTGCTCTGCCACTTGGCTCAATCCCTCCCTATCACCAGCCAGCTAATCAACCCTTAGTACCCAGCCAGCTGCATCTTGTCCACAGCCCCGTTGACTGTGAGAGCATAATAATGAGTGTTCAGGTGCTGCTGCCCAGTTATCCTACCCCCCTTCCTCGTCTCTTACTAGACATGTTCCCTCCCCCCTCCACGCTCTACTTGACATTGTCTCTACTCCCACCTAACCTCTCACCCCTACCCACCCTTACCCCTCGTTGCACAGTACCAGGCGCACACCAACACTCCATATAATTGACAACGCCGCCGTGTCAAGTCGCCGAGTCATTAATCACCGCGGGAAGGTGTTTATGCTGGCGCCGCGGCAACCTCCTGGCATTTCCATTAAGTTGTGTCTACAACAGTGGTGGCCCCGGCTCAGTCACTCGCTGCCAGGCTAATCTGGTAGCATGCGACCCCTTCATCCCTTTGTGGCTTATCACACTGACCTAAATAGCAGAACGAGGGTCTCCCACACTGTCTTGTTATGATAGTTCAGGCTGAATTGTTTTTGGTGTTTCGTAGGTCAAAGTCTAAAGGACAATCAATTGGGCTTGACTGACAGCAACAAAAAAATAACATTTCGATTTTTGGGGGGTATGGTTCTTGGTATAGCTCTCTAGGCAGTATTGTTTTTCTCTCCCAATGACGACATAATTATCCTTGTCATTTCCTTAACTTTAAAATCATGGAGAATCACCTGTGACATTTTATGGTCTTCACTGTAAGTAGTTGGTTGGTACAGATGTCGGATCTTAACTTGATCACTCTTGTCACAGAGAATTTTCCTGCTGCATCAGCAAATTCAAATGTGCCTTGTCAGTCCCTGAAAAGTAGCAGTTTTCTTTCTCTCATTGCAGGAGCAGTCGAGTCATTGGGATCAGGGCAAATGTTCTCTCGCTCCAATTCTAGTCTGAGGCCCTGTTACTTCAGCATTCAGATGTACAAAAATGTATCTGAAATGAGGCCATCCACATCAACAACTGTTGTTTTATATAGCTTAATAACATAAGATAGATATCAGTCTCCACTAGGCTACGACGTGCAAGTGTCAAGTGTAGGCTAAGGTCAAAATTTAGTTAAATTGTTTGGGCTGCTGCCTTCAGTGTGCACATATAGGCCTGCCTTGTTGCCGTTGGTTCGATTCTGGCCTACACCCTTCTGGCACAAAGAACTCAATCCCCTCGATTGACTTGATATATTTACTCTTTTCAAATATGGACAATCCAGGGATATTTTACCTCTGATTTTAATAAGAAATTACCATACCAGACACTTTGGATAACATAAGTAGTAAACTAATAAAATAATAAGTCAGCAGGGTAGGCTACACCAACATTAGTTTCCATTCATACAAATTATCGGGTAAATTGCCATATTAGATTTATTGTGGTAAACAATGAAAAATAATTGTATTTCTATTGTCTATTGGAATGCTTGTCAAATTGATAAATCGCCAGTTTGAAAAAGTGTGTTAAAAAAAAGGACTAAGTTGAAAAAGGACTAAGTTGTTCTGATTACAATACCAACCAGAGGGTGAACTTACAGTTGAAGTTTACAAACACCTTAGCCAAATACATTTTAACTTAATTTTTCACAATTCCTGACATTTAATCCTAGTAAAAATACCCTGTCTAGGATACCCAGGTACCCAGTTAGGATCACCACTTTATTTTAAGAATGTGAAATATCAGAATAATTAGTAGAGAGAATGATTTATTTCAGCTTTTATTTCTTTCATCACATTCCCAGTGGGTCAGAAGTTTACAAACACTCAATTAGTATTTGGTAGCATTGCCTTTAAATTGTTTAACTTGGGTCAAATGTTTTGGATAGCCTTCCACATGCTTCCCACAATAAGTTGGGTGAATTTTGGCCCATTCCTCCTGACAGAACTGGTGTAACTGAGTCAGGTTTGTAGGCCTCCTTGCTCGCACACGCCTTTTCAGTTCTGCCCACAAATGTTCTATAGGATTGAGGTCAGGGCTTTGTGATGGCCACTCCAATACCTTGACTTTGTTGTCCTTAAGCCATTTTGCCACAACTTCGGAAGTATGCTTGGGGTCATTGTCCATTTGGAAGACGCATTTGCGACCAAGCTTTAACTTCCTGATTGATGTCGTGAGATGTTGCTTTAATATATGCACATAATTTTGTTTCCTCATGATGCCATCTATTTTGTGAAGTGCACCAGTCCCTCCTGCAGCAAAGCACCCCCACAACATGATACTGCCACCCCCATGCTTCACGGTTGGGATGGTGTTCTTCGGCTTGCAAGCCTCCCCCTTTTTCCTCCAAACATAACAATGGTCATTATGGCCAAATAGTTATATTTTTGTTTCATCACAACAGAGGACATTTCTCCAAAAAGTACAATCTTTGTCCCCATGTGTAGTTGCAAACCGTAGTTTGGCTTTTTTATGGCTGTTTTGGAGCAGTGGCTTCTTCCTTGCTGAGTGGCCTTTCAGATTATGTCGATATAGGACTTGTTTTACTGTGGATATAGATACTTTTGTACCTGTTTCCTCCAGCATCTTCACAAGGTCCTTTGCTGTTGTTCTGGGATTGATTTGCACTTTTCACACCAAAGTACGTTCATCTCTAGGAAACAGAACGTGTCTCCTTCCTGAGTGGTAACGGCTGCATGGTCCCATGGTGTTTTTACTTGCGTACTATTGTTTGTACATATGAACGTGTTACCTTCAGGCGTTTGGAAATTGCTCCCAAGGATGAACCAGACTTATGGTTAAAAAAAAATTCTGGGGTCTTGGCTTCTTTAGATTCCCATGATGTCAAGCAAAGAGGCACTGAGTTTGAAGGTAGGCCTTGAAATACATCCACAGGTACACCTCCAATTGACTCAAATTATGTCAATTAAGCTATCAGAAGCTTCTAAAGCCATGACATAATTTTCTGGAATTTTCCAAGCTGTTTAAAGGCACAGTCAACATAGTGTATGTAAACTTCTGACCCACTGGAATTGTGATACATTGAATTATACGTGAAGTAATCTGTTGGGAAAATTATTTGTCATTCACAAGTTAGATGTCCTAACCGACTTGCCAAAACTATAGTTTGTTAACAAGAAATTTGTGGAGTGGTTGAAAAACGAGTTTTAATGACTCCATAAGTGTATGTAAACTTCCGACTTCAACTGTATCTTGAAAGACTTTGGTTGCAAGCAGGACACAAGTAATACCAACATATTTTAGGGAGCCATAATGGGTTGACCAATAGTGGTTGCAATTGAGATCAGCTATGTGGGGGAATTTAGCCCGTGTCAATGGTTCAATGAGACATCAGCTGGTGATAATTTAGTGCCATTGATGGATGCAATAGGCCCATTGTTATTTGATTATATTCCAATACCCATTAGCCTATCTGTGTGTGTGTTTCCCTGTTTGTTTCCTTGGCTAAGTTGATGAGCTGGTTTGTGCCATCAGTTAATTGACAGATGTAGGCCTACTGTAGAACGATAAACTTTCCTCCAGGATTGATGCTTGTCCACGTTTTCTAAATAGTATTATTTGACAATATTGTTCTGGTCTTTGGTGTGGATTGAAAGCCTGTATTGTGTGGCTTTAATATTTAATTTCATAAAGGTGTCAAGATGTTTATGCAGCCTATCCAAAGACCATTTAGTTGAACTGAGACACTTTTCTTTCATGTTTAAATGATCATACTATTTCTTTTACGTCTTGAAAACATTGAAATAAATTCTGTTAACTTGTGGGCATAATATAGGCTCAGGCTGGTGACTAGATTGCCCAGAACTGGCTGCCAACCTCATGAGGCTTGGAGCCGGAGCACGCTGCTTAGACCTACTGCGCTACGACTAATACTGATGATACACCACAAGTATGTGGACACTCCTTCAAATTAGTGGATTTGTCTATTTCAAGCACACGCTTTGCTAACAGCTGTATAAAATCAAGCACACAGCCATGCAATCTCCAAAGACAGACATTGGTAGTAAAATGGCCCCAGGTCCACATACTTCTGATCATATAGTGTATGCTGATAGTTTTTCAATGTATTGTACATAGGCGCATCATTTTTTTATAATTTTATTTGAAGCCTTCCCCAAACTTTAAACACTCTGAATTAAATGCCTACACTTTTACCCATTGAGTTGTTTCTTTTTTAACCGTATAATCACATGGAATTAACCCTTTAACCACGTGGAATTAACCCTTTAACCAGGGGGAATTAATGCGTCAAAAGTAGACGTTCATCCATAAGTCAA
Organism: Oncorhynchus tshawytscha; assembly: GCF_018296145.1. Classification (NCBI taxonomy): domain Eukaryota; kingdom Metazoa; phylum Chordata; class Actinopteri; order Salmoniformes; family Salmonidae; genus Oncorhynchus; species Oncorhynchus tshawytscha. The sequence goes on from NC_056449.1 coordinate 19,616,088, forward strand.
AGGGCATTGCGCTGGATTCGAACACATGTCGGCTCTGGCATATCTGCTGTGGTCAGTGGCTGTGACCGCTTGACCACACAGACACTGAGGAAACCAATCATTTATTCTGCCAATTGCTTGCCTTGAACATATAATAAATCTGATCTAAAAAAAAAATATCTACCCCCTACAAATATATCTACCCCCTACAATTTATTATAATCCACACATACCTGGTTAAATAAAGGTGAAATAAATAAAAATAAAAAAACATAAGAATTCACAGAAGACACGCTGTAGCCTGCACCTAGCCTACATAAGGTACGGTGTGAATTGTACACAAATACCGCTTCCACCTGCCCCTTGGCGGCGATTCTAAATATTTCTTCAGATATTCATTCCTCCTGCTGCAGGATTATTGTCCTCCTGTGACGAAATGGGTCAAATTAAGATATGACATCTGTAGGGATCGAGTTAATGGCCATATTTATTTCTTCCTCTATTCCTCCTTCTCTTTCCTTTCTTCACATTTTTTCTTCTCCTCCTGCACATCAGGAAATGTTCCACCAAATTCTCCAATTGTAGAGTCGACTGTAAAAATGTTGGGGAAAATAGGGCCTTGGAATTGATGGGTCTCCCGCTGTTTCACGTTTCGATATCGTGCCGCCCGTCCTCAGCCTGATGAACGGCCATGATTTATGTGGCCCAGCAGAGGCTGCCGAGTCCCCCCCTCCCCACCAGATGGGGTCATCAATCAGACCATTTTTATTGTCATTCAAAAAAGGAAAATTGTCACCATGTAGCTCCGGTGCAAGGAAAGCCATTCTGGGAAATAATATGTACAAACTGTTAGATTGTTTAAGAGGCACTTTCAATCGTCCAGCTTTTTTGTAATAGTTTCACGTTTTTTTTGCTGTTTTTCATTCTGCTTGTTATTTATGTTTGGTTTTCCCATGTTGTTTTATGTTACAATTCACCTCACATCATTATAGCATTGGTAGGCCAGTATTAAAACCGTTGTGTGTTTGTTGTACCTCACTTAACATTTTTGTAATTTAGCGGTCGCTCTTGTCTAGAGCGACATGCAGTTAGTGCTTTCATCTTAAGATCGCTAGGTGAGACAACCACATATCACAGTCGTTGCATGCAAATATTTCCTCAATAAAGAAGTTATCAGCAAAGACAGTGCTAGTAGGAAAAGACAAGTGCAGGTTACCACATTGACTAATACTAGCTCAGCTAATCCTAAATGTAATCTAAATGTTTTGCTGGCTTCATCAGGTGTCACACAATACATTGCCTGGCCCCAGAATGCCCACATCTGAATGTGAAATGTGATTGGCTTTCAATGTAAATGTCATTTGTGACTTACTGACTGTCTTTGGATTGTAGAATACTCCAGTCACAGGCAAGACCATCCAGTCTTTGTGACAAGCAGTTATCTGCCCTGCTGTTAAGTCATCCCCTTGTTAAATGGCAACGTGAAATCATATCTCAGCCCAGTGCAGTTAATGTGAATTACAGGAGTGGCTTAAGGGCCGCCGATGTCTCTGTGATGAAATACATCTCCTAGAGACCCTGGGAGGCTACTGTGTTATCTGAACACACTTGACTTGTGTTACAGCACCATACTGAATAGAATTGTGTATTTTCTGGTCTATTTCCAACACCCCCAGAAAACACACACAAATGCAGTGAAGCACCAGAGTTGAAACATTGTAACCAGTGTAGAGGATGCTTTCATTGTTCCAAATAGCATTATTGCATAGTGACATTAGTAGTCTCTGAGATGTCATAGCGATTTGCTCCAGAACATCATCACTTCCCGGCGCTAATTCAGTTCCATTCTTCAGTTTTTCTTTCATATCCCATCTTTTATGTTGCCATTCCTGTGAGGAAATGTAAAGATTGAGAGATACTTGAACAAAGGTGACCCTCCTTCAAACCCAGGCTAATGTCATGTTTCTCATTATGCTAGAGAACCACCTTGGTCAGAGAGGGGCTGAGTACTGTAGCGATGGACGTTTCAATGAGAGATCAAGGTTGTAGCTTGATAGTTTGGACAATTTATTACAAGAACACTTGCTTCTAAGCCTAAGAGTTGCCACTAAACCTGAGTTAGTTTCCATAAATGACTCAAAATACATGTACTGCTGAGCACATGGAACCTACACACCACTTCATTCGAGGTGTCAAAAATGACTGAAATATCTTACAAGTTCTGTTGAGTGTATTCTGTCAAAGCGCTGTTAGTGTTTGTGGCTGTTTTCTAGTACCATCTCAATTGGTTCCTGCAGTGCTCAACACCTCCCCAAAGCGGCCCCTTTATTTGATCCTGATTAGATGTTTGTTGTGCTGACACTTCATTTGGGAACATTTATTCATTCAGATCCCTCATGAAGTTGCAAATTAATTCCAGGCTCTCATCAGAACCTCTTGAGTACACACATGCACACACACATGCGTGAACACGCACACACAAAGCATTCAAATACACACCTGAGGTGATTGCAGGTGTCATGGGTATGATAAGCAATGGCTCAGTCTCTCTCTCTCTCTCTCAGGACATTCCTGGATAAGAATGAAGCTATCATTGGGTCATACTCACATTCAGCCTATAGCCTTTCTACAATCCCCTGTTCTAAGCCTCCCTCTGTCACAACCATATAATTACCTCAGAATCAACTAGGACCATGTTCAAATGATGTATTTCTACATTCTCTCCAGTATTTGTTCGATTGTTCACTAAATTAGTTCAGATCATATTTTCATTTTGCGTGGCTATGACCTCTGTTGAAAACAAAGTCTAGAGGCCTTTGAGCACCCAGGATACTATTGTTTGTCAATGTCAGTTTCTCATGTTTTCCTCTTACCGCATGCTACTCATGAGCAAATAATGAATGCAGGTGTCTAGTTAAACTGTTAAACTCCCAAAAAGTGACACAAAATGATCATTACCCAATAAGCTTTGCAATCTGTCAGTGACATTAATGCTTGATCTCTTGGCAGGTGTCTGGGTTTTGAGACACGTCCTCTCTTTTTTTAAATTATTTTTGTATTTCACCTTTATTTAACCAGGTAGGCTAGTTGAGAACAAGTTCTCATTTGCAACTGCGACATGGCCAAGATAAAGCAAAGCAGTTCGACACAAACAACAACACAGAGTTGACTGATCCATTGTGCTCTACTCTCCAAGATGGCAGTTATGGCATTTTGATGACTGATATTGTCATCACATGGGATATTGTTCTCTATATCTATTGTAAGGCTGGTCAAGCTAGTGAGGATACACACCTTGTTTAATAACCAGTTATACTGGCAGGCAGACAGACTGACTTCAGTCCATGGTCTCCAGAAACCTTCAGAATCTTCCTCTTGTTTTTTGGTATGGACTTGGTCAGTTTATTCAAGTGTATTATTAGCATGGTTGTTCTGCCAGCATCTAAATACCAGGATTTCATTTCTGTGTGTGGTTTCCCCTGAGAGCATGTGCCTCCTCACTGCAGAGAGAGAGCGAGGGGGCTGGCATCATGTCGGCATTTTCTCGTTCTCTACCCATCTGTGCCACTCATACCAAATAACACACACTCGCCTCAGCATGGCATTTGTTTGTCATATTTCCAGCTCATTTCATTTGCTGATTGTGTTGCTCTGAGCGATATCATCTAACTCAAGCCCTCACACAGACGCCTGTGGAAAATCCCAACACAGATTTACATTTGAGTCATTTAGCAGACTTATCCATAGTGATTTACAGGAGCAAGTAGGGTTAAGTGCCTTGCTCAAGTGCACATCGACAGATTTGTTTTTGTGGATTCGAACCAGCAACCTGTCAAACCACGCACTCTTTGATTCCTCCGTATCCTCGCAGTTAAACAAGTTAGTCCCACAGCTATGCTTAGTATAAATCCGACAAGACAGGGATATCCAGCCATGCTTAGCATAAACCCGACAAGACAGGGATTTCCAGCCATGCTTCGCATAAATCTGACAAGACTGGGATTTCCAGTTGTGCTTAGCATAAATCTGGCAAGACTGGGATTTCCAGCCATGCTTAGCATAAATCCAACAAGAAAGAGGATTTCCAGTCATGCTTAGCATAAAAGCCAAGAAGGATTCTCTCCACATTTAATTGTGTGTGGATAAAAAATGTGAATAATATAAACGCGAGAGCTGTAGCTAGCACAACTCCAGGGTTAGAAGGAACTGCTTGCCATTCATCTGAGGGACGAGGGTTGCAATAAAAAAAAACTGAATTAATAATACATTGGCAACACCTGCTTGACTCCCTCTCCTAGTGAACTACACCCTTATTCCACTCCTATCACTCCAGGCTCCTTAAAACTCAAGGATGTTTGGTCCCTTTGGGGGACACGCTGTCAGTCTAGTCATATTTGACGAGAAGGCGGCCCTGTTTGTAAGGCTGATTAGTGTCTGGAAGATTGACGGTTTCTTCTTTCTATTTCCTTGTTGAATTTGTCTAAATTAATGGCGGTTGAGTGTTTAACTTTTATCGACACTTTGTTCATTTAGCAAGTGAGGTTCACCTGGTGACGGCTTTCCCAGCGGGCAAAAGAGGTTTAAATCACATCATAAAAGCTGTTTTGCTCTTGTCATTTCAACATGTTTTGCCCGCTAGTTAAGCGTGGTTTTATTGATAATGAGCTGTAACCTCATTCTCCTCTGCCTCTCCTTCCCTAGGTACAGTAGCTAGCAGTAACAACTGCTGCAGCACCAAAATCCATGGTATTTTTAGTTTGTTTAGGTTCATGTTTATTCACTAGCTGGTAGTTTGTCAGTGCTCATTTTCATATTCTTATCCATGCTTCTCTCTATCTCTCTCTCTCTCTTACACACCACACACACACACACACACACACACACACACACACACACACACACACACACACACACAAAGAGAGGCAGATATTGTACTAAGGTGTGAGGGGGTGTGGAGGGTGGGGGGTGGGCAGTCTGTTTGCTGTTTGGCAGACTGACTGTCTGCACTCTCTCCTAAGGCTTCTCACACTAAAAACTCCTGACTTCTGTTCACACAACCCTGTCTCCATGGTTACGTGCCAGGAGGCTACGTGTCGTCTCCTGTTGTCGTACCTTTTCCCAATGAGCGAAGACATAGAAAATGTTGTGCGTTCCATAAGAACAGGCACAGGAATCAGGATCATTCACCCGTATGGGTTTTAGTCAAAGCACATGTCCTTGTGTCTTCTGCTATGTCTAACACACATATGTATGTGTATCCACGTTAACTTGACTCAAAAGCCCGGGGAGCTGACTTTGTATTGATCTTTCTTTACTTAGTCTTTTTTTTACCAGGTTAGTGGTCTTTGTCTGAATTTCTGAAGTGAGAAACAGTGTAGTTCTCTCTGTCATAATAAGAGGGGCTTTGTGCGATGACTGTCTGTGTACTTACCACCATCATATCAGTTTCTAGATTGGCTTGCCCTTCAACTCCCCAACCTATCTAGAATCCAGATGTATTGTATCTTGTGTACAGGGAGCTTGCTCAGGTCTTAGTGTGAAAAAGCTACGGGCAAATAGCCATTGTCAAAACTTTAAAAAGTATGGAATTGTACGCTACAGTCTGATGAAGGTCTGGACTTCTTGAACTTCATGGATACAAGGTAGATACATACGGTATGAAAATAGGCTATGCCTAGCAAGATAGACCAAAAACATCGCAACTATAACAATACAAAAATTGACCATCAGCACTCACATGAACTATGAATCAGTCATCTCCTCACAAGAATTGCTGCAAACAAGAAAGGCTGAGGTGTTGAAAATGTATCCGTTAGCTTGGGGAAAAGTCTGGATTTTTATTATCTGAAGTGTGCAAGCTCACTTTGTAAGATCTCAACACATTGTTTTGGGTTAGTAAGTCAACATATCTTTTCCCACTACTGGGCCTCATTCTCCAGGTTTGAGCAGAGTATACTTAGCTCTACTCACCTCCCCTTTATGCTGTCAAATGGAGACTTGACCTTATCTATCCATGTTCTTTTCCTGTGGGCCCACGAGAGAGTAAAACACTCATAAATAAATAAACTTCTCACGTCTCTCCATTGAGATAACTGATGTCTAGTGAGGCACGAAATGGCTGCCTTCTTTACCGAGATGGGGCTGTTTTGTAAGGGGAACTGCAGATTTTTTTTAATCCATTATTTTACAAGGTAAGTTGACTGAGAACACGTTCTCATTTACAGCAACAACCTGGAGAATAGTTACAGGGGAGAGGAGGGGGATGAATGAGCCCATTTTAAACTGGGAATTATTAGGTGACCATGATGGTTTGAGGGCCAGATTGGGAATTTAGCCAGGACACCGCGGTTAACACCACCACAAGTGCCATGGGATCTTTAATTACCTCAGAGAGTCAGGACCCCCGTTTAACATCCCATCCGAAAGACGGCACCCTACACAGGGGAGTGTCCCCAATCACTACTGCTGCAGCACAGCAGAAAAATAACTGACAAAACATGTTACATCAACAAAGTAAGACAATAAAGTGAAACTACCGGTAATTAAAATCTGATCTGGACCTGGGGCTAGTAACAGGTTATTGGGCATTCAGATGGAGTGGCCAGCCCTTGGACACTTGAGTTCCTTGAACAATGTTTTAAACAGGCTAACCACTTCATCTCTTTTCTCCTCAGGGGGACCGTGGAGGCACGCTTTGTGTATGTCTTCGTCCTGGGCATCCTCTTCACGGGCTCCAAGGACCTGTTGCGGTCCCAGGTCATCACAGCCGATGCCAGGCTGAAGAGCAGGGGCTTATGGGAAATCTACAGGTAGGTAGACTACATGGCAAATAGCTTAGAGAATAGAGAGGCAAGTTTGAATCCTGTGTACATTGTTTTATTCAACCTTTATTGAACCATGCAAGTTAGCTTAGAACCACTTATTTGTCTTATTTACTCATTAAGCATAGTTATTGGACAATAAAGTAATCTTCTTATAGTGGTGTGGTTCTGTTGGTGGCCCTGTTGTTCCGAGCCCACAACCTGCCGGTGCTGTGCTGCTGTTTGCTGGTCCAGACTTTGATGGCCCAGTTCATCTGGAAGAAGCTCCACTACGACGCTGCACAGACCACCATCATGCACTACTGGTTTGGACAGGCCTTCTTCTACTTCCAGGTAAGGGACTGTTAGATGAGGGGGATCTGCACTCCCCCCAAAATATTTAAATGCATATCTTATTTTGAGTGCAAAGCAGACACAGCAGATGAAATCCTTTGCTAAATGAAGTTGTGAATGAGGTACAGTTGAAGTCAGAAGTTTACATACACCTTAGCCAAATACATTTAAACTCTGTTTTTCACAATTCCTGACGTTTAATCCTAGTAAAAATTCACTGTCTTAGGGCAGTTAGGATCACCACTTTATTTTAAAGTGAAATGTCGGAATAATAGTAGAGAGAGTAATTTATTTCAGCTTTTATTTACAGTGCCTTGCGAAAGTATTCGGCCCCCTTGAACTTTACAACCTTTTGCCACATTTCAGGCTTCAAACATAAAGATATAAAACTTAATTTTTTTGTGAAGAATCAACAACAAGTGGGACACAATCACGAAGTGGAACGACATTTATTGGATATTTCAAACTTTTGTAACAAATCAAAAACTGAAACATTGGGCGTGCAAAATTATTCAGCCCCTTTACTTTCAGTGCAGCAAACTCTCTCCAGAAGTTCAGTGAGGATCTCTGAATGATCCAATGTTGACCTAAATGACTAATGATGATAAATACAATCCACCTGTGTGTAATCAAGTCTCCGTATAAATGCACCTGCACTGTGATAGTCTCAGAGGTCCGTTAAAAGCGCAGAGAGCATCATGAAGAACAAGGAACACACCAGGCAGGTCTGAGATACTGTTGTGAAGAAGTTTAAAGCCGGATTTGAATACAAAAAGATTTCCCAAGCTTTAAACATCCCAAGGAGCACTGTGCAAGCGATAATATTGAAATGGAAGGAGTATCAGACCACTGCAAATCTACCAAGACCTGGCCGTCCCTCTAAACTTTCAGCTCATACAAGGAGAAGACTGATCAGAGATGCAGCCAAGAGGCCCATGATCACTCTGGATGAACTGCAGAGATCTACAGCTGAGGTGAGAGACTCTGTCCATAGGACAACAATCAGTCGTATATTGCACAAATCTGGCCTTTATGGAAGAGTGGCAAGAAGAAAGCCATTTCTTAAAGATATCCATAAAAAGTGTTGTTTAAAGTTTGCCACAAGCCACCTGGGAGACACACCAAACATGTGGAAGAAGGTGCTCTGGTCAGATGAAACCAAAATTGAACTTTTTGGCAACAATGCAAAACGTTATGTTTGGCGTAAAAGCAACACAGCCCATCACTCTGAACACACCATCCCCACTGTCAAACATGGTGGTGGCAGCATCATGGTTTGGGCCTGCTTTTCTTCAGCAGGGACAGGGAAGATGGTTAAAATTGACGGGAAGATGGATGGAGCCAAATACAGGACCATTCTGGAAGAAAACCTGATGGAGTCTGCAAAAGACCTGAGACTGGGACAGAGATTTGTCTTCCAACAAGACAATGATCCAAAACATAAAGCAAAATCTACAATGGAATGGTTCAAAAATAAACATATCCAGGTGTTAGAATGGCCAAGTCAAAGTCCAGACCTGAATCCAATCGAGAATCTGTGGAAAGAACTGAAAACTGCTGTTCACAAATGCTCACCTTCCAACCTCACTGAGCTCGAGCTGTTTTGCAAGGAGGAATGGGAAAAAATGTCAGTCTCTCGATGTGCAAAACTGATAGAGACATACCCCAAGCGACTTACAGCTGTAATCGCAGCAAAAGGTGGCGCTACAAAGTATTAACTTAAGGGGGCTGAATAATTTTGCACGCCCAATTTTTCAGTTTTTGATTTGTTAAAAAAGTTTGAAATATCCAATAAATGTCGTTCCACTTCATGATTGTGTCCCACTTGTTGTTGAATCTTCACAAAAAAATACAGTTTTATATCTTTATGTTTGAAGCCTGAAATGTGGCAAAAGGTCGCAAAGTTCAAGGGGGCCGAATACTTTCGCAAGGCACTGTATTTCATCACATTCCCAGTGTGTCAGAAGTTTACATCCACTCAATTAGTATTTGGTAGCATTGCCTTTAATTTGTTTAACTTGGGTCAAACATTTCGGATAGCCTTCCACAAGCTTCCCACAATAAGTTGGGTGAATGTTGTCCCGTTCCTCCTGACAGAGGTGGTGTAACTGAGTCAGGTTTGTAGGCTTCCTTGTTTGCACCCGCTTTTTCAGTTCTGCCCACAAATGTTCTATAGGATTGAGGTCAGAGATTTGTGATGGCCACTCCAATACCTTGACTTTATTGTCCTTAAGGCATTTTGCCACAACTTTGGAAGTATGCTTGGGGTCATTGTCCATTTGGAAGACCCATTTGCGACCAACTTCCTGACTGATGTCTTGAGATGTTGCTTTAATATATCCACATAATTTCCCTACCTCATGATGCCATCTATTTTGTGAAGTGCACTAGTCCCTCCTGCAGCAAAGCACCCCCACAACATGATGCTGCCACCCCCGTGCTTCACGGTTGGGATGGTGTTCTTCGGCTTGCAAGCCTCTTTTTCCTCCAAACATAACGATGGTCGTTATGGCCAAACAGTTCTATTTTTGTTTCATCATACCAGAGGACATTTCTCCAGAAAGTGTGATCTTTGTCCCCATGTGCAGTTGCAAACCATAGTCTGGCTTTTTTATGGCGGTTTTATAGCAGTGGCTTCTTCCTTGCTGAGCGACCTTTCAGGTTATGTCGATATAGGACTTTGGGATTGATTTGCACTATTTGCATCAAAGTACGTTAATCTCTAGGAGACTGAACGCGTCTCCTTCCTGAGTGGTATGATGGCTGCGTGGTCCCATGGTGTTTATACTGGCATACTATTGTTTGTACAGCTGAACGTGGTTCCTTCAGGAATTTGGAAATTGCTCCCAAGGATGAACCAGTCTTGTTGAGGTCTACGCCTGACCCACTGGAATTGTGATACACTGAATTATAAGTGAAATAATCTGTCTGTAAACAATTGTTGGAAAAGTTACTTGTCATGCACAAAGTAGATGTCCTAACTGACTTGCCAACTATAGTTTGTTATCAAGAAATTTGTGGAGTGGTTGAAAAACGAGTTGTAATGACTCCAACCTAAGTGTATGTAAACTTCCGACTTCAACTCTGTGTGTGTAGGTAGGTCACTTTTTCATGCAGGATAGAAGAGGTCTTCTAGATTTCCTCATGTCGTTCTGTTTCAGTGAACATAATCAAGTGTACAATTATATTTTGCTGTCACAATACCTAACATCCCGAGACACACACACACACACACACACACACACACACACAGCCCCAGTGTTCACCAGATAATACATTTTCTGGCATCCCTGAATTCCTCCAACCCCTTGATTTTGTCACTTTGTTACCACTCTCAGATCATTATGAAGGGGTCAGGAATGACCAATTACCTCTTTAGGTGCCCATGCGTGAAATTATTGACCTGGGTAATGGTTAGTCTCAACAAAGCTGTAAACCAGCCCTACTGTAGCCCAAGCTGAGCAGTCCAATGTCCTAAAACTCCTATTGTAGCCACTCCATGGTCGGCCCTGTGGAACATACATGATTCAATAGTGTAATTGATCCACTAAAATATGGTGTTGAGTTTGTCCATTGGAGGGTGGCTTAGTCAGGCTCTTTGACAGAATGGGTCCTTTCACACGCATGAGCACGCATGCACTCACTCCATCCATCCACCCCTCCAGGCAAGAGAGAGGGGAGCTAGTGGCCCTCATCAGCCGGTGAATTAATTCAGCTCCCGCGGGCAATCGCGAAAGCTCTTCCATCACACCTGAGCCCTCGTCAGGAAATGGAAAGGGGAATGAGAGACTGGGCCAAAAACAGTGGGGAGGAGAGACGAGGTGGAGGGGAGTTTTTACACCATCACTGCAGCCCTTACAAGGCCAGTGAGGTGACAAGCTCTGAATAGCTACCTGCGAAGTGGAGGAGCATGCAGGAGACCGACACATTTTAATAGTATCAGCTTCTGACAGCTTCTGAATAGTCACATTAGCTAATGTATTTAGCTACACTAGCTACTGTATGTTAGCTACTTTAGCTAACTAAGCTACATTATTTAACTACTACGTTAGCTAAGTAAGCTAAGGCTAGGTGTGAAAATGAAGCTTAATAAAACGGACATCTTCTGTTTGGCTGGCTGTTTGTCTGTAGGGGAACTCCAACAGCATTGCCACGGTTGATATCTCGGTGGGCTTCGTGGGACTGGAGAGCTACGTAGAGGCCCCGGCTTTCTTCCTCACCGCCCTCAGCACGTATGCCGGGCCCCTGCTCTGGGCTGCCCACCTGGTTTGCTACCTCAGCTCAGAGAAGAGGTCAGTTACTGTACACTCAGCCCCCTCACACCAGTAAGTGTCATTAGTGATGATACATTCATAAGTTAATTCATTCGAACATCCACAGCCCAGGTACCAGCTAACCATGGGTTTATCTTTTGAGCTTGTTTGTCTTACTGTAGCAGACCAATGATGAAGTAGAAGATTTGGTAGATTGAAAGCCTTGAAACAGATGATTTAGTGCAGGGAGGACGTCCACATACTCACAACATGATGATTTAGTGCAGGGAGGACGTCCACATACTCACAACATGATGATTTAGTGCAGGGAGGACGTCCACGTACTCACAACATGATGATTTAGTGCAGGGAGGACGTCCACGTACTCACAACATGATGATTTAGTGCAGGGGGACGGCCACGTACTCACAACATGATGATTTAGTGCAGGGGGACGGCCACGTACTCACAACATGATGATTTAGTGCAGGGGGACGGCCACGTACTCACAACATGATGATTTAGTGCAGGGGGGCGGCCACGTACTCACAACATGATGATTTAGTGCAGGGAGGACGGCCACGTACTCACAACATGATGATTTAGTGCAGGGAGGACGTCCACGTACTCACAACATGATGATTTAGTGCAGGGGGGACGGCCACGTACTCACAACATGATGATTTAGTGCAGGGAGGACGTCCACATACTCACAACATGATGATTTAGTGCAGGGAGGATGTCCATGTACTCACAGGTAGCCTAGTGGTTAGAGCGTTGGACCAGTAATCGAAAGGTTGCTAAATCGAATCCCCTAGCTGACAAGGTAAAAATCTGTTGTTCTGCCCCTGAACAAGGCAGTTAACCCACTGTTCCTAGACCCTCATTGTAAATAAGAATTTGATCTTAAATGACTTGCCTAGTTAAATAAAGGTTGAATTACATTTTTTTTTTTTTTTGTGCAGGGAGGGCCCAGTCCATGTACTCACAACATTGATTCGGCCTAAAACAAGAGGCTGGGTAAACTTTCCAGTTATTCAATTGTTCATGAATGGAATTTCAACTGATTTACGGAACTGGAATGGAAATTGATTTGAGCACTACCGTACCATAATACATAAAGACAAAAGAGGACAGTAACCCAACAGAGCACAGTAACCCAACAGAGAACAGTATATTCTTCCCGTCTAGCATGAGACTGCAGTGTGTAATTTTTGGGACAGGATCATAATGCAATGACAACGCCTTGGCCACATGCCAATTTATTTTGGATTCAAAACAGCAGCGCAGCAAGCTACCCCTGGATGTTATTTGGAAATGCAAAAGTGATCATCAAAGATGCAAGAGATCGCCTTGATCCGGGAACACTTTGTACATCGTTTTAACGCTTGCACCCCTAATTGATTGTCTCATTAATTCATTTGATTCCGGCAACAAGTTAGCCACCTAGAGCACAATTCAAAGAGCATAAGATAAAAGAACGTGATTATTAATACATGAGATAAGTGTTGCTACCCCGTGTCTTGAATGTACATTACAGTATGAATCACAGCACTATAAGCTAACAGTTATGGAATGGAAAAAAGAAGGGGTGGAGGATGTGGTTAATATCAAAAAGCTGTTTGTGGATGTGTGTTTTTTTTCTTCTTTAAAGGGGCCTCTAAGCTTCTTTGTTACTGGCATCTAATTCCAATTAGGTTGAGTGATAACTAGCTCCGAAATGCAGCCGAAGCAGATCGTAAAGCCTAGTCCAACATGGGGGACCCCTTCTCCTAATGCACGCCAGCGTTTCAATAATTGATGAAAACGACCACTTTGAAGTCCTGCTCTTGGAGAGGGAAAAAGGGAATTGTGAACACACATATACTTACACTCATAAGTTTGGACACACCTACTTATTCAAGGGTTTTTCTTTATTTTTCTACATTGTAGAATAATATTGAAGACATCAAAACTATAAAATAAAACATATGGAATCATGTAGTAACCAAAAAAGTGTTAAACAAATAATTAAAATAGCCACTCTATGCCTTGATGACAGCTTTGCTCACTCTTGGCATTCTCTCAACCAGCTTCATGAGGAATGCTTTTCCAGCAGCCTTGAAGGACTTCCCACATATGCTGAACACTTGTTGGTAGCTTTTCCTTCACTCTGCAGTCTAACTCATCACAAACCATCTCAATTGGGTTGAGGTTGGGTGATTGTGGAGGCCAGGTCATCTGATCCATCACTCTCCTTGGTCAAATAGCCTGGAGGTGTGTTTGGGGTCATTATCCTGTGAAAAACAAAGGATAGTTCCACTAATCGCAAACCAGATGGGATGGAGTATTGCTTCAGAATGCTGTGGTAGCCATGCTGGTTAAGTGTGCCTTGAATTCTAAATAAATCACTGACAGTGTCACCAGCAAAGCACCCCAACAACATCACACCGCCTGCTCCATGCTTCACAGTGGGAACCACACACATTGAGATCATCTGTTCGCCTACTCTGCGTGTCACAAAGACACGGCGGTTAGAACCAAAAACCCCCAATTTTGACTCATCAGACCAAAGGACAGATTTCCACCAGGCTAATGTCCATTGCTCGTGACTAACCATCATGTCTTAAAGTAATGATGCATTGTTCATTTCTCTTTGCTTATTTGAGCTGTTCTTGCGATAATATGGACTTGGTCTTTTACCAAATAGGGCTATGTTCTGTATACCACCCCTACCTCGTCAGAACACAACGGATCAGCTCAAACGCATTAACAAGGAAAGAAATTCCACAAATTTACTTTTAACAAGGAACACCTGTTATTTGAAATGCGTTCCAGGTGATTACCTCATGAAGCTGGTTGAGAGAATGCCAAGAGTGTGCAAAGCTGCCATCAAGACAAAGGGTAACTTCTTTGAAGAATCTAAAATCTAAAATATATTTAGATTTGTTTGACACATTTTTGGTTACTACATGATTCCATATGTGTTATTTCATTTTGATGACTTCACTATTATTCTACAATGTAAAAAAAATAGTCAAAATAAAGAAAAACCCTTGAATGAGTAGGTGTGTCCAAACTTTTGACTGGTACTGTACATGCATTCACACACATTAATTAAAGCCGAGAAATGGGTAGAATTGTCTGTCACATCATCCCCTCTTTGACTTAGCATCATAGTGCGGATGCAGGAGAACATTCCAAATCCCATTACTCCCTGTCTCGCCCCTTGGGAGTCTGCTTCTATGTCACTGAGTCGCGTTCCGCTATGTCACGAAATGTCACCATTTGCATATCTGGGTGGCTTTTAGGACCACCCGTGGTTCTGGTGTCAAGTCAAGGACAGTCAGTTGTGCCCCGCTAACAAGAGCCACTGATATGTTGACAATTTTTGTTCTACGATGATGTTGTCTGTGTCAGATCGTAACTGTGGCCAAGTTGAGACTGGTCACCTTCTCAGTTGACGGCCCTCTTCTTTATTTTAATCAATAATATTAACGACAGGTAGTTTGTTGGTTTGTTAACTGTGAAGTTCAGCCTCGGGGACCTCATCAAACCCCCTACGACAGCCTGTCATTTTTTATCCCTTACATATGCTCTTGCAGGAAGCCAGTTCAAGTAAAGTCCCATATTTGTAACACTGTCATAAACCAATTGATTCATCTGAGGAAACGTGCCTCACACAATCCATCCCCTCTGAGTATCTCATACATAATACGAGCAGACCGAGATTTGTAAATTCTCATTATTCATGTCCACATCCTCCATCCCCACCATCCAGCGCTGCAGTTTTCCACCAGAATGGCCCCACTCACAAAGTGCAGTTTGAGACGTCTGCGTGATAAATGAACCTCTTAAGTAGTCTGACACAATGCAGCTCATTTATAATGCACTATGCCCCATCAGCATCCACACTACAGAACCAAATACTGGAAATGGGCTTTGATCAATACCTCCCTTGTCGGGAAACCCTAAAACCACAGGGGAAGATAAAACTAAAGTTTTCATTGCTGTTGAATAGGATCTGTCTAGGGCCATGTTTTCACCGGGATAAAAGTGCTCCAAAGTAGTCAAAGCAAACAAAGAGAATTCAATAACCCCCTTTCCCAACATTTGCTACTGCAGTTCAAACATATATACTGGTCAAATCTGTGCAGACTGCACCCAGAAATGGGAAAATACATGTGGTGCAAATGCATTGCCAGGGCTGTGTTTTTGAGTGTCAAAAGGGGACAATTCTCAAACGCTCCAGAGCTCTATAGGTGGTATCCCTTGACGCACATCCTGTATCCCACACTCCTTTACAGGCAGTCATCCCTTTTTAGTCCTGCTCCCTGGGTCATGATAGAGGGAGCGCACTGGATAAATACTAAAGCCAGCCCAAGAAGAGGACAGGAAGTAAAGGGAGAGTGGGTGGGTGTGGGACAGGCGTGAAGGTGCTTGACTAATGCCTGAACTCATTTCCAAAGAGGGGAATGCCCTTCAATTACTACCTCATCAGGGAGCTAGAGACCTTTGCCTAGGACAGGACATGAACAGACACCTAATTCGCCAGATGCCAGACAGGTCTCTCCTGCTGTAAAGGAACGGGGATGTATAGAGCTGAGAGACGTGATCACCACAACAAAGACAAGACAAATGTCTTTCTACTGGTTATGTAGACCTTTTATGTAATCATCTGTAGTTTTATTCATGACACCTGTGCATTCCGTTAAAACGTAGATATTAGGCATAAAATGAGTTGGATTAATCTGGATCCCTTGATTAATTACATATCTGTTGAATCAGGCCCCATTTGTGAGTAATGTGGCCTGTTCTGCATCACAACATCATTGTAATAATTACATTGTTGTGGTTTGCTACACCAGCTGTGTGTGTCTTGGCAGACCGGAGCCACAGCTGAGCACACACACTCCCAGTGCAGTCAATGCTACCTGCTACATAGGCCGCTTGAGCAGAACAGCAACACATGTCTTGAGGGTATAGTCTCTGAAGAATACACTACACCTAATACAGTAACTTGCGTCATACGCCTCTGGTGTATGAAATATTCACACCCCTTGACTTTTTCCACATTTTGTTGTGTTACAGCCTGAATTTGCCTGAATTTAAAATTGATTACATTTAGATTTTGTCAATGGCCTACACATAATACCCAATAATGTCAAAGTGGACTGTTTTTAGAAATGGTTACAAATTAATTAAAAAATGAAAAGCTGAAATGTCATGAGTCAATAAGTATTCAACCCAGAAGTTCAGGAGTAAAAGTGTGCTTAACTAGTCACATAATAAGTTGCATGGACTCGCTCTGTGTGCAATAATAATGTTTAACATTTTTGAATGACTACCTCATCTCTGTAACCCACACATACAGTGCTGTGAGAAAGTATTTGCCTTTCAAATTGTCTCTACTTTTGCAAAAAAATGTATACTAAATGTTAACAGATCTTCAACCAAAACCTAATATTAGATAAAGGGAACATGAATGAACAAAATACAACAATTACATATTTATTATGCAACAGGTATGCTACACCCAATGCCCTTGTGTGAAAAAGTAATTGCCCCCTTACACTTATTAACTGGTTGTTCCACCTTTAGGTGTCACTGTGGAGGAATTTTGGCCCACTCTTCCGTGTGGAACTACTTTAACTTAGCAACATTTGTGGGTTTTCAAGCGTCAATTGCTAGTTTCACGTCCTACCACAACATCTCAATTGGGATTAGGTCTGGATTTTGGCCGTTTTCATGTAGTCGTGATTGTGTGTTTGGTATCATTGTCTTGCTGCATGACCCAGCTGAGCTTCAGCTCATAGGCGGATGGCCTGATATTCTCCTGTAGAATTCTCTGATACAGAGCAGAATTCATATACAGGTATTACCAGTGTCCAACAGGGATCTATTATTTGTCCACTTCTCTCTTATACATGGCTCCCACTAAGCAAAATCATCTTTGAATATTGTGCCAGCTTCCACACCTATACAGATGACATAGTTTAAAATGTATTTAGTGCTTGATCATGTTTAGATTCTAAACCCCATTGATTAGCTGTTCATATAGCATTGCCATTGTCAGAGTAAATGCTACAAATGTGAATGTTATTTGATATAAAAAACGTTATGGTTTGTGAGCTAAAGAGATTTGCGATAAAACATCATACATTTCAGGTCCGGACCTTTGTTTCAATACTTTTCTTCTGGCCCAAAATTTGTGTGCTATGTGCATTGATAGCTGTTTGTGAGAGTGATATAGGAGGACACATTCAGTGTGTGTCGCTAAGTACAGTCATTTCTGTTGGCACCTACATGGGGGCTTGTGTGGGGACGCTCACTGATTATGCGAACACGCAGACAAACAAACCCACAGGTGTTTGATTCAACACCTACCCTAAATTACACTACCACCCACTGCCTTAGTGCAGCTCTCAGCTAGCCTTTATTTGTTTGGGAGGGATCATTTCCCAGGCTTGAAATTCCTCCCACAGAGTTTTGAGATTACCTGGCTGCAGTTCCATCTCCAGAGTTTTGAGATTACCTGGCTGCAGTTCCATCCCCAGAGTTTTGAGATTACCTGGCTGCAGTTCCATCCCCAGAGTTTTGAGATTACCTGGCTGCAGTTCCATCCCCAGAGTTTTGAGATTACCTGGCTGCAGTTCCATCCCCAGAGTTTTGAGATTACCTGGCTGCAGTTCCATCCCCAGAGTTTTGAGATTACCTGGCTGCAGTTCCATCCCCAGAGTTTTGAGATTACCTGGCTGCAGTTCCATCCCCAGAGTTTTGAGATTACCTGGCTGCAGTTCCATCCCCAGAGTTTTGAGATTACCTGGCTGCAGTTCCATCCCCAGAGTTTTGAGATTACCTGGCTGCAGTTCCATCCCCAGAGTTTTGAGATTACCTGGCTGCAGTTCCATCCCCAGAGTTTTGAGATTACCTGGCTGCAGTTCCTCCCCCAGACTTTTGAGATTACTTGGCTGCTGTTCCACCTCCAGAGTTTTGGGTTCACCTGGCTGCAATATCCCCGTCTGAATATGGGATGAACTGTGGCTCTTTTCAGACCGACAAAGGCATTGAAATGACTCAGAGGAGCTTTCAGATGCTGCGATTGAATGTGTGTTTGTGCACATGTATACTTGTGTGTGAAAGAGATCAAATGTGAAAGAGAGCGAGTATAAAAGGACAACGTGCAAACAGCTTGTACAGTTCTCTGTATTTCTGATTGTTTTGAATGAGAGACTGTGGGCAACCCTTTGAACAGTGTGCAACTTGTTCTCCATCTCTGCCTTTCATTTGAATTGAAAGGCTGCCGTCGAAGGTCATATCCTGTACTTTCTACATGTGCTGGCATCTATCAGCCCTATCTAAATAGACAATGAGGTCAGGCTCTTTTCAGGGGTATTAAGGAGTCGATGTCAGGCTAATGCAAGCGTAAGCATTGAGACAGACGAGATACAAGTTCTCAGGTTGAAAGGCTGATTGAAAGCATGTGCCTCAAGGCTAAGAGAGATGCATTAGAATTTGTCTGAGTCCAGGCCTCGTGTCAATAGCATTTGTTTTATATCAAATACTTTAGATGTGGAGGTTGAATGTACACGTGGTGTACTCAAATCTGTGCTTTAAAACGTGACCTATGAGATGCAAACCTTCAATCCTGCGATGTCTCATGCCGAATGCCATTTGTTTTGTCAGGTACAGTAGGCATTTGTTCTTTTGACTGCTGGTGACATCTGTTTTTCCATTCTTCTGATTGAAAGATAATCAATCTCTCTCTCTTCTCTCCCATCATCTCTCTTCACCCTCTCTCATCTCCATCTTTCCCTTTTCTCCTCCTCTCTCCAGGAGCTCAGTGGCGGTCGGCCATGGATGCTACTGCTTGGCCCTTTTGCGGTCCGTGCCGGCGGCGGCCTACGTGGTGTTGGTCACGGCCCTGCGCTACCACCTCTTCATCTGGAGCGTCTTCTCACCCAAGCTGCTGTATGAGTCCATGCACACACTGCTCACCGTTGCAATTTGCCTCTTCTTCACCACCATGGAGCAGAGCCGCAGGCCCTAGGGAGCCCACGGCTCAGAGGGCTCTCAACTTTCAGGAAGGGGTTAAGGAGAAGGGCAAAGACTCATGGGTAATGGTGGTCCTGATACTGTCCTAGTTGACTTCTGGATGCCCCACTCCTACACTCTGAAGGAGAAGGTGGGAATGTACTGTCCACTGCACTGGACTTCTAGGACTGCAGCATTCACTTGGGTGGCAGGTAGCCTAATGTTTAAGAGCGTTGGGCCAGTAACCGAAAGGTTGCTGGTTTGAATCCCTGAGCAGACTAGGTGAAAAATCTGTCAGCAAGGCACTTAAGCCTAATTGCTCCTGTAAGTGTACGCAATATCTTTTCTCAGGTGGAACTTTGTCTCTTGTATGGACTAAAGCACAACTTTTTCAGTAAGATTTAGATATTTTAAGGTGGTGGGTTCTACTGAAGTCTGTTCAGGTATTTATTGAGCAGGGCTGAAAATGGGTAATGGAGTAAATTCTATAAATTATTTCATTTGAATGTGTCAAAGCACAATCTCTTGAAATTGGATTTGTATTCCTTCATTTTGTTGTGTTATTGTTTGTTTTGTTTCTGTAGAGTAGTAAGTTTTTCTATTGACCACCGGCTCTGTAGTGCTCTATCCCAGTAGAGTAGTAAGTTCTTCTGTTGACCCCCGGCTCTGTAGTGCTCTATCCCATTAGAGTAGTAAGTTTTTCTATTGACCCCCGGCTCTGTGATGCTCTATCCCAGTAGAGTAGTAAGTTCTTCTGTTGACCCCCGGCTCTGTAGTGCTCTATCCCATTAGAGTAGTAAGTTTTTCTATTGACCCCCGGCTCTGTGGTGCTCTATCCCAGTAGAGTAGTAAGTTCTTCTATTGACCCCCGGCTCAGTGGTGCTCTATCCCAGTAGAGTAGTAAGTTCTTCTATTGACCACCGGCTCTGTAGTCCTCTATCCCAGTAGAGTAGTAAGTTCTTCTATTGACCCCCGGCTCTGTGGTGCTCTATCCCAGTAGAGTAGTAAGTTCTTCTATTGACCACCGGCTCTGTAGTGCTCTATCCCAGTAGAGTAGTAAGTTCTTCTATTGACCACCGGCTCTGTAGTCCTCTATCCCAGTAGAGTAGTAAGTTCTTCTATTGACCACCGGCTCTGTAGTGCTCTATCCCAGTAGAGTAGTAAGTTCTTCTATTGACCACCGGCTCTGTAGTGCTCTATCCCAGTAGAGTAGTAAGTTCTTCTATTGACCACCGGCTCTGTAGTCCTCTATCCCAGTAGAGTAGTAAGTTCTTCTATTGACCACCGGCTCTGTAGTCCTCTATCCCAGTAGAGTAGTAAGATCTTCTATTGACCACCGGCTCTGTAGTGCTCTATCCCAGTTGCATTATATTTATAATAGTCCTCCATACACTTATATCGGTTATATAAATTATATACTGTAGATGTGTTCCAAGCTGATAGCAAGCCATACTTCCTTCCCACTTCCTGCCATAGGATACACAGGTTGTAAGCTGTTTATTTTAATTAAACATTTTTATTTAAACTTTATTCAACTATTTCATACCCTAAATTAATATGCATTCTTTTAGTTGTGTGTGTGTGTGTGTGTGTGTGTGGATATATATATATATATGTATATATATGTATATATATATATATATATATATATATGTATGTATGTATATATATATATATATATATGTATATATATATGTATATATATATATGTATATATATGTATATGTGTGTGTGTGTATAGACATATATGTGTGTGTATAGATATATAAATATATATATTGGCAGTAAAAATTGTTTTAAAATCCCTGTCTTAGGTCAGTTAGGATCACCACTTTATTTTAAGAATGTGAAATGTCAGAATAATAGTAGAGAGAATGATTTATTTCAGCTTTTATTTCTTTCATCACATTCCCAGTGGGTTAGAAGTTTACATACACACTCATAGTATTTGGTAGCATTGCCTTTACATTTTTTAACTTGAGTCAAATGTTTCGTGTAACTTTCCACAAGCTTCTCACAATAAATTGGGTGAATTTTGGCCCATTCCTTCTGACAGAGCTGGTGTGACTGAGTCCAGTTTGTAGGCCTCCTTGCTCGCACATGCTTTTTCAGTTCTGCCCACAACTTTTCTATAGGATTGAGGTCAGGGCTTTGTGATGGCCACTCCAATACCTTGACTTTGTTGTCCTTAAGCCGTTTTGCCACAACTTTGTAAGTATGCTTGGGGTCATTGGCATTTGGAAAACCCATTTGTGACCAAGCTTTATCTTCCTGATTGATGTCTAGAGATGCTGTTTCAATATATCCACATAATTTCCCTTCCTCATGATGCCATCTAATTTGTGAAGTACACCAGTCCCTCCTGCAGCATAGCACCCCCACAACATGATGCTGCCACCCCCCCCCCATAAAACTTCTGACCCACTGGAATTGTGATACAGTGAAATAATCTGTCTGTAAACAATTGTTGGAAAAATTACTTGGCATGCATGAAGTAGATGTCCTCACCGACTTGCTAAAATTGTAATTTGTTAACAAGAAATTTGTGGAGTGGTTGAAAAACACATTTTAATGACTCCAACCTAAGTGTATGTAAACAGTCATTAAACTTGTTGTAGACCACTACGAGTCATTAACTGACCTAAAACAGGGAATTTTTACTAGGATTAAATGTCAGGAATTGTTCAAAACTGAGTTTAAATGTATTTGGCTAAGGTGTATGTAAACTTCCGACTTCAACTGTATGTTTATGTTAAATGTTTTACTCTGGGAATATATAGAAATGCAATGAAAGCTTTGTGAATACAGTGGATCATTACTAGTATACAGATGACAATTGATTCACTTGGTGAATGTTGTTAATCTAAAGATCATTTGGATTCACCTGCTGTGTGGGGACAAAGCTTAATTCTTGGGTTACATTTTCCATCTAAAAGCGGTTATTTTTTATAAATATATTTTTGTTTGAAGCCATATTTCACTTCTATTTCTGTATTGCTCATTTGATTTCTAATCTAAAAATGTGCTCCAATCCACAATTTGATGTCTTCCTACTTCTGCCAGACCTGTGAAACCTAATCATTGGCAATTGGGAGCCCTTGCCCTAACATGCTAATCAAATTAGATTACAAAATGAACTAATAAATTGCTTACTTAAATTAAAGTTGTTTTCTTTCATGAAGATATCCCCTAGGAAAATGTCCCTGTGAATACTGAATGCAATTCCAATGTATAAAGCGGTTAGTTAATGTGACACAATCTGATTGGTTAACTTGAAGAACTTGAACAGAGATCCATATGCTTATAAAGGACTCTCCATGTCCAATAATAACATGTCTGGTAAATAAGCATATGAAGTTGCAGATTGCAGCATGTCACACAACTTTTAATATATGATATTAGATGTGATTTATGTATGTTTTACTCAACTTAATCTAATAGCTATGTATGTGTTAAGTTATTTTGTCTTAATGTTTTGGTCAAATGTGTTTTCCTTGTGTTAACTGTGACCACTGTGATGGGCTAAGCTGCTGTATGTCTTATTTATGGCTAAATGTACAGAGATGCAGCCTTGATTCTGTAGTGGATACAATATCTGCCATTCAGTCATGCATCTTGATTGTGGAATCTCTTTAGATTGAGAAAAATGGGGGACTATTTTAGACTTTCTAGTTTAAGAAAAATGGGGGACTATTTTAGGTGATAATTACTAACATTTTGAGACAGCCAAGACCACAACAGCAATCTCTGCTTACTCATCCTCCCTCACCCAACAGGTTTTCAAAGAAGCTTTGTGCTGACATTTTCCCCTTATTTCTGTTAGGTGGACAATAAAAAAAATGTTTTTATCAATTGCACTGTTTAAGAGAACATCCTCAAGAGGTTAAAGATTAAATTATAAAACTATAAATTATAATAAAGTATAGATTATGTAGACTTTCATATATTAAAGTATAAACATTTACTTTTTCAACTTGCACAGTTGATACTGAAGCTCGTACCCATGAAATCTCATTAACAGTGGAATTAAATGAGGAGTGATGAACGGTCAAGGATCATTTCCTCTACATTATGGCGCATCATTTTATCACTGGACGACATAGCATCACATAATTGGTCAGGTTATCAAAATGAACAATATTCCATTAATGTGCGTAATTAGTCAAATACATTTGAATCTATTTATTTTATTTGTATTATTATAAATATATATATATATATATTACATTTTCCTTTATTGTCAATTAATACATTTTTTACTTACCATTTTTGAAACCATTTGGCTGTTTTCTGGTGACAGTTGTGACTTCATTTCTACATTAAGTTTTTAAATGTTCTGATTTTAATCACGTAAAAACTGTTTGATGGTAATCTGGATACTGTCAGACATTATTGCAGATATAAGTAGTGTAAGATCAAAGAACTGCAGATTTTTATTTTATTTTATAATTACCCACATAATGCTCTCTATACTCCTCTGTAAACTGGTCATCTCTGTATACCTGTCGCAAGACCCACTGGTTGATGCTTATTTATAAACCCCTGTTAGGCCTCACACCCTCCCTATCTGAGATATCTATTGCAGCCCTCATCCTGCACATACAACACCCGTTCTGCCAGTCACATTCTGTTAAAGGTCCCCAAAGCACACACATCCCTGGGTCGCTCCTCTTTTCAGTTCGCTGCAGCTAGCGACTGGAACTAGCTGCAACAAACACTCAAACTGGACAGTTTTATCTCAATCTCTTCATTCAAAGACTCAATCATGAACACTCTTACTGACAGTCGTGCCTGCTTTGTGTGATGTATTGTTGTCTCTACCTTCTTGCCCTTTGTGCTGTTGTCTGTGCCCAATTATGTTTGTACCATGTTTTGTGCTGCTCCCATGTTGTGTTGCTATCATGTTGTTGTTATGTTGTGTTGCTACCATGCTGTGTTGTCATGTGTTGCTGCCTTGCTATGTTGTTGTCTTAGGTCTTTATGTAGCGTTGTGTCTCTGTTGTTGCAATGTGTGTTTTGTCTTATATTTATATTGTATTTATTTTAGATTTTTAATCCCAGGCCCCCGTCCCCACAGGAGTCCTTTTGGTAGGCCGTCATTGTAAACAAGCATTTGTTCTTAACTGACTTGCCTAGTTAAATAAAGGTTCAATAAAAAATACTATTTCCCCAGGGCACAACGACAGTTAAACAACTTAATGTAAGCGACCCTTGGTGTCCTCTAGCCTTCTCTGCACACTGTGTACCTGCGGCAGTTCTTATTGCACATGGCTAAGCTCATCTTCCAGAGTAATCGTTCATCTCAAAATGAGAATGCTAATATTTTGATGAGAAATGTTTGCATTGTCGACCTTGGCGAAGACAAAAAAAAAATGTTTTAAAAGTTAAGCTCCTCGGCTGTGGATGTGTGGTAGAAATGGGGAGCGGGAGAAATAGATTTGCTTAAATGTTCTAATACACTCTCTTGAATTCTAAACCTGTACATGATAGAATATGACACAACAGCTCCAGAGATTGTTTTCTGATGTGGATAACAAAGATTTCTCTATTTTGCTATTGTGTTTACATTATTTTGTTTCAAGCCATGTGGGCAGAAGAGGTGAAGGAGAGAGGATGATCCTTTTCAAATAATAGGTTGGTTTTTTTACCTTTTAGGTTTAGTTCTGTATCACTTCATGTTTCATGTCACTCCCATCTTGCTATAGAAAAATATCTTCTAACCCCTCTTCAAATAGATTGCCCATTCCTGAGCATGTCGTTTTTTGTGTAACTACTTGTGGATCAATGGTAGATTGGTATGACTACACACAGATAATACAGAATATACCTCTTCTGAACTCACTTTATGACCAAATCATTATAGAGCTCTTCTGAAACCAATTTCTGACCAAATCAGAATATCGCTCTTCTGAAACCACTTTTGACCAAATCAGAATATTGTTCTTCTGAAACCGCTTATGACCTAATCAGAATATTGCTCTTCTGAAACTGCTGATGACCAAATCAGAATAGATCTTATCTGAAACTGCTTATGACCAAATCAGAATAGAGCTCTTCTGAAAACCGCTTATGACCAAATCAGAATAGAGCTCCATTTTATGGCCATATCAGAGTAGAGCTCTTCTGAAACTGCTTATGACCAAATCAGAATATTGGTCTTCTGAAATTACTTTGACAAAGATGAACACAGGTCAGACCATGATGTTAAGCAACAGTTGGACTGAAAAGCAACATTCCAGAGAGTGTGTGGCTAATTTAATTGTGGCTTGTACAGCCAAGTGAATGTTTCATTGAGTTTGTGTTTATGGCAAAGGAATCATAGCATAACTGGGCCGAAATTTAGGGTGGTGCACTGCCCAGAAGACTAAGCCCAGAGAGGTGTGATTGAGTTAAAGCTGGCAATGAAGTTAAACTGATGACATTAACACTGAGCCTTCTTCTTCCCCTGTCTTCTATGGTGGTTCAACACCTCCCACTTGAGACCGAGAACAATCCCCCTTCAACCCTCCCACACAACAGGCAGAGCAAAATACTGGACATATTTCCCTCCGAGGGTGAACACAATACAGCAGCGGTCATCCCATTTCTTTCTAATAGTTCACACATTTCTGCAACGCTGATAATGGGAACCCTCAGGTGTGCCATATCTCCCTCAAGAGTGTCCTTCACAAGTTCAGTAAACATTCCCTACCTGTCCTTTTTTCCATCCCTGAAAAAAAAGTTTGAGGAAGAAAAAAAGTATGAAACTAAGAAAAATGAGATGGGTACAGAACAAGTCATGAATATGCAGGACAAAAGGCCTGAGGGATTACACGTTACCTAAGGTTTATTTTCTGTCTCTTTCCCTCGCTCTCACCGATGAGGTTTGCTCCTGTCTGCATCTTAATTGAGATAGGGGGATGGAGAAAGAAGGGGGGGCTAGAGAGAAAGGGAGGAAGAGGACTGGTTTAGATTTCTGCCTCAATGCAGTGCTTGGATGTCCACAGCCCTGAAGTCTTTCAGGCCTTGTTTACTCTGGCATCAGAGAGTCTATGAATCAGGCTTTTTAGATCTAATATTTCCGAATGACTAAACACATTTTCAAGTAATTGGCGAATGGAGTGTGACTTTTTGTACACTACCACAAAGATTTTCAGCCAATGTATTAAAGATATTCCATTCATACAGCCAACAATTCACAGCCCAATCTTGTCATTTAGCCAATGCAGGAGAATATTGCTTGCTGGCTCATTTAGCCTTGCTGACTCACTCATTCATGCTTACACACCTGTTTTTTTTTTTATTATTCAAAAAGACTTAAGCGTGACACTAATTTCAGCATATGGAGAATGACAATGTTTTTTTAACCCTGGTATTAAGCCTGTAAGCTAGATTCCCTGAAAGGTCCATGCTGATTATCAGTTCAATCGTCCAGACACTAAAAGGTTGTCGATATTGTTATTACATTTTTTAATTTATGATGGAAAAAATATTTTATTTTAATTGTTTAATTTGTGATTCACTGTATTTGTAGGTTTCTGGTTCATGTCTAATTTTTGATTAGCCACACCACTGGAGCTAGTCACATGGGATAAAGTAATTTACAGCTCCTGGGGTTTCACCTAACACTTTGTATTAAAGCATGTTGTCCTATGAATATTCAACAAATAGGAGCATGATGGTGTGAATTGAATTGAACACACATGAGAATGTAGGCTATTGACATTGTAATGCTCCGAAGAGGATCCTGAGAGAAGTCCATATCACAGAGAACACACTCTACTCCATATTTATTTGAACGGTGAAGCTAAAACTTTTAATTTTGGATTTGAGATAAAAATGTTTTGAGGCGACAGTACAGAATGCCACCTTTTATTTGAGGGTATTTTCATACATATCTGTTTTACCAGTTAGAAATATTAAATTAAAACACTTGATGTATCTAGTCCCCCTCATTTCAAGGTGTCATAAGTATTGGGACAAATTCACTTGCAGTGTATAATAGTAGTCAAAGGTTTAGTATTTAGTCCCATATTCCTAGCACACAATGACTACATTTAGCTTGTGACTCTGCAAACGTGTATGCATTTACAGTTTGTTTTGGTTGTGTTTCGGTTTATGTTTTTCCCAATGGGAACTGAATGGTGAGTTATGTATTGTGTCATTTTGGAGTCACTTTTATTGTAAATCCGAATAGAATATGTTTCTAAACAGTTCTACATTAATGTGGATGCTACCATGATTACGGATAACTATGACTGAATTGTGAATAATGATAAGAGAGTATGTTAGAGGCACAAAGATCATGCCCCTCAAAACAAGCTAACCTCTCAGCATTACCAATAACAGTGGAGGTTAGCATTTTGGGGGGAGTACGATATTCATGACATTCGTGACATTTTGTAAAGTTGCCGAATATGAAACATGATCTCAAATCCAAAATGCTGGTGTATAGATCCAAATGAAACGTTTTAGCTTCACTGTCCGAATAAATACAAAGGAGGGTGTATATGGTAAAAGAAATGCGGACTTTAAATGTCTACTTTCTGTGTTCTACTGATTGCTAACTTGCCAGAGCCTTGAAATCCAAACTAGGTTAAGCTTGCCATGTCAAACCTACAGTACCAGTCAAAAGTTTGGACACACCTCATTCCAGGGGTTTTCTTTTTTGTTTGACTCTTTTCTACATTGTAGAATAATAGTGAAGACATAAAAACTATGAAGTATCTCATATGGAATCATGTAGTAACCAAATAACTGTTAAACAAATCAAAATATATGTTATATTTGAGATTCTTGAAGTAGCCACCCTTTGCCTTGATGACAGCTTTGCACGCTCTTGGCATTCTCTCAACTAGCTTCATGAGGTAGTCAGCGGGAATGCATTTCAAATAACAGGTGTTCCTTGTTAAAAGTACATTTGTGGAATTGATTTCCTTAATGCGTTTGAGCCAATCAGTTGTGTTGGGCCGAGGTAGGGATGGTATACAGAAAATAACCCTATTTGGTAAAAGACCAAGTCAATATTATGGCAAGAACAGCTCAAATAAGCAAAGAGAAACAACAATCCATCATTATGACATGAAGGTCAGTCAATCTGGAACATTTCAATAACTTTTAAAGTTTCTTCAAGTGAAGTTGCAAAAACCATCAAGCGATATGATGACACTGGCTCTCGTGAGGACTGCCACAGGAAAGGAAGACCCAGAGTTACCTCTGCTGCAGAGGATAAGTTCATTAGAGTTAGCAGCCTCAGAAATTGCAGCCCAAACAAATGCTTCACAGAGTTCAAGTAACAGACACATCTCAACATTAACTGTTCAGAGGAGACTGCGTGAATCAGGCCTTCATGGTCGAACTGATGCAAAGAAACCACTACTAAAGGACACCAATAAGAAGAAGAGACTTGTTTGGACCAAGAAACACGAGCAATGGACATTAGACCGGTGGAAATCTGTCCTTTGTTCTTATGAATCCAAATTTTAGATTTTTGGTTCCAACCACCATGTCTTTGTGAGACGCAGAGTAGGTGAACAGCTGATCTCCGCATGTGTGGTTCCCACCATGAAGCATGGAGGAGGAGATGTGATGGTGCTTTGCTGGTGACACTGTCAGTGATTTCATTAGAATTCAAGGCACACTTAACCAGCATGGCTACCACAGCATTCTGAGGCGCTATGCCATCCCATCTGGTTTGTGCTTAGTGGGACTATCATTTGTTTTTCAACAGGACAATGATCCAAAACACATCTCCAGGCTGTGTAAGGGCTATTTGACCAAGAATTAGAGTGATGGAGTGCTGGATCAGATGACCTGGCCTCCACAATCACCCAACATCAACCCAATTGATATGGTTTCGTATGAGTTGGACCGCAGCCAACAAGTGCTCAGCATATGTGGGATCTCCTTCAAGACTGTTGGAAAAGCATTCCAGGTGAAGCTGGTTGAGAAAATGCCAAAAGTGTGCAAAGCTATCTCCAAGGCAAATGGTGGCTACTTTGAAGAATCTCAAATATAAAATATATTTAGATTTGTTTAACACTTTTTTGGTTACTACATGATTCCGTATCTATTATTTCATAGTTTTGATGTCTTCACTATTATTCTACAATGTAGAAAATAGTAAAAAATAAAGAAAAACCCTTGAATGAGTAGGTGTGTAAAAGCATTTGACTGCTACTGTATATTCAAAGCTAACTCTCTGTATAAACATTCTGAACAAACTCCTTTCCTTCATGGAACTTTAATCAAGCCACTGACTTATTCTCTATCAATGATGTGTCACTGTTTTAATAAGCAACACTAACAATAAGTTACTCATATCTTACAGTTTTGCAATATACTGACTATTATGATCCTATTTACAATTTTTTGTTAATTTTGATACTGGAATAAATGTTTCAGACTACTATGGATGCCACAAAGGCCGTTTTCAACCAGAAAATGTTTTTTTTTTTGCATTCAGTTGCCATTTATACATAACATGATTCTAATGTAAGCTGACCTCCCAGTTCAGCAGGTTGCTGTCAGTCGTAAAATGTTCTGTCGGGAAAAAAAACTCTCAATCTCATAAAGGGTTTCATATTTCCTTCATGGAACTTTAATCAAGCCACCAACTTATTCTCTATCAATGATGTGTCACTGTTTTAATAAGCAACACTGTTTCTCCCACAGTCCTCCCCCTGTGAATAGGCAGGAGCTCCTGGGTTTCCATACTACCCGCTGGAGCGTTCAGCTGCCATTCAGCATTGTCAGCTCATTAGGCTACATCCGTGACTGAAGTGGGAACCCAATGACTTTCTGCAACCCCAGTTCTGTTGAGATAACGGACCGAGCAGGTGGTGTGTGATGTCTAATCTAATGATCAGATAACACAGTCAGTTTTGGAATGAAGGGCCCACGTGGAGGATGATGTCAGTACAGGTTGTAGTTCCATGAAAGATGCATGGCACTTGCGACATATGAATCGTACTGTAGTGAGATAACAGGTTATTCTTCTCTTGGCCGCCATGAAGGAGTAAGAGCAGAACAATTAAAGTGTCCATTTTAGGACATCCTCAAGTGTCTTCCAATGTTGGCGGTGTCAGACACCAGTGCAGTCTACACATCATGACTAGCTCATGAGTTAAAACCACCATCACCGATACAGGGAGCGTTTGTAAAGGTGCTGCAGCAGCCTCTCCAATTGCTATCGCGGCCGATGGAATTAGCCTGTGCAACCCTGGTGAGATCCAGCTGTGTCTCTGAGGCTGAGCTTACTTCAGCGGCGCCACTCCCCCCTCACTCTCCACACTCTCCTTTGATCCTCCAGGAGCTGACTGTCTGCCAAGTGGCAGCTGGCAGAGAGCCAAACAATTTATGGGAGGCAAAGCTGCGAAGGAGCTCGTTCTAAAAATACTGAGGCGGAATGAAGTATTGATCCAATGGACAGCTCGTTTTGGCCTGCCGCGGGGTCTACTTCTCTTCTCCCAGGCCACCTCTATATGCAGCTTCTCTTCCCTCCCAGTTTATGTCCTTCAATTGAGGGCAACCCAGCCTAGGAGAACTGTGTTTAGATGTGTATTTACTGGAGGACTGAGACAGGGATGCCGGTTGTCTCCTTTCCTGTTGTGGTACCGAGGAGAAAATCCCCATTTTCCCTCACCCACCAACTACACTGACTCCAGCCCTGATGCCGCAGCAAGGGAATCCCCCGAGCTAGATCCTGCTAGATGTATCCAAGCCTCAGGTGGCAGCAAAAGACTGTATGACATCATCTAAAAGACAAATAATGATATTTATGGAAATCTTATATTACCTAATCTTGGTTACCCAGAAGTAAAATTATCTTGCAAAAATGTCATGTCCTGTTTTAATTCCTCGGGGAATTTACCCGTGTTTGTCATGGTCAAAACAATACCAATTGTTTGTTTTCATTTTTTTTTTACAATATAGCTAATTTTGACTTTGTGGCTGTGGAATCATGTGGAAACCGTTTATTATCTGGTTTTAAAAATCACTGCGCCAGTTTACGCACCACCTACGCCCATTTTTTGATTCGTCCAAATAATAATTTACTAAAACCAGGAACTATTGTTGTACACATAATTCAATGTGAGCCTTGACAGATTCTCGCCGTTCCATCTGTACACAAGAATATATCCACGAGAGATTACATATTACCGACTGTAAAACACAGGCTTATTCCAGCCAGCTAACGCCGACTCTAAATTGGTTTGATAACGCTTGACATTAAAGAGCGGCTGAACTCACAGATTCCACAATTTTCTTCTGCTCATTAAGGATAACGAGATTTGAGTCTTGGGTGTGTGGTTTGATGTGGGTGTGTTATGTACACTATCGTACTCTGCAGTTACTGTTTGTCCCTCTTGAGGCACGGTAGCAACAACATAGCCACTACTAATTCTTCAAATAGTCATAATTAATCTAAGATAAATCAAGACATTTTACATTCAGTTGTGCATTTTTACAGGTTTGATTTCTTAAGTAAAAACATTTCATAACTAGTCAGAGCACTGCTGGCTGCGCTCAGGACTGAATTTTGAGAACATGTCTACAACTTCATTATCAGCAAGCTACTGAACTATCGTAAATAACGTATAATCTACACGCTGTTTATTAGTGCCTAAAATCACTAGCTAGCTACATTCCATCTCTGTTTGTCAATGAAGCTAGCTAGTATTAGCTAGTAGGCACATTGAGCAGCCAGGCCACATAGCTAAATCAGCTAATCAAGTCACTGGCGAGTGGCGACGTGTGTGTGCTTCAGGAATGTTTTGTTGTGCCAACTTTCTCACTATCTATTACCAGAGTTGGAACATCATGTTACAAAACAGGTCGCGGGGGACACTAGATGCTTGCGAATTTTTCACAAAACAGTGGCAGACTCAAGTGATCCCTATAAAACACATCAGCAAGTGGCCTCTCCATAAAGGGCTGAGGGGCCAAGTGTTCTTTTCAACGTAATATTGGCGATGTATTGTTTTATGTAAACGAGTCCGAGGCGTGGTGTAATGGGTGGGTCTGTCTCAATGTCTAGAGCATCTGCTGATATATGATTGGATAGAGTGCACACCGTGTAACTTGTTCTTCATGCAGCTATTTCTCCCTAGTCTTACAACCCTCATGTAAGTCGTGATGATCTCAGTTACACAGATCTTACAGTTTTGCAATATACTGACTATTATGATCCTACTTACAATTTTTTGTTAATTTTGATACTGGAATAAATGTTTCAGACTACTATGGATGCCACAAAGACCGTTTTCAACCAGAAAATGTTTTTTTTGCATTCAGTTGCCATTTATACATAACATGATTCTAATGTAAGCTGACCTCCCAGTTCAGCAGGTTGCTGTCAGTCGTAAAATGTTCTGTCGGGAAAAAAAACTCTCAATCTCATAAAGGGTTTATAATTACCTTCATGTAAAGTGTTACCATTGGTTTTGTGCATCTGTCAGAATACACCAATTTTCCAGCATGAACGTTGACTGCGATGCAGGAAGTGCTGTGGACACAGCTTAGATATTCTTGTGGCCACTTGACGCTTCCTCTGTGCTTTTGTCATGGCGACCAGTGTAGTTTTTGTCATGATGACCACCGTAGCAGCAGTGTGCTTGCTCTGCTCTCCCTGACTCCTCCAGGTGTGACTGCTCTGATCAATATGCATCGCTTGGTTTTGCCAGTTTGGCCCAGACACTGATGCACTGTTGAATCACTCAGAAACAATCCCCCCGATCGTTTACGTTTCACAGACGGAGGGGGAACTCGATAGACATGAAAAACAAGGGTTCTGAAATGAAAACAGCCATGAAAGCGTGATGTGAGAGCATGGGTGTGTGTTGATTGTTTTAGTGTATGTATGTATGTAAGGTGGTGGAGGGTGTGTGTGTGTGTGTGTGTGCGTGTTATGAAGGGTGAGTGGGAGGGAGTGCCTTGGGAGGGTTTAGTGTGTCTAGACAGAGCACATCCCTGAATTTCGTTCTCTGTGTGTGGAGAGATTGTGAAATGAAAGTGAGTAGCCTACAGTTTTTGTTCTTGGAAAGGAAAGACATGATCAAACAGCAATGTAACACACGTTTAAAGATCAGAAATTGGCCCGTCTTTGGAGTTGTACGAAAAGCTTTATTTCACATAGCCAGCGCAATGGGCTGGGGACTTAACTGTTCTGTAAACACAGAAACAACTCAAGAGATTTTTAAGGTTTGTTCAAAATGTAGTCTGGTAATTCCTAGACATTTAATCTGCAACCTGTTACAATGTGAGCAACCGCAACCCTATTCTCAAACATATTCTTGACCAACAAATTCCACTTTTTTTAAAAATAATAATTGAAAAGGTAAACTCAATTGGCAGCAATATTGTTGTGTTCTTGATACTGGCCCAATATATATGTTTGTATTTGATACTCCTATCATATCAAAGAATTAGCAGTTAGCAAAATGTTCAGCTCTGCTTTGATTAGGGTTGTGAGTTGAATCCAGCTGGAGTCTGATTCCAGAAATAGACGCAATTTGACATTGTCTACCTTTAAATTATCTAGGGTTTTTGCTCAGCTCTCTTTGCAAAATACCCCTCTGTCTGCGTCATTCTTCTCCTTGCTTTGCCAATGAACTTTGGGCCGAGCTTTGCTTTTGCCTGAAGACTTTCATCTTGTTGCTTTCACCGGGGATTCCTGCAACCCAGCTTCACAGGGCAAGGAAACAGATATGAAGGTAAACCGATAGAGAGAGAGAGTAGAGGCTGAGAGGAGAGTTCTCAAGAGGAGATGATGCCTGTCTCCCTCGTGATCCGTTCACAAGCACAGCATGATGAAAGAGTATCACTGGAGAGAAGAATGTACTTTCAGAAGCCTTGAATATTTAACAGTTTCCCTGCATTCACCTAGTTGTCAATACTGTGAGAACGTAACCATGTAATTTCAAATATGTAGTGTATAGTGATTGTGTTTTTGTATTTTGCAGTAGCTTTGGTTCAAAACAGCTTTGGTTCAAAACACAGTGTGATCCCAAAGAACAGCATGCGCTAGCTATCAAGCCCAGTATTAAGACTCCCTTTCGCTGTGGCTGTGGCTTTACAGCCTTGTCATGTTTACACATTTAGCCACAGAACCATTTTAGCCTTTCTCCTTCAGAAGTCTGGAGAAAAAAATGGCATCTTTAAAAGTGAAAAATAAGCCAGGCTTTAATCGAAGCTGCATCCAAATGTCCGGAAATAGCATTTCCAGCAGGGTATTTTTCAATCGCTGTAACAGTACAATACAGCAGCACTATAGGACTTTTACTGTGATCTCATATTGAAAGCATCAGGGGGTTGACTTTGAAGGAGACTAAAACTCCAGGGCCACTCTGGACTTTGTAGGCTTTTTGCCTCTAATGGTTTGTTTACATAGATCTTTTTTCATCGCTTGTCTTTTTTTTGGCTTCACTGTCAAATCTCTCTACATCTAGGGGCATGTTTTCTCTGTTGCTAGATCTGAGGAGTCCATGTTGAGATTTAATGGGAGTTTTATTCTCCCCCCAGCCCCCAGTCTTCCTCTGTCATCTTGATGTGCTTATTGAAGACCATTGACTTTGATGACTTGCTTCATCTACTATTTGTAGATCATGCAGAGAAGTCCCAGAACAAGTCATGATAAATCATCTAGCAATTCCTGGGAGTTGTTGTGTTGTGCATTTTCATTGTTACCTACAGTGACTTCTGCAAAACAGCAACTTTAGTTCAAGCCATTTGAATAATCAAAGAATATCAGCATTTGAACTTTCACTGGAGGGGGGGCTTTAATAGACCGAACTCTAGAGGAGACGACACAAAAACGGATTTGCTTAGGGCCAATCAGTCTTACAGGGAATGAGAAACACAGACACAACTCGACCCTTTTGATAGACAGCCATCATTGCAAGGTCAGAGGTTTACCGTTACTTAGGGGCTGGGCCTGTGAAAGAGAGCGAGAGAGTGTATTACCTCACACGCTGAAGCTAGGTGGCAAGGAGGTCATGTTCCGGTGCTCCTGACCCTGTCACTTTCCCAGAGCTGCTCGCTGGAGACAGTCCACCCGAAAACTAATCCTGGCTGTCTGCCAAGGCAGAGGAGGAAAGCATCAGGATTCAGTCAGACGACTGCATTAGAATAGCGCATGAAATTGCAGTTGATTACCTGTCAGGACAGTTAAGCAGGCCTATTGCACGGTGTCAAATATATATGGAGGTGCAACCGAAGGCTCTGGGTTTGGTGTTTTGAAGACAACCCAAGGTTTGAGAGTATACAGTTGACTCCTGATAAGTGCACTTTTGAGAACGTGCCTACTCTTTTTTTTTTAAGCGCAGTGCAGTAAATGACTCCTGATAACTGCATGTTCCAGTTTAGATGACACTGTCACCACAATCACAAGTTGCATTTGTCAGGCAAGATTTGACATGTGTAACCATGATTTGACATGTCTAACAATGATTTAACATGTGTAGCCATCATTTAACATGTGTAACCATGATTTATATAACTTGTAGAGATTTGGAAAACATTCTGTAATAGAAGTACACATTTAATGACAAGGCAGAAAATTCCAAACAAACTCAAATAAATAAGTAAATAAGAATATTCTCCAGCAGGTAATTTTGTTCCTAATGCATTCGTTGGTTACAATGATCTATCAATTCAGCATAATAAATAATTGAAGATACACTCAGTACTGTTTATTTAGAAAGTAGTCCTAGTGCAACAAGCCCAGTTAGTTAGATTTCCCTTGGGCCTAAACAATCACTAAGCATTGTGGATGCATTGCACCGCATAATAAACAGAGAAGTTGAAATGTTACCCAACATGTAGGAGGAAAGACATTCTTAATATATAGACGCAGATGCTTGAAACTTCTACCCATAGCACTTCACGATAAACAAATTACCCTTGCCATCCCCAGCGTTCATATTTAATTTATGGTGTGCCTCGGTGCCTGACAACATTTGGATTTATTGGCATTATAACCCTTCGTCGCCATACATAAGTCATGAGTTCAGTAATATACTGATAAGCCAGAGGGAGCAGGAATAATACTAGGAAAGAGAAACACAGAGAAATGTGAATATAGGTAGATTACCACACGTCTTTGTGTCAGCGACCGTCCTCCTGTGCAGAACCTCTCTGTTAACCTGCGCAGGTATTCGGAGAGAACGGCGTCAGTGTGACAAAGAGGAGATTGGGATACGCTCGGCTTCCTTCCGCCAGTCAGCTGGTGTGTGGTTCTGTGATAAGGAGGGACAGCTCTAACCTTTTAATATATGCAGCCTGACGGTGATCATTCTCATGCAAAACTAAATCATTTGAGCATGTTGACACTCCGTGACAAAAGGGCAGTCCCCAGAAGTCCCCATAGCTGAACATTTAAAATGTTATTTTTTTTTCACTTGAGATGCAGCCAGTCAGGCGACAGAGAGGCAGCCAGTCAGGCGACAGAGAGGCAGCCAGTCAGGCACCAAAGAGACAGCTAGTCAGACGACAGATCGGCAAGACGGGTAATTCTCTTACTACTTCTTTGTCCAACCAGTCCTGCCAAAATAGCAGGCCCCAGGTAGATGCAGTTGTCAATGGCTAAAGATCACACTTCTCTGCATCATTGCACACACGGGTCCACTCTGAGCAAACCCCTTGCGAATTC